>NC_073641.1:31680833-32371666 GCF_029407905.1 Bubalus kerabau
AAGCTTGTGTCGATGTTCTGGTGGATGGAGCTGTATTTCTTCTCTCTGGAGTGTAATGAAATGTCCAGTAATGAGTTATGAGATGTCTATGGTTTTGGGGTGACTTTGGGCAGCCTGTATCTTGAAGCTCAGGGCTGTGTTCCTTTGTTGCTGGAGAATTTGCTTGGTATGTGTTGCCCTGGAACTTGTTGGCCCCTGTGTGGTGCTTGGTTTCAGTGTCGGTATGGAGGCGTTTGATGAGCTCCTGTCAATTAATGTTCCTTGGAGTCAGGAGTTCCCTGGAGTCAGGGTTTGGACTTAAGCCTCCTACTTCCAGTTATCAGTCTTATTTTTACAGTAGTTTCAAAACTTCTCCTTCTATACAGCACCATTGATAAAACATCTACGTTAAAGATGAAAAGTTTCTCTACTGTGAGGGTCATTCAGAGAGGTTCACAGCATTACATGGAGAAGAGAAGATGGAGGAGGGAGTTAGAGGTGACCCAAATGAGATGAGGTGGAATCAATAGTGGAGAGAGTGGGCTAGCCAGTAGTCACTTCTTTATGTACACTCCACAACTGGACCGCTCAGAGATGTTCACGGAGTTATATAGAGAAGAGAAGAAGGAGGCAGGAGACAGAGGTGGCCAGAAGGATAAAAGGGGGAAATGAAAAGGAGGGAGACAGATCCAGCCAGTAATCAGTTCCCTAAGTGTTCTCCACCGTCTGGAACACACAGAAATTCACAGAGTTGGGTAGAGTAGAGAGGGGTTAGGGAGGAGATACAGGCGACCTGGTGGAGAAAACGGAGAGTCCAAAGGGAGAGAGAGCAGTCAAGCCAGTAATCTCGTACCCTAGTGAAAAATGGGTCCTGAAGATTGGGTTCTTAAAGGTACAAAATTGGTAAGAAATGCATAAAAGCAAAAATTAAAAATCTAGAGTAGAGTTTGGAATTTCAAAAATGTGATGTTAAGGAAAAGAAGAAGGAAAAGAAAGAGAGAAAAAACGAACAAAGAAAAACAAACAAGGTTGCGAAAATTATAGAGAAACTACAGATACAAAATTGATAGCTAATACCAAAAAGCAAAAATTAAAAATCTAGAGTAGAGTTTGGAATTTCAAAAATACAATGTTAAAAAAAAAAAAAGAAGAAGAAAAATAAAGAGAGAAAACAAACAAACCAACAAAAACAATGTCACAAAAATTATAAAGAAAATACAGGTACAAAATTGATATCAAATACCAAAAAGCATAAATTAAAAATCTTGAGTAGAGTTTGGAATTGCAGATATACGATGTTATATAAAAGAAGAAGAGAAAGAAACAGAGGAAAAAAAAAAGTCACAGAAATTATGAAAAAAACTATAGGTACAAAATTGGTAACATATACCAAAAGGCTAAAATTAAAATTCTAGAGTAGAGTTTGGAATTTCAAAAATACAATGTTAAAGAAAAGAAGAAAAAAAAAAACTTGGTCAAAAAATTATAAAATATATATATGAAGTTTGCTGAAGAAGAAAAAAAATAGGGTCTTTTTTTTTTTTGCAAAGTAATAGTTATAAAAGTGAAAATTAAAGGACAATAGAGGACTTAAAATTTAAAAAAAAAATTAAAAAAAAAAAGAAAGAAAGATTGATCATAAAAATAGTAAAAATATATCTAGGTCTTTCTCTGGTTTTGTTGTGAGTATTGTGGGTTTAGTTCATTTTTGGCTAGTTTCTTGGTCCGACTTATATTTCTCAAGATCTATAGGCCCCTTCCTATGTAGTCCGTAGTAACCACAGGGTTTTAATCTATGGCCTGTAGCTTCCAAGGCGTTTCCCTCTGTTATAGCTTCTTCTGTTTGCTGGTCTCTTCAGTGTCTGGTTCCCGCCCTGACACAAAGGGGATGGTTGAGGTCACTATTTTTTTTTTTTTTTTTTTTTTTTTAGGCTCACTTGTTCAGCCGCGCTGTGGGGAGGGAGGGAGGGATGCTGCAAACAGATAACACTGGCGTGCGCTCGCAGTGCCTCAGCCACACTGGGTCTGCCCCCGCTCACAGCTCGTGTAGCCTCCCTGCCCACACTGCTCGGGCTCTAGGTTGTTCCGCCTGGAACAATCTGAGGCCGGCCCTGGGCTGAGCTCCCAGGTCCAAGCCGCTCAGGTTCAGGCACTTGGGTAGTCCTCAGAGGCGCAGACTCGGTTGGGTCTGCGTTTTGTGTTCTTCCCAGATCCGAGCAGCTCAGGTGATGAGGTGTTTGGCGAGCGCCAATGCTGCGACTTATCGCCTCCCCGCCACTCGGTTATCTGGGTGTAAAACCAGTGCACCTTCTCAGGCAGATGTTGACCGTCCAGACCCCCAAGAAGTTTTAGTTAGCAAAGAAGCCTGCTTACAGTTTTATAGATAGTGTCTCTCTGGGGCTGCGATTGCCCCCTTCTGGCTCTGGCTGCCTGTCACCGGAGGGGGAAGGTCTGCAGCCGGCTATCTCTGTTCAGTCCTTTGTTCTGTGCCCGGGCCTGGCGGTGTCTTAGGTTAGGGTTGGCGTTTCGCGTGGTAGATATCCCACAGTCTGGTTTGCTAGCCCAAATTATTTCACTCAGATAGCACTCAGGACATTCGGGCCCGATTCTTACTCTAAGGGACACAGCCCGCGCCACGCTTCCCTGCCCAGCCCCCGCTTGCTAATGCCGTGTGCAGGCGTCTGCGCTGCTTCTCTGCTGGGGGAGTTACCATAGGGCTCACAATCTGCGATTTTTAATTGTTTATTTATTTATTTTTCTCCCTTTTATGTTGCCCTCTGTGCTTCCAAAGCTTGGCACAGATTCGGCAGTGAGAAGGTTTCCTGGTGTTTGGAAACTTCTCTCTTTTTAAGACTCTCTTCCTGGGACGGAACTCTGTCCCTCCCTCTTTTGTCTCTTTTTTTGTCTTTTATATTTTTTCCTACCTCCTTTCGAAGAGTTGGGTTGCTTTTCTGGGTGCCTGATGTCCTCTGCCGGCATTCAGAAGTTGTTTTGTGGAATTTACTCGACGTTTAAATGCTCTTTTGATGAATTTGTGGGGGAGAAAGTGTTCTCCCCATCCTACTCCTCCGCCATCTTGGCTCCTCCTCAGGATAGTCCTTCCAAATGAAGAATTATCCCATCCCAGATGTTAACATTGCTGAGATTCAAAAACCAAACTCTAAAGTAACCCAAGAAAGAAAATATTCCATTCACCTGCACAGCGTTCTTTCTCATAATTATCAGAAAAGTGGCTCTCCCGTGTGGAGTTTTTGGAGAGAAAACGTGTTGCTTGTTCACATCTAAAAAGTGGAACACAAAGCAAGATCTGGGAAGTAGAGCAGAGGATAAACATGAAGAGCGCTCATATCTACCAAAGTCTCTATTTCAGGAAGATTTCAGTGTTGGGTAGGCTTCATGAATGCCTTTGAGCCACAGCAGTCTTTGATGCCATGACTGCACTCTTGCCAGCTTCCGATCTAAGCACTATATAGTAGACTAAACCTTTTAAAATGCTCAAAACCTTTTGATGACTTTCCATTACATTTAGAGGGGAGGAGACTTTAGTGATAAATACCTGTGTTAAAGAAGAAGAGGGATCTCAGATAAACAATCTAACTTTATACTTCAAGGAACTAGAAAAATAAAAGAAGAAACTAAAAGAAAATTATAGGCCATTATTTCTGATAAACCTAGATGCAAAAATTCTCAATAAAATGCTAACAAAGTGATTTAACATGTCAGAAAGCTTATACACAATGATCAGGTATGACTTATCTTAGGTTTAACAAAAGTATATCAACTAATGTGATACACCACCTTAACAGAATGAAGCATAAAAGCCACATGATCAGCTCAATAGATGTAGAAAAAGCATCTGACAAAGTTCATTATCCTTTCATTACCCCTGGTTACTTCTTCGTTCGCTTATCCTATCACTGTTTTTCTCTCTCACTCTGTTTCAGCAACACTATTCTGTATAAACACACACAAAGCATGCATCCATCTCAGCATTTTCCCTCTGACAGACCATTCTTCCACCAGCATTCTGTGGCTTCTCCCTACACTACATATTATTATGCAGGTCTCTGTTCCAATGTCACCTCCATATATAAAAAAGTAGCTTTTATCACTTGCTATTCACTTCTGATGTTTTATTTTCTTCACACCACTTTTCATTGTTGCTGTTGTTCAGTCACACAGTCGTGTCCAACTCTTTGTGACCACATGGACTGCAGCACATCAGGCTTCTTTATTCTTCATTATCTCCCAGAGTTTGCTCAAACTCATGTCCGTTGAGACAGTGATGCCATCCAACCATCTTATCCTCTGCCACCCCCTTCTTCTCCTGTCCTCAATCTTTCCCAGAATTAGGGTCTTTTACAATGAGTCGGTTCTTTTCATCAGGTGGCCAAAGTACTGGAGCTTCAGCTTCAGCTTCTGTCCTTCCAATGAATATTCAGGGTTGATTTCCTTTAGGACTGACTCTTTGATCTCCTTGCTCTCCAAGGGACTCTCAAAAGTCTTATCCAGAACCACAATTTGAAAGCATCAATTCTTTGGCTCTCAGCCTTCTTTATGGTCCAACTCTCACATCCATACATATTAGTCACTCAGTTGTGTCTGACAATAGAGTCACTGTCGGACCTGCACTCACTGTTCAGTTTACCACAGTACTGAGTTTCCAGAGAAGAGTGAAAACCATCCCGCATCTTGAGACAGGAAAGCTGTAAGATGCTTCACAGATATACAAAAGCAGATTCTTTAAACAGCTCCCTGACATGATAAGTAGGTGGATTCTCAGATGTCAGAGTGGCAGTCTAACTTAAGTCTAACTTAAACATGACACCAAGGAATTTGTGGAAACACCATGTACATTACACTCTCAATCACTGGTTTCCCTTTCTACAACTTCAAAGAGAAAGCAACAGATTTATAGATTTAGATAGATTAAACTGTCATATTATAGTTCGTGTTTCCCAAATATATACCCATTAGCTGGTGTAACCTGGTTTTGCTAAAGATCATTTTTGTTCCCAATACCCTTAGTTTAATTCAAAGTCTATCTTCCTTTTGAAGGAGAATAAATGCATTCCAATGGTATGGAAACTCATGTTAAATATACAGGACATCCAATTTTTAATAAATACTTGAGCCAAATAATGACTCTGGGTTTAAGCTTAATTGACATTCTATAGCTTCTTTGTTTGAACAAGAGTAGTTAAAATAAATAACTTGCTAGCACCAAATGATTTACTAAACTGTAAATTCAGCCTTCCACTCAGCATCATTTTAATCATAAATCAGTTCTCCATAATTTGTGTGTATGTATTTCTTGCGAAAGCACAGTTTACATTTCCCAATTAAAATTTCCATGAAACAAATTATTAACTTAGCAATTCTACTTTAGCATGGGGAATATGTGTTTGTGCATGTTGGAAGAAGAGCTTTAGAAGAAACATCCTGGATTCCAGGAGAATGGACCAATAATGAAAACTGACAGAACAAAGGAAAGAATGCCTAGGTATCTTCTGAAGTGGGACACAGCATTGAATCTCTTGGCACCCTGCTCCTTTGCTTGGCACCTTAGTTTCATTGATATATCTGAGAAGGGAAGGGAAGGTTTATACTCATCTCCTGCTTCATGCATGTAAATGAGACATATAGGCAGATTACCTTAGATACATTCAGGTTTATGGACACACTGAGTCTTGAAGGTGTATCTCTAGCAGAGACTTGGGTTAGACTTCTTTTACCCAAAAGAGTGATTACAGGGAAAGAAACAAAAAGGGGGGTACTCAAAACTACTTTACAAACAATATATTTATTTATTTCCATAAAACTAAATTTCCCTGGATTGGTTCAGTCAGTTCAGGTGCTCAGTTGTGTCTGACTCTTTGTGATCCCATGGACCGTAGCACGCCAGATCTCCCTGTCTGTCACCAACTCCCAGAGTTTCCTCAAACTCATGTCCAAGAAGTCAGTGATGCCATCCAACCATCTCATCCTCTGTCATCCCCTTCTCCTCCCACCTACATTTTTTTTTCCAGTATCAGAGTCTTTTCAAATGAGTCATTTCTTCGAATCAGGTGGCGAACTTATTGGAGTTTCAGCTTCAGCATCAGTCCTTCCAATGAATATTCAGGACTGACTTCCTTTAGGATGGACTGGTTGGATTTCCTTGCAGTCCAAGGGACTCTCAAGAGTCTTCTCTGAAACTACAGTTCAAAAGCATCAATTCTTCAGTGCTCAGCTTTCTTTATATTCCAACTCTCACATCCATACATGACTACTGGAAAAACCATAGCCTTGACTAGACAGACTTTTGTTGGCAAATAATGTCTCTGTTTTTTAATATGTTGTCTAGGTTGGTCATAACTTTTCTTCCAAGGAGCAAATGTATTTTCATTTCATGGCTGAAATCACCATCTGCAGTGATTTTGGAGCCCAAGAAAATAAAGTCTCTCACTGTTTCCTTTGTTTCCCCAGCTATTTGACATGAAGTGATGGGACCAGATACCATGATCTTAGATTTTTGAATGTTGAGCTTTAAGCCAACTTTTTCACTCTCCTCTTTCATTTTCATGAAGAAGCTCTTTAGTTCTTCTTCACTGTCTGCCATAAAGATGGTGTTATCTGCATAAGTGAGGTTACTGATATTTCTCCCAGCAATGTCAATTCCAGCTTGTGCCTCATGCAGCCCAGCATGTCACATGGTGTACTCTGCATATAAGTTAAATAAGCAGGGTTACACTATACAGCCTTGACATACTCCTTTTCCTATTTGGAACCAGTCTGTTGTTCCATGTCCAGTTCTAAATGTTGCTTCCTGAACTGCATACAGATTTCCCAGGAAGCAGGTCAGGTGGTCTGGTATTCTTATCTCTTTACGAATTTTCCATAGTGTGTTATGATCCACACAGTCAAATGCTTTGGCATAGTCAATAAAGCAGAAGTAGATTTTTTTCTGAGACTCTCTTGCTTTTTTGACGATCCAACAGATGTTGGCAATTTGATCTCTGATTCCTCTGCATTTTCTAAATAAAGTTTGAACATCTGGAAGTTCACGGTTCATGTACTGTTGAAGCCTGCCTTGGAGAATTCTGAGCATTACTTTACTAGCATGTGAGATGAGTGCAGTTTTGTGGTAGTTTGAGCATTCTTTGGCATTGCTTTTCTTTGGGATTGGAATGAGAACTGACCTTTTCCAGTCCCGTGGCCACTGCTGAGTTTACCAAATTTGCTGGCATATTAAGTGTAGCACTTTCACAGCATCATCTTTCAGGATTTGAAATAGCTCAACTGAAATTCCATCACCTCCACTAGCTTTGTTTATAATGATGCTTCCAGTTGAAGGCCCAGTTGACTTCGCATTCCAGGATGTCTGGTACTAGGTGAGTAATCACACCATTGTGATTATCTGGGTCTTGAACATCTTTTTTGTACAGTTCTTCTGTGTATTCTTGCCACCTCTTCCTAATATCTTCTGCTTCTGTGAGGTCAATACCAGTTCTGTCCTTTATTGTGCCCATCTTTACATGAAATGTTCCCTTTATATCTCTAATTTTCTTGAAGAGATTGCTAGTCTTTCCCATTTTATTGTTTTCCTCTATTTCTTTGCATTGATCACTGAAGAAGGCTTTCCTATCTCTCTTTGCTTTTCTTTGGAACTCTGCATTCAGATGAGTATATCTTCTCTTTTCTTCTTTGCCATTACCTTCTCTTCTTTTCTCAGTTATTTGTAAGGCCTCCTCAGACAACCATTTTGCCTTTTTGCACTTATTTTTCTTGAGAACTGTCTTGATCCCTGCTTCCTGTACAACGTCATGAACCTCTGTCCACAGTTCTTCAGTCACTGTCTCTATCAGATCTAATCCCTTGACTCTATTTCTCACTTCCACTGGATTGGTTAGTCATTATTATAATACTGTATAACAAACAACCACAAAATCTCCTTGGCACTCAGTAATACTCAGTATTCTCATAGATTCACTGGTTAAATTGATCTAAGCTAGGCTCAGTTGGGCAACTCTGGCTGCAGTGACTGGGGCACCTGTGCTCATGGTGTCTTTCGTCCCCCTCAGACCAGCAGGCTGGCCAGAGTGTGTGTTCTTTTTACAATATTAGGAGCTCAAGACAGCACATACCCTACACACTGTCACTCCTTCCTACATACCACCAGCCGGTGCCAGTCCATGTGTGAGTTCAAAATTAATAGAGGTCCCCTTTATACATGAATGGGTCATGGCAATGGTGAGCTTGCAGAAAGGACTGAAGAATGAGAGCCAGTAACTGAATCTACTACATTCTTTCTATTTTTCACATTTGAAAACTATTACTATAGGCATTTATGAATTATATCAAGAAATGCTCTCCCAAATGAAAAAAAGTTAATGATATCTAAGTCATTGTTATGAATATTCTAATAGCAAACCTATACTAATTTGTCTATTTAAAATGAGGTTACTTTTTACCAAAATTACCCTCAACAATTGCACTCATCTCACACGCTAGCAAAGTAATGCTCAAAATTCACCAAGCCAGACTTCAATAGAAAAGACTTCAGTGAACCGTGAATTTTCAGATGTTCAAGCTGGATTTAGAAAAAGCAGAGAAACCAAAGATCAAATTGTCAACATTCATTGGATCATTGAAAAAGCAAGAGAGTTCTAAAAAAACATCTACTTCTGCTTCACTGACTACTCCAAAGCCTTTGACTGTGTGGATCACAACAAACTGTGGAAAATTCTTCAACCTTACTTGCCTCCTGAGAAATCTGTATGCAGGTCAAGAAGCAACAGTTGGATCTGGATATGGAACAACAGATTGGTTCCAAATCAGGAAAGGAGTACGTCAAGGGTATATATTGTCACCCTGCTTATTTAACTTATATGCAGAGTACATCATGTGACATGTTGGGCTGGATGAAGCACAAGCTGGAATCAAGATTGCCCGGAGAAATATTAATAACTTCAGATACACAGATGACACCACCCTTATGGCAGAATGTGAAGAAGAACTAAGGAGCCTCTTGATGAAAGTCAAAGAGGACAGTGAAAAAGTTGGCTTAAAACTCAGCATTCAGAAAACTAAGATCATGGCATCTGGTCCCATCACTTCATGGCAAATAGATGGGGAAACAAAGGAGAAGTGAGAGACTTTATTTTCCTGGGATCCAAAATGGGTGATTGCAGCCATGAAATTAAAAGACGCTTACTCCTTGGAAGAAAAGTTATGACCAACTGGGACAGCATATTAGAGAGCAGAGATATTACTTTGCCAACAAAGGTCTGTCTATTTAAAGGTTTGGTTTTTCTAGTAGTCATGTATGGATGTGAGTGCTGAACCATAAAGAAAGCTGAGTGCTGAGGAATTGATGCTTTTGAACTGTGGTGTTGGAGAAAACTCTTGAGAGTGCCTTGGACTGAAAGGAAATCAATCCAGTCCATCCTAAAGGAAGTCATTCCTGAATATTCATTGGAAAGACTGATGCTAAAGCTGAAGCTCCAATACTTTTGCCACCTGCTGTGAAGAACTGCCTCATTGGAAAAGACACTAATGCTGGGAAAGATTGAAGGCAGGAGGAGAAGGGGATGACAGGATGAGATGGTTGGATGGCATCACTGACTCGATAGACATGAGTCTGAACAAATCCAGGAGTTGCTAATGAACAGGGAAGCCTGGCGTGCTGCAGTCCATACAGTCTCAAAGAGTTGGACATGACTGAGCTACTGGATGAACTGATGTGTGTGTGTATATATATATATAGCAATGTTCAACTGTACTTTCCTTTGAAATTGTCTTACTCAAGCTCTCTGAATTATAATTGCTTTAGATGAATCTAAATGAATCAAAATGTTAAAATGAAAATATTTCTAGTTTTGACACCATTTACATTGACACCATTTGACACCACAATCTATTATTGTTCTAAGATATGTGTCAGCCAGTAGCTTACCTATTAAGAAGTGATAGGACTCAAAAAGACTTATTTAACATCATGTGTATTTTCAGTCAAAAAAACTTCAATCACAGAGATGACTCAGCCCATGCTTGTGACACTATGGGTAAACTTAGGAGAATTCCTTTCTTAGCATCAGTGCAAAACAAGACATTGTTACTTAAGTGATCTCAATGGAATGCCTTCTTCAAAACACACTAAAAATTTGTGTCAGATGATTTAAGGAGAAATTATAATTCTTTTATTTTCCCTCTCGGAGTGTCCTGTATTACTGTCTGATTGATTTGATACCAAATTTTTAAGATCAACAAAACCAGCTGAAAAGTCTAGTGGAGACACAGATTAAAAGCTCTCTTTAGACACAAAAATTCTGAAAAGTATCTCATGGGAGCTTTCTTGTGTATAGATTGATTCTATAAAAGTACAAGTGAAGAGTAGGTTTAGATGTTGAGGTCAAAGACAAGGCCAACCCTGACCATTTTATGTTGAATCCCCAGGGAGAATCGTGAAAGTATCAACATAAATCCATAAAGAAACACGGTTGACGAATGGTCACCTGTACAGAAAAGTAAAACAACATTTACATAATGATAACAACTTCCTGTAATTTGGAAATTTGTGGAGATTGAAATAAGACAGCCTACAACTGCTTATGAAGCTAAAAAATAAAAATGTTGCTCATTTTTAATGAGAATCTATGATTTGTCTGCCTTCTTATCAGCATTAACAAAGATTTTAATAGCCAACCCCATGAATCTTAAAAGAATAACTTCTCTTTATTTTGCACATCTAAAGTGGGTATTTACTACATATGTTCTTTGGACTGTATGGCTGAAGAAATGTCAAAAAGAAAAAATTAATGAAAATTGTGGCTGCAGAGAGCTAGCAAGAGTATTATTACCAGGAGTTACATTCATCAGATTTTATTAAGTCAAATGGAAGATTATGAATATTCATCTCATTTTTCCTTCTTTTTATATTATATAAGTCATACCTATATCTCTCCAGTTGTTAAAATTTCAAAAACAAGGTAGAGTTAAAAAAATATCCAGTTTTGATATGGGAAAATTTTTAGATAAAAGTTAAGTTCAAATTCTTAATTAAAAAAAAAAAAAACAACTCTTCAAATAAGAATTGAAGACAAGTCATTAACCTAATGGAGAAGGCAATGGCACCCCACTCCAGTGCTCCTGCCTGGAAAATCCCGTGGAGGAGGAGCCTGGAAGGCTGCGGTCCATGGGGTCACTGAGGGTCGGACACAACTGAGCAACTTCACTTTCACTTTTCACTTTTCATTTTCATGCATTGGAGAAGGAAATGGCAACCCACTCCAGTGTTCTTGCCTGGAGAATCTCAGGAACAGGGGAGCCTGGTTGGCTGCCGTCTATGGGGTCACACAGAGTCGGATACAACTGAAGTGACTTAGCAACAACAACAACAACAACAACATTAACCTAATACAGGTTATCTGTCAAAAATCCATGGGCTCCCCTGATAGCCCAGTTAGTAAAGAATCTGCCTGCAGAGCAGGAGACCTTGGTTTGACTCCTGGAATGGGAAGATCCCCTAAAGAAGGGATAATCCACAACAAACATCATTTGTAGTGATGAAAACATAGAAACATTCCCACTCTCTCACTCTTACCGATTCTTTTCAACAGTCTAAATTTTTCAGAAAGAAAGGGATACAACTACAATAGTTTTATAGGAATAAAGTGTCATTTTTTCACAGATGGTTTGATTGTCTAAAGACTACCCCTAAAACAAACAGGTTAAGAACTGACCAAATCTAGGAAGCACAATTCAGTTTGAAATCTACATTAGTTTACTAGGGTTGCTATACAAAGTACCACAGACTGTATGACTTACGTAACAAATTTATTTCCTCACTTTCTGGGGAGTAGAATCTCAGATCAAGGTGTGACATGGTTAGTTTCTCTTGAGACCTCTTGGTCTTCTCCCTGTGAATTCATGTGGCCTTCCTTCTGCGAGTGTCTGTTCTAAACTCTTCTTTTTTTTTTTTTTTTTAATAAAGACATTAGTCATATTAGATTAGACCTCATCCTAATAACCTCGTTTTAACTTATCTCTTCAAAGGCCAAATATCCAAATGCAGTCACATTCTAGCTACTGTGGTCAGAACTTCAATATATGAATTTTGGGAGGACACAATGAAGCCTATAACAAATTTGGAAAGAATATATAGAGAAATTATTAGCATCAAGAGTAATGAAGGTTTACCAAATCTGCTGGATATTTGTTAAATGTCATTAATGATAAAAATATAAAGTACCTAAAAGTCAATCTAACAAAAGATTTACATGATCATTATGTTGAAAACTCTGTAAGAAACATCTTGTCCAAAATTGATGCCGTGTGATGTCTCCTATAAAGCTATATGGAAAACTAGCTATACCCAGTTCTTCAGGCAATCATTTTGGTACAGTGCTACTGGCTTCCACACCATACAGGGAAAACTGAAAAGCATGGACCCCCAGCTTCTTGATTTTATTGGGAAGACTTGTGCTCCACCCACCATGGATCTACTGGCATGGCAGAACAGACTGGGTGTCAGGTTTTGAGCATGTCATATTACTCTTGGAGACCAACCCCAGTTATATGAGAGGGGCTTGATCTTCCCTAGTCATGCAATTTAAACGTGTTTCCCAGGTGGTACAGTTGTAAAGAACTCACAGGACACGCAAGATGTGGGTTTGATCCCTGCATCGGGAAGATACTCTGGAGTAGGAAATGGCAACCCGCTCCAGTATTCTTGCCTGGAAAATCCCATGGACACAGGAACCTGGCAGGCTACAGTCCAGGGGGGGGTCACAAAGAGTTGGATAGGACTGAGCAAATGAGCACACACATGTACTCAATCAAAGGCTAAGAACCCTCTTCCAGAGTCTGATATCTAGCACAATTAGATGCTATGCTTTGCTGCAGAGCAGAGGGCAATGGAGAAAAATTCAAAAGTTTTCCCAATGAAAGTGATATCAAAAGTCTAGTATGTGTTTCTAGGCCATTCATCTTCCTTCATCAAAAATCTAAAACAATTAAAAAGAAACCTAGATACTTACAGAAATAAACCCCAGTCTATGGATAGAAAGGCTCAGTATTGCTGGAATATAAATTATCTTCAAATTAATAAAAATTTCAATGCAAATTTGGTAAAAACTGAGCATGGATTTTCAGAGTACTTAACAAGCTTACCTACATGAAAATAAAAAAAGGGTTAACAAGGGTCCATGTGATATTGGTGAAGAGTAGGTTAGGGTAAATGTAATATTCTACAAGATATATCAAATCTATTTTAAAGAAATACATTTGTGCTAGTGGGTAGGATAGAAAATGATTACAATTAAAAACATGCTTTTATCAAAACACACCACAATGAAAATCAAGTTACTGAATGGGAGCCTATCTCTTTCTGTCTTTGCCACCCACAGTTTATTTTTCAGCACAGCAGCTGGGATGATTCTGTAAACTCATAAGTGAGGCCAGGTTTCTGCTCGAAATCCTCAAACGGCTTCCTACTTCAGAGTGAAAGCCAAAGTCTCACCCCAATGTATATGTTCCTCTATAGCCTGACTTCCCTCTGCGCTTCTGACCAAAAGTATTGCTCTCTCCTTTGCTCATTCTGCGTCCTCTACTGACTTCCTTACTCTTCCTAACTTCAAGGTTACTGCCCTCCCTGTTCTTGGCAGTCACCCTTCTCTACGTATCTTTGCCTAACCTCACATTTCTTCATATCTCTGCTCTACTGTTTTCTTTTCAGGGAGGTCTCCCCTGAAAATATTCTCTTAAAATACAGCAGCACAGCACTTTCCTCCACAACAACTGTTAAATCCTTGCCATGGCTCATTTTTCTCACAAGTACCTGTCACCACCTGACATGTCACTTTCATGTTTTAATTCTTCTGTGTTTTTATCCTTAATAGACTTTTTTGGAGCACTTTTAGGTTGACAGAAAAATTGAGTGGAAAGTACAGAGTTCCACGTACTCCCTCGCCTTTCCTCAGTATTTTCTCTGTTGTTAACATCTTGCATTAATAAGGTACACTTGTGATAACCAATGAGCCAATATTGATCCATTAATTAACTGAAGTCCATAGTTTATATTAGGGCCTACTCTTGGTGTTACACATTCTGTGGATTTTGATAAATGTATAGTATATTTATCCATCATTACAGAACCATTCAGAATAGTTTCACTGACCTGAAAATCCACTTTGCTCCATTTCTGGTCATTCTTTCTTCCAAACCCTGACAACTGCTGCTCTTTTTATGGTCTCCATAGTTTTGTTTTGTTTTTTCCAGAATGTCATGTAGTTGAAATCATACATATGTAGACTTTTCAGATTGGTGTCTTTCACTTAGGGATATGCACCTAAGCTTCCTTATATCTTTTTGTTGCTTGCTGGCTTCTTTCTTTTTAGCGTTGGATAACATTGCACTGTGCAGCTTCCCAGATGGTTTCCCAATGGTAAAGAATCTACCTGCCAATGCAGGAAATACCAGAGACGCAGGTTCAATCTCTGGGTTGAGAAGATCCTCTGGAGTAGGAAAGGGCAATCCACTCTAGTATTCTTGCCTGGAGAATTCCATGGACAGAGGATCCTGATGGGCCACAGTCCATGGGGTTGCCAAGAATGAGACATGACTGACCAAGTAACACACACAGACACAAACACACACACACATAAATGTTCTTTGATATTTTAGATACCAATCATTTATCAGATTTGTATTTTGAAAACATTTTCTCCTAGCTGTAGCTTTCCTTTTCATTCCCTTAAACATTTATGCATTTTTAATCTTTTCTCTCAAAATAAAATATATGCTACAAATAGCTTAGAATGTGTCTGCTTTGTTTATCCTGGTATCCCAAGCACCTAGAAATTTGTGTTTTCCTGACTCATAATTGGAGCTCAGTATACATTTGTTGAATAATTGAAATAAAAAGGAGAGAAATTTGCACACATATAAGCTGCAAAGGACTGAGAGCCAAAGTTTATTTTAAAATTTACAAATTAAAAAGAAAAATTAATATAGTAGAAAACAATTAATACAGTAGAAATGTGCAGGAAATAACTCAATACAAGATCAGAAACCACAAATTGTCAATATATTTTAAAAGATGGTTGACTTTATTGGACAGTGAAGAAAATTCTAATTAAAATCACATTATAACACAATTCCACATCATACATGGCCATCTACATCTTTATCTTTCTCTTTGTCTATCTATTTCTGGGATTGAGTGCATATAATTGGATTAATTAAATTGTGCAATTCATGACTCACTAACATAATTGATAAGTTGATGCATATATGACTTGCTGTTTTATTTATTTATTTACTTTAATGCATGTAACAACCATAAATTCAAATCTATATCCAAGTTGTGTGTACTCAGTCACTAAGTCATGTCCTACTCTTTGTGACCCCAAGCACTTAATCTGCCAGGTTCCTCTGTACATGGGGTTTCCCAGGCAAGAATACTGGTGTGGGTTACCATTTCTCCTCCAGGGAATCTTCCTGACCCAAGGGTCGAAGCAGGGTCTCCTGGACCTCCTATATTGGTAGGTAGATTTTTTTACCACTGAGCCACCTGGGAAGCCTTCTCAAGCTGTAGAACATAACTAAAATTTTCTGCTACCATTTTTCTCTCCAATCCTATCCACCTATATCCTGCTTTCCACAGGGAGAACTACTTCCCTGGCCTTTGAATTTATCATTCATCTGCTTTAAAAAAAAAAAAGTGTAATGAAAAGATACTTACTCCTTGGAAGAAAACCTATGACCAACCTAGACAGCATATTAAAAAGCAGAGACATTACTTTGCCAACAAAGGCCCATCTAGTCAAGGCTATGGTTTTTCCAGTAGAAGAATTGATGCTTTTGAACTGTGGTGTTGGAGAAGACTCTTGAGAGTCCCTTGGGCTGCAAGGAGATCCAACCAGTTCATCCTAAAGGAGATCAGTCCTGCGTGTCCATTGGAAGGACTGATGTTGAAGCAGAAACTCCAATACTTTGGCCACCTCATTTGAAAAGACTCTGATTCTGGGAAAGATTGAAGACAGGAGGAGAAGGGGACAACAGAGGATGAGATGGTTGGATGGCATCACCAACTCAATGGACATGAGTTTGGGTAAACTCCAGGAGTTGGTGAGGGACAGGAAGGCCTGACGTGCTGCAGTTCATGGGGTCGCAAAGAGTCGGACACGACTGAGTGACTGAACTGAACTGATGATACTACACATAGTCTTCTGAAAGATGCTTTTATTATTCAGCTATTACTAAGATTTTCCCACATTGTATCCATAGCTCTAGTCTAAAAATTTTTTTAATCTGAAAATAATAAGTGTGGGTCAGGATGTAAAGCATGAGTAAATCTACTGAACTGCATATTAAAATACAAATTGGCAAAATCACTTTGACAGAAAAATTTGACATAACCAGTATAGTCAAATGTCTAACAGACTTGTGAACTGGCTATTCAACAGCTAGATTTGTAGTCTAGAGAAATTCGGACATAGATACATAAAAGTACTTTCACAAGAATATTTATAGAAACCATTTTATTAAAAACTAAAAATTGGAAATACCCTGAATATCCTAAAATCTCTCTTCAGCAGAGAAAAAAAAATCAGTGAACTAAAGCTACAGAAAAATATGGATGGATTTACAGTTAAAATATTGAGTATAAAAATCAAGGTGGTAAAGTATATGCATAAAATATAAATGATATATATAGCTTAAAAATACAAAACTATATTATATGATATATATACAAAGATATGAAAAATAGAATGATAAAGAACAAATGTAGAATAGTTACAACTCGAGGTTTGTTGGGAACATTGATCTTGGAAAGTTAATAGAGATGTTAGCTGTTCTGACAAAGTTTCATTTTTTTTATCTGGATGTTGGGTTTTTAAAAAGTTGTTTCACTATGTTCAATATCTTTTTTATAAGTGAAGTATTTACCACTGTTTCATAATAAAAGAGTATTAGGAAACATTCTATGGGAATTTTTATTCATTCATAAGCCTGAAAAGGTTTGAATCTGTGTCTTTAACTTTGCAGTTTCTCTAATTAAACAGCAAAACCCCAAATTAGATCCTTCTAATAAAATAGTTTAGTAGTCAAAATGGTGCTAGAAGTGTGGGTCCAAGGCAAAGACTGTTATTGGATGTGACAAAACTAAACAATAAATTGTCAGCTGAAGGAAAATGCTAGGGGCCAATGAGGAGATAAAAAGGTAGCATCTTAATTTAGATTTTTGCCAGGTATTTCAATGGATGCTGGAGAAACATTGTCTAACCAAACAGACAGCAGCCCTGCTTTTAAAATGGTATATGTTTAGTGTAGAAAATAGAGGCAAATTAAATAATCACAATTAAAAAGAAACTTAAACACTTATTTAGTCCTCTTAAGAACAGGCACTGATGCTGAAGCTCCAATACTTTGGTTATCTGATAAGAAGAGCCAACTCATTGGAAAAGATCCAGATGCTGGGAAAGATTGAGGGCAGGAGGAGAAGGGGACAACAGAAGATGAGATGGGATAGATAGCATCACTGACTCAAAGAACATGAGTTTAAGCAAACTCAGGAGATAGTGAAGGACAGGGAAACCTGGCATGATGCAGTTTATAGGGTTGGAAAGAGTCAGACATGACTCAGTGGCTGAACCAAAACAGGAGAGGCATATGGTCCTAAAAAAGACATAGCCAAGAGTACTGATCAATCAGAGAGGGTAGGACAGTTCTCTTGGAGGGAAAGCGCTGAATCAGCTATATGTAGGACAAAAGGATGAGGAGATATTTATTTCCCAGCAGAGGAAAAAGCAGGTTCAAAGACCTGGTGTCTGGAGTGCAAAATCTGTAATAAAATTGGAGAATACGAGAAAAACAAACAAAAAGCAGAGAAACTTTAATTTTGACCTTACCTCTCACTGTCAACTTTCAGTCATTATTCTTTAAAGAACCTTTATCAATTTACTCATCTTTAATCTTAGGGTAACTGTTTGATGTAGAGACTAAAGAAAGCCTAATTGTGTAAGATGATGGCATATATTTATACACAACAATAAAGCTTGGTTACTGTTCTGAACATATTAATGTTTGAAAACATTTTCAACACAAAAGTCTGTCTCTATAATGGTATTCTCTATAATCTAACTCATGGCTTAATAAATGTTGATTTTTAGATCTAACTTTTAATTTTTTACAGGGGGTGGATGGATACTGAAAGGAGCTGGGAAATTGTTCCCAGGTAATATGAAAAGATACAAAAGATTGTACAGTACTTTGTGTCTTTTCTCTATTAAAAGCATGTTATTAACGATCATTTAACTCTGATTTGTCAGACTATAGAACAATTGATATTTTTAATACTCCAGGAAAGATTGTTACTTTATAAAGTTTCTTACTTTAAGGGTCTTGATAGCTTTCTGCATGAACAAAATTACACCAATTTTCACCGCTCAGTATGTGATAGCATGACAATAAAACATTAAATATCTTTTAGTTATAAGAAAATGACTGTATGGGAATCTAAGAATAAGTAATTTATCTTGTATTTTTTAAAGAAAAATAATGATTAGTTTGGTTCTGTTCTTTATAATCTTAGGCAGTGTGATTCTCTCCACATCACTGTTCAAACACAAAATTTCTCCGATTTTATGAAAACCATCTGGGATGTTACATTTGCTTCATAATGGGAGGAATTAAGATAAGTATCATAAATAATGTTCATGGAAACTGAGTACATTCTGTTTTTGCCTCTGCCATCTCCCACTACACTAACCAGATGTAGTAGAAAGAATTTCATAAAGCTGAGCACCGAAGAATTGATGCTTTTGAACTATGGTGTTGGAGAAAACTCTTGAGAGTCCCTTGGACTGCAAGGAGATCCAACCAGTCCATCCTAAAGGAAATCAGTCCTGAATATTCATTGGAAGGACTGATGCTGAAACTCCAATACTTTGGCCACCTGATGCGAAGAACTGACTTATTGGAAAAGACCCTGATGCTGGGAAAGATTGAAGGCGGGAGAAGGGGACAACAGAGGATGAGATGGTTGGATGGCATCACTGACTTGATGGATATGAATTTGAGCAAGCTCTGGGAGTTGGTGATGGACAGGGAAGCCTGGTGTGCTGCAGTCCATGGGGTCACGACTGAGTTGGACACGACTGAGTGACTGAACTGAACTGATTAGCAGCTATTTTTGCCCACTATAGTCTGTTCATTAAAACTCTGTAACACCCTTGTTCAGGTCTCAGAGCTTGGAGTGTTAACTTCTCTGGGCCCGCTGGCATAATAAACCTGAGTTCTCCAAAAAAAAAAAAAAAGAATTCCAGACCTGGATTTAAAATATGGGGTTTATACATGACAATTTTAATATTTAGGAGCTGTGTTACATTGTTTCCAAGATTCTCAATCAGCAAAGTTGGAATAATAATACTTACATGATTTTGTCTAAGAAATAAATGAAATGACATGCATACAAGCACAACTTGACTCTTCCTGGAAGCAGTGCTCTTGTTTTAAGGTCCATTGTATTAGTAATATGTGTGGCATTCCCTTGCATCTAGAATAAGCTCAATTTACATAGGAAAAATGAGATCTAATACATCACTGGGGTTAACATTTTTTAAAAAAGGCTTCACACTGTAAGTAATTTTAGGGGATAAGTGAAAAACAGACCATTTTTCTACCTGTTGAGAAATTCTAGCTGTTGAGAAATATCACAGAAAGTCTTAAGTAGTAGACTGACTCAGGAGTGTATATTTTCCAGCTTCTTTTCTGATAAAGTTTACAAATATTTCATACCTCACTTAATCATATGTCTTTGGAAAGAAAAAAGTTTGGAGATATATATTGGACCATGATTGATCATGGAGAGGATTTAATTGGATTCATGTCAACAAATGAAGCATCCTTGGAGAAAAATGTATTTTTTTCTGTTCTCTTAAGGAGAAATGTAAACTCTTAAGTTTGGTCTTGATTTTAGAGGAGAATGATTCACAGATATGAGTGAGTGGAATCAGTCCTTTTAAAATGGGAAATAAGGAAAAACCATCACTTATTTCTAAAGCAGGAGCTGTTGCTAACATTGATACATGTAATATTTTGAGAGTCTTGGTATTTTTAAATTTTCAGAAAACTTTTTCATATATATCCAAGTCTTTACATATACAGAGATATTAAACTTTATAAATAACAGTCATTTGTATTTCAGACATTTACAGTATTAGACAAAATGAGACATGTGGTAAAATCTGTAGGAAAGCATATGAATTTGAGGATCTGAGGAAAATTCATAATAGAGAAGGAAAATGAAACAGTAAAAATAAACCATATGTTGCTAATGATTTAGATTGTGAGAAGCATTTTTTAAAGCTGAAATCTTCTACATATGGATTTAATTTTTTTCTGAAATCCAAAGCTTACTGTGATTATCAAAATGGATGTTTCTTCATATCTTGTAATAAAGAGAATATTTTTCTCAGTGACATTATAAGGGTGCCTCCCATTTATCTGCCCCTGTACTCAGTGGAGTGGTGTGAGTTAGAAAAACAATGGCTCTGGTCAACTCTAACTTGCCCTGTGGCTCGCTAAAAATATCAAAAGATTTGAAATTCAATATGCTCCATTAAACAAAATTTCCACAAAATAGTATGCTATAATAAACACTACAAGTTGAAATTGGTTCTGAAAAATCCTAGAAACTATAAAATTGGTGGTAGAAGGTACCTTAGAGATTTCTATAACAGTCTTTTTTTTTTTTATCATTGTGGATCCCTGATTTTCTACACGAAACTCATGAGGATATCTATAAAATATAGATTTTTTCGGTCTCACCCCAACCCACGGAATCAGACTCCCTAAGTGAGAACCTGGAATGTGTACTTGTAACAAATTCCACAGGTGACCATCAGATTTCCTAAGTTTGAAAATCAATGATGTAAGAAACCATTATGTTAGCCGCTACAGGTGGCTATTAACTCATTGAAATATGACTACTGACACAGTTGAGGCATAAAATATATTCCAGATTTTGAAGACTCATAAAAATACTATCTTAATAGTTTTATAATGATTGCATGCATGAAGAAACTACAGTATTATTGATATACTGGATTAAATAAAATGTATTATTAAAATAACTTCACCTGCTTTGTTTTTATAATTTCAGTATGACTACAAGAATACTTAAAATTACCTATATAGCTTGCATCAGTTTTTTTTTGTTTTTTTTTTTTGGGGGGGGCCAATGTTACTCTCTAGACTACCGATAGTGACAGTAATAACTTCATTTTTTTTTCAGCTTTATACTGAAATATTCATATTTCCTTTGTAATTTGTAAATATTCTTAAAGGATATTCACTTTTAATTTTTATTTGTGACATCCAAGTACTAAATTTTATTCTTATTACATAAATATAAGCTATTCATTATGTATATGTACTTTAATGTTAACTAAAATTTTTTTCAGTTCTGTAAATAAATTTGATGTAATTTGAATGCATGAACTTGAATAATTACCACAGACTCTTAAAATAGGCTGCTTTACTAGCAATAACAATTGACTGCTGTTGTAAATGAGATTACAAACTGCTTTTTCCATAGTGTAATATGTTTGTGTGTGTGTGTGTATGTGTGCACATAATACTGTCCAGTAATTAGCTGGATTATCTAGGGAATTCCCTATTTCTCTGGAGCACATGGTAAGACTACATCTCCCAGCCAACCTTGCAATTGCGTGAAAGCCATGTGAATATGCTGAACAATGGAATCCGGGTGGAAATGATGAACCACCTTTTCTAATATGGTTCAAAAAAATCCTTCCATTTACAGTTCTCCATTCTTTTTCCCCATTAGAAAATGAAATAAAGAAAGCTCAAAGAACCTAGAAGAAAAGTTGTTGTTTGGTCATTAAGTAGTGTCTGACTCTTTAGTGACCCCATGGACTGTACCCCAATTGGCTCCTCTGTCCATGGGATTTCCCAGGCAAGAATATTGGAGTGGCATGCCATTTCCTTCTCCAGGGGATCTTCCCAACCCAGGGATCTAACCTGATTGGCAGGTGGATTCCAGAAGAAAATACCACCACAAAAAATATAAGAAGGCAAACAGTCCTAAACAAAGGACTGTGACTCAAGAGCCTTCCAAAGAGGAACACTCTTTTCAGACTGTTGTGTGATAGCAAAATAAATAATAACAGTGTGAAAGCGTTAATCGCTCAGTCATATCTGGCTCCTTGTGACCCCATGGACTGTAGACTGCCAGGGTTCGTTGTCCATGGAATTCTCCCGGTAACAATACGGGAGTGGGTAGCCATCCTCTTCTCCAGGGGATCTTCCCAGTCCAGGGATCTAACCTGGGTCTCCTCCACTGAAGACACATATTTTACCATCTGAGCCACTGTGTCAATTAAATTTTAGACTTGTGTATTATATTATAAAATGCTTTCTTTCCCTTTTTAATTACAAAAAAGTAATGCTACATAGTTATTGCATTCTTGGAATAAAATTGCTTATTCTATTAAATTTACAATTTTAGAGAGATAAAACTCATAACACACCATTGCTTATCTCAAACTGTTATAACTCATTTTTATCTTTTATTTAGTAAAATTGCTTTAATTGTATCATCTTAAAATACTTTAAATTTATTTTGATTTGTACAGACCAGGGCTTGGAAAACCTTTTTTCTGTAAATGGCCATAAATGTATATTTACTATTTGTGAGTCTCTATCAAAACTAATCAACCCTGTTCTTGTGTCACAAAAGTAGCCTGGACAGTACATAAATGAATGAGTATGATTGTATTCCAATAAAACTTTATTTATAAAAATAGGTGGCCAACTATAGCCATAGCTTGACAATTGCTAATATACACTGCTAATTATTAAATAGAAACTTGAAGGTTTTAAATAATATCAGGAAAACATAGTACCTTCATTCGGCATGCTAAAAAGTCCCTTATTTGTCTATTACTCTATACTCAGTTAGATGTACTTTTGTCTTCTTTGCTTACTGTATAAAGTCTGGATAGGTTTTCTAGGACTTCATCAAGAAAAAAAAAATTTTTTTTCTGTTTATCTACATTGGTGGGCCACTTTGATTATCGGTTTGGGCTTGTCTTTTTTTTTTTTTAACTTGCTTCTGTGATCTTTATTTCTTAAAAAAAAAAATTAAGTACTTGAGTATAATTGGTAGGGCAGTATATTACAGAGATGAAAAAGACAAAATGAAATTCAGACAAAATAATTAATTACCCAGGACACAAAAAATCATACATTTGAAACGTCTTGATCAAAGAAATTTCTGATAATATGGGTGCTTTTTTAGATTGTATTATCATGTGCTAAATTTTTGAAACATCTTCCTAAAGTGTTATCTATCAAATTCTGTTTACAATTTCTGTGTCTATGGAAGCTTGATTTAAGCCCAACTTCAAGTGATTTCACATAATTTCCTTACATCAACAATTCAATTGAGATAAAACCTGCAGAAAGGAAACAAGTAATCTCTAGGAGAAAAAGAAATGTAGAAATGTATTTCCACTCCTTGGCTTTGACTATAATCAGCACATAGAGGAGGCAAGGGACGAGAAAATTAGTTTCAATTGAATGACTTCCTCTGAAGGACTGAAATCCAATTTGGATGAACTTTTACTTGGTTGTGTCAATTTGATCAAGACAGAGATAAAACAAATATTCATATCGGTTCTACCATTTACATAACCTCTAGTGTTCACATTTTATGGAATGTTTAAATTTTTAATCACACATTTTATTTTATATACCAAACAAATGTAGTGAGAATAAACCACCTCATACATATTTTAAATTAAACTCAATTTTAAGACCAAGTATCTTGTGATATAATTTTAAGTGTTCTCCCTTGTTATATAATATTTGATCTCATGTTTTCTGTCAACCATAAAAATGAAGAAATAAGAAAGACTGTGCTGTAGAACCTTGATTGGAATCAACATCACAAAAGGCTCAGCCATATTTGCAGGTTTGTGTTGTTGCTTCCTACCCAGAATGTTCTGGGTTTTATTATCAGTGGTTTCCACTTTTATTCACATACACCTAATAAGGAAAAAAAGGACCTCCCTTGTGGCTCAGTTGGTAAAGAATCCACCTGTAATATGGGAGACCTGGGTTCAAACTCTGCATTGGGAATGTCCTCTAGAGAAAGGAAAGGCTATCCTCTTCAGTATTCTGGCTTGGAGAATTCCATAGACTGTATAGTCCATTGGTTTGCAGAGTTGGACACGACTGAACGACTTTCACTTCACAATAGGAAAAAAAAAATGATTAGAGACTGGGAAATATATAAGTAAAAGTGATGAGAAAGTGTGTTTGTATCCTGATTCCTGGAGAACAACAGTTTCTGTTTTGTTAAAAAAAAAAAAGTTTCTTAAGGAGTCAAAGTATTTTTCATGAAGTCTTGTAACTGTCCACAACCCATATGAAACTCAGCAATTTCAAGATTTATATCCATCAACATATGAACTTACTTCTGCTATTAGGCTTGAGAGTCCCAATTTCCTCTAACCTTGACAAATTTTACCAATTTGATGAGAGTCAAAAGTGCTATCCTCAGTCACAAAGGGCTCTATTTTTATATTATAAATTTAAATATCCAATACATTCTGAACTTACTGAAGAACTAAAACAAGATTAGCATTTGCTGAAGACTGAGGAATAATATCATTTATTTTTTAAAAAGCATCTTATTTTTACTCTTCCTTGGAAATAATTCTGATTCTATCTAATTGTCCAAGGTTAAATAGTTAAGACACATCAATAGTCACTAGAAATTGTTTTGATACCAACAGCCAACTTATTATTTTAAAGTATACTGGTGACTTTGGACAAGAGGATAAAATGTCTGGTTGAAATAATGCTTTGTTACTAATACTGTTTGTGTTATTCATTTCACCATGTTACAGCATTTTTCAATAATATAATAGATGCATTTATTTGTTGAGCACATAACCTGATCTCTCTAAGACAACCTAAGGAAAAGACTGATACTTTGCCAGATAAGAGACCACAAACAGACACACCCAGTTACATGGATATACAGACCATTAAAAGAATGAGAATCTGAAATCAACTTTAGAGACTACAACAAACTTTTAGAACACTGGAATACTAGGATTTTATCATTCTTTAGCTAGAAAATCTCATGGATTTTTCTTGTAGCAGGAGGATTCCAAGAAGATCAATTCATACATCATAGCCTTTCAAAGCTGCTGTGTTTCAGAAGAGCCTGTCTAGAGAGATTGATAGAGCTGCTCTGCTCTTGATTTCCTACTCTTGGTTTCTCTATCATCAATCTCACATAACCACGATGGCTAAGTGCGGGCATAGTGACAGTGTGACATAGTTCAGAGACTCCTTCTAAGACCAAACAGATGGAACATGCCCATTCTTTGCAAGAATTTCCTCCTATCCTTGGAATCTTTAAATAAAATAGCACAAATCTCTCTCTCTCCCTCTCTCTCTCTCTCTCTCATGTCTCTCTCGGTCTCAATCCCAAACCCAAGGTCCTGCTTTCTGAGTGTCTATTTCTAGGCTCTACTAAAAAGAGTACTATTTTACTATTAATTTGTTCTGCTATTTTTTCTTTTAACTTCCCCAATATTTTCCCCAATTTAAAATGGGATTCTATATGAGAGAAATGAAGTCTCCCACTTGTCCAGACACATGTACACATACACAGAGTGATGGTCAATTAAGGCCAATGAGAAGGTTTTTAGCTGTTGAAATATTCATGTCAGAGAATCAGGGTCTGCTTCATGTGTCTTTTAAAAGCAAGAATAAGGAATTCAAAGCACTGTCTCCTATCCCAGAGATAGCATGTTTAAATTCTTAATGTCTAGACAGATTTTGTGTCATGTCAACTTATAAAATTTTCTTGATTTCCATCCCTTCACTGTACTGGATTATTTCAGTAATAGAAAAACTACCCTTCTTTTAAATCATTCATTTACTCTGAAGAGAAGTATTATGCACCTACTACATATCATCCACAATACTAATCATGAAGTCAATAAAGGTGGGTAAAATAACCCTAGCTTCTTCTCTCATATGTAACAAGACAAAATAGTTGTCTGAGGAGGCCTTACAAATAACTGAGAAGAGAGGCAAAAAGCAAAGGTGAAAGCAAAAGATATACCCAACTGAATGCAGAGTTCCAAAGAATAGCAAGGAAAGATAAGAAAGCCTTCTTAAGTGATACTGCAAATAAATAGAGGAAAACAATAGAATGGGAAGGACTAGCTATATCTTCAAGAAATTAGAGATACCAAGGGAACATTTCATACAAAGATGAGCATAATAAAGGACAGAAATGGCAAGGACATAATGGATTTACAAGAGATTAAACAGAGGTGGCAAGAATACACAGAAGAACGGTACAAAAGAGGTCTCAATGATCCAGATAACCATAATGGTTTAGTCATTCATCTAGAGCCAGGCATCCTAGAGTGTGAAGTCAGTGGGACCTAGGAAGCCTGAATGAACAAAGCTAGTGGAGGTGATGGAATTCCAGCTGAGTTATTTCAAATCCTAAAAGATGATGCTGTTAAAGTGCTGTACTCAATATGCCAGTAAATTTGGAAAATTATGCAGTGACCACAGGACTGGAAAAGGTCAATATCCATTCCAATCTCAAAGAAGAGCAAAGGCAAAGAATGTTCAAACTATTGCACTGTTGTGCTCATTTCACATGCTAGCAAGGTAATACTCAAAATCCTTCAAGTTACTTTTCAACAATATGTGAACAAAGAGCTTCCAGATGTATAAGCTGGATTTAGGAAAGGCAGAGGAACCAGAGATCAAATTGCCAGCATCTGTTGGATCATAGAAAAAGGAAGGGAATTCTAGAAAAACATCTAGCTCTGTTTCATTGACTATGCTATAGCCTTTGACTGTGTGGATTACAACAAGCTGTGGAAAATTCTTAATGAGATGGAAATACCAGACCACCTTACCTGCCTCCTGAGAAGTCTGTATGCAGGTCAAGAAGCAACAGTTAGAACTGGACATAGAACAATGGATTGGCTGCAAATTGGGCTTTATATTGTCACCCTGCTTATTTAACTTAAATGCCGAATACATTATGTGGAATGTCAGGCTGGATGAAACACAAGCTGGAATCAAGATTGCCAGGATAAATATCAATAATTTCATATATGCAGATGACACCATCTTTATGACAGAAAGCGAAGAGGAATTAAAGAGCCTCTTGATGAAGGTGAAAGAGGAGAGTGAAAAACCTGGCTTAAAGCTCAACATTCAAACAATGAAGATCATGGCATCCAGTCCGATCACTTCATGGCAAATAGATGGAAAACAATGGAAACAGTGACAGACTTTATTTTCTTGGGCCCCAAAATCACTGCAGACAGTGATTGCAGCCATGAAATTAAAAGACAATTGCTCCTTGGAAGAAAAGCTATGAAAATACTAGACAGTTTATTAAAACACAGAGACATGACTTTGCCAGCAAAGGTCCATATAGTCAAAGCTATGGTTTTTCCAGTAGTCATATACGGATGTGAGACTCATCTTTCTTGCTTTAGAAACTGATATATTCATGTTTACCATCCTTATTTTCAGGGAATATGAGAGTGAATGTCTATTGTATAATCTGATTACAGTGATTCTATTCTTTTTGCAAATAATTTGTTTAGGCATATCAAGAATCACAACCCCAGCCAGTGAGACATAAGGGAAAGTCTTCTGTAGGCTTCTGGAAAAATATTTTATCACTGCAGATGGTGACTGCAGCCATGAAATTAAAAGACGCTTACTCCTTGGAAGGAAAGTTATGACCAATCTAGATAGCATATTCAAAAGCAGAGACATTACTTTGCCAACAAAGGTTCGTCTAGTCAAGGCTATGGTTTTTCCTGTGGTCATATATGGATGTGAGAGTTGGACTGTGAAGAAGGCTGAGTGCCAAAGAATTGATGCTTTTGAACTGTGGTGTTGGAGAAGACTCTTGAGAGTCCCTTGGACTGCAAGGAGATCCAACCAGTCCATTCTGAAGGAGATCAGCCCTGGGATTTCTTTGGAAGGAATGATGCTAAAGCTCCAGTACTTTGGCCACCTCATGCGAAGAGTTGACTCATTGGAAAAGACTCTGATGCTGGGAGGGATTGGGGGCAAGAGGAGAAGGGGACGACAGAGGATGAGATGGCTGGATGGCATCACTGACTCCATGGACGTGAGTCTGGGTGAACTCCGAGAGTTGGTGATGGACAGGGAGGCCTGGCTTGCTGCGATTCATGGGGTCACAAAGAGTCGGACACGACTGAGTGACTGAACTGAACTGATGTTAGGAAAATTTCTCTTTCAGCCTTTGGATATTGCTTAGGACCTGTTATCGGAAAGAGTTGTAGCCATTTTGTAACCATAGGCAAGGTGTGGGAGGGTCTGTTAAATGGAGGGTGGGAGCATGGGAGGAGGGAGGGAACCCATGTCCTTGTTGGTATCATTTAGCTGTTGAATTTACTCTCAAGTTCCTGCTTAGTCTCTAGATCTGTTTTGTGAAATAATAAACAGACATTTCAAAGCCTCTGTTTGTTGCTGAAACCAAAATTATCTCATTTGAAAAACGAGTTTTAATACTTGGATTTGGTAGACTATTGTTGTTGTTTAGTCACTCAGTCGAGTTCGGCTCTTTTTTGACTCCATGAGCCCATCGGTAAGTCTCCTCTGTCTATGAGGTTTTCCAGGCGAGAATCTCAAGTAGGTTGCCATTTCTTTCTCCAGGTGATCTTCCCAACTCAGGGATCAAACCCTGCATTGGCAGGCAGATTCTTTACCACCAAGCCACTAGTGAAGCCCAGACTAATTATAAAATGGAATTATAGAAAAAAGATCTGGAAAGATTCAAACAAAGGTTAATTCAAACAAAGAGAGGGAAGAAGTGCTGAAGGATGGGAAATTAATTATTTTCACAAATTTACAAAAAGCATGTATTTATCTATGGAATTAGTAACTAAAGATTTTTTTTAATCAATAAAGTATACCTTTGCCTCACCATTACAAAATTTAAATCTTTTCTAGGCTTTAGCACACTGCTTTCAATGCCTGACTTATAGAGAATACCCAATTAATGTTCCAATGAATGTTTCCTGAAAGAATGAATGAATCAAACCCTTTCAAACTGTCTGGAGAAGGGTAAAACCACTTGAATTAAATCAACTTTATGAGTAACCATCACTATTTCAATTTTGCACATGAAAAAGTTCAGCCTCAGAGAGATTTAATAGGGGCATAGAAAATTAAAATTTAAACCCAGGATTTTCTGACTTAAATGCCCAATCAGGCTTTTTTCACAATAAATGGCCAGTAATTAACAGAGTAGAATATTTCCATTTTACTTGTAATTCTACCACTCTTTTTAGTAATTTTGAACTCCTTAGACTATTGACTTTTCTTTCTAAAGAAAAAAGCACATTTCCTCTCTCATTTCACTGTTTTCCTGCTTATTACCAGTGAATAGTCTAGCTTTTTTTTTCTCTTCAAAATGGAGTCCTTAAATCAGCCATATCAGAGTCACTTGTTAGATTTGGAAAATAATTGTTGTTATGTCCCATATAGTGGTTGACCTCAAAAATATACCTTATATAAAGTTCTAGGGCAACTCAAACATATACAACTAAGTTGAAGTCCCACCATCTTCCGCTTAAAAAATATGTTGTTCTTAGTAAATAAATTCACCAATAAAAAGGGGAATAAGTCCATTAAGAATGTAAAACATTAATTCAAAGTAGCATAAAAAACACTTTTATTAGCTATTTTCTTGTTAATATTTCAGAAAATACTTGAATCTGAAAAACAAACAAACAAAAAAACCATGGCCTTTCTATAACATTTATTTAATCAAAAGTTAATTTAAAAATAATGAATTGTTATTTAATTAAATCATGTTATGAAAATAAATTTGTTCAAGCTGAAACAGTAATTTATATGGTCTAAATTTTCTTTAAGAACAAGTACATTTAAGCTGAAGAAAATTATAAGTTGTTTTTTGTCTTGGTGTAATCTTTTAACAGGTTCACAGAGCACACACACAAAAAGTGTGATAATAAAAATAAAAGACTGAAAAATGAGGTTGCTTCTTTTTTTATAGATAATAATTAAGCCTTTTGGGTGCTCAAAAATTCCATGGTAGGAAAAATAAGAATACGTATTAAGTGCAAGTAAATACTTTTCCAGAATTCCCAAAATTTTTATCTCTATCCAATCTAAAGATTATATAATTTCCTTTAATTATTCCTTTTCTGAATGAGCAATAGTTATGTGTTTAACAAACTAATTCTAAATATCCTTTCTGACATCTCTGATTTCTCTAGACAGTGAGGGCCTACAAAGAAACAAGAAATGCATTCATTCATTTATGTAGATGTTTATTGAATATCAACCATATCTTAGGCACTGTTAGACACATAGAATATACAAAGTTTAGCACAGCATTTGGAAAGAGGCAAATGCATGCATAAATGCAACGAAATACAACAAATCACGTTTTGGGGATCTTTAACAACTCGACAAAGGCATGTGGTTGGAGAAAGAAGTAGAGTTAGATCATTAAAAGGACTGTTCATTAGGTTTGAGATTTACTATGAGAATTAAAGAGATTTTAAGAATAGTAACTTCAGGAGACTTCCCAGGTGGTCCAGTGGTTAAGACTTTGCCTTCCAATGTAGGCTTCCCTTGTGGTTCAACTGGTAAAGAATCCAGCTGCAGTGTGGGAGACCTGGGTTTGATCCCTGGGTTGGGAAGATTCCCTGGAGAAGGGAACAGCTACCCATTCTGGTATTCTGGCCTGGAGAATTCCATGGACTGTATAGTCCATGGGATTACAAAGAGTCAGACAAGACTGGACAACTTTCACTTTCACAAATAAAACTTTCTTTCCAGTGTAGGGGGGTTGGTGTGTTCATCCCTGGTTGGGGAGTTAAGATCCCACATGCCTCATAGCCAAAAAGCCAAAACATAAAACAGAAACAATATTGTAACAAATTCAATAAATACGTAGAAAAAAAAAAAAGTAGTATAGTGACTTTAAGAAGTCCAATGATATGAAATTATTCTGAATTAAGGGTTATGAACATAGATTCAGTTCAGTTCAGTCGCTCAGTCGTGTCTGACTCTTTGCGACCCCATGAATTGCAGCACGCCAGGCCTCCCTGTCCATCACCAACTCCCGGAGTTCACTCAGACTCACGTCCATCGAGTCAGTGATGCCATCCAGCCATCTCATCCTCTGTTGTCCCCTTATCCATTTCTTTCTTATGATTGGCAAGTTAATCAACTAATTGTATGCCTGGGAAACATTATTTCACTCCTCTACTTTATATTTGTTGATTCTCAAAATGTATCCCCGAAGAGGCCTGTTGTTCCATATTGCCCTTTCTAAACCATCTGTACAGAAAAATATGGAAACATCTGCATAAAATACAACTCCATTTTTATTTGGGTAAGATTGGGCTTGGGTAAGATTAAATTCCAGTACTTTGGTCACCTCATGTGAAGAGTTGACTCATTGGAAAAGACTCTGATGCTGGGAGAGATTGGGGGCAGGAGGAGAAGGGGACGACAGAGGATGAGATGGCTGGATGGCATCACTAACTCGATGGATGTGAGTCTGAGTGAACTCTGGGAGTTGGTGATGGACAGGGAGGCCTGGCGTGCTGCGATTCATGGAGTCACAAAGAGTTGGACATGACTGAGTGACTGAACTGAACTGACTGACTGAAGATTAAATTCACACAAAACATTAACTGCCCTGAATCAGATATACATAGAAAGCCCTACCATGTAAGATCACATGTCTATGAGTCTAATGCAATAGCCATCAGCATATATTGTCTAATCATCAGGAGAGTGTTTAAGCATCTAATCAAGAACATTGTGTGCGTGCTTGCTTAGTCACTTCAGTCATCCTGAACTCTGTGAGACCCTATGTACTGTCGCCCACCAGGCTCCTCTCTCCATGGGATTCTCCAAGCAAGAAAACTAGAATGGGTTTCCAGGCCCTCCTCCAGGGGAATCTTCCTGACCCAGGGATTGCCCATATCTCATGTCTCCTGCATTGGCAGGCAGGTTCTTTAGCTTTAGTGTCACCTGGGAAGCTCAATCAAGAACATTATATTCTCTAAACGAATTACTCAGGAAACTTAGTTGCAAATGACAGAAAACCAACCCAAATTAGTCTTTAAAAACAGAGCTAAGTGGCTCATTTACTTAGATAAGACAGAGGGAGAGGTGGTCTCAAGAAGATCTAAACTCTGGGACTCAGACAATAGCATCTGGTTCCCCTATCGTACTTCCCCTTCTCCTCCAGCTCAACTTCCTTGTCATTTGACTTCAACTTCTTTTGGTACAATTAAATTTTCTCCAAGCAGAGGAGAATTTGCCCAAAGACATCTCAAGGTTTCCATCACCCAAGTCAGGAAGATCATAGGAGGAAGGTGAGAGCTTCAATTTCTCTGCACATCTAAGTTTCAGAGAACAAAAGCCTGAATGGGTTAGTCCTCAGTTGCTGGTTTGAAGTCACATTTTCACATTTGTAGCTGATAATTTCTGACCAAATGAAACAGACACACACACTTTCTATTATACTGAAACATAAATATTAAGCGAAAGTCTCACAATTGGTTATAAGAAAAGAAATTAAGTGATCAAAGCTACTATTACTTCAATTTCTTTCAGCATAAAGAGACTCTTAAGGAAAGAAAATCTTAGCATATGTTGGTAGCACAATTAAGATTATTTCTGATTATTATTTCAATCCTGTATCCTGAAATACATTTGATTCTTGGATTCACTTCATTAGAATTATTCTCTGGACCAATGATCTTTTTCTTCCAGCTAGGTTTTCCACAGAAATGTATTAATTCTTTATGCTTTTATTCAATAGATATCATCAATTACTTTAAGATGGTATGCTTAGAACCTAAACATTCTAACACTTTTGATGTTGTTGTTGTTGTTCAGTTGCCCAGCCATATCTGACTCTTTGCAACCCCATGGACTGCAGCACACCAGGCCTCCCTGTCCCTCACCATCTCCTGGAGTTTTCCCAAGTCCATGTTCATTGCATCAGTGATGCGTCCAGCCATCTTATTCTCTGATGCCCTCTTCTCCTTCCACCCTCAATCTTTCCCAGCATCAGGGAATTTTCCAATGAGTTGTCTGTTTATATCAGATGACCAAAATACTGGATCTTCAGCTTCAGTATCAGTCCTTCCGGTGAATATTCAGGGTTTATCTCCCTTAGGATTTACTGGTTTGATCTCCTTGCTGTCTAAGGGATTACACAGTGGAAATGAGAAATAGATTTAAGGGCCTAGATTTGATAGATAGAGTACCTGATGAACTATGGACTGAGGTTCCTGACATTGTACAGGAGGCAGGGATCAAGACCATCTCCGTGGAAAAGAAATGCAAAAAAGCAAAATGGCTGTCTGGGGAGGCCTTACAAATAGCTGTGAAAGGAAGAGAAGTGAAAAGTAAAGGAGAAAAGGAAAGATATAAGCATCTGAATTCAGAGTTCCAAAGAATAGCAAGGAGAGATAAGAAAGACTTCCTCAGCCATCAATGCAAAGAAATAGAGGAAAACAACAGAATGGGAAAGACTAAAGATCTCTTCAAGAAAATTAGAGATACCAAGGTAACATTTCATGCAAAGACAGGCTCGATAAAGGACAGAAATGGTATGGACCTAACAGAAGCAGATGATATTAAGAAGAGATGGCAAGAATACACAGAAGAACTGTACAAAAAAGATCTTCACAACCCAGATAATCACGATGGTGTGATCACTGACCTAGAGCCAGACATCCTGGAATGTGAAGTCAAGTGGGCCTTAGAAAGCATGACTACGAACAAAGCTAGTGGAGGTGATGGAATTCCAGTTGAGCTCTTTCAAATCCTGAAATGTGATGCTATGAAAGTGCTCCACTCAATATGCCAGCAAATTTGGAATACTTAGCAGTGGCCACAGGACTGGAAAAGGTCAGTTTTCATTCCAATCCCAAAGAAAGACAATGCCCACTACTGCACAATTGCACTCATCTCACATGCTAGTAAAGGAATGCTCAAAATTCTCCAAGCCAGGCTTCAGCAATACGTGAACCATGAATTCCAGATGTACAATCAGGTTTTAGAAAAGGCAGAGGAACCAGAAATCAAATTGCCAACATCCGCTGGATCATGGAAAAAGCAAGAGAGTTCCAGAAAAACATCTATTTCTGCTTTATTGACTATGCCAAAGCCTTTGACTGTGTGGATCACAATCAACTGTGGAAAATTCTGAAAGAGATGGGAATACCAGACCATCTTACCTGCCTCTTGAGAAACCTATATGTAGGTCAGGAAGCAACAGTTAGAACTGGACGTGGAACAACAGACTGGTTCCAAATAGGAAAAGGAGTACGTCAAGGCTTATATTGTCACCTGCTTATTTAACTTATATGCAGAACACATCAGGAGAAACACTGGGCTGGATGAAGCACAAGCTGGAATCAAGATTGCCGGGAGAAATATCAGTAACCTCAGATATGCAGATGACACCACCCTTATGGCAGAAAGTGAAGAGGAACTAAAAAGCCTCTTGATGAAAATGAAAGAGGAGAGTGAAAAAGTTGGCTTACAGCTCAACATTCAGAAAATGAAGATCATGGCATCTGGTCCCATCACTTCATGAGAAATAGATGGGGAAACAGTGGAAACAGTGTCAGACTTTATTTTTTTGGGCTCCAAAATCACTGCAGATGGTGACTGCAGCCATGAAATTAAAAGACACTTACTCCTTGGAAGGAAAGTTATGACCAACCTAGATAGATTATTAAAAAGCAGAGACATTGCCAACAAAGGTCCGTCTAGTCAAGGCTATGGTTCTTCCAGTAGCCATGTATGGATGTGAGAGTTGGACTATAAAGAAAGCTGAGTGCTGAAGAATTGATGCTTTTGAACTGTGGTGTTGGAGAAGACTCTTGAGAGTCCCTTGGACTAGAAGGAGATCCAACCAGTCCATTCTAAAGGAGATCAGCCCTGGCTATTCTTTGGAGGGAATGATGCTAAAGCTTAAACTCCAGTACTCTGGCCACCTCATGCAAAGACTTGACTCATTGGAAAAGACTCTGATGCTGGGAGAGATTGGGCAGGAGGAGAAGGGGACGACAGAGGATGAGATGGCTGGATGACATCACCGACTCGATGGATGTGAGTTTGAGTGTACTCTGGGAGTTGGTAATGGACAGGGAGGCCTGGCGTGCTGCAATTCATGGGGTCGCAAAGAGTCAGACACGACTGAGCGACTGAACTGAACTCAAGGGACTTTCAGGAGTTTTCTCCAGCAACAAAGTTTGAAGGCATCAATTCTTTAGTTTTCTGCCTTGTTTACAGTCCACCTCTCACAACCATAAGTGACTACTGGGAAGACCATAACCTTGGCTATATGGACCCTTGTCCGAAGAGTAATTCTCTGCTTTTCAACTCACTATCTAGGTTTGTCATCACTTTCCCACCAAGAAGCCATTGTCATCTAACAGTTTATGGAGAGCTAATTTTTAGTTGGTAGAGACATACAGTAAACAAGTGAACTCTACATAAACAGTACAATTTCATAGAGTGATGAGTGCTATGAATGAATTGAGGCAGTTTAAAAGGTAGAACGTGAGAAATGGAAGGGCTTCCCAGGTGGCACAATGGTGAAGAATCCACCTTCCAATGCAGGAGACATAAGAGATGCAGGCTCAATCCCTAGGTCTGGAAGACCACCTGGAGGAGGAAATGACAACCTACTTTTATATTCTTGCCTGAAAAATTCCATGGACAGAGGAGTCCGGTGGGCTAGAGGTTTTGGCGTCACAAAGAGTCAGACACAACTGAGCAACTGAGCACAAACAAGAAACTGAGGTCAAGGAGAGCTGGCAGGAGAAATCTACATGAAAATCTAAAGAGAGAGAACCCATGTAAAGGAAAGAGTGGGAGTTTAAGAGTTTGAAAGGATCAGTTTGCTTTCTTTAATGGACAGGACAGATGCCTAAGAATTTGAAAGAGAGTAACTGGATTTGGGCCAGCATGAAGTGAATGAAAAGAGGAGTCAAATCCAGCAGACATTTTTAAGCTACAGTTAAAAAAAAAAAAAACCTAGATGTTATTATAAGTGTAGTAAGAAACCACCAAAAGATTTTCTGCCAGAGACAGATATGATTTAACTTGTAAAGGATCTCTGGTTGCTGTGTAGAGAATAGATGGTGAAGTAATAAGAATAGAATTTGAGAGACCGATTGGGAAGCAATTGCTATAAATCATGTGACAGATGATGGTGGCCTGGTTGCTGGGAATAGAGTGACAAAGTGGAAGTGGTGAGAAAATCTAATTTGAGATAGGTTTTGTAGGCAATAGTGACAAGATTTGCTGATGGATGGGATGCAGGATATGAAGGAAAGAAGAAAAGAGGGAAAAAAATGACTCCTAGGTTTCTGGCCTAAGAAACTGAATGTAAGAAGCAGCAGGAACAATAACCTAGATTGTGAACCCCTGACCTTAACCTGTAGCTCTCAGTCCATTATTTAGGCAAAAATCTCAACTAGTGTAAATATAATCCTACAGAAAATCATTTCTGAAGTGATCATTCCCAGGGTACTGTTCAGGAACTTCATATAAACTCTCAAGATTGTGATGCAGGTCTCGGAAGTACTATTTTCAGAAATTTTGTTTCTGCTCTTCTTCAATTGTTTGTTTATCTTTGTTTAGCATTGTTGATTTGATTGACAGTGATTATTTTTGAATTTTCAGCATGTGATGACTATTTTCACTGATTTATTTGGCAGCATGTCAATGCTTTGATGAAACTCCCACTAGGCTTTCTGCAAATATGTTCTTCTAATTTAAAAAGATCTCAATAGGTTGGTTATTTACAAGCATTCTACTTTATAGAACCCTCTGGACATTTTAATTAGAATATCTTCCTAGGTGGCACTTGTGGTAAAGAACTGTTCGATCTCAGCGTCAGGAAGATCCCCTGGAGAAGGACATAGCAATCCACTCCAGTATTCTTGCCTGGAGAATCCCATGGACAGAGGAACCTGGTGGGCTACAGTCCATGGGGTCGCACAGAGTTGGACATGACTGAAGTGACTTAACACACACACACATCTGGAAAGATATTCAAGTTTTAAGACTGAAATAATACTGTATCTGAGAGAAGTCTATCATATAAAGAGAAGACTGTCATATTCCCAAGATTTCAGACATATATGAAGCTCTGAGTATAATATTTGACATTATTTCTACTGTTTTTAAATTGAAATGTAATTGCTTTACAATGTAGTGTTAGTTTCTTCTGCACAAAAATGTGAATCGACCATATGTATACATATATCCCTTCCTCTGGAGCCTCCCCCCACTCCCCATCCACACCTCTAGGTCATCACAGAGCACAGAGCTGAGCTTCTTTTGGTATACAGCAGCTTCTCACTAGCTCTATTTTATGCATGGTAGTGTATATGACATTACTTCTAGATTAGATTTACAAAATTCCACCTCCACAGACTTCATTTCAAATGACTTCTGATGAGCAAGGATTCTGAGTTACACCATTATCTAATCAGCTGGGCCTTCCCATATGGGAAGCCAATTTTTTTGTCCTTTCAGTTCCTAAAAAGCAAAGTCATCATAATTACCTATAATTTTTCTGAAGTCACACAATTGTAAATGGTAGAATTATAATTAGTGTATAGGTTTGTTTGAATCCCAGCTCATGTAATCTCTATTATACTATGTTCTAATCTACTCAAAGGAGAATGAGGATTTTATCTATGATATATTTTAGATGCGATTAAAATTTTAAATCAGTAGATTTTAAGTTAAGCAAACTACCCTCCATAATGTGAGTGGGACTCAATCAATCAGCTGAAGCCCTTTAGAGGCTTCCCAAAGAAGGAACTGGGCTTCCCAGGTGGCACTAGTGGTAAAGAACTCGCCTGCCAATGCAGGAGATGTGAGACGCGAGTTCTTCCCTTAGTCACAAAGATGCCCTGGAGGAGGGCACGGCAACCCATTCCATTATTCTTGCCTGGAGAATCCCATGGACAGAAGAGGTTGGTGGGCTACAGTTCATAGCGTGGCAAAGAATTGAACATGACTGAAGCGACTTAGCACACATGCACACAAAGAAAGAACTTAGTCTCAAGACAGAACATAGAAACTCTGCCTGAGTTTCCAGGCTGCCCGATCTGTCCTATGAAATTGAGGCTCAAGATTATAGTATCTATTCTCTGTCAGCTTGCCATCTGGATTTTGAACTTGCTAAACCCTGTTATCATGTGAACCAATTCCTCAAAATAAATCAATCTCTCTGTCTCACTCTGTCTCTGTGTCTGTCTTACTCTCTCTCATGTGTGTGTGTGTGTGTGTGTGTATTTCTTACTGATTCTCCTTCTCTGAAGAACCCTAATATTGATTGTGATACCTGGCTTGCTACGAAGAGACTATTGTTAAAAATATGAATTCTATGGAAAGAATAAATTTTGTGGACAGTAAACTTGTAAGTGAAAAACGTTGACAGTTAAAGATTTCCTGGTTTCTCCTTACTGCCAATAGTAAAATGTGCTAAGAGGAAGATAATTGAGGAAAAAAATTGTTAAGCAAAAAGAAACCAGAACTTAAAGATTTGGAAAAACCTCAGCATATCCATGTTGCAAATAATGAGAAAGCACGGTCTGGAGGGAACACCAAGGATATGGCTAGACAACCCTCTGCTGGAGAAATTAGATGTGTGATTTGCGGATCCAGTCAACAATTTAGACAGAAATGATACCAGCTTACACTGAAAGGGAAAGAAACCAGATGAAATAAAGGCAGGCTGCCAGATCACAGGTAGGAAACCGGCTAGGAGAGCTATCGGACTATGTGTTTCCCTTTAAGGAAAGGAAAGCAACATCCCAACACGCTTCGTTAGTCCCAGAGGGTCTGGCTACTGCCCAGGTGGATGTGGAGGACACAGAATCAAGCCAAAGAGGATCATTCTCAAACTTTAACATCTAATGAAATTCGTCCTCCTAGGTCTCAGACTTGCTTGGGAACCATGACCTCTTTTTCCTTCCAATTTTTCCAATTTGGAATGGGCATGGATATGCTATTTTTATCCCACCATTATATTGTGAAAATAGATAACTTGCCTAGTATTGCAAGTTCACAGGTGGAGAACAATTTAGCCCCAGGATGAATTGCACCCCAATTGACTTCAGTCATTTAGATGATGAGATTTGGGACATTGCATTGAGGATGTTTAGGTGAGATTTTGGATTGAAAGTTGACACTGGAATGATTAAGACCTTTAAGGATGTTGGAATAGAGTGGATATATTTTGCAAATAGGAAAAATGTGTTTTTTGAGGGGGCCAAGAAAGCAGATTATTATGGGTTAAATTGTGGCCCCTCACAAAAGATATGTTAGATCCTAACTTCCAATATTTTAGAATGTTACCATATTTGGAGATGGGGACCTTGCAGTGGTCATCAAGTTAAAATGAAGCCACTGGATGGGCCCTAATACAATATGACTGGTGGCCTTATAAAAAGGTGAAATTTTCAAAATTTTTAGATCCCATTTAGACATAATTCACTAATAAAACTTTGATTAATAAGATTTACCATATTTTAGTTGTATTTGATTCAAAAGGCTAAAAGAATAGAAAAGCAGTGCTGCTTTTCTCCACAGAGTGTTTCTAATTTGTATCAGAGCTGACTATAACATAATCTTGAGACCATATATCACATACCTGGAGTTACTTTCAATGAAGTTCAAATTAAAATATAACAAATATTTATAAAGTTCATTCTATGTGAAATGTTCTCCTAATATGTTAACACTACTAGATTTGACCTCAGAGAGTTCAACTGGAGGAGATATTAATAGATATATGATTATAATTAAGTAGACTGTTGCATATTCTCTTGAACTTCCAGATTGATCCAAAGATGGCTCTCATATCAGAAACCAGTCTCTATGGAATTGCATTCCATAAAGCATTACAAGTATAAATTCAAGGTTAGATTGAAGATTATATAAAGGGAACTGACCCTAAATATTACACTGGCAAATAAACTCTCTGAGGATAACAATAAGTTGAGGAAGTTAATAAATATAGATTTTACCATGTTGACCTTAGTAAGCAATACTTTGGTGCTTCCATTAATACTACATGAAGTAAGTAATGGAAATACAAAGTGGTAGTAACATTCTAAAAAAAAAATTGTCAAGTTTGGCACTAATTATCACCTAAATATTAACTCTCATTTAAAGTATTACAGAATAATTTACATCTCTAAAAGCAACATAAAACTGAAAAATGTTTATAAATCAACAATTGGAATGTAGGTCCAGAAATATATGAGAAATGTGGTTGGAATAGTTTTTTTTTTTTTTCCATTAAAAATTCTAGAATAGTTGATAATTGAGACCTGAGTGGCATAGACACATAACTTGGTCCTCAGAACAGTTCAAATATAGGTACGTTAGCAGAAAATTTCAGTTATGAAGACACATGAATCTGATTCAATATAAGAAAATTACATAGTTTTGAGGTTGGCATGAGTTGTGAGATACAATATTGAAATTATAATCCATATGATAAATTGGACTCTATCAGAATTTTAAAATTTGTCCTCTGAAAAATGCTGCTAAAAGATTAGAAAAGTAACACACAAATTGAGGGGAAATATTTGCAAATTAACTATCTGCTATAAGACATATTAAAATATATAAAGACAAAATTCAGTAACAATATAACATATGATTCCATAGAAAATGAGCAAAAAAATCTAAACAGACACTTAAAAGATATATGGATGGCAAGCAAGGATGTTAAAAAAAAAAATACTCCACAACATTTGTCATTAGAGAAATACAAATTAAAACTACAATGAGATACCACTGTGAATCTATTAGAATTGCAGAAATCAAACTAACAGTATCAAGTGCTGGTAAGAGGGGAGAAAAATAAGAACTCTCACTCATTGCTGCTGGGAATGCAAATTGGTAAACCACTTGGAAATAGTTGGGCAGTTTCTTATAAAGAAAAATAAGTGGTAATCTTCTAGGCATTTGCCCAAGTGAATTTTTCACCCCAAAACTCATATACACAAATTATACATAATTTCCCCAAACTAGAAACATCTCTTCATTCCTTTTCCATTGACCTTTCCACCATACATGTGTATTATTTTACTGTTCCCAGACAAGTAAACAATAAGACTTGATTTAAAATGCCCATAGTAGTGTAGATTAAGCACAAGCACAGAAATATATTTCATTAAACCTTACCCCAATGTATACAATGATAATCTGGAATCATCTAATATATCTATTATCTTTCTGGGCACTTTGGAAGATTATTATAAAGCCTGAACTGATAATCCACAATATCCTAAAGCTTTCTTGGTTTACAGCAGTTCAGAGGCAGGCTCTCTGCTTGGGAGAAATATGCCTTCCTAGGCTACCGAGAGGGAAAATACATGAAAGTTTCATGTACAACAAAGATTTGGTAAATCTCAGCTCTTCTCTGTCCCACTTAGGCTTAAAGGCAATATACTTTACTTTCATCCTCTTTGCTTTTGGTCTTTGCTTCATACAGTAAGATCAGCTTTTGTGATGGGGAGGTCATGGTAGACAGTAAATGAAAGAGAGTTTGGATGGACAAAATTATGAATTAGGATAACACTTTCTGACGTTACTACAAATTCATTAAAAATATTTTTTGCATATTTTTTCTTCCTTGCTTTAGTGAACAAGTAGAAGAGAGCATTCTCTAAATACTTTTGACTATGAAAAAAAATCTATCTTGTAACAAAACACATTCACCTAATTTGTCTCAACTCCAAGCATGCTGCTTTTAAGACAGCAAAGATAGAAGTAGCATTCCCTTCATTAAAACATACACAACTTTTGAACCCTCAATGAAAGCAAATGATTATTTATAAATCAAGAGGAATAAACACCAGAATTATCTAACTTTGCAAATGTTACTAACTCTTGCTTAGCATCTGAATTTTCTATCTGATCTTGTAACATTCATATCATTTTTCTCAATGTCAAAAATTCACCTCTCAGCATTGATCACATGATGAATAGATAAACAAGTTCTGTTAAGCAAATCTTTATCTTAACTGATATAGGCTAAGTGTAAACACAGCTCATCATTGCTGTGGGAAAACTTCTGTATGTGTTTTCAAACCACCTTCAACCAGACTACTTGGTCTGCACACAATTGGAAGGCTAGGTTATTTAGAAAGCATACATTCAGCTCCCTTTTCAGCCTCAGGAGGGAGGCGATATATGTATAATCATGGCTGAATTGTGTTGTTGTATGGCAGAAACCAACACAATATTGTAAAGCAATTTTCCTCCAATTAAAGAATAAAATAATACATTCAGCATTAGTTCAGTTCAGTTCAGTCGCTCAGTCGTGTCCAACTCTTTGTGACCCCATGAATTGCAGCACACCAGGCCTCCCTGTCAATCACCAACTCCTGGAGTTCACTCAGACTCACGTCCATCGAGTCAGTGATGCCATCCAGCCATCTCATCCTCTGTCGTCCCCTTCTCCTCTTGCCCCCAATCCCTCCCAGCATCAGAGTCTTTTCCAGTGAGTCAACTCTTCGCATGAAGTGGCCAAAGTACTTGAGTTTCAGCTTCAGCATCATTCCCTCCAAAGAAATCCCAGGATTAGCATTAGTAGATATGATCTATTTTCAAAATAATTGTACCAACTAACACTCATCAGAAATGTGCTATTTCAGTTTCTCTATACTTTGGCCAAAGATGTATTAGCATATTTTTGGGTGTGCTTATGTTTGTGCATAAATTTTAAAAAGTATAACAATTCTGGTAGCTGTGTAATGATATCTTGTGGGGCTTTTTGCACTTTGCTTATGATTAATGATTTTTTGTACACTTTAGTCTTTTCTTTCACCTTGAAGAGGCTGATCTTTTGTCCATTTTAAAAATCAGACTGCCTGTTTTTTTATTGGTAATTTTTAAAGGTTGTTTATATATTGGGGATATGACTCATTTGAGAGATATCTACTATAAATATCTCTCATCATTCTGTGGCTTACCTTTCCACCCTCTCCTGATGCCTCTTATATTATATAATTGGTTTTTAATTGAATTCAATTTTTTAATCTTGCCCTTTATAGTTAATACTTTTTGCATCTTGAATAAGAAAATTTTGCCTAACTCAAGATAATATGTTTTCTTGTATAATCTTTATTATCTTCTCCCTATACTTAGATCTACATATTTAGATCTAAAATTAAAATGATATTTTATGTGTATAACTTGATGTAGAGATGAAAACTCATGTCTTCATGTGGATATTTAATTTCTTTCTCTATAGAATCTTGTACCTTTAAGACCTGGCAACCTTGGCTGTTCTCTCCCATCTTTAGTGTCAGTGTTCTAGATGCAGCACATCAAAGGATTTTTCTCTGCCTTTAACTTTATACATCAAACGACAAATATTTCTTATATTAGTCATAGGATACATTAAAATAGGAGAAATAAAGAATTTTTGCTGAAAGTCAAGTTCAAGTAAAATCAGTTTCTGCTACTACAGTCATTTGGAAGGAACATCCCCAAAAGCCTCAAAACCAGTCATAATGGTCTTTATTACATGGATAAAATATGAACTGTTTCTTGAAAATATAATGATAAGTAAAAATATATACATTGAAAGATTCTAAAGGCTTTTTTCTCCCAAAGGAAAATGAACTAATTGTAGACCAATTTTTAAAAAATTGTACTTGATATTTATCAAAATAAAGTGACAAAACTAACTTACATAAAGTTTGATAACTCAAGATTAGAGAAGTACAGAAATGTTTTGGCTTAATAACTCCTACACAATTGACACAGTTGATCTTTCAAAAAGAGATGGGAAATGATATTATTTCCCGAGTATATTTTAAAAATTAACAAAGTACAATAATTTAAAGACTGAAATTAGGAAAATGGCATTGCTAGGCTGTTTTTAAAGCAATGCTATGTCTCAAACAAATACAACTTGAAGATTTTCTGAAACTCTTTGGATATAAATTCTTAAAGATTTCTCCTTTAAACAGCTCCAATCAAAAGCCTACTTTTAATACCTTACTTCCTTCTGCTTGGCACAATCTTCCAGATTTTGCCTAAGAATCTCAAACACTCTTTGAAAGCCTTGATCGGATGTTCTCCTCATCTTATCTGCTGTAATGTTGCTGTCTAGAGCAATGCTTTGTCTCTTTAACCTGTGTTACTTTCTTCATGGGACTAATCAGTGTTTGCAATTTTATTTTATGCTGGTTTTTGTTTGCTAACCCTTCCATTAGAAATCCTGTAAGACTAGAAACATTTTTTTCTTTAACACTGTAAACAAATGATTTAGAATAGTATCTTGAAATGGAAATGATTGAATAAATGAATGAATTTGTCAATTTTCATAAGTGGTCAATCATCAATTGCAGATTTGAAAAGATAACCAGGCTTATTAAATCCCAGCTGAATTTGCCTTTTAGCAAATAAGAAATTACTCTTTGTTTGTGCACACTTTTAAAAAGTCTATTTTACTGAGGTTACACAACCACCCTTACAGTGAAGATATAAAACAGTTCCATCATTTCCCCCAAATTCACTTGTACCTCTTTTACCCTTGTCAGTCCTTTCCACTTAACCCAGGCCACTGGCAAACACAGGTCTGAGTTTTGACTAGTAGGAGCAGTTTTATCTTTTCCAGACTATCACAAAACTGAAATAAAATAGGTAGTTTTTTGCTTCTGGCTTCTCTCACTGGGTGTCATGTCTTTAAGATTACATCCTGTCTGCCTTTTATTGAACAATTGTTACCCTCAGGATACTACAGGCTTCAATTTCTCCCAGTGGTTGATTGACAGCTCTTACCTCACGTTTAGATTGACAGCTGAAGGAACTAGAGGGTTTAATTTTTCTGATTAATTTCCAGCAATTCCTGCATACCTGTGCTATAGAGGAACTTTTTCTCCATGTTCTTGTGCCTTCCTACTGGTAAATTATGATTATTTGTCACAGATATGTTAAAAGATAAACTGAGGCAGGTTGACAATTCCAAATCTTTATGGGTGCAAACATCAAATGGAATCCAGCAGTAGAGAGAGCTCAGAGACTGGGTTTTATAGAGAAGATGCTGGAAGCAAACAAAGCAATTATCTGATTGGCTACAGCTTAGTTGGTTGCCTTATTTGAGGAAGCCTGATTGTCTATTAGCTGTTCTTCGATTTCCTTTACTCAGATTCCTCTGAATTGACTCTGGCTTAGGTTTCAGGCTACCAAGGCATTAGAGTCTAGTGATTTCCTTGTTTAATTATTTTAGGAGGTACTGGGTTTGTAACGAAGATCAGTGGGGTTCACTTTTGGCTTTTTAAGTTAAACTATAGTTGATTTACAATATTGTATTAGTTTCAGATGTACAGCAAAGTCATTCAGTCCAGTTCAGTTCAGTCACTCAGTCATGCCGAGCTCTTTGCAAACCCATGGACTACAGCATGCCAGTCCATCCCCCAGAGCTTACTCAAACTCATGTCCATAGAGTAAGTTATGCCATCCAACCATCTCATCCTCTGTCATCCCCTTCTCCAGCCTTCAATTTTTCCCAGCATCAGGATCTTTTCCAGTGAGTCATTTCTTCGCATCAGGTGGCCAAAGTACTGGAGTTTCAGCTTCAGCAACAGTCCCTCCAATGAATATTCAAGGCTGATTTCCTTTAAGATTGACTGGTTGGATCTCCTCACAGTCCAAGGGACTCTCAAGAGTCATCTCCAACACCACAGTTCAAAAGCATCAATTCTTTGGCACTCAGCTTACTTTATAGTCCAACCAAAATGTAATTAGTCTTTTATGCAGTCATAACTCTTTTGAAATCATCTGTTAATAGGATAAAGTTTAATAAATAGCACCATTTTGAAAAGCAGCAAAACTGAGAGATATCAGAACAGTAGCTGAATGTTCTGGGCATTTCTTACTTTACTATTTATCACATACTCATTTATCTGTTTTATCATTCACATTATTCTTTGTCCAGTTTGATTATTTGTATGTTTTTATATGACTTCACTGTCTACTCAATTTGAACAGTCAAGGTAAAAATAGGTATAACTTTAAAAGGCTACAAAATTATAAACTATATTATGCCATCCACATAAATATATATAGAAAATCAAAAGAAACTATTTCAAAGTGTTCAATAAACTACCTCTGAAACTTAGAATTATTGATTTAATTTTTTTTCTTTTCTCTCTTTCTCAATTATAAAAATGGATCATACTGCTATTAACATAAAAAGTTTAAAATATCCTAAATATTCAATATATTCTTCTATATAATACCCCCTCCCCAAAGTCTAATTATGAATTCCATCTCAGCATAGAAAAAGACTTTCTACTACCAACTTCTTGTTCATTTTTTCTCTTACAGTAGAAATCCAGTTGTCTCAACCTTTGATGCCTTTATCTATGTTATTTTCTTTGTCTTTCTCCTCTTTGTTCAGTCATCGCTAAGTTGTGTCCAACACTTTGCAACCCCATGGACTGCAGCACACCAGGCTTCCCTGTCCTTCACCATTTCCGAGTTTGCTCAGATTCATCCATTGAGTCAGTGATGCCGTCCAACTATCTCATCCTCGGTCTTTCTTCTCTACTTCATTGACATTCTCACAAAATCTCAATATTTTAAAATGTAATCATTCTTTTTTATGCCCACAGTCCAGCTTTCCAACTGTATATTAAATATAATTTTTCCTCCCTGTCCACATGTATGTGGTGAAGTAAGTATCTAAAGTGTTAATATTTAGTTTAATAATGCCTGGGTAACATTGAGAGTAAATTGTGTGTGTTTCCTTTGGTCATGTCCAACTTTTTGTGACCCAATGGACTGTAACCTGCCAGGCTCCTCTGTCCATAGGATTTAGTTAGGGCTATAACTTTAAGATAAACATCTCTAACTGTCTTTGAATTTATTTACAAAAATTCTTGACTGAGTATTTCTTTTTCCAGTCAGTTGTATTATTCTTTTACCACTCTGGGTAACTGCATTTAAATATTATTAATTTATACTAGGGTTGCAAAGGTTCCAAATTACCTTTCCTTGTTGATTTCTTCACATCACTTACTCTACCAGGTACTTTAATTGCTTAATTTATGCTTCATGAAAATAATCTAATAACCCTATCAAGCTATATTTATTTATTATTGATTTTTTAAAATCTGTACCTAGACTCTTACCCTTTAAAATTTTTTTTAAGCCTTATATTTCTTCCATGATGTTCCTTAGTCTTGCCAACTTCTATACTTTTTCAAGATATCAGGCCAGTGTCAGTTGCTCAATCATGTCCAATTCTTTGCAACTCCATGGACTATAGCTTGGTGGGCACCAGGCTCCTTGGTCCATACAAATCTTTTTCGTATAACAGCAACAACAAATTCATGAAAACAAAATAGTCACAAGTCAAAGAACAAAGAGATGGGAATACCAGACCAACTGACTGGCATCTTGAGAAATCTGTACGCAGGTCAGGAAGCAACAGTTAGAACTGGATATGGAACAACAGACTGGTCCAAATAGGAAAAGGAGTATGTCAAGGCTGTATATTGCCACCCTGCTTATTTAACTTATATGCAGAACATCATGAGTAATGCTGGGCTGGATGAAGCACTAGCTGGGATCAAGATTGCTGGGAGAAGTATTAATAAACTCAGATATGCAGATGACACCATTCTTATGGCAGAAAGTGAAGAAGAACTAAAGAGCCTCTTGATGAAAGTAAAAGAGGAGAGTGAAAAATTTGGCTTAAAACTCAGCATTCAGAAAACTAAGATCATGGCATCTGGTCCCATCACCTCATGGCAAATAGTTGGGAAAACAGTGGAAACAGTGAGAGACTTTATTTTCTTGGGCTCCAAAATGACTGCAGATGGTGACTTCAGCCATGAAATTAAAAGATGCTTGCCCTTGGAAGAAAAGTTATGACCAACCTAGACAGCACATTAAAAAGCAGAGATGTTACTTTGCCAACAAAGGTCCATCTAGTCAAAGCTGTGGTTTTTCCAGTAGTCATGTATAGATGAGCGAGTTTGACTATAAAGAAAGCTGAGCGCCAAATAATTGATGCTTTTGAACTGTGGTGTTGGAGAAGACTCTTGAGAGTCCCTAGGACTGCAAGGAGATCAAACCAGTTAGTCCTAAAGGAAATCAGTGCTAAATATTCATTGGAAGGACTGATGCTGAAGCTGAAGCTCCAATACTTTGGCCACCTGATGCGAAGAACTGACTCCTTGGAAAAGACCCTCATGCTGGGAAAGATCGAAGGCAGGAGGAGAAGGGGACAACAGAGGATGAGATGGTTGGGTGGCATCAATGACTCAATGGACATGAGTTTTGAGTAAACTCCGGGAGTTTGTGATGGACAGGGAGGCCTAGCGTGCTCAGTACATAGGGTCACAAAGAGTTGGACACAACTGGCAACTGAACTGAACTGACTGAAGGAACAAATAGTTATATAAATGTCATCTCTCAAGGTTTCAAGATATTTTTTGGTTTAAAAGTGTCAAGTTAAAAAGACTCTCAGAAGCTTCATCAGTAATCTTATTTTCAGGCTTCTTTCCTTCTTTCCCAAGTTCCTGGGTATTTTTTTAATCTCCTACCTTTACATAAATTCTGTACTGAGGCATGGAACACTTAAGACTCCTACCCTGATATTGTCTAGCAGTCCCTAACATAGAATTTCTGAGTCAGCATCAATGTTTGCTGCACACACTCCCATATTTTTCTGAGACTCCTGAGCTCATAATCAAGGCCAGCAACTACTGACTCAAAAGGATAATGCACTTCTCCTCTTCACTGTTCCTGTGCTGGATCTGAGCATCACTCTGGATCCTCCCTGTGTGTGTACGCTAAGTCGCTTCAGTCATGTCTGACTCTGTGCAACCCCATGGACTGTAGCCCACCAGGCTCCTCTGTCCATGGGATTCTCTAGGCAAGAATACCAGTGGGTTGCTATGCCCTTATCCAAGGGATCTTCCCGACCCAGGGATCTAACCCATATCTCTTATGTCTCCTGAATTGGCAGTCAGGTTCTTTATCACTTGTGCCACCTGGGAAGTACTTGAATCCTCCCCACAATTTCTAATTAATAATTTTATCTAAAATAGCAATTCTTTTAGAAAACATAAGACTGGCCCTAAGTCCTAGGACAGGGACAAAAGACCTCCAAGCCAAGGAACAATCTCCAGGACAATGAGCACTTGCCTCATGGGAATTTCATATAGCAATATAGTCTTCTAGAACTCCCCTACAAAGCTTGTGTACCCTACCTTTTCCCATTTGTTGTTGTTCTATAGTCACTCAGTCAAGTCTGACTGTTTGCAATCCCATGTACTGTAGCCCACCAGTCTCCTCTGTCCATGAGATTTCCCAGGCAAGAATACTGGAGTGGGTTACCATTTCTTTCTCCAGGAATTCTTCCTCACCCACATCTCTTGCATGTTTCTCCTGTATTGCAGGCAGACTCTTTACCACTGAGCCAGCCACCAGGGAAGCCCGACCTTTTCTCATTAGGATAAGCTATATAAGCTAAGGATCAGGTGAATGAAAAACATTGCCTGCCATATCAGTAAACAAAGGATATTGCAGCCATCAAGCCACTACCATCGTGCTCCAAGTGGGTCACAGATGGAACTCAGAATGGGAAGCATAGGATGCTGGCCCTAGATAGCTGAGGTGAATATCAAAAGAATGACTTCACTTTCTTTATATGTAAATAAATAGTTGAGGAAAATCTGATATTGTCATAGGAACTTCCATTTGGAAAATGTTATCAAACGCAAGGCTTCCTTGAGTATATTTATTTCTCCTTAGCAACTAAAAACTTTTAAATTCTCCTTTTGTTTCCTTTATCTGTGATAGAGATCGGGAAAATGACAAAGGAAGAGACAAATCAAGGAATTAAATTATAACACACATACATATCATGAACAAAAGAATACAGTTTTCAGACTCCTAATTATTTTTTACCAAATTTATTCACAAAGTTCTCTCAATATTGTAACATCTATGTATCAGTGCTGAAGAATACTGTTGAATAATTTGTCTCTGTAGGGAAGTACACTTATCTAATCATAATTCATAGTTTTGTTTACTTTTGTATTAGAAAGCTAATTATTTGTCTGAGTAAGAGTTCTGCTGTATTAAGTCATTGATGAGTGAAAATACAATTTAAATTTTATGTGGGCTTTCAGTCACAAGTTTTATACCTCTCCTTAGGGAATCAAATCCCTTTAGGGCTTTTTTTGAATGAATATCATTAAAAGAACCAAAATATCCTTCTTAAAATTTAAATTATGGCCAATAGAAGCTGCAATAAACAGCAAAAAAGATGAAAACTCAAGTCACTTGATTTGCAATAACTCAATTTTGTGACCAGTATAGAAAGGTGTTAGCCTCCTTGTGTAAATATCTCTGTTTGAAATGAATCAAGATTTTTTTTTCTTTCCTATTACCAAATGGCTTGTGGACTATCCTCAATAATTACAGACAGTATCTATTACATTATTCCTAGAATATTCCCATGTGTCAAATCAGCTTAAATTTCAAGACTAGGAACTGAAAATAGAGCATTATGAAAAGAAAAAGCAAATATCAAACACCTCAAATCCCTACCTTTGATCCTCCTCTCCCCCACTTAACCCCTACATAATAACTGGGAATAAATAAATAAATCCCTGATTCAGACATATAAAATTCCAGCACCAGATGCTGTCACATTTTGAGAAAAGCTAATGTTTTTCTTTCTCAAACTATTCCAAAAGAATTTCAGAGGTAAGAATGCATCCAAATCATCATATGAGGTCAGCAACATTCATATAGAAAGTTACTGTCTGAATATCACTGATGAACATAGATATAAAAATCTTCAACAAAATATTAGCAAACTAAATTCACTAACATGTTAAAGGAATTACACACCACGACCAAATAGGATTTATCCTGGGGATGCAAGGATGGTCAAATATTTGCAAATCAATTAATAAGATATACCACATTAACAAACTTAATAATAAAAATTGTATGATCATCTTAATATATGCTGAAAAAGCATTTGACAAAATTCAACATCCATTTATGATAAAAACTTTAACAAAGCAAGTATAGAGGGAGCATATCTCAACATAATAAAGGCTGTTTATGACAATTCCACAGCTAACATCACACTCAACTATGAAAAGCTGAAAGCATTTCCTTTAAGATCAAAAACAAGACAAGGGTGCCTATCCTCTCTACTTTTATTCAACATAATATTGAAAGTCTTAGCCATACAATATTCAGACAAGGAAAAAAAAAAGAAAAGGGAAGAGGTAAAACCATTACTGTTTTAAGATGACACAATTATAGAAAATTCTAAAGATGTGACAACCAAAAAACTATGAGAACTCATCAGTGAATTCAGTAGAACTGCAGGATATAAAACGAATGTTCAAAATATGCTGCTTTTCTACACACTAACAAAAAGTATAAGAAATGAAATAAAGAAAACAATCCCATATATCGCACAATGGCATCAAAAGAATAAAGTACCTAGAAATAAATATAAGCAAGCGGGTAAAAATCTTATACGCAATTTGGAAAACTATAAGGCATTGATGAAAGAAATTGAAGATCATACAAACAGAAAGATATACTGTGCTCATGTATTGGAAGACTTGAGAGTGTTAAAATAACCACGCTACCTAAGGAAATCTACAGGTTGAGTACAATTCCTATCAAAATAACAATGGCATTTTTCGCAGACTAGAAAAGAAAATTCTAAAATGTGTATAGAAACACAAAACAACTCAAAGAGCCAAAATAATCTTGAGGAAGAGGAACAGACCTGGAGGTATCACAATCCCTGATTTCAGCTATAATATAACAGTTCTATAAAGATACAGTAATCAAAACAGTATGATACTGGAACAAGAACAGACTCATAGGTCAATGGAACCAAATAGAGATCCCAGACATATACCCAAGCTTATATGGTCAATTAATCTTTGTCAAAAGAGGCAAGAACATACAATAGGGAAAATACAGCCCCCTCAATAAATGGTGTTGAGAAAACTGTACAGCCACAGGCAAAAGAATCATGCTGAACTGCTTTTTTTATAGCATATACAAAGGCAAACTCAAAATGAATTAAAAATTTAATGCAAGCTCTGGAGCTATAAGACTGAAAGGAGAAAACATATGCAGTATACTCTTTAATATCTGCCTTAATAGTATATATTTTTCATATATCTCTTCAGTTAAGAGAAACAAAAGCAAAAATAAACATATAGGACTATATCAAACTAAAAACTTTTGCACAATGAAGCAAACTATCAACAAAATAAAAATACCACCTACTGAATGGGAGAAGATATTTGCAAAAGATATATCTAATACAAGGTTAATATCCAAAATATACAAAGAACTCATACAATTCAACATAAAGAATAATAACCCAATTAAAAATTAGGCAGAGGACCTGAATAGACATTTTTTTTTCCCAAAAAAAGACATTTCGGAACGTGAAAAGATGCTCAGTATCACTAATCATCAGGCAAATACAAATGAAAATCACAGTATCATTTCACAACTGTCAGAATGGCTACTATCAAAAAGAAAACAAATAAAAAGTGCTGATGAAGATGTGGAAAATAGGGAATTCTATTACACTGTTGCTGGGAATGTAAACTGATATAGCCACTATGGGAAGCAGTATTGAGGTTCCTCACAAAATAAAAAATAGAATTACTATATGATTCAGTAATTCTGCATCTGGCCATGTACCTAAAGAAGACAAAAACACTAAATCAAACAGAGATATGCACCCCTCTATTTATTGCAGCATTGTTTGAATTAGCTACTGTTAGATGAATGGATATATACAATGTGGTATATACAATGGAATGTTACTCAGCCACAAAAAGCATGAAATCTTGCCATTGGCAAAAACATAGAGGGTATTGTACTGAGTGAAATAAATTTCACTTATTTGTGGAATCTAAACAAAACAAATGAACAAATGTAACAAAAAAGATATAGACTCATATATACAGAGAGCAAATAGGTGGTTGTCAGAGGGGAAGTGGAGGGGAAATGTGTGATAGAAGTGAGGGATATTAAGAGATATCTTTTTTGTTACAAGATCCACTGGAGAAGGAAATGGCAACGCACTCCAGTATTCTTGCCTGGAGAATCCCATGGACAGAGGAGCTTGGTGGGCTACAGTCCACGGGTCGCAAAAAGTCGGACATGACTGAGCGACTTCATTTTCACTCTATAAAAATAAATGCATATGGGAATGAAATACAGCATGAGAAATATAGTCAATTATATTGTAATATTTTAGTGACAGTAACTATAAACACCATGCTGATCATTTTGCAACATATAGAAATATCAAACCACTGTATTGTGCACCCAGAACTAACATAGTGTTGTAGGTCAATTACACTTAAATTTAAAAAAAAAAAACCCACAAAACATGTAGACACAGGGAAGAAATATATCAAAATGCTAATGATAGCTCTCTCCATAGGGTGGGCATTTTTAAAATTTTTACTTTATGCTTTTATGTACTTCTAGTTGTCTGCGATGAATATAAATTGTTTGTAAAATTAGAAAGTAATATTATTTTTAAAAAGAATACCACTTTTTTTTTTATCACCTTTAGTCTTCCCATTTGTTTAACCATTGGGGAAAAAAAGTCAAAATTAGTTTTTCTAATTATTTATCAGTAATCAGCCATAAAAATAAGGTTTGTAAGGACATACTAATTCACATAATAATATTTTGGTGATGCCCTGAAGCTACTTTTTCACTCCCATTGCCTACAAATCAAATAAACTTGTTCATTAATAGAAGTGAATACCAATAACAAGTGGGATTGTACCAGTTTAATGTGAATTGTGAATTGATTCTGCTTTTTATTTTACTTTTGTTGCCGAAAGTGACATTTCTGGCGTATTCAATAATACTTAACTCACTTTTTTTCCAGATTTTATTGCTGAAACGAGGATATCTATTTCAACCTGAGAATACAGGTTATTTTCAGTTTAGGTGAATCATTTGGGTGAATGATTGATGAGCCAGAAGTGATTTACATTAAGAACTGATGAAATACATGGGGAAAGAACAGCCTATGTAGAGAGAAGGGAATGTATCAGCAATCTCCTTTGGCTAGAGTATCAGTTATATCTCTTTATGAGCAACTAGGTACTCTCAATCTGAGCCCAGCTCCTCTCTTTAGATTCACTTCCTCACATTCCAAGATGTCTCACCCAGCTTAAGCTGTCATAATGAAGTATTTCTGATTGGGTGGCTTAAAACAACATAAATTTATTTCTAACAATTCTGGAGGCTGGAAAGTTCAAAATCGGGATCCAGTATGATTCAGTGTCTGGTGAGACCTCTCTCCCTGGCTTACAGAAGACTATCATCTTGCTGCGTCCTCACAAGGTAGAACGAGCAAGCAAGTTCTCTTCTAATAAGGCACTAACATCATCCTGAGGGCCCCACACTTATGACCTCATCTAAACCTAACTACCTCCTAAAGGCCCTTCTCTAAAACTCACCACATTTGGGGTTAGGGCTTCAGTATATGAATATGGGGAACACAGTTCAATCCGCAGCAACTAGTTCTTCCTTTCTCTGTGCTCTAGCCCTGCATCTGTAATTTCCTCTTGCCATGGTGATGTTTATTGACTAAATTTCATTTTCCATATTGCTTACAAGACAGGGCTTACTTCATTACTCACTGATTTTCTATTTACACTTGAAAGCTCAATCCTGTTATCACTTCTTCCTGGAAACTTTTCTTCGCTTTCTAATAAGTGATTTTCCTTTATGATTTCATAATATGCTTCATGTATTCATATCATTGCCTTGCCTATCTGAAGTGCACAGGGAGCTATACATTCTTCTCACCAGAATTTCAGTTCCTTGAAGACAATAACTGGGTTTTATCCATCTACCACCAGAGTCTAATACAGCACCGGGGACAAGTAGGCTCAGTGAGCTGTGTGCTGATGAACTGATAAAGGAACAAACAAATGAAAGGAAAAAATGGTCCAAAGAGCCAGAGCCAACCTCAAGGTGAAAGGTATCATTCAGTGTAGCACATTTCTCAAACTGCAACATTTACAAAGCCAGGGATGCATCAGTGTACAAAGGAGTATACAAAACCATCTGAGAATTTGGGAGAAATTTGTTGTCACTTTCTACTTGTCTACTAATTTCTGTGCTAATTTTTTTCCACATGCACAAAGAAGAAAACTCCAGAGAATAATGCTTTTAATATTGGCTAATTTGATGTCTTTTTCTTTTTTTTTTATAACTCTAAAAATGTTGATACACAAAGAGTGATGATAATGTGGTGTGTGTGAGATGTGTCTGTGTACACACGCTTGTTTTATCAGAGAACCTGAGGGTATTGGTGCTATTGTCTTGTCACAGTGAAGATAATTAGATATTGCTTTTAGAACTCATTACACTGAACTCCTTAACCGTGGCCTTTGCAGTCCCGCCCCTTTAGCAAAGGAGAGGGTGTGTGTGATTCCTTGCAAGTCTTTGCAGCCTGCATGTTAAAAATAAATTTTTAAATTTTTTTTCTGCTTTCACCAAACACACACAGACACACATGAGCAAACTGAGTCACACAAATCATTTCAATTTTCTGCAGTTTTTTTAGAAACACTGATGTTCTAAACCCTTCCTGTGCTCTTTGCCTCCCAAACACTTCCCTTGCATCACAAAAATAGCGTATGTTTTATTTGTGGTATTTTAATACAATTAACATTTTCCTTTTAATTTGACTTCTAGAGCATCATAATGTTTAGTTGCTTCAAGGAGGATTGGGATTGGAGGTTTAAAAATAGAAAGTCTGAGGCATAAATCTTGAAACTAGACCCAATATGCAAGAGAATGGGAATTCAGAAACTTGAAATCAGCAAGTATTTTAATAGACATGTTGATGAACATTGTTGACTATGAGATATTGAGCCCCATGCTAAGTTGCTTTAATTGTGTCTAACCCTTGGTGACTCTATGGACTGTAGCCTGCCAGGCTCCTCTGTCCATGGGATTCTCAGAGCAAGAATACTATAGTGTATTGCCATGCATCCTCCAGGGGATCTTCCTGACCCAGGGATCAAACTCGCATTTTTTAATCTCCTGCATTGGCAGGTGGGTTCTTTACCACTAGTGCGACCAGGTTTGATTATTTAAGAGGTATTTCTCTCCAGGTAGACTGAATGTATAAAAACTTTACATTGAAAACAAAATTGAAGATTAAACCTAGAGTCAGTGATATCCTTTATACGCCCTATAACATTAAAAGTACCTAAAATTTTTGATTGATATTTGAAATATAGCCTGACTTTGCCCAGTCTAGGAGAAGACTGGACTCAGTTTTAGTTTGGAGGATGAGAGGGTGGAGCTGAAATTGAAATTGTATTGAGTAAAATCTCAGTTTTGTGGCCTGTGTACCAGGTGGCAATTGTGCCACCTCCATTGGGAGGGAAGTTCGCTGTCTTCCTTTATGGGAACATGCTAGAGCAGAGAATTGACACAGTTACCCAAGGTGCCAGGTTGTCCCAGCTCACATCTGGACCAGTCGAATGGGAAAGGCAATAGTAAGCTAGTAGCTTGGGTGGGAATGTGTGGACCTGCCATCAAACAGGAGATATCACTGAACTGATTTGTAACACAAGTGGACAAAAATGGAAATCAAGAAGAGAGTTCCCAAGTGGACAAGAAATGCCTCCAAATACTTAGAATTATGAAGAGTGTAAGTGGAGCTAAAGTCAGACAAACACTGTCCTTGTAATATTCTTGTAAATTCTCTTCATGTGCTATGTGCAGCCCCTAAAAACCAGGTTACATAGGTTTTTGCTAAAGATAAAACCTTACCCCTACATCATCCTTCTCTTTTGGCTCCTCTCTTTTAATAATAAATTGTCTTCACTTTGATTCTCAAAATAATGACAAAGATTTCTCTTTTCCCCCTGCTTCTCAGCCTCAGCCCCATTTCACAGATGGTAATAAGCACTGTTCCTCCCAAGATTGGCAGGGATTCAGTGTATGGTGATAGAGAGGCATATTTAAAGGGGAAGAGGCAGCTTTCTTGGTCAGCTCTGGCTCTAAATTCATGCTTCCACTGAACTACTCAAGGTTGTGCATAGTCTCATCACCCTATATGTGTACCCCACTTTGCAAATGGTAATACTCTGCCAATTTCTTTTTTTATAAGAAACACTCATTTCAGAAATGTGCTTATGGCAGATTGTACTAGAAGATAAAAGTCCTCACAGTTATGCATAATATTCAAATGAATATTTGACATATCTAGAATATTTTCCTATATGGAGGAATCTTCCCCATCTTCCATTGTATACTTCTATTGATCTGCCTCTAGGACCTAACTCTCTATACAGAATGGTTATTCAAGGTATGTTTCTCAACAAAGTCAATTCTTTCCTTGGGAGAAATACTGGATATATCCTTTCCTTTTAAAACTGCATTTGTAAAAGTCTTGCTTTTTGACAATATCTTTGAAGTCTTTTTAGAACTACTTTTACAAAGTTGTGGTTTTTGCAAATTTCTATTGTAATTTGATAAATGCTGAAAATTTATCTAAACAAGGGCTTTAAAAGTATTCATTCATTCAGGCTCTACAGACTGTTTGTAATTGCCACTGGGATGCAGAGAACAGGATGACAACTTTCTTACATCAATTTCTGTGAAGGCGATCATCAAGGGGTGTTAAAAACCAAAGCGTAGGAGGGAAACATCATTTTTAACAAGAAGCATTTCAGTGCACAGAAACCACTCTGAGACATAACAAATAAGTGATAATTTATCATCAACCTCATTATCAACAAATATTCACTTAGCTCATCTACGATGTGCAAATGCTTTGTACAAGATTCTTTCAGCTTCTTGGCAGTAGAAAGTCCCTGATGACCCTAAAGAGGAGGAAAGATTTATAAATATCTTAGAAACAAAGAAAGGTTATTATTGATTCAGAATTTTAACATTTAGTACTCTAAGTAGGCCACAACTATTTCTGGTATATACATTGTGTGATGCACATTTTTTTTAATGAAAAATAAAATGTAAAAGGCAGCAAGTTTCCTAAAGTTTTCATTTAAATAGTAAACTTTAGCCAGTATCTATATGATGTTTATATTTAACTGTTTAAGACCATTTATTTTGCTTATTTGATTTTGGTTGATGTTGCTTCATATTATTTTATTTTGCAGTGAGAGAATACCACTTATATGGGTTAGATTAGCCCAATTTACATGTAATCTTGTGTTTTAAAAATGAAATCAGAGCAATCTGTGTTAGAGTACATTGTTAGAGACATTAACTCCTCTTGTACAAGTATAGTGTTTGTACATTGTATGGTATTCATATAGTATTTTATCCACTGTAAAATAAGTGGAATCTAGACTTTTGTTATACATGGTTAATGGTAGAGAACAGGTAAGCATGTAGGTCTCAGAATGGAATTTCCTGAGGTGATAGTCATAGAGTAAACTGAGAAGTAGAGAAATAGAAACTGAATTAATAATATTCTTATTAAATATTTCCTCCATTTTATATCATAAAGAATCAGATCTAGCTTGCTATTAGCTTGGAAAGGTAGTTAAAATAATATAGAAAAAGAAAAATCACTGTATTTGGGATTAAATCTTATTTCTAGTTTTTGTGTCTGTTAATACAGCTAGCAGTGGCCATAGGACTGGAAAATGTCAGTTTTCATTCCAATCCCAAAGAAAGGCAATGCCAAAGAATGCTCAAACTACCGCACAATTGCACTCATCTCACATGCTAGTAAAGTAATGCTCAAAATTCTCCAAACCAGGCTTCAGCAATATGTGAACCATGAACTTCCTGATGTTCAAGCTGGTTTTAGAAAAGGCAGAGGAACCAGATCAAATTGCCAACATCCGCTGGATCATGGAAAAAGCAAGAGAGTTCCATAAAAACATCTATTTCTGCTTTATTGACTATGCCAAAGCCTTTGACTGTGTGGATCACAATAAACTGTGGAAAATTCTGAAAGAGATGGGAAGACCAGACCACCTGATCTGTCTCTTGAGAAATTTGTATACAGGTCAGGAAGCAACAGTTAGAACTGGACATGGAACAACAGACTAGTTCCAAATAGGAAAAGGAGTTCGTCAAGGCTGTATATTGTCACCCTGTTTATTTAACTTATATGCAGAATACATCATGAGAAACGCTGGACTGGAAGAAGCACAAACTGGAATCAAGATTGCCGGGAGAAATATCAATAACCTCAGATATGCAGATGACACCACCCTTATGGCAGAAAGTGAAGAGGAACTCAAAAGCCTCTTGATGAAAGTGAAAGAGGAGAGTGAAAAAGTTGGCTTAAAGCTCAACATTCAGAAAACGAAGATCACGGCATCTGGTCCCATCACTTCATGGGAAATAGATGGGGAAACAGTGGAAACAGTGTCAGACTTTATTTTTCTGGGCTCCAAAATCACTACAGATGGTGACTGCAGCCATGAAATTAAAAGACGCTTACTCCTTGGAAGGAAAGTATGACCAACCTAGATAGCATATTCAAAAGCAGAGACATTACTTTGCCAATAAAGGTTCGTCTAGTCAAGGCTATGGTTTTTCCAGGAGTCACGTATGGATGTGAGAGTTGAACTGTGAAGAAGACTGAGCACTGAAGAATTGATGCTTTTGAACTGTGGTGTCGGAGAAGACTCTTGAGAGTCCCTTGGACTGCAAGGAGATCCAACCAGTCCATTCTGAAGGAGATCAGCCCTGGGATTTCTTTGGAAGGAATGATGCTAAAGCTGAAACTCCAGTACTTTGGCCACCTCATGTGAAGAGTTGACTCATTGGAAAAGCCTCTGATGCTGGGAGGGATTGGGGGCAGGAGGAGAAGGGGACGACAGAGGATGAGATGGCTGGATGGCATCACTGACTCGATGGACGTGAGTCTGGGTGAACTCCGGGAGTTGGTGATGGACAGGGAGGCCTGGCATACTGCGATTCATGGGGTCACAAAGAGTCGGACATGACTGAGTGACTGATATGATCTGATTAGCTTGAAGAAATTATACAGTTCAGTTCAGCCACTCAGTAGCGTCAGTCTCTTTGCAATTCCATGATTCACAGCAGGCCAGGCTCTTCCCTGTCTATCACCAACTCCCAGAGACTACTCAAACTCATGTCCATTGAGTCGGTGATGACATCCAACCATTTCATCCTCTGTTGTCCCCTTCTCCTCCTGCCTTCAATCTTTCCCAGCATCAGGGTCTTTTCCAATGAGTTGATTCTTCACATCAGATGGCGAAAGTATTGGAGTTTCAGCTTCAGCATCAGTTCTTCCAATCAATATTCAGGACTGATTTCCTTTAGTTTGGACTGGTTGGATCTCCTTGCAGTCCAAGGGACTCTCAAGAGTCTTCTCCAACACCACGGTTCAAAAGCATCAATTCTTCAGCACTCAGCTTTCTTTATAGTCCAACTCTCACATCCATACGTTGTGTCTATTAATATAGCCAGTATTATCTTAATTGAATATATCTCCTTATTTCTTTGATCTTTAGCTCCCTATCCAGGAAATGAGGGGTTAAAGGGCATTATTATTGTGTGACTATGTCTAGGGAGGTTGCTCTTTAAAGAGAAAAAAATTTATGTGTAATAAGGATCTTTAACTTTTAAATGTTTTAAATAATTTGGATTTGCTGCCTCTTAGATCTTGTGACATTTTACTTGCTTTTTTTTTTTCGTCCTTGGACTTCACAGATACCACTTAGATATGAATTTTTCTCTTAACTCAGGTCGATAATTATATCTCTCCTCCCAAACGTTACGTTGCAAACAATCTGAGCCTTATTATCAGTCATCATGATTCCAGCATCTTTTCTATCCCTCAGATCACATGTGGGTTTTTGGCTTTATGTTGCTGACCTATCTAGCATTAGCTCACATCAACAGTACAAGTCCAGACATCATATAATCAGTAAACCTCCTTCTGATTGTGAGTGACTGAATGTTAGTTGCTCAGTTGTGTCCGACTCTTTGTGAAACCATGACTCTAACCAGCAGGCTTCTCTGCCCTGGGACTTCCCAGGCAGGAATACTAGAGTTGTTATCATTCCCTTCTCCAGGTGATCATCCTGACCCAGGGATCAAACCCGGGTCTTCTGCATTGCAGACAGATTCTTTACCATCTGAGCCACAAAGGATTTTTCTTTATTTAAAAAAATTTTTCTTCATTTTTCTTTATTTCTTTTACTTTTTATCTGTGGTCCTAAACTACCTAATGCAATGTAAGAACAGAGGTGTTAAACACTTAACTGTTCTCATGGACTCTGTACCAATAAATTGGCCCAAACCTCCAGTTCTCTGAAGACACTAATGGTCCATAAGAGGTTGCAAAAGATGCTTCATCTCACTTCACAAAGAGAGTACTCTTCTTGCTTCACCTTGGATTTTTACCATGTGCTCTCTAACTTTCGGATTCTTGCTTTCCTGAACTTAACCCTCTGTTTTCTCTATGATTTTGAATTGGCTACTTTTATTTTGCAGTACCTTATTTCTTTCATACCTCTTTCTTTCCCAAATACAAATCTCTATACCAATAGAGATGGATTAGGACCTTACATGATCACACAGACACAAACATATACAAATGACATTGTTCAATATATATCATCTATATTGAGTCTCTACTTCCCAAATACATAGCTATTTCTAAATAGGAAAACATGGCCAGAATGTAAAGAAAGGCATATGAAAATACTCTCATCACCACTAGCCTTGAGGGATTATGGTTGTTCAGTCACTCAGCTGTGTCTGACTCTTTGTGAACTTGTGGACTGCAGAATGCTGGGGTTCCCTGTCATTCACCACCTCCCAGAGCTTGCTCAAATTCATGTCCTTTGAGTCAGTGATGCCACCCAACCATCTCATCCTCTGTTATCCCCTTCTCCTCCTGCCTTCAATCTTTCCCAGCATCAGGGTCTTTTCCACTAAGTCAGCTCTTCCCATCAGGTGGACAAAGTATTGTGGCTTCAGCTTCAGTATCAGTCCTTACAATGAATATTAAGGATTGATTTCCTTTAAGATTGACTGGTTTGATCTCCTTGCTGTCCAAGGAACTCAAGAGTCTTCTCCAACACCACAGTTCAAAAGCATCAATTCTTCGGTGCTCAGCTTTCTTTTTTTTTTTTTTTTGTATTTTATTTTATTTTTTTAATTTTATTTTATTTTTAAACTTTACATAATTGTATTAGTTTTGCCAAATATCAAAATGAATCCGCCACAGGTATACATGTGTTCCCCATCCTGAACCCTCCTCCCTCCTCCCTCCCCATACCATCCCTCTGGGTCGTCCCAGTGCACCAGCCCCAAGCATTCAGTATCGTGCATCAAACCTGGACTGGCAACTCGTCCAAATCTCACATCCATACATGACCGCTGGAAAAACCATAGCTCTGACCACATGGACCTTTGTCAGCAAAGGAATGTCTCTGTTTTTTAATATGTTGCCTAGGTTTGTCATAGCTTTTCTTCCAAGGAGCAAACATCTTTTAATTTCATGGCTGCAGTTACCATCTGCAGTGATTTTAGAGCCCAAGAAAACAAAGTCTGTCACTGTTTCCATTATTTTCCCATCTATTTGCCATGAAGTGATGGGGCCAGATGCCATAATCTTAGTTTTCTGATAGCTGAGTTTAAGCCAACTTTTTCACTCTTCTCTTTCACCTTATCAAGAGGTTCTTAGTTCCTCTTAGCTTTTAGCTGTCAGGGTGATATTATCTGCATATCTGAGGTTACTGATATTTCTCCCAGAAATCTTGATTCTAGCTTGTTCCATTCAGCCCAGCATTTCACATGATGTACTCTGCATAAGTTAGATAAGCAGGATGACAATATGCAGCTTTTATATACTCCTTTCCCAATTTGGAACCAGTGTGTTGTTCCATGTCTAGTTCTAACTATTGCTTCTTGACCTGCATATAGGTTTTCAGGAGACAGGTAAGGTGGTCTGGTATTCCCATTTCTTTAAGACTTTTCCACAGTTCGTTGTGATCCACACAGTTAAAGGCTTTAGTGTAGTCAGTGAAGCAGAAGTAGATGTTTTTCCTGGATTTCTCTTGCTTTTTAAAGAAAAACATCTGAAAATATTCTCAACATCTCTATCAACGATGGATATAAGAATCAAAACCACAGAGTGGTACCATGTCTAACCCACGCACATGCCTATAAATAACACAGAATAATAAGTACTGGTGAAGTTGTGGAGCAATTGGGACCTTTGTACACTTCTGGTGGGGATGTAAAATGGTGCAGCCACTTCAGAAGACAGCCAGGCATTTCCTTGAAAGAATAAACACAGAGTCACCACATAATCCATCAACCCCACTTCTAGAGAAATGAAAACACATGTCCACACAAAAACACGTACACCTATGTTTGTAACAGCCAAAAAGTGAAACAACCCAAATGTCCGTCAACTGATGAATGGATAAATAAAATGTAATGTATCCATACCGTGAGATATCATTTGGTAACAAAAAGAAATGAAGTACTGATACGGTCTATGATATGAATGAATCTTGAAAACATATACTAAGTGAAAGGAGTGAGTCCCCAAAGACCATATATTATGTGGTTTCATTTATATGACATGTCCAGAATAGGCAGACAAGAGAGAGTGTAGATTAGTGGTTGCCTAGGGGTGCGATGGAGCAAGTTAGGAGGAAATGGAGACTGACTGCTAATATGGGTAGTGGGTTTTTGTTTTTTTTTTTTGAGTGATACAAATGTCCTAAAATTGATTTTAGTGATGATTGCAGAACCCTGCAGATATGTTAAAATCCATCGTACACTATAAATAGTTGATCATATGGTATGTGAATTATGTCTCAATAAAACTGTTGTTTATAAAAGTAAACATAAAGACAAGTGAAAAGCTGAAACAAAGTTCTCACTATTTTCTTTCTTTTGTCTTCCTTAGATTTGGAGCTACCAATAAAATATAGGCCAACTCCATTTTCAACGCTTATATGCAGTTAACCTCAGACTCTTGGAAAATTCCACAAAGATGAAAGGGATTGAAATGAGCCCTTGACTAATTATTGCATTGCAGGAAGGGCAGTGCTCACTGAAGCCTGAGAGTGAAAAGAGAAATGATCCAACATGGTGTGTTTTTTACAATCACAAAGGATGAAAACGAACAACTACGTATTAATATTTTCTCCAGGCCTGTCAGTGTAAGTACAACGAAGAGCTACAGTACTGTCGCAGCTATGTTACAAATGAAAGTAGGAAATCTGAAGTGCGTGCCTTGAAAAATATTCACGAGGATGCATAAAACGAAATTATGCCTCCCAAGACTGGCTAATGAGCAATCAGTGAATGAGAGCCTTTCTAGAGGAGAAATTATTCACACTTGAATGTTTGTGCAGTCTTCTGAAATACCTCAGCATATCTGACTTAACCTCAATCATAGCCTTTCATGCTTAGAAAAATTTATTGCCAAATTTATACCAAAATGCAAGTTAAAAGTGACTGATATTTTTGGAATTTGAACACAACCATAACTTGCAATATATGTAAATATAGCTTTATGTTCTTACAGTAAGCAATAACATAGACATTTTATGATAGCTGTATCTTTTCTTTCATATGTTTTAAGATAATTTTAACTCTGATATTTATGCTAGGTGAGTCAATTTTTCTATGTGCAAAATTAATATTAGATCCCAAGGTCATCACCAGGAAAGTAATGAAGATTGACCAAGAATGTTTGCAAATCATTTAAAAGTATTCAAGTATTTGTTCACAGTCTAGATGATAATAGTCAAATAAGTATTACCTAGGCCAAAGGTCTATATATAGCTGTATCTATTATTGTGTTTTAACTTGAGATGTTATTAAAATGATAAAATTATTTGCTGAGAATGGCTAAAAAGTAGCTTGCAATTTAGTAGATGGGTTATACATAATTATAATCAACAAATATCAATATTGTACAAATATATTTTTATATTAATTTATGGTTTCTCTTTAATGGGATTGGTATGAACATCTAGACTCAGTTTCTTTTCTGGTTTGATATTTATTCTTCTTTTCCCATATTCTTTTGATCCTTTTTTTGTCTCATACCCACTGGTGCCTCACCCTCATTATCTGTTTTTGATGGGTTCTTCTTGAATTGAAACTCATTACTATTTGTAGAGAGTCATTAGTCTTCCTAAACTGATTGCTGAGAAAGTTGTTTTTTTTTTTCCCCCCAATAAGCTCTGCAAATGTCGGCTGTCACTTGCTATTCCCAAGAAAACAATAGTGTAGGTTACAGCAATTCCCCTTTGGTCAAAAGATTCCTTTACTAATTGTCATTTGGACTTATGCCAATTTCTCCCGTTGCCCGGGACCATGACTGTGTTTAGTTCCAAATGTTCCCTCAGTAACAACAGCTCGGAGCCTTCATCATTTAATCACTTGGTACTTAACTATGGCAGAGTTTTATTAATGAGTTGAAAATCATTGTAATCCCCTTGTTCAGATGATTCAGCTTACAGTTTTTTACACAAATTACACATAAATGTATGTGATAATACTAATTTTAAAAGAAAAAAGTACGTACAAAAATGAAATTCTAGAATGTATTTAACTTCAAAAGTGTTATTTTGATGATATTGCATTGATTAAAAGAGTAATTGAAATTGCTACCCTTAAAAGGTATCTCTGATACATGTGGAATCATTGTAGTTTTTTCACTATATTTGCTGTGAGAAGACATATTTAGTGGTTAAAACAACATGCACTTACCACCTCACAGTTTCTTTCTCACAGACTTCCAAAAGATGATGCTGTGCAGAGGGATGGTACAGGGAGGGAGGAGGGAGGAGGGTTCAGGATGGGGAACACATGTTTACCTGTGGTGGATTCATGTTGATATATGGCAAAACCAATACAATATTGTAAAGTTAAAAAATAAAATAAAATAAAAAGAAGTTAAAAAAAAAAAAAGATGATGCTGTGAAAATGCTGCACTCAATATGCCAGCAAATTTGGAAAACTCAGCAGTGGCCACAGGACTGGAAAAGGTCAGTTTTCATTCTAATCCCTGAGAAAGGCAATGCCAAAGAATGCTCAAACTACCACACAACTGCCCTCATCTCCCACGCTAGAAAAGTAATGCTCAAAATTCTCCAAGCCAGGCTTCAGCAATATATGAACCATGAACTTCCAGATGTTCAAGCTGGTTTTAGAAAAGACAGAGGAACCAGATCAAATTGCCAACGTCCGCTGGGTCATTGAAAAAGCAAGAGAGTTCCATAAAAACATCTATTTCTGCTTTATTGACTATGCCAAAGCCTTTGACTGTGTAGATCACAATAAACTGTGGAAAATTCTGAAAGAGATGGGAATACCAGACCACCTGACCTGCCTCTTGAGAAATCTGTATGCAGGTCAGGAAGCAACAGTTAGAACTGGACATGGAACAACAGACTGGTTCCAAATAGGAAAAGGAGTATGTCAAGGCTGTATATTGTCACCCTGCTTATTTAATTTATATGCAAAGTACATCATGCAAAATGCCAGTCTGAATGAAACACAAGCTGGAATCAAGATTGCTGGGAGAAATATCAATAACCTCAGATATGCAGATGACACCACCTTTATGGCAGAAAGTGAAGAGAAACTAAAGAGCCTCTTGATGAAAGTGAAAGAGGAGAGTGAAAAAGTTGGCTTAAAGTTCAACATTCAGAAAACTAAGACCATGGCATCTGGTCCCATCACTTCATGGCAAATAGACGGGGAAACAATGGAAATGGTGAAAGACTTTATGTTCTTGGGCTCCAAAATCACTGCAGATGGTGATTGCAGCCATGAAATTAAAAGACGCTTACTCCTTGGAAGGAAAATTATGACCAACCTAGATAGCATATTCAAAATCAGAGACAATACTTTGTCAACAAAGGTCCATGTAGTCAAGGCTATGGTTTTTCCAGCAGTCACGTATGGACATGAGAGTTGGAGTATAAAGAAAGCTGAATGCTGAAGAATTGACGCTTTTGAACTGTGGTGTTGGAGAAGACTCTTGAGAGGCCCTCGGACTGGAAGGAGATTCAACTAGTCCATCTTAAAGGAGATAAGTCCTGAGTGTTCATTGGAAAGATTGATGTTGAATCTGAAACTCCAATATTTTGGCCACCTGATGCGAAGAGCTGACTTATTTGAAAAGACCCTGATGCTGACAAAGATTGAAGGCAAGAGGAGAAGGGGACAACAGAGGATGAGATGGTTGGATGGCAACACTGACTCAATGAACATGAATTTGGGTAAGTGATGGACAGGAATTAGTGATGGACAGGGAGGCCTGGTGTGCTGCAGTCCATGAGGTCGCAAAGAGTCGGACATGACTGAGTGACTGGACTGAACTGAACTGAATAGTTTCACTTGGTGACTGGGGGTGAGTTCACTTCCACGTTCACTTAGGTCTTTGGCTGAACTCATTTCTTTACAGTTGGAGGACTGAAAATCTGGCTTATTGCTGGATATTGGGCAGAAGCTACCATCATGCTCTAGAGGCTGCCCCTAATCTCTTGTGACATGAGTTTCCCAACACAGCTGCTTATTAATTCTTCACCAAGCCAGCAAAGACAGTGCCTAGAGTGAAACTGCTGGCAAGACAATCATATTTAACTGACACACCCCATTACCTTTGCCATATTCTATTGGTTAGAAGCAAGTCACAGGTCCCGTCCGCACTCAGTAGGAGTGGATAATACAGGAGCATGAATACCAAGAAGTGAGAATCATGGAACCCACCTTGCAGTATTGCCACCACTTGTGGTTTTTTACATAATTTAATTGAGATGTCATAGCATATTAAATATAGTAATACATAATAGCTATTCAGAACATGATAACCAAATAAAGACAGGTTTATTCATATTATATTATATATATGTGTGTGTGCATGCTTAGTCACTTCAGTCATGTCCAACTCTTTGCCAACCCCATGGTCTGTAGTCCACCAGGCTCCTCTGTCCGTGGGATTCTTCAGGCAAGAATACTGGAGTAGGTTTCTGTGCCCTCCTCCAAGGGATCTTTCCAACCCAGGGATTGAATCTGCATCTCCTGTATTGCAGGAGCCCCTCAGAAGCCATATATACACAGTATATACACATATATGTATACACATATACATACACATATATATATATATATCTACAATCTATGGAGATATCAACCCACTTGCTCTTCCTGTGCTCCTATATGACTTCCTGGGTGTGCCAAGATTCAAAATATGGACTGCTCTTTTTCTGTGCTATTTCTCAAGATGGTTTATGCAGCTGATACCCTTAAGATGTAACCCTCCTGCCTCCTGGAAAACATGCAGACTTGCTTGCCTGTGTGTGTGTGCTCAGTTGTTCAGCTGAGTTGGACTCTTTTTGTGACCCCCATGGACCATGGCCCACCAGGCTCCTCTGTCTATGGTATTTTTCCAGGCAAGAATACTGGAGTGAGTTACCACTTCCTCCTCCAGGGGATCTTCCCAATCCATGGATCAAACCCACATCTCCTATGTCTCCTTCCCTGGCAGGCAGATTCTTTACCACTGCACTGCCTGAGAAGCCCTACAGTATTGTTAACAGCTTTCAATAAAGAGGAGTAGAATTCCCAAGATCAGTGTTCCTCAATAGTGACACAAACTCTTTGTGTATAGCACAGCATCCATGCAATCTTATTGTGTAGCCCTAGAGGACTTAGCAGCTAGAAAAACTGACATTAATATGGTATCTGGTGCTTATGCTGCTTGCTGTGCCAAGAACAATGATGCCTCTTATTTTTGACCCAGAAGCCTTGTGCTTTCCAACAGGACCTATGAAACAGTAACAGGCTAACTTCTTAACTTATAAGATCAAATCCTGGATCCTTCAGAATTCCTGACACCATATAATGTTAGAATTTTAAGTTCAAGGACTGCTTTGCATGCCTGTCACCCAAGTTTAAAAATCACCAAACATCTAGTAGCACTTTCTGCTGCTTATTCTTTTAGGTCATTTTAAAATTGTTTGAATGTCACTTGCAGAAACTACACAAAATGCATGATACTTTTCAAGATTTAGTAACTTGAATTTTGCACTAAATTTTAAATTGGTTGTAATTTTATGAAAGTTTTACATAAAGTAAAATTTATGAGATCGAATGACATTTCTGTTATCTTCAAATTAGGAGGAAGAATGAAAGCAAATCCTTCTTAAGATATACAGTTATGATGCTGCTGCTGCTGCTGCTAAGCCACTTCAGTCATGTCTGACTCTGTGTGACCCCATAGACGGCAGCCCACCAGGCTCCCCAGTCCCTGGGATTCTCCAGGCAAGAACACTGGAGTGGGTTGCCATTTCCTTCTCCAATACATGAAAGTGAAAAGTGAAAGCGAAGTTGCTCAGGCATGTCCAACTCGTAGAGACCCCATGGACTGCAGCCTACCAGGCTCCTCCATCCATGGGATTTTCCAGGCAAGAGTACTGGAGTGGGTTGCCTTTGCCTTCTCCACAGTTTTGATGATACGTGACAAATTTTTCAAGGCTCTTATTTAGGGCTCACCACACAACTTGGGTAACACATGCAGAACCCTTCCCATGTGTATAGCTTTTAAGCTCTCAGTTCAGTTCATTTCAGTCGCTCAGTCATGTCTGACTCTTTGTGACCCCATGAATCGCAGCACACCAGGCCTCCCTGTCCATCACCAACTCCTGGAGTTCACTCAAACTCACGTCCATCGAGTCAGTGATACCATCCAGCCATCTCATCCTCTGTCGTCCCCTTCTCCTCCTGCCCCCAACCCCTCCCAGCATCAGAGTGTTTTCCAATGAGTCAACTCTTCACATGAGGTGGCCTAAGTACTGGAGTTTCAGCTTTAGCAGGTTATATATTCCCTTGGCTTGAAATCCACATTTCTGTACATTTCCAGAGCATACTGCCTTCCCAACACAGTCTGTGATATTTAGGAACCTGACACAGAATTAGTTATCCCAGCATGTCTCCATTATTAAAGTCAGTTGCATCACAGTCAACAGTCACAACTGAGGTCTGCTGGAAATCAAAAGCTAGTAGCTTCTGTTTATTTATTAATAATTATAAAATAGCATAATAATAATCAGACCTACTGTATGTGTGCCTTTGTGTCAGAAACTAAGATAAGCATCAATATACATTATTTTATTTTATCTTCAGAAGAATTATTTTAAGAAGGTGTTATTATTCAGTATTATAGTTGTGAAAATTTAGTTTCACTAAGAGAAAGTAACATGTCCAAAATGACACAGCTAAAAAGTGACATAAACAGGATTTGAACCCACACCTATCTCGGGCTTTAACCCAGACCTATCTTATATTTAACATTTTCTCCTTCAAAGCATTTTGGAAATGTATATATTTAGTACATATATATGTACTTGTGTGTTTATATACACACATATGTAAGTATATGACTAATATATTTCTTATGGCTGACAATTTATTAGGTAATACTAACAATAATTATTCATTAGAAAATATCTTTGTTTTTAGTAGTGTTGCATAGTGAGTTATTCATTATAAAAGACTTTCTAATTGAAATGTATCCCTTTAAGCAATAATGCTTCTTTTTCTATCTTTCCCTCCTTTTCTCTTTTTTTGAGGGAACAGAACACTGCTTTTAACTACTTAATTCTCTGTAGCTTCAATAAGTGGTATTAAAATGATTTTAATCATGTTATAGACATGGTGAAGAATGAATAGTTTCAAGCTCTAAGGAATAACTTTCTGTAGGGTTACAAAATGTCATGCCAATTACTTTTACTTTTTGATCATTTCCCCCATTTCAATAAGCTTAAATATTGGAAACATAGCTGTGCCCTCTCTTGAGTGAGTGAATGTTAGTCACTCAGTCGTGTCCGACTCTGTGACCCCCTTGACTGTAGCCCACCAGGAACCTCTGTCCATGGAATTCTCCAGGCAAGAATATTATAGTGGTTTGTTATTCCCTTCTCCAGGGGATCTTCCCAACCCAGGTACTGAACTTGGGTCTCCTGTATTACAGGCAGATTTTTTACCACTGAGCCACCAGGGAACTTGGTGCCCTCTCTAGAGATTTGCAACTTGGCTTTCTGCAAAGTATATTTTTCATTTGTTGGTTGAAGTTTTCATCTCCTTTGTGATTTCTTTAAACTAAAACATATTCATTATCAGAAGAAAGGAATGATACCTGAGTGGACAGAAGTCAAGTGATGATTGACTTCAAGCTCCTTTTTGATATTTGAAATAGAACAGAATTCTATGTTTAAACCACATTATAAGGTGCATCTTTTTTGAGATGAAAAGAATGATATCTCATGTATCTTGGATTAAGTAGAACACATTCCTTATGACATTATGCCAAAAAGCACCATGTTTTACAGGTTTAAAGCAGTCAGGAATTGTTATTGAGGGATAAAATGATCATTTAACACAGATGCACACACATGTGTGCACACAGATGTGTCTACTGAAGTGTATTTACTGACACTGATAAAGATGGAGTTTATAAGCAATGCATACTATTAATATATTCAATTAGCTTTTTGTTCAAAAACAAACAAGTTTTAACAAAAGTACAACTAGATGAAAGCCAGTAAGAAGTTTATTGATGCAGTCCTCCTTAGTCTTTATACATAAATGTTTTAGATTAATATTATTTTAACAGCAAACCAGTCTTTTGAGGTAGACTCTAACTGTCAATAGGTTTAAGAACTAATTTCTTAAACTAAGGATAGTATGATTTTCAGGAAACTTCAAGATTTGCTTGAATATTTATTATCATTTAAAAACCATAAAAGGTTATATCTACAAATTTACAAGTATGAAAAATCATCTAGTAAGAATAAAACAAATGTAATTGTGAAAAAATATAATTATTTAAAGTCAAAATTTCAAGTTAGAATCATTAAATAAAATGGAAATTATTACTAAATCATTTAATTGAAAGAGTTGTTATCAATTCCATTGTTGTGTTCATTCAGTTGCCAAACTAAAGCATTCAAGAATGCTGCTAAGTCACTCCAGTCGTGTCCGACTCTGTGCTACCCCATAGATGGCAGCCCACCAGGCTCCCCCATCCCTGGGATTCTCCAGGCAAGAACACTGGAGTGGGTTGCCATTTCCTTCTCCAATGCATGAAAGTGAAAAGTGAAAGTGAAAATGCTCAGTCATGTCTGACTCTTTGTGACCCCATGGACTGCAGCCCACCAGGCTCCTCCATCCATGGGATTTTCCAGGCAAGAGTACTGGAGTGGGGTGCCATTGCCTTCTCTGCATTCAAGAATAATGAGTTGTTTAATATTTCACAGTTTTCCTCAGCCACCAAATGCAACCATTGTAAATACCTTGCAAATTCACAAATTTGTGGCTACTTCTAGAAATTGAAATTGATTCCTGAAAAGAAACAAGATGGAAGTTCAGTATTATTGGAAAGTGATGCTTTTAGTGTGAGAAAGTCTCCTGTTGACAAGAGTTTCCAACACAATCTTCCCAAATGCTTTGACCCTTTGTTCACCTGGGCAATTGAAAACCCTCAAATCCTAGAGCTGGACAAAGTCACTTTTTCTTGAGAGGACATAGAGCAAGAAATTTTGAGAGCTGTCTCTTTATGGCCTGAAACCTGTCACAGGAGCACTGAAGAGCACTGAGTTAGTGCCCATATGCCTGTGAAAACTCTAGTAAAATTATAAGATTCAGGACCCTCTATCATGTAGGACACAGAGCAGGCACTTCTTGGCCCCTCTAAGAGTGCTACTTCTTCCAGTAATGAAGTGAAGTCAGTACTATAGCTATTCTTATTTGGGGATATGAGGAAATGGGCACATAATGGCTTAATCTACAGAAAGATGGCCTATTAGCAAGTGGTAGAGACAGATCCAGGAGAAGGCAATGGCACCCCACTCCAGTACTCTTGCCTGGAAAATCCTATGGATGGAGGAGCCTGGTAGGCTGCAGTCCACGGGGTTGCTAAAAGTTGGACACGACTGAGTGACTTCACTTTCACTTTTCACTTTCATGCATTGGAGAAGGAAATGGCAACCCACTCCAGTGTTCTTGCCTGGAGAATCCCAGGGACTGGGGAGCCTGGTGGGCTGCCATCTATGGGGTCGCACAGAGTCGGACACGACTGAAGCGACTTAGCAGCAGCAGCAGCAGCAGAGCCAGATGCAACTCAATAAAGTTAAACCCAGAACACAAGACAAAAACTACACAGAACAGTACCATGAACCTTTTAGACTAAAGAGTAGATTATTTACTTCTTCCCACCTCTTCTTTATAGACCTCAGAGCCTATCAGTCTTCAACTGTATTTTTCTCTACTGTTAGAGAGTTGATGGATGTCCTGATGCTTTTTCTAACCTCCTACAGCACCTTTGCTCTGAACTGCTTCCATATTTATTATCATCGTATTGCATTGCTTTACCCTCCTTTCCCTTCTCTTCCCTGTGATTAGTCCATCTTCAGTCAATCCCTCCAATTATTCTGTTTGAGATTATGCAATACCAAATAAAAAATATTTTTCATCTGTCTGTCATTGTTCTTCAAGAAGACTGAGGTTTTATGTCAACAAAATGAATAACATAACTGAAACATATAAACTATGGAGATCATAATATTCCTTTGACAAGTTCTTCTTTAGTTGTATTATTCTGTCTTGTCACATTTTTATTGTTCGTGGAAAATGAGAAGACTTGCATACATAGCATATGATTAAACTTTATAGTCACTAAGGGTTCCCATGAAATTTTCCACAGTGACAAAGCTACTTGTCCAGCTATCCAGGCTTTGACTTACAGGTATAAAGTACTGCTATGATCATGCTACCCTGATGAAAAAAAAAGGAAGATATACTGTGCAAATTTGTATGGGAAGTAACTTTTGACTCAAAATGCATTATAGGCAAGAAAGAAATTTGTGTTATGAGATCTGGCCACAACATAATTTTAATCCTTGACTATTAAATTTTCAGTTCAAGTCAGTTCAGTTTCTCAGTTGTCCTGCGAGAAAAACACCAAATAAGGGCCAACAGAAGTGAATCATGGTCCCAAAGTGGATTATCAAGAGGACATCCTTCATCTATATGCATCCCAAGGTAGTTCTTAGACTTTTCTACTTGGGGATCATGGATGGGAGAATGAATGCTAAGGGTGGAGAGAGTAGACAAGTATTTGATATTATTTTCTTTTATTTTAAAAAAAAATCTGTTATTTTTCCCCAGTTTTATTAAGAGACAATTGATTTACCTCACTGCATAAGTTTAAGGAATATGGAATAAAGATTTGTTTTATATATATGGTGAAACCATTATCACAATAGTTTCAGCTAATATCAGCTTCCATATATATATGCAATAAAAATAAGAGAAACAAAAAAAGGAAAAAAAATCTTTCATTTGATGAGATTTCTTAAGCTTGACCTTCTTTAAAACTTTCCTATGTATCACCCAGCCGTGGTAGCTGAGATCACCATGTTGTACATTGTATCCCTGGAACTCATTTATCATACAACTTGAAATTTGTACATTTTGACTACCTTCCTCCAATTCCCTGTCCCTCTAACCTCCACCTACAGTAACCACAAGTCTGATCTCTTCTATTCATAAAATACAAAATAGGTATGCACACACACAGAGACAAACAGATTCTTAAGCTGATTGATTCTGAAAACCATATAGATGGTCTAAGAAGTAACTTTAATTAAATTATTTCCTCCCCTCAAATTTCTATAGCTAATATCATCATCAAACAACTGCATTATCATTAGTACGTGGAAATCCGTAGAATTATCCTTTGGTTTCCAAGAATTCATAATTCTAGCCACAGCCTGTATCCATCAGTTCAGTTCAGTTCAGTCACTCAGTCGTGTCTGACTCTTTGTGACCCCATGAATCGCAGCACGCCAGGCCTCCCTGTCCATCACCAACTCCTGGAGTTCACTCAGACTCATGTCCATCCAGTCGGTGATGCCATCCAGCCATCTCATCCTCTGTCGTCCCCTTCTCCTCCTGCCCTCAATCCCTCCCAGCATCAGAGTCTTTTCCAATGAATCAACTCTTCACATGAGGTGGCCAAAGTATAGGAGTTTCAGCTTTAGCATCAGTCCTTCCAAAGAACACCCAGGACTGATCTCCTTCAGAATGGACTGGTTGGATCGCCTATCACAATTGTTTCCATGGCACTTTTAAAGCCTTTAGCATCAAAGATTCACCTCCTCTTCAGAAAGCAGCAACAGTGAGATAATGAGGATCCCTAAATTAAATGTTGAATTCCATTCACCTTGATTGGAAACAACAAAAGCAGAAGAGACATTTGTTTTTGCTGGTTGGCAATAGTTATAATAAATAGTAAATATAACTATGAAATACTGAATGCATACTGCTGAATGCTTTACATAATATCTCGCTTGAGTCCCTAGCAAACTTTGCAGTGGATAAAGCAGACTCTGAAGATAAATTAACCAGGTTTTAATTCTGGTTTCATCATATTATGAATTGTATGGCACTGAGTAAGATACTTAACTCAGTTTTCTTGTCTGCCAATTGCTGATATACTAAAAGTGTCTACTGCACAGGGTTATTATGAAGATGCCTAGATTTGTACCTGGTGTATAGATGTCAAGAGTGAACATTGACATCTTAGGAATCATTGAACTAAAATGAACAGGAATAGGCAAATTTAATTCAGATGACCATCATATCTACTACTGTGAGCAAGAATCCCTTAGAAGAAATGCAATACCCTTCATAGTCAACAAAAGAGTCCAAAATGCAGTACTTGGGGGCAACCTCAAAAACAGAAGAAGGATCTTGGTTTGTTTCTAAGGCAAATCATTCATCATCACAATAATCCAAGTCTATGCCCCAACCATTGATGATGAAGAAGCTGAAGATGACCAGTTCCCTGAAGACCTACAAGACCTCCTAGAACTAACAGCAAAAAGACATGTCCTTTTCATCATAGAGGATTGTAATGCAAAAGTAGAAGATCAAGACAGCTGGAATAACAGGAAAGTTCAAACTGGGAGTACAAAATGAAGCAGGGCAAAGGATAGCAGAGTTATCTCAAGAGAACACACTGGTGTTCCAACAACACAAGAGGACTCTACACATGGACATCACAAAATGGCCAATACTCAAATCAGATTGATTGTATGCTTTTCAGCCAAAGATGAAAAAGATCTATACAGTCAGCATAAACAAGATCTGTAGCTAACTACTGGTTCAGATCATCAGCTCCTTACTGGAAAATTCAGGCTTAAATTGATGAAAGTAGGGAAAACCACTGGGCCATTCAGGTATGACCTAAATCAAATCCCTTATTATTATACAGTAGAGGTGATGAATGGATTCAATAGGTTAGGTCTGTAGAGCGAGTGCCTGAAGAACTATGGATGGAGGTTTGCAACATTACACAGGAATCAATGACCAAAACCATGCCCTAGGTGGGGGGGAAATGCAGGAAGGCAGAGTGGTTGTCTGGAGAGGCTTTACAATAGCGGAGAAAAAAAGAGAAGTGAAAGGCAATGGAGAAAGGGAAAGATATACCCAACTGAATGCAGAGTTCCAGAGAATAGCAAGGAGAGATAAAAAGGCCTTCTTAATGAACAATGAAAATAAATAGAGGAAAATAATACAATGAAAAAGACTCTTAGATCTCTGCAAGAAAATTTGAGAAATGCAAGAATGGGCCCAATAAAGGACAGAAAGAGTAAGGACCTATCAGAAGCAGAGAGATTAAGAAGAGGTGGCAAGAATACATAGAAGAACTATATAAGAAAGTTCTTAATAATCTGGATAACCATGATGATGTGGTCACTCACCTAGAATTAGACATCCTGGAGTGTGAAACATTACTACAAAAAAAAAAAAAAAAAAAAAACAACCTAGTGGAGGTGATGGAATTCCAGCTGAGCAATTTAATATCCTAAAACGTGATGCTGTTAAAGTGCTGAACTCAATATGTTAGCAGATTTGGAAAAGTTAACAGTGGCCACAGGACTGGAAAAGGTCAGTTTTTCTTCCACTCCCAAAGAAAGGCAATGCCAAGGAATGTTGAAACTATCATACAGTTGTGCTCATTTCACATGCTAGTAAGGTTATGCTCAAAATCCTTCAAGCTAGGCTTCAACAGTACATGAATTGAGAACTCCCAGATGTATAAACTGGGTTTAGAAAAGTCAAAGGAACCAGAGATCAAACTGCCAACATCTATTGGATCATAGAGACAGCAAGAGAATTCCAGAAAAACATCTACTTCTGCTTCATTGACTATGCTAAAGCCTTTGATGGTGTGGATCACAAAAAATGTGGAAAATTCTTAAAGAGACGGAGTATCAGACCACCTTACCTGCCCTCTGAGAAACTCGTCTGCCAGTCAAGAAACAACAGTTGGAACCAGACATGGAACAACAGACTGGTTAAAAATTGGAAAAAGAGTACAACGAAGCTGTATATTGTCACCCTGCTTATTTAACTTATATGCAGAGTACATCATGCAAAATTCTGGGCTGGATGAATCACAAGCTGGAATCAAGATTGTTAGGAGAAATATCAACAACCTCAGATATGCAGATGATACCACTCTAATAGCAAAAGTGAAGAGGAACTAAAGAACCTGTTAATGAGGGTGAAAGAGGACAGTGAAAAGGCTGGCTTAAAACTCAAAGTTCAAAAAACAAAGATCGTGGCATCCAGTCCTAACACTTCATGTCAAATAGAAGGGGAAAACATGAAAGCAGTGGCAGATTTTATTTTCTTGGGCTCCAAAGTCACTGTGGACAGTGACTGCTGCGATGAAATTAAAAGATGCTTGCTCCTTGAAAGGAGAGCTATGACAAACCTAGACAGTACATTAAAAAGTAGAGATATCACTTAGCTGACAAAGGTCTGTATAGTCAAAGCTGTGGTTTTTCAAGCAGTCATGTACAGGTGAGAGAGTTGGACCATAAAGAAGACTGAGCACCGAAGAACTGATGTTTTCAAATCGCAGTGATGGAGAAAACTCTGAGAGTCCCTTTGACAGAAAGGTGATCAAACCAGTCAAACAAGTCAACTCTGAATACTCACTGGAAAGACTGATGCTGAGGCTCCAATATATTGGCCACCTGATGGGAAGAGCTGACTAGTTGGAAAAGATCCTAATGCTGGGAAAGTTTGAGGGCAGGAGGAGAAGGGTCACCAGAGGATGAGATGGTTAGATAGCATCACCAATTCAATGGACATGAGTTTGAGCAAACTCTGGAAGATAGTGAAGGACAGGGGAGCCTGACATGCTATATTCAATAGGGTTGCAAAGGGTCAGACATAATTTGGAGACTCAATAACAGCAACAACAAATACATAGGGGATAAAACCTGACAGGGTTGACCGTGCTTCCCATTGCAGATGAACAAATGGAATCAGGCTCACCAACCTTCTTAGATTGCATGATTTTTAAGAGACTGGATTTGGTAGCAGTACTAGAAATGAAGAAGTGACCTCTGTGACAGATATTGCCAAGTCAGAACTATTAGTTATAACTGTTATTATTAAATTTTATAGAAGTTAACAACTGTTTAAACTTAGGGAGTAAAACACTTCTCAATATCTCTATATTCAACTAAAATGCTAAAAACAAAAGTTCCATCTGTTATTTTTAGTTGAACCAAAATGACATGCTTCCGGCCACTTTCACAATGCCTTTTGGAACCAAACACCCTTGTAAAGCTTAGATTCATTTAAGTCATTTTACCTCCAGCCTGAACATTAATTTGCTTTTATTCAGTTCTTTTTTATGAAATGCAACACAATCAAGAATCAACTGTAAACACAAAGTTATTTATAATGATCAATGTGTTCTGGCCCACATCATTTACAAGCAAAATTGTGTATGAATTTTTCCTCCAGAAATCTGTACAGTCACATGTTAAGCAAATAGACTTAAAAATGAATGCTTCTGTGGGTTTAAGAAGCAGTTCAGAAAGGGCTTCTCAGCAGTGTGCTGCAACTTGGGGAGGAGTGAACATCTTTTTATAAAATCACTTAGTGAGTCCCTTTGGTAGGCCTGTACACTCTATTATGCTGAGGTTTAGTGTATAAGAAAAATGTGGTATGTTGGAGTTCGCCTGCTTGTGTTACTCTTTCTCCTTTATATGCTGTGGTAGCTTACTCAGCCACAGAAAATAAATTCAAAGGTGTTTAATAATAAGGCTACTGTTGTGTAGTAGAAACTAGGCATTATGGCAGTAAGTAAATACCTTATACATCAAGAATATTTCAAGTTTCTGGTGAAATCCAAAGTATCACAAGGGCTTCATTATGCTCTTGCTTCCAGCCCACAACCCCTCTGATCTTAATGACTCCCAAACAGAGTCATCCAAGATTTTGTCCCATGTAGGGTCACTGACTAAGTTTGTGATGGGTCTCTGTGTGTTCTCTATGAGGAGGGGAGAGAGGGTGATGACTCACACTGAGTAAGACCAACTGGAACCCCAATTTTATGCACTTTTGTATTTTTTGGAAAACATTTCTTAAGCATACTCAAGCAGTCTGATTTATCAAACAGCTTTGCCTTTTATTGCTGAGTCATCCTACTACGAATGGGAAAGGCACCCAGGAAACTACAAAGTGACTTACATGGGAGTTTGATTCTCATAAGTTCCAGGAGTCTCAATCAATTTAACAATCAGAAAGGGTTTGTTTGTTTGCTTGTTTTTTGCTTCAAATGCTCAGTTACTTTGTTCAAGGGGTATAAAACGTCCTAGGCAGGGAAGAAAAAGCTAGAATACAAGATAAATGGAGACATCTCTAATTGAATCTTTCAATCTCCTCTAATTCAGAAAGAAACTTTCCTAAGGATTGCCCCATGGAAACCATGTCCATGGAAAATTCCCGAACATTTGAGTATAAAAATGGTAAAACAGAAAAATGCTAGAAAAATATCAATGGTAAATTGATATGCTATTTTAATTACTTATTTAGATTATAAATAAAAAATAAATATAAATATTAGTTGGATTATAAATATTAAAAAATTGGATTTAAAATAAATCTGGGGATTAGAAAATACCATTAAGAAGAAAATAGAAATCCAGTTCCTGAGAGAAAATTTATTTTCCTCTTATAAATATCTGGAGAAGGAAATGGCAATATCTCCAGTATTCTTGCCTGGAGAATCCCATGGACAGAGGAGTCTGGAGGATGGGGTTGCAAAAGTAGTACATGACTTAGCAACTAAACCATTATAAATATAATATATGCTTTAATATAAAATAACTTTGAGACTACAAAAAACAGAATGAAAAAAAGTGAATCATGATTCTTACAGATCAAGAGCAACTATAATTAGTCACTGTTGACTGGTCAGGTGATGTGATTAATTTTGTTACATCAAAGACCCTGAAAATTTAATAGTTAATTTTCATAAAGTCAACTTAAAATCTTGGGTTTTAATTAAGCTCAGCCTAATTAATGCCAAGGTAAGATATAGCAAGTTAATCAATCATTTCACATTTCATATGCATGTATATAATGCTAATATTCAAGGACCTAATATGAATCAGTCTCTTTATAGTCAAATTTAAGAAGCACAATTCAGTGCCATAAATAAATTGAAAAATTTTTATTTTGTAGAGTCCTCCACACCCTACTGAAACCCCACACTAACCCTTTCAAAAGTCTCTCTATTCACTGCTAAATTCCTCATATTCAGCAGGAGTTGGTTGGAAACCTCTCACAATTGAAACAGCAAAATTCCTTTCCACATCTCAGGCTGCTGCTGCTGCTGCTGCTACGTCGCTTCAGTCGTGTCCGACTCTGTGCGACCCCATAGATGGCAGCCCACCAGGCTCCACCGTCCCTGGGATTCTCCAAGCAAGAACACCGGAGTGGGTTGCCATTTCCCTCTCCAATGCATGAAAGTGAAAAGTGAAAGTGAAGTCGCTCAGTCATGTCCAACTCTTAGTGACCCCATGGACTGCAGCCTTCCAGGCTCCTCTGTCCATGGGATTTTTCAGGCAAGAGTACTGGAGTGGGGTGCCATTGCCTTCTCCAACATCTCAGGCTCTCAATATGTAATTTCCATTTAGAAGCCCTGGAAAATCACATTCTCAAATTGAATCCAATGCTTTCTACCTCTTTAGCCATCTGTCTTCCTGAACATTGAAGAATCATGAAGATCAATTCTCCTTCCTCAGAATGTGGTAAAGGAGGTAAAATCAGTTGCAAATAACTACTTATATGCACATAGAAGATGGATAAAAGCTATGACAAACCTAGACAGCATATTAAAAAGCAGAGACAAAGGTCCTTTGCTGACAAAGGTCCATCTAATCAAAGCTATGGTTTTTCCAGTAGCCATGTATGGATGTGAGAGTTGGACTATAAAGAAAGCTGAGCACTGAAGAATTGATACTTTTGAACTGTGGTATTGGAGAAGACTCTTGAGAGTCCCTTGGACTACAAGGAGATCAAACCAGTCAATCCTAAAGGAAATCAGTCCTGAATATTCATTGGGAGGACTGATGCTAAAGCTAAAGTTCCAATACTTGGCCACTTGATGCGAAGAACTGACTCATTAGAAAAGACCCTCATGCTGGGAAAGATTGAAGGCAGGAGGAGAAGGGAATGACAGAGGATGAGATGGTTGGATGGCATCACTAACTCAATGGCCATGAGTTTGAGCAGGCTCTGGGAGTTGGTGATGGACAGGGAACTCTGGCATGCTGCAGTCCATGAGGTCACAAAGAGTGGGACATAACTGAGCAACTGAACTGAAATGAACTGAGATGGAGAAAGGAAAAATTGTGAACATTTTCCTGGTTGCTTTTTTTTTTTTTTCCCCACCTGTCGTACAACCAAAATTTGGAGTTTCATTGGATTCTATTTCTACTGTCCTTTTTGAACCATAAAGTTGAGGTGTTTTTTTTTTTATGGCCTGGGTATTATTGAATATCCAATGAGCCATTTAAAACATTGCAAAATAGTTGAATGTAGATAAGTATGTGTGTGTGTATGTTTGTGCATTTAGGGTAAGTGTGTCACTGTTGTTTTGAGTCTCTAAGTCATGTCTGACTCTTTTGTGACCCCATGGACTGGGATCCTCCGTCCATGGGATTTCCCAAGCAAGAATATTGGAGTAGGTCTCCATTTCCTTCTCCAGGGGCCTTCCAGACCCAGGGAACAAACCCACATCTCTTATGTGTTCTGCATTGGCAGGTGGATTCTTTACCACTGAGCCACCAATGTGGGGAAGCCCAACGTGTTACAGCATCTGTGATCAAATAATTACCAATGCAAGGTTAAAGAATGAAGTTTGGAACTTAAATTAAAAAGTAAATTGACCATGTTAATCAGAAACAGAGATGTTCAGGATATTTCTTTTTGTGCTATCATAAACTTGTTTGTAGTCAGGTTAATCTTTTCTTGAGAGACTAGGTTATAAATACTTCTGCAAACATGACATTATAATCTTGAAGAATAAAAAAATTAAGCCAAAACAAAATAAGGGAAAATAACATTTTTAAAAATGAAGACCTCACACATACACAAAACCCAGTGGAATTCCAAAATTATAGACTTTTATGTCTTCCTTTATCATCTTATATGGAATGCAGACTAAAAATGATATAAATTGAATCATCAGCTAGCTGGACTAAATGCATGTTTAAAGAGATATTATTTTAGTTCAATTAAGCTTTTTATCAGCTCTTCTTTGTTGTAGGTATTAGAGTGATTCTGAATAACAAAAATTTGAGGTGGGGAAAAATAGACAAAATTACAGTATATAAGGAAAATTACATTTTTTCATATGCCACAGAGCTACTAAAACTACAAAGTGAATTGAATTATTTTAGAAACACACTAGGTTATCTTGTTTGACAACCTACAGTTTTGCTCAAATTTAGTATGCCTGGGTCACCAAAGAGTCTTATTGAAATGTAGATTCTTCCTCAGTAGTTATAGGGTGACCCAGGATTCCACCTTTCTGAAAGGCTCCCATATGTTGTTGCTGCCACTGTTCATGCTGCTTATTATATCAGTCTCATCCATTGGTCCTTTTTGTGATGATGCATACCTGTATGCTAAGTGGCTTCAGTCGTGTCTGACTCTTTGGGACCCTGTGGACTGTAGCCCACCAGGCTTCTCTGTCCAAGGGATTCTTCAGGCAAGAAAACTGGAGTCTTTCTGACCCAGGGATCAAATTCACGTCTCCTTATGTCTCCTGCATTGGCAGGTGGGTTCTTTACCACTAGAGCCACCTAGGAAGCCCCTTCTGTGATGATGGAAGTGTCCTATATCTGTAAATGACTATGGAACATTTGAAATAGGACTACTGTGTTTGAGAAACTGAATTTCTATTTATAAAATTTTAATTCAATTTGCATTACCATACTTGACCTGATAGCGTAAGACTCTATGCAATATAATTGATCAGAAAATTGTTACTTTTATATGGTCTGCATGTGGCTTTCCTGGTGGCTCAGCAGAAAAGAATCAGTTTGCAGTTCAGGAGACATGGAAGACATGGGCTTGATCCCTGGGTCAGGAAGGTCCCCTGAAGGAGGAAATGGCAACCACTCCAGCATTCTTGCCAGGAAAATCCCATGGACAAAGAAGCCTGGTGGACTAGAGTCCATAGGGTTTCAAAGAGTCCAACACAACTGAGCAACTGAGCAAGCATAATCATAAAGATACCAATAACAGTGATGCAAATAAGAACATCTTACCCTTGTAAATTATTTTGAAGTTTACAAAGTACTTACATATGATATTCTTATTAATTTTCAGGTAAGATAATAAACAAAATGTCTAAGAAAAACAGCTGTCTTTTGTTTTGTATTTGTTTGTTGTTAACATGCTTCCAAGAAATAAAATGTGATGATTTCATACTTCTCTGGGAATGTGTTTTGATGGTTTGCAGCCACCATCCTCTTCCCTTCTCCCACTCTTTCACCTTTTTCTTAAACTCCTCATCATCATTATCATCTTTATTTTCATGACAGTGTCTCTAAAGACTAGAGTAGAAGTATCAATATTTTTCATGGCTTATTGAAAGCCAATGGTGTTTTATGAAAGAATAAAACAATCCTTCAGTTTATAAGAGTTGTTTTTTCTCTCTTAAAACTGACCTTTTGCAAATGTCCTGTTTTGATTAGGTTAAAGAAAGTTAACTTCCAAAATCCATTAAATTCCAAGAAAAATCAGAGTACATCAGATCACTAATAAGCATCCAAAATCCACAGTAATATCAAAAACAAGCAAAACAACTAAACCATAGTGTATAAAAGTACTCATGTTCCCAGGTAACTTTTATGTTTAAAATTTTGTCTTTGAAAATATGAAAATCTGAAAATTCTGACCTCTGAAAACATACTCAGCAAAGGTATACAGTCTTGCTTTAATTTTCAAATTATAAAGTTTTTTTTTTAACACAATTTGATTTTGTTTTGCTCAAGGAATATGAACAAAAGGGCATCTCAAAGTTTACAGTTATAATGAAAAAAGCAAAGTCAAATGTGCACATTATTTGTGTTAGAAAAAATCCAAAATGGAGTCAAGATCATTTTAGGCTGACCCTTTTGCAAATTTTTATTAACATTTTTATTTTTTAAAATAATTTATCACCTTCTAACATAAAGGGGGAAACATATATATTCAATTGCAAGTGCAGAAAAATATAATGCCATTTGATCTTGAAAATTTAACAGCCACAAAAGCATCCAAGATTGGCACTTTCTGAATGGCTTCTGAGAATTTCATTTCACACATACTCTAACTATCTATGATCTTTTCTGACTCACATCCAGAACTTTTGCCAGTGTCATTAAATAAGCAAATGCTCCGTTCAGATTCTATTTCAGAATGTTGATAGATGACCTCAGTTGTTTTGTACTATTCATGAAAAATTCTTCACAATGGCCAAATCTTATAGGAATGAGTAGAACTAGCAGTATGTTTATTTGGTAGACTCAGATATATATAAAATTTATAAATGGATGCATTTGCCCTGGTTTAATATTTAGAATGCATACTCTATTTAGTATTCAGGATCCATTGTAATTTTCAATTTATCACAAGTAATGTGAGTTAAAATGACTACTTTGCACAGTGTTTGATTCTTGAAAGCTGAAGACAAACAATTTTTAGATGTGTCAAAATATATCTTTAGTATCAAGACTGTTTCTTTAACACACAATGCTGCTGCCGTTAGGTTCCTGTACATCTGATAAATCTATGTTATGAAAGTGTATTTATGAATATAGAAAGTCCTTAATGAAATATTTATGTGAGAAGTTCCTTAAAAAATGCATTTATTGAATGCTATATTGAGTCTATATTTTTGTAATGAGACACAAGTATAAAACAAATATGTTAAGATATACATCAAAATTGTAATGGTTATCATCAGATTGTGGAATTGTGGTAAATTGGCTTCATTTCTCCACATGTTTTTTGAAGTTTTGGGTGTTACGCATGATCTACTTTCTAACTGGAAAGTATTTTATGTGTGTTTGTATGTATAGGTACATTTTTTTCTTCAAAAAAAAAAAGATTTTGCTCTGAAATCCACCTCCTTATAAAGATTTTGCAGCAAGCAAATATTTAGCCATAAATAGAATTAACAGCCTCATTTTTTAATTGTAGTACAAGCTTTTCTGCTAAAGGATGTACACCGTTCTTTAATTCTTGTTAACACAAATATTTGACTTCAAGGTTACCAAAGACATCAAAGTTGAGAGAGAAAGCCTTATTCTACATTAAAGCTTAGTAGCACAATAAAATTGCCATGAATAAAGCAATTTGTCTTTTAAAAACTTAAAGATGATTTAACAACAACCATAAGCCATGCATAGCATTGCTGAGTGAGGAGCTTTAATCCATGGTAGCTGAGATGAAAGACTTTAAGTGTTTGTTTATTTCTTCAAGGAAAACAAAATACCACTGAGAAAATGTATTAGGCAATTTAACAATTGACAATTGGAAAATTAGGCAATTTAACAGTATGAATTACTACTCCTTCTAGAGAACAATTGATCATGCCCTATTTCATGAAACACTGAGAATTGGTTTAGGTTGCCAAGTTGGTGATAATCATGATAAACTCTAGCAGTCAATTCAGTTCAGCAAATACTCATGAACAACTATTTTGTTTTGCTAGGCTGGGTGCCTGGCATCTGGAGCCAGCTATGGAGACAGAATTCACATGTAAAATCTGGACCCAACACTTCCTAACTCTGAGACATTGGACAAATTACACAAGCTCTCTCTGCCTCTGTTTCCTCAGGTGTAAAAGGAGATTATAAGTAATTCACAGGGTTACACAACCTAGAGGCATGAGAGTCCAATCACATATCACCAAGCAAAATCAGAAAATATCACCTTCTCAAACACAGAGTGTGTCTTCACCATCTGAAAGCTAACTAATAGGTAAGACTACGGAGTATCTCAGTGGTTCATCAGTAAAGTACTCTTGTCTGGAAAATTCCACGGACTGAGGAGCCTGGTTGGCTACAGTCCATGGGGTCAGAAAGAGTCAGACACAACTGAGTGACTTCACTTTCTTTCTTTCTTTCTTTCTTTCTTACAGCAGTAAAGAATCGGCCTGCTTGCCAACGCAGGAGAATCAGAGATGCAAGTTTGATTCCTGGGTTAAGAAGATCCCCTGGAGGAGGGCATGGCAACCCACTCCAGTATTCTTGCTTGGAGAACCCCATGGGCAGAAGAGCCTAGTGAGCTACAGTCCACAGGGTCTCACAGAGTCAGACTCCATGAAAGTGACTTAGAACGCACACTAGTGCAGGAGACACAGGAGACCCAGGTTTGATGCCTGAGTCGGGAAGGTTGGGAGAAGGAAATGACAACCCACTCCAGTATTCTTGCCTGGGAAATCCCATGGACAGAGGAGCCTGGTGGGCTACAGTCTATAGTGTCACAAATGAATTGGACATGGCTTAGCAACTAAACAGCAACAACAAATGGAGTATTTCAAGTTAATCCCAAGTTATTTTTTTCTAAAAAGTTCCCATATTTAATAAAGGAAGCCAGAGAGTTTATCAATTGCATATTATGATGTGCCTGAGATAATACGTGTATGTATCCTTAATAAAGATAATTAAAGAAGAAAATTACATCATTATATCTGTAACCAGTATATGGATCAGTATTAAACTGAAAGGATATAGACAAGAAATCATTTTATTTTTCTTCCATTATGACCTTCAAAGGTTTGCCATTAAATCTTTCTTCATTGTCCTTTAGTGATTTATTGAGTAAATTCTATAATTCTCTGCCAGTTTCAGATTTTAAATTCCAACCCATTCAAATCTAATTTAAAACAGCAAATTCACATGCAATTTATTGCTTAGATCCTTACGCCTCTCAGTGCCTGTGATGGGGTCAGAAAGGTGGAAAAGGAATGGTCAGCTCTCCCATATCCCTTTTCTTTCCCTTTTCTGGGTTCATTTCCTCCAGAATTTTAAAGTTCAGAATTAGTGTTTAGAGCAAAGGGGCAAAGACTTTTTACTTAATCGGGCTACTGCTGTTCTTATCTGCCTTTGGAGACTTCTCTGGCTGCCTTCTACTGACCATACCATTGAGAGTCAGTACTGCCAGGGACTCCCTCGTGGAACACTTGTAATGGGGGGGAAGGGCAGGGAAGTTAGGTGGTACAACTTTCCAATTTTTGCATTGCCAACTTGACCTTCATCCTTAAATACATTGCTGATATCCCCACATTTGATTGCAGCTTATTGTTCTACTTTCTTATCTCCCTTTAATTCTAGTCTTGCCCTCGCTCAGTCTTCCCAGATGACAAAATGTCAAGTCTGCTGCATACAAAGATGTCCATCCATGAAATGAGTTGCCAATCTTACCTTCTCTTGATTCTATTGATTCTTTTGGAGCAATTCCTCATTTGGCTTGACAGGAGGAGAAGGAAAGGAAGTCAAAAAATCCTTACCATATGATGTGATATCACTTATACGTGGAAGCTAAAATATGACATAAATTAACATAACCACAAAACAGAAACAGACTCAGACAGAGAACAGACTTGTGGTTGCTAAGGGGAGGGCCCCCGGTACAGGGATGGATTGGGAGTTTGCGATTAGCAGATGCAAGCTAGCATATATAGAACAGATAAACAAGGTCAAAGGTGGCACAAGTAGTAAAGAACCCACCTGCCAATATGGCAGCCATAAGAGACACAGGTTCCCTGGGTCGGGGAGATCCCCTGGAGGAGGGCATGGCAACACACTCCAGTATTCTTGTCTGGAGACTCTCATAGAGAGAGGAGCCTCATGGGCAACAGTCCATAGGGTCACAAAGAGTCAGACACAAATGAAGCCACTTAGCACTGTATAGCACAAGGAACTATATTCATTATCCTGTGATAAATCATGATGGTAAGGGACATGAAAAAGAATGCACACATGTATATATAACTGAATCACTTTGCTATCAGTAGAAATTAACACATTTTAAATCAACTATACTTCAATAAAATAAGTTTAAAAAAAAAATCCTTCCTCAAGTAGAAAACTCAGAATTCTCTGAATGCAATGAATTTTCTAAAGGTTGGGAAAGGACAAAAGGATTCAGGAAGAGGCTGAGACTAGCCAAGCTGATTGGGATACTTTAAAGAAACCCTGGACAAAGTTCTAGAGTTTACCAATATGGAATAGTCCTGTGGTAGATAGAATAATGGCATCCCAAAGATGTCCATGTCCTAATCTCTGGGACCTATGAAAACATTGTATCACCAGGCAAAGGAAAATTAAGAAAGCTTGATGAATACAAGCTTACTAATAAATTGGACTAAAGATAAAGATATTAACTGAATGGATTGTGCAGACGGCCCAATGCAGTCACTGTTGCTGTTGTTCAGCCACTAAATCAGGTCTGAATCTTTGCGACCCCATGGATTGCAGTATGCCAGGCCTTCCTGTCCTTCACTATCTCCCACAGTTTGCTCAAACTCATGTCCATTGAATCAGTGATGCTATCTAAACAGTTCAACCTCTGGCCCCCACTTCTTTTCCTGCCCTCAATCTTTCCCAGCATCAGGGTCTTTTCCAATGAGTTGGCCTCTTTGCATCAGGTAGCCAAAGTATTGGAGCTTCAGCTTCAGCATCAGTCCTTCCAATGAATATTCAGAGTTGATTTCCTTTAGGGTTCACTAGTTTGATCTCCTTGCTGTCCACAGGACTCTCAAGAGTCTTCTTCAGCACCACAATTCAAAAGCATCAATTCTCTGGCACTCAGCCTTCTTAATAGTCCAACTCACATCCATAATACATGACTGCTGGAAAAACCATAGCTTTGACTATACAGAACTTTGTCGGCAAAGTGATGTCTTTGCTTTTTAATATGTTGCCTAGGTTTGTCATAGCTTTTCTTTCAATGCAGCCATAAGAGTCATTAAATATAGATGAGGGAAGCAGAAGAGTCATCGTCAAACTGATAAGACATGAAAGAGTTGACCAGCCATCGCTGGCTTTGAAGGTGGAAAGGGACCAGGAGGCAAAGAATACAGGCAGTCTGTAGGAGCTGGAAAAGGCAAGGAAACAGATTCACCCCTAGAGCCTCGGGAAGGAATGTAGCTCTGAAGACACCTTGATTTTAGTTCAAAGTTACCTATTTCAGACTTCTGACCTCTAAAGCTATAAAATAACAAGTCTGCATTGTTTTAAGACATAAAGTTTGTAGTAGTAATTTTTCAGCAGCGATAGGAAATTAATACAAGAAGATCTGCTGGAGAAGGGATAGGCTCCCCCACCCCAGTATTTTGGGGCTTCAGTTGTGGCTCCGCTGGTAAAGAATCTGCCTGCAATGTGGGAGACCTGTGGGTTCGATCCCTGGGTTGGGAAGATCTCCTGGAGAAAAGAAAGGCTACCCACTCCTGCCTGGAGAATTCCATAGACTGTATAGTCTGTGGGGTTGCAAAGAGTCAGACAAGACTGAGTGACTTTCACTTTCACTTTCCTATATGCAAGCATGCTCAATTGCGCCCAACTCTTTGTGACCCTGTGGACTGTAGACCACCAGTCTTCTCTGTCCGTGGGATTTTCCAGTATTGAATGAGTTGCCATTTCCTGCCTCAGGGAATACTGGGTCCTAGTAATCAGTTTTATTACAAAAATAAAAATCCTTCTCTCCTATTTTTATGACTCAAAGAGACCTGCATCATAATTTGCTAATGCAATGTTCTACTTTACTTCAAAAGTACAGCCTGGTTTTGTTATATGGTAAATGGAGCTATCCACTCAGATTCAACACACTGTTCCACACTCATGCTTATAAAGCAATGATTTCATTGCTTTTTTCCCTAAAAGAGACATTAATATATGTGAAAGAATGCATTAATTCATTGTCAGAGAACTGTTCATCTTTTTTGCACTGAAATGGCAGGTTTGACTGCACTAAGAAAGTTTTTGCCTACCAGGCCAGCAATTTTTAAATAAATTCAATAGCCAACCAGCACTCATTGTATATATGGGGGAAAAAATGAGACTAAAAATGAATTTGTAAAAAAATTTATCTGGCAATAGTATGTAGAACTGTTAGGAGAAGTAGGATAGAAAATAGAGAGACATACAGATATTTATTGCTGTAGTACAGGGAGGTGATAATAACTATCTGAAACTATAACATGGTAGTGACAACAAAAAGGAAGAGATTGAAAGAAATTGTCAGTATATTTTAGTGGCTAGCTTGATATGAAAGGACAGACATGAATGAGTCCAAGATAAATTCTAATTTTTGTATCTGAATGACTGGGAAACTGAAGATATAAGGCTGCTATGAAAAAATAATTTGTAGAAAGTAACATGACTATGAGAACATTGAAATAAATTTCTAGACTCAACCTGGAACTTCTCCTCCTGGGAACTACTCAGCAAATTGAAATTTATACAGCTTTTCTGTCTCTGTAAATTCTCTGTATTTGTATCACCTACATTGCCTTCTTTAATCATTTTAAATAATAAATAAAACCACAAATACTTTACTAGGCATTTTACAGCTAAAAGCACCAGAAATTTATACTGGGAAAAAGAAACCTTAGAGATTAATAACATACTTTCATAGTAATAGTCATGCTACTCATGTACCATTAATTCATTTCATTGAAACAAAACCTGATTCTCATGAATGATATTCTAAGAGAAATACAAATTAATTGTTTGTCTTAATACATTTGGGCTACTATAAGAAAAATAGACTTGACATCTCCATAAACATTTAATTCTAACTGTTCTGGAGCCTGGAAAGTCCATGATCAAGGAGCCAGAGGATACTGTCAGTAAAGGCCCACTTCCTGAGCTTCCCTGGTGGCTCAGATGTTAAAGCATCTGCCTGCAATGCAGGAGACCTGGGTTCAATTCCTGGTTTGGGAAGATCGCCTGGAGAAGGAAATGGCAACCCACTCCAGTACTCTTGCCTGGAGAATCCCACAGACCGGAGGAGCCTGGTAGGCTACATGGGGTCCATGGGGTCACAAAGAGTCGGACACAACTGAGCGACTTCACTTTCACTTACCTGATCCATAGATTGACTGTGTATCTCTGTGTCCTCAGGCAGAGGAAGGGGCAAGGGAGCTTCCATGTCTCTTACATAAGGGCACTAATCCTATTCATGAGTGTTTCACCCTAATGACCTGATCACCTCCCAGAGGCCTCCCTTCCAAATACTGTCACGTTGGGGATTAAACTTCCCCATATGAATTCTGAAGGGACACAAACCACTGTGGTTGTTTTGCTGGGGAATAGATATGCAGAGTTCTTTATGCTGTTGTTTAGAAGGTAGATCTACTGAGTTGGATTTTTAAATGCTACTTAATCTTAAAACCAACTATTTGTCTCTCACTGAAGGTAGTTTAGATAGGATAAAAACACAAGGTACTTTTCTTACTGTCATTTTCTTAAACTTCAGAAACATCTGACTTAAGAAAAAGCATATTGGAGCTGCTTCTAGCAAATGTGGCTGGTGGGTGACGTGTCCAATTAGAATTGCAAAAGTATCAGTAAGAACAGTATTGAGAAGCCTGTTCACTATTTCTTTTAAAAGTAATTATTAAAACTTTTCTTGATTTTCTCCATGTTAACTGGTAACCCTGCTTGTTTAACTTATATGCAGAGTACATCATGAGAAATGCTGGGCTGGAAGAAGCGCAAGCTGGAATCAAGATTGCCTGGAGAAATATCAATAACCTCAGATATGCAGATGATACCACCCTTATGGCAGAAAGTGAAGAGGAACTAAAAAGCCTCTTGATGAAAGTGAAAGAGGAGAGTGACAAAGTTGGCTTAAACCTCAACACTCAGAAAACTAAGATCATGGCATCTGGTCCCATCACTTCATGGGAAATAGATGGGGAAACAGTAGAAACAGTGTCAGACTTTATTTTGGGGGGCTCCAAAATCACTGCAGATGGTGATTGCAGCCATGAAATTAAAAGACGCTTACTCCTTGGAAGGAAAGTTATGACCAACATAGATAGCATATTCAAAAGCAGAGACATTACTTTGCCAACAAAGGTCCATCTAGTCAAAGCTATGATTTTTCCAGTGGTAATGTATGGATGTGAAAGTTAGACTGTGAAGAAAGCTGAGCACTGAAGAATTGATGTTTTTGAACTGTGGTGTTGGAGAAGACTCTTTGAGAGTCCCTTGGACTGCAAGGAGATCCAACCAGTTCATCCTAAAGGAGATCAGTCCTGGGTGTTCTTTGGAAGGACTGATGCTAAAGCTGAAACTCCAGTACTTTGGCTACCTCATGCAAAGAGTTGACTCATTGGAAAAGACTCTGATGCTGGGAGGGATTGGGGGCAGGAGGAGAAGGGGACGACAGAGGATGAGATGGCTGGATGGCATCACTGACTTGATGGACAAGAGTTTGGGTGAACTCTGGGAGTTGGTGATGGACAAGGAGGCCTGGCGTGCTGCAATTCATGGGGTCGCAAAGAGTCGGACACAACTGAATGACTGACCTGAACTGAGCTGAACTAACGGGTGCTTACTTTTATAATGTTTCTGCGGAAAGTAGGTATCTGTTGAATTCTATTTGTAAACAGAAACTCTCTAGGTATTTTGATTAGAGAGTTTTAATACAGAAAATTGGCACCTATGGAATGTTTGAAGAGCTGGAGCAAGGGGATCTTATTGAGACCTGTACCATGAAGGCTACAGAACAGACTACCAGAGTAGCTAGTACCTCCACCACACTCCAGAAGAGTTAGAAATCTAAAGGATGCCAAAGGAAGTTTAGGTTCAGGAACACACTTCTCAATAGCACACTGACGATCAAGAAATCAGGATTGACAACCTGCGGCACCACTGCTGTTAACTCCTCAACACCAAAGTTGTTGACTAGACATGGAATTCTACTACAGAAAACAAAGCAAAACAAGCATTTCTCCACCTCATTGGTTGCAGCAGGAAACAGCCAGCAGTAGAAGTAAGGTGATGTTTGTCTCATTTCTATCTTCTAAATCTCACACAGTGCACTTAATAGGCAGAAATGATTTATATCTAGAACACTAATGACAAGGAAATGAGATATTTATCTTTCCAGGCCACACAAAACAAGAATCTCAAGAAATGGGTTAAAAAAATATTGAGTTCTAATTGATTATAACCCAAGATGATCTATATGGGTTCTAATTGATCATAACTCAGCATAGGTTTCATTTAAAAACCTTTATCTTTCTTATTTACCAAGTTTTTTCTATTTCTCTTCAATTGTTTAATGCATCAATAATGAGATACATGATGTCTTATTAAGATATAGTCTTTGCTAATCATTAGTTAATCTAACACTCAAAATTCTCAGATTCTCTACTATTAGTAACTAGAAATAGGAGTTTCACTACAAAAGTAATAACTAATCCTCGTTTTAATTATCTTAAAGCACAGTACTCCTTTTAAACTACAGAACTGTCTGTATACCAACATGAAGAGTATACTTCTTAATGTTTCCCAAAATTTTTCATTACAGAGAAAATATTTTATTTCAAATATACTATCTTATAATACAAAAAGAGAAATTATGACACTTCTATACATGTAGACTATTCACTTATCTTGTCAGTGCTAGATGTCTTTTTCATCTGATTTAGCTTTTCCAAAATCTTACATTTGAACTTCCAAATTAGTTAAAATTTAATACAGTGAAGAGGCACCTTGGATCCATGGAGAAAAAAGATGGCTTCCTTGACTGGCAAGGTTTTTTGGACATCAACAAGCTATTTCTAAAATTTATATGGAAAGATGCAGGCCCTATAATAGGTAGAAAAAATCTTAACACTGAAGAGTAAGTGGGGATAATCACCTAATCAATATCAAGTCTTACTATTAGTTACAGTACTCAAGATAGTGTGATGTTGGTTGACAGTCAGACACATAGATCAATGAAGCAGTATAGAGAAGTCAGGTCCACACAAATATGTTCAACTGATTATTGACTGAGGCATAAAAGCAATTTTATGGAGGAAAGATAGTGTTTTCAATAAATGGTGTCAGAGCAACTAAACCTACATCAGCAAAACTATGACCCTCAAACTAAACCTCACATCTTATGCAAAATAGATCATAGAATTATGAAATTATAAAACTTCTAAAAATAAAACATTGGAAGAAATCTTTGGGATATAGAATAAAGCAAGGAGTTCTTAAACTTGATACCAAAAGGATGATCCATAAAAGAGAAATTATGCCTCATTAAATTAAAAACTTTAATCTGCAAAAAATGATATTAAATGGATAAAAACACACACTACAGAGTGAGAGAAAATATTTGAAAACTTAATAAACAATAAAGAATTATCTCTGGGGAAAAACATAGAATATATATGTATAGAATATTTGTTGTTGTTCAGTCACTAAGTCGTGTCTGACTCTTTGTAGCCACATGAACTGCAACTCACCAGGCTTTCCTGTTCACTCTCTTCTGGAGTTTGCTTAAACTCATGTCCATTGAGTTGGTGATGCCCTCCAAACACCTACCTTCTGTCACCCCCTTCTCCTCTTGCCCTCAGTCTTTCCCAGCATGAGGGTCTTTTCCAATGAGTTAGCTCTTCACAATAGGTGGCCAAAGTATTGGAGTTTCAGCTTTAGCATCAGTCCCTCCAAAGAAATCCCAGGGCTGATATCCTTCACAATGGACTGGTTTGATCTCCTTGCTGTCCAAGGGACTCTCAAGAGTCTTCTCCAACATCACATTCAAAAGCATCAATTCTTTAGTGCTCAGCCTTCTTTATGATCCAACTCTCACAGCTACACATGGCTACTGGAAAAACCATAGAAAAACTATATGGAAAAACTTTTGTCAGCAAAGTGATGTCCCTTATTTTTAATACACTTTCTAGGTTTGTCATAATTTTTCTTCTGAGGAGCAAGTGTCTTTTGATTTCATGTTTTCAGTCACCATCTACAGTGATTTTAGATTCCAAGAAAAGAAAATCTGCCACTATTTCCACTTTTTCCCCATCTATTTGCCATGAAGTGAGGGGACCAGATACCATGATCTTAGTTTTTTAAATGTTAAGTTTCAAGCCAGCTTTTTCACTCTCCTCTTTCACACTCAACAGTCTTTTTTGTTCTTCTTCACTTTCTACTGCTAGAGTGGTATCATCTCCATATCTGGGATTGTTGATATTTCTCCCAGCAGTCTTGATTTCAGCTTGAGCTTCATCCAGCCTGGCATTTTGCATAATGTACTCTGCATATAAATTAAATAAGCAGAGTGACAATATACAGACTTGACGTACTCCTTTCCCAATTTGCATTGTTCTATGTCTGGTTCTCTGTATGGAATTTTATATGGTCTATATATGTATAAAACTTTATATATATAGGGCTTTTATACATATTGGCCCAAAGGGTAAAGAATAAGCCTGCAGTGCAGGAGACCTGGGTTCGACCCCTGGGCTGGATCCCTAGGTTGGGAAGATATCCTGGAGAAGGAAATGGCAACCCACTCCATACTCTTGCTTGCAGAAACTCATGGACAGAGGAGCCTCGTGGGCTAAAGTCCATGGCATTGCAAACAGTCGAAAAGGACTGAGCTACTAACACACAGTACAGCTCAGTTCAGTTCAGTCGCTCAGTCGTGTCCGACTCTTTGCGACCCCATGAATCGCAGCACACCAGCCTCCCTGTCCATCACCAACTCCCAGAGTTCACCCAAACTCACGTCCATCAAGTCAGTGATGCCATCCAGCCATCTCATCCTCTGTCATCCCCTTCTCCTCCTGCCCCCAATCCCTCCCAGCATCAGGGTCTTTTCCAATAAGTCAACTCTTTGCATGAGGTGGCCAAAGTACTGGGGTTTCAGCTTCAGCATCAGTCCTTCCAATGAACACCCAGGACTGATCTCCTTTAGGATGGACTGGTTGGATCTCCTTGCAGTCCAAGGCACTCTCAAAAGTCTTCTCCAACACCACAGTTCAAAAGCATCAATTCTTCAGCCCTCAGCTGTCTTCACAGTCCAACTCTCACATCCATACATTACCACTGGAAAAACCATAGCCTTGACTAGACGGACCTTTGTTGGCAAAGTAATGTCTTTGCTTTTGAATATGCTATCTAGGTTGGTCATAACTTTCCATCCAAGGAGTAAGCGTCTTTTAATTTCATGGCTGCAGTCACCATCTGCAGTGATTTTGGAGTCCCCCCAAAATAAAGTCTGACACTGTTTCCACTGCTTCCCCATCTATTTCCCATGAAGTAATGGGACCAGATGCCATGATCTTAGTTTTCTGAATGTTGAGGTTTAAGCCAACTTTTCCACTCTCCTCTTTCACTTTCATCAAGAGGCTTTTTAGTTCCTCTTCACTTTCTGCCATAAGGGTGATGTCATCTGCATATCTGAGGTTATTGATATTTCTCCAGGCAATCTTGATTCCAGCTTGTACTAACACACACATATATCTTAAAACTCAATAGTTTTTAAAATACTGTTAAAAAATTGGCAAATTTTCATCAAAATATTTCACCAAAGAGGTTAAACACATGGAAAATAAGCACATTAAAAGATCTCTGCATTATTATTCATCAGAGTAATGCAAATTAGAGCTACTATGAGTTATCAACAGATACTCAGATAGGGAAGTTCAAAAAAAATACAGATCTGAAAGTTCAAAAATAATAGTAGGAACACCAAATGCTGACATGGATATGGGAAAACTAGATAACCCATATCTTGCTAGTAGATATTAAAATTATACATTTACTCTTGACAAAAATTTGGCATTTTCTTAAAAACCTAAGTATAAAGCTATCAACCTTACCAGCACTTACTTCTTGAGCATTTATCCCCCCAAAATGAAAACTTACATTCACACAAAAACATACATAGTTTTAATAGCTGAAAAACTAGAACTAATTCAGGTATCATTCAATGGGTGAAGGGTTAAACTATGGTATATCCACATCATGAAGAAGGAAATGGCAATGCACTCCAGGATTCTTTCCTGGAGAAATCCATGGACAGAGGAACCTGGTGGGCTATAGTCCATGGGGTCACAAGAGTCAGACACGACTTAGCGACGAAACCATCACCACCAGCACCATATCCATATCAAGGATACTGCCTGTGTGCATGCTTGCTAAGTCGCTGTAGTTGTAGCCAACTCTGAAACACTATGGACTATAGCCCACCAGGCTTCCCTATCCATGGGATTCTCCAGGCAAGAATACTGGAGAGGGTTGCTATTTCCTCTTCCAGGGGATCTTCTCGACGCAGGGATCAAACTCATATCTATGTCTCCTGCATTGGCAGGAGGGTTCTTTACCACTAGTGGCACCTGGGAAGCCCATCAAGATACTACCATATAATGAAATGAATAAACTATTGCTACACACAACAACCTGTGCATCACCAGAGAACTATACTGAATGAAAAACACCAGTCCCAAAAGGTAACATACTCTGTGCTTCTATTTATAGAATGCTTTCGAAATGATAAATTTTTAGAAATGAGAGATGAGTGAGTTGCCAGGGTTGGGGATGGGAGAAGGTGAGAGGTAGTGAGTATGATTATTAAAAGGCAGAATAAAGGATCTGGGATATGAGAACAATTATATGTTTTGACTGTGATTATGAATGTACAAACCTACACATGAGATAAAATTTGATAGAATTAAATAAATACATGAAAACAAATATAATCAAACTGAGAAAACTGCATAAAGTATGTGACTGTATTCAATGTCAATACCAGGTTGTGATTTTGTATTATAGTTTTGTCAGATATTACCTTTGAGTTAAAGGGTAGATCAAATCAGATCAGTCGCTCAGTCGTGTCCGACTCTTTGCAACCCCATGAATTGCAGCACGCCAGGCCTCCCTGTCCATCACCAACTCCCGGAGTTCACTCAGACTCACGTCCATCGAGTCAGTGATGCCATCCAGCCATCTCATCCTCTGTCATCCCCTTCTCCTCTCGCCCCCAATCCCTCCCAGCATCAGGGTCTTTTACAATGAGTCAACTCTTTGCATGAGGTGGCCAAAGTACTGGGGTTTCAGCTTTAGCATCATTCCTTCCAAAGAAATCCCAGGGCTGATCTCCTTCAGAATGGACTGGTTGGATCTCCTTGCAGTCCAAGGGATTCTCAAGAGTCTTCTCCAACACCACACTTCAAAAGCATCAATTCTTCAGCACTCAGCCTTCTTCACAGTCCAACTCTCACATCCATACATGACCACAGGAAAAACCATAGCCTTGACTAGACGAACCTTTGTTGGCAAAGTAATGTTTTTGCTTTTGAGTATGCTCTCTAGGTTGGTCATAACTTTCCTTCCAAGGAATAAGTGTCTTTTAATTTCATGGCTGCAATCACCATCTACAGTGATTTTGGAGCCCAGAAAAATAAAGTCTGACACTGTTTCCACTGCTTCCCCATCTATTTCCCATGAAGTGATGGGACCGGATGCCATGATCTTCATTTTCTGAATGTTGAGGTTTAAGCCAACTTTTTCACTCTCCTCTTTCACTTTCATCAAGAGGCTTTTGAGTTCCTCTTCACTTTCTGCCATAAGGGTGGTGTCATCTGCATATCTGAGGTTATTGATATTTCTCCAGGCAATCTTGGTTCCAGCTTGTGTTTCCTCCAGTCCAGCGTTTCTCATGATGTACTCTGCATATAAATTAAAAAAAAAAAGGGTGACAATATACAGCCTTGACAAACTCCTTTTCCTTTTTGGAACCAGTCTGTTGTTCCATGTCCAGTTCTAACTGTTGCTTCCTGACCTGCATACAAATTTCTCAAGAGGCAGATTAGTGGTCTGGTACTCCATCCCTTTCAGAATTTTCCACACTTTATTGTCATCCACACAGTCAAAGGCTTTGGCATAGTCAATAAAGCAGAAATAGATGTTTTTCTGGAACTCTCTTGCTTTTTCCATGATCCAGTGGATGTTGGCAATTTGATCTCTGGTTCCTCTGCCTTTTCTAAAACCAGCTTGAACATCAGGAAGTTCTCGGTTCACATATTGCTGAAGCCTGGCTTGGAGAATTTTGAGCATTACTTTACTAGCATGTGAGATGAGTGCAATTGTGCAGTAGTTTGAGCATTCTTTGGCATTGTCTTTCTTTGGGATTGGAATGAAAACTGACCTTTTCCAGTCCTGTGGCCACTGCTGAGTTTTCTAAATTTGCTGGCATATTGAGTGCAGCACTTTCACAGCATCATCTTTCAGGATTTGGAATAGCTCAACTGGAATTCCATCATCTCCACTAGCTTTGTTCGTAGTGATGCTTTCTAAGGCCCACTTGACCTCACATTCCAGGATGTCTGGCTCTAGGTCAGTGATCACACCATCATGATTATCTGGGTCATGAAGATCTTTTTTGTACAGTTCTGTGTATTCTTGCCATCTCTTCTTAATATCTTCTGCTTCTGTTAGGTCCATACCATTTCTGTCCTTTATCGAGCCCATCTTTGCATGAAATGTTCCTTTGGTGTCTCTGATTTTCTTGAAGAGATCCCTAGTCTTTCCCATTCTGTTGTTTTCCTCTATTTCTTTGCATTGATCGCTGAAGGCTTTCTTATCTCTCCTTGCTATTCTTTGGAACTCTGCATTCAGATGTTTATATCTTTCCTTTTCTCCTTTGCTTTTCCCTTCTCTTCTTTTCACAGCTATTTGTAAGGCCTCCCCAGACAGCCATTTTGCTTTTTTGCATTTCTTTTCCATGGGAATGGTCTTGATCCTTGTCTCCTGTAAAATGTCATGAACCTCATTCCATAGTTCATCAGGCACTCTATCTATCAGATCTAGGCCCTTAAATCTATTTCTCACTTCCACTGTATAATCATAAGGGATTTGAGTTAGGTCATACCTGAATGGTCTAGTAGTTTTCCCTACTTTCTTCAATTTAAGTCTGAATTTGGCAATAAGGAGTTCAGAAGGTACCTGTATATATTATTTCTTACAACTGCATATGAATCTCTGAGTATCTTGATAAAAATTTCAATTAAAAACTCAAAAAATGTGAATAAATTGCTTTAAATTATACTCTAATTATGCCATTTGTGTATATAACTCAAAAGCTATATTTTCAAACCTATTTACTAGAATATTTTACTGGAATATACTAGTCATGCTTACACATACTTTCTTAAGGCAATTAGAAGGTTATAATACAATAAAGGGACTTGAGAAATCTAATGACAATTTACTAATTTCTTCATTATAGTTCACTTATTTTTTAGTATATGGATTATCTCATGTTAAATAAATTTGAATGACAAAATAGTCCACAATCTAAAGTGGTAAAAAATGTTCAAGAAAAACCCATGAAGAAAATGTAGAAAACTGTAAACATGAAATGTAGGCTTGATTCTTGTGAAAACAAAATTTTTCAGTATAAAAATACATCTCAGAGGAAAGAGACAAGAGACCAATGCACAAGTTATCCCTTCTGCCTTTTGGACCAGGTGTTGAGCTAAGACACATATCTGAATTCAATGTTTTTGTTTTTAAGTGATCCTGGAAATCAGAGTCTATGATACTATGTTTTTCATTCATCCATAAGCTTTAAAAACTTTAGTTTACCACTTCCTCCAAAACTTCCAACAGTGAGGTCAAAACCTGCAGAGTAAACATATTTCTTTGACTCCTGTGCTATAAATCTTCTGACCAACTTTTTAAGCACCTCAAACAAACATTGATTGAAGTTATTTCAGGCTATGGTAGCTTCCTCAATCAGTACTTTGAGCTCAAAATTATTGTGAAGATGTGTCCTTTGTAAGGACTAGAGTAACAAGATGCAATTCCTTATGCTAAAGAATAATTTTGGAGACTGAAAAAATGCCAGAAAAGCTTGTCTTCAATTTTGGCACATTTCACACTTAATTCCGTCATATCCCCCACCTCAATTATACCAAAAACAAAAAAAAAGTCTAAAGTCTTTTGTTAAAGTAAAAACAAAAGCAATATATCAAAACATAAGGGAAAAATTTGTCCAAGAAAATTTACATTACAAGTTGTTGCAAGTAACTGCAAAATTTGATTTTAAAGTTCCTTGTTATTAAAATCAAATATTAAGTATGGTGAATCTCTTAAACATTTTGTTTTTTTAAAAAACATAATAATAGGTAAGTCTTTTTCTATCACTAATTTATAAATGACTGTGTTGCATAAGGCTTTATGACCAATAATACAATTATGGTATCTCAAAAGCAGTTTAGATAAAAGAGCAAATAATTTATTTTTAAGAGGTGAATACTGATGTCTATTAACCATAAATATATAAAGGAGATTCTGTGGCTAGAATAGAAATAAATTTTAGGAAAATAAATTATAGATAGTACTGAAAAATGAGTAGAAGTTAATTCTTTCCTCATTCTCATCTCCTATGCTCAGTTAAATCTTCAAGTCTTTCTGATTTCATCTTATAAATTCCCCTCAAATCCATATAATTCAACTAGGAACCTGTCACCAGCTTCAAAACCTGGCTACCATTTCAACCACTCACATGAATAAAATGGATGTCTAGTACTCAGCCAATTTTCCCATTTGGCTTACTTTTCAAATCAAGTTTTATATTTCATTGGCTGAACGTGATATATCTATATCTTAATTATTAATACAAGGGATATTACAAATTGTAGCTTTTGGATTATACCTTAAAAAATAAAACTCAAAATGCACTAAAATACCAAGATATAAATGCTGAAAAACTTTTGCATGTCCTCTTCAAGGTTTTGCTTAATATAGATCCTTGCCTTATCTCCTGTCTCATTTAAAGCATCTCTACTCTTGTTTATATGATACGATCATAACGAATTTCTCTTATTTCCTTAAATGTATCAAACTCTATCATGACTCATGCCTTTCTACAATCAGTTCTCTCTTAGAATTATTTTTCCCCAGCTCTTTACTTGGAAAGTTTCTATTCATTCTTGGAATCTGAGACTGAAGATAATGTGATGGTTAGTTCTGTCAATTTACCACAGCCACGGTGCCAGTTATTTGAGCAAACACCAGTGGAGATGTTGCTGTAAAGATATTTTCTTTTTAGTTGTGATGTTTAAATAAGTAAACTTTGAATAAAACAGATTGTCCTCTGTAATGTGAGTGGGCCTCATCCAATCAGTTGAAGGCGTTAAAAGACTGAGATCCTCTGAAAAAGAAATTCTGACTCAAAACAGACTTCAAATTTTAGACTATAATATCAACTTTGTGGGAACTCCAAGTCTACCCTGCAGATTTCAAACTTGCAAACTCCCACAGTTGAGCAATTTCTTAAAATCTCTCTCTCTGTACACACACATACAGACACATACACATGCACACACACACACAACTGGTTCTGTATTTCTGGAGAAACCAGATTGGTACTGATGATTTTTTCAAAGATGCCTTCTCTCACATTTTAAAATAGGTCGTTGCTGCTGCTGCTGCTAAGTCGCTTCAGTCGTGTCCAACTCTGTGCGACCCCATAGACAACAGTCCACCAGGCTCCCCCGTCCCTGGGATTCTCCAGGCTAGAACACTGGAGTGGGTTGCCATTTCCTTCTCCAATGCATGAAAGTGAAAACTGAAAGTGAAAGTGAAGTCGTGTCCTACTGTTAGGGACCCCGTGGACTGCAGCCTACCAGGCTTCTCCATCCATGGGACTTTCCAGGCAAGAGTACTGGAGTGGGGTGCCATTGCCTTCTCTGTAAAATAGGTTAAATCTCTTTATTGCAACCTCTAAACGCTTTATCCCCTTTGATAATATTCACATACATAATCACCATAGCATTTACTCCCTTGTGCGCCCAATCCCTCAGTTGTGTCCAACTCTTTTTGTCACCCTATGGGCTGCAACCTTCCAGGCTCCTCTGTCCATGGAGTTCTCTAGATAAGAATAATGGAACAAATTGCTATTTCCTACTCCAGGGGAGCTCCCCAACCCAGAGATCGAAGCTGTGTCTCCTGAGTCTTCTGCACTGGCAAGCAGATTCTTTATCACTTGAGCCACTTGGAAAAGTCTATGATGTTTGTGAAAAGAAAAACAAATTGCCTTGATTGTTGATAAGACCCTTGGTCTATTTAGTAAGACATGGTTAGAACATAACAGGAATCCAAGAATTATATTTTGGATTTGATGAGGAACATAAACTTCAGGGTGGTGCCTTCAAATAGTGCCCCTAATCTCAACAGCTGCATGCCCTTGGGAAAGTTACTATATCTCTCTAAATCTTAGTTTCCTCATTTATAAAGAAAAAGATGTAAAAATACTACCCTCATAGGCTGATTTTGAAAGTTAAATGAGATGATGACGCAAATCATTCGGCACCCTGTTTGGCACACAGTATGTGCTGTGTTCGGTCACATCAGTTGTGCCCGACTCTTTGCGACCCTATGGACTGTAGTCCACCAGGTTCCTCAGTCCATGGGTTTCTCCAGGCAATAATACTGGAGTTGGTTGCCATTTCCTACTCCAGAGGAACTTCCTGACCCAAGGATTGAATCCACGTCTCTTATATCTCCTATATTGGCAGGCAGGTTCTTTACTGCTAGCGGCGCCTGGAAAACCTTGGCACATAGTCAGCCCTCAACAAATGCCAGCCACTTGTATCATTATTTTATATTTTTATTTAACTATTTCTCTAAAATTTAAATGCCCTCAGTTGTAACTTTATAACAACTACCAGTTATCAGGGATGACAGAAGTTCTTGCTTATGTGTCCTGTAGTCATTCCTTTTCCAGTCTTATTCATTAGCAGGATCTGCCTTCAATGCCAAGCAGTGAAAGTGCCAGACACTCCACCTCTACCCTCCCTTGCAGTCAGTGTGGCCATGTAACCTGGTTCTGGCCAATGAAATGAAAGAAGCCTATATGGGGATTCTGGGAAAACTATCTCACTGACAAAAGTCAAAAAGATGATCTCCTCCCTCTCTGTTTTTGGACAATGCCTTATAAGATTGTAATGCCTGGTATAGCTAGAGAAGGCATCACCAACATGCTGAGAATGGCAGAACAGAAGCTGGAAACAGCCAGAGTTCTTTCTGAAAACTTTACATTGCTGGCCCAATCCTAGAACTTTCTACTTCTTACTTTTTATTTAGTAACATAAATATTTTTGTTTTTATAATCACTCAGGTATTCTAACAGTTGTAGCCAAGAGCTTCTTGATATCTTGGTTTAAAATTGATGTTCTCTAAAGCACAAGTTTGTATAAGGCAGCTAGTCAAGGCTATGGTTTTTCCTGTGGTCGTGTATGGATGTGAGAGTTGGACTGTGAAGAAGGCTGAGTGCCAAAGAATTGATGCTTTTGAAGTGTGGTGTTGGAGAAGACTCTTGAGAGTCCCTTGGACTGCAAGGAGATCCAATCAGTCCATTCTGAAGGAGATCAGCCCTGGGATTTCTTTGGAAGGAATGATGCTGAAGCTGAAACTGCAGTACTTTGGCCACCTCATGCGAAGAGTTGACTCATTGGAAAAGACTCTGATGCTGGGAGGGATTGGGGGCAAGAGGAGAAGGGGATGACAGAGGATGAGATGGCTGATTGGCATCACTGACTCGATGGATGTGAGTCTGAGTGAACTCCGGGAGTTGGTGATGGACAGGGAGGCCTGGTGTGCTGCTATTCATGGAGTCGCAAAGAGTCGGACACGACTGAGCGACTGATCTGATCTGATAAAATGAAATCCATTGAGTAGGGACCAATCTCCCTTATTCCATCCATTATAGATTGTAACTGTTCTAGACTAAGAAATACTCTAGCCACACAGCTACTTTATTGGAACATCTTTGTGCTCTGTCATAAAGCTATATGATAATAATGATAAAATGTGTCTGAAGCACCAGTGACTGATTTATATGAGCAGAGAGATAAGGCCAATGCTCCTGGGCAAAAGCTAGTTACAAACAGCTAGCTCTTTTTGCTCAGAGAGGGTTAGATTTAAGAGCCTACAATTATGGCTACAAATGACAACTTAATTATTAAAATTACTATAAGAAATGTAAATTTGTTTTTTTTTTCAAGTTTGAAACTCTCTAGGCCAAAACCTCCTTATTTCTCACTGAAAATGATAGTACCCTAGAATAACATATTTTTTTATGATAAAAGATGACTTAGAAATATAAGTATCAGCTCTTTTGTTAACTTTTAGAAAGGTAGAGCTTTTGGAACAATAGTGATCTTGAGTCATGTTGTAATTTCCTTTTCAGTGAATCAGAGATTGAATTTCCAAGTTGCAGACTCACTTTAGAAAATGAGAAACTGCTCTGGTGGATGACAGAAGCTATGGGAGGCTAGAGGGGGAAGAGGAAGCCAGCATTTACTAAGTGACTGCTGTGTGCCAGGAGCTGTTCACACTTGTATTTTTCATTCTCACTAAACCTGCCCAACTTAGGTAGAATTTTCCTTTGCTGTACCACCAGTAAATTGAGATACAGAATATTAACAGTTAAACTAAATTTTTTTCTGATAGTAATCTCTCACTTTACAAATTCTTAATATAAGAAATTATTTGTCACTCATTAAGCAAGAATGCCTTGACATTTATTTCTGTCTGGTTATAATTAGAAAAGTTATTGAACTTGAAATATTAATAATGCCACCATTAACAAGCTTTTATATTTCTAAGTACAAGAGGTTCTTGTTCATCAAAATCAGGTTAAGATACTAGACCACGAATTATGAAAACTGGTGAGGATGGAGACTCAACACAAGGTTGCGGTTGAACAGGGACCTAAGCAATGCAAAGAAATTAACCAGATAATGATAAAAGTGAGTGGAAGCAGCTCCCCAGTGCTTAACTAGTAGCTAGTTACCTAGATGCTAGTTCCTCATAAATTTCATTAAAATTTCAGCTGTCAGCACAAACTATACAGAATAATCATCTTGCTAGGTCAGAATTATTCAGGTCTCTGGGTTCCCTGCATTTTAACCATTAGTTGGGCTGTAAGGACCAGAGCAACAGTGAGGAATATGCCTACTAATTCAAGTCACATTACGGCCTCGCTCTGTCCTTTACTGTGTCATTGGTCAAAAACTGGAGCTGCTTACTTCTCACTCTAATTACAAAGGTGTGGCTATTTTAACTCATCCCTTCCTCCAAATTCCTTGATATCCCTTTCATCAGGAGGTAGAGTGTATGGCCCTTCCTCTTGTATCTCAGCAGGGATGGATCTGCTTCCTTGAATACAGTCCAGCATAAGTGGAGGTGGGTAATAAAGCATGATGCAACTTTAACTGAAATAGTTGTATTTGGAGCCTTATGTCACTATGCCATGAGGAAAACAAGACACATGAAGAAGCCTTGTATAAGTGACACCAATTGGCAATGCTAGTCTTCAAGTCCTTATAGGACAGCAGCAGATATACCTGTAAGAAGTGAACACCAGATAACTCTAGCCCCTCACTTTTGATTCACCCCAATTTTCAGCTCTTCTCATTTGAGGCACAGATACCACAATGTAGAAACTAACACTTCGTTCTGCACCCTGTCCAATTCTTGACTCCAGAACTCTTGCACATAGTGAAATGGTGATTTCAAGCCACTAAGTTTTGAGTGTTCTCAAAGCAGCCATAACAAATGGTCAGATACCAAGCATTGTTTTTCAGTCCCACTGTATGAAACCAAAATTTTAGTTAAAGAGAGTAGATCAGTGTCTTTAAATGTCATTATTTTTAACCCCAAGCTATATCAAATTCTCTGGCTCATACAGAATCTTTTCCTATGCTGCAAATGTAATTTCAGTATTTTTCAGAACCTTGTATAAAAAGATACTCCAGCAAAAGGGCTATCAAAAGCTAATAAACTACAAGAACATATGAATAATACTTCAATTCATCATACTCCCCAAATATTTTCATCAATTCATTTCAGTTGCTCAGTCATGTCTGACTCTTATGCAACCCCATGACTCACAGCACTCCAGGTCTCCCTGACCATCTCCAACTCCCAGAGTCTACCCAAATCCATGTCCACTGAGTGGGTGATGCCATCCAACCATCTCATCCTCTGTCATCCCCTTCTCCTCCTGCCTTCAATCTTTCCCAGCATCAGGGTCTTTTCAAATGAGTCAGCTCTTCACATGAGGTGGCCAAAGTATTGGAGTTTCAGCTTCAACATCAGTCCTTCCAAAGAACACCCAGGACTCACTCTTTTAGAATGGACTGCTTGAATCTCCTTGCAGTCCTAGGGACTCTCAAGGGTCTTCTCCAACACCACAGTTCAAAAGCATCAATTCTTCGGTGCTCAGCTTTCTTTATAGTCCAACCACTGGAAAAACCATAGCCTTACTAGAAGGACCTTTGTTGGCAAATTAATGTCTCTGCTTTTTAATACACTGTCTAGATTGGTCATAACTTTCCTGCCAAGGAGTAAGAGTCTTTTAATTTCATGACTTCAATCACCATCTGCAGTGATTTTGGAGCACAGAAAAATAAACTCAGCCATTGTTTGCACTGTTTCCCCATCTATTTGCCATGAAGTGATGGGACCAGATGCCCTTATCTTAGTTTTTTGAATGTTAAGCTTTAGGCCAAATGTCTCACTCTCCTCTTTGACTTTCATCAACAGGCTCTTTAGTTCTTCTTAGCTTTCTGCCATAAGGGTGGTGTCATCTGCATATCTGAGGTGATTGACATTTCTCCTGGCAATCTTGATTCCAGCTTGTGCTTCTTCCAGTCCAGTGTTTTTCATGATGTACTCTACATATAAGTTAAATAAGGAGGGTGACAATATACAACCTTGACATACTCCTTTTCCTACTTGGAACTAGTCTGTTGTTCCACATCCAGTTCTAACTGTTGCTTCCTGACCTGCATACAGGTTTCTCAAGAGGCAGGTCAGGTGGTCTGGTATTCCCATCTCTTGAAGAATTTTCCACAGTTGATTGTGATCCACACAGTCAAAGGCTTTGGCATAGTCAATAAAGCAGAAATAGATGTTTTTATGGAACTCTCTTGCTTTTTCCATGATCCAGTGGATGTTGGCAATTTGATCTCTGGTCCCTCTGCCTTTTTTAAAACCAGCTTGAACATCAGGAATTTCACGGTTCACGTATTGCTGAAGCCTGGCTTGGAGAATTTTGAGTATTACTTTACTAGTGTGTGAGATGAGTGCAATTGTTCAGTAGTTTGAGCATTCTTTGGCATTGCCTTTCTTTGGGATTGGAATGAAAACTGGCCTTTTCCAGTCCTGTGGCCACTGCTGAGTTTTTCAAATTTGCTGGCATATTGAGTGCAGCACTTTCACAGCATCATCCTTCAGGATTTGAAATAGCTCAACTGGAACTTCATCATCTCCACTAGCTTTGTTCATAATGATGCTTCCTAAGGCCCTATTGACTTCACATTCCAGGATGTCTGTCTCTAGGTGACTGATCACATCATCGTGATTTTCTGGGTCGTAAGATCTTTTTTGTATAGTTCTTCTGTGTATTCTTGCCACCTCTTTTTAATATCTTCTGCTTCTGTTAGGTCCACACCATTTCTGTCCTTTATTGAGCCCATCTTTGCATGAAATGTTCCCTTGGTATCTCTAATTTTCTTGAGGATATCTCTAGTCTTTCCCATTCTATTGTTTTCCTCTATTTCTTTGCATTGATCGCTGAGGAAGGCCTTCTTACCTCTCCTGGCTATTCTTTGGAACTCTGCATTCAAATGGGTATGTTTTTTCTTTTCTCCCATGCTTTTCACTTCTCTTGTTTTCACAGCTATTTGTAAGGCCTCCTCAGACAGTCACTTTGCTTTTTTGCATTTTTTTTTTCCTTGGGGATGGTCTTGATCCCTGTCTCCTATACAATGCCACAAACCTTGGTCCATAGTTCATCAGGCACTCTATCAGATTTAGTCCCTTAAATCTATTTCTCACTCCCACTGTATAATCATAAGGGATTTGATTTAGGTCATAACTAAATGGTCTAGAGGTTTTCCCCACTTTCTTCAATTTAAGTCTGAATTTGGCAGTAAGGGGTTCATGATCTGATCCATAGTCAGCTCTCCACGGCGCAGGAATGGCCAAGAGGAGATTCCCCACATCCAATGTCAAGAGCAGCGGCAGAGAGGAGATACCCCATGTCCAAAGTCAGGAGCAGCAGGCAAGGGGAGATACCCCACGTCCGAGGTAAGAAAAAACCCATGTAGGATGGTAGGTGCTGAGAGAGGGTATCAGAAGGCAGACAGACTGAAAACATAATCACAGAAAACTAGCCAACCTGATCACATGGACCACAGCCTCGTCTAACTCAATGAAACTAAGCTATGCCGTATGGGGCCACCCAAGATGGACGGGTCATGGTGGAGAGGTCTGCCAGAATGTGGACCACTGGAGAAGGGAATGGCAAACCACTTCAGTATTCTTGCCTTAAGAACCCCATGAACAGTATGAAAAGGCAAAAAGATAGGACACTGAAAGATGAACTCCCCAGGTCGGTAGGTGCCCAATATGCTACTGGAGATCAGTGGAGAAATAACTCCAGAAAGAATGAAGAGATGGAGCCAAAGCAATAACAACACCCAGTTGTGGATGTGACTGGTAATGGAAGCAAGGTTTGATGCTGTGAAGAGTTAGGTCCATGAATCAAGGCAAATTGGAAGTGGTCAAACAGGAGATGACAAGAGTGAATGTTGACATTCTAGGAATCACTGAACTAAAATGGACTGGAATGGGTGAATTTAACTCAATATATTTTGGGGTAGAGTTATTTAGCATTAGCTTTTGCTATTTATGATAGGAAACTGAAATTAATAGTGACTAAAATGCATAAAATTTTTATCCTGGAATTTGACAATCTATGTTCTGGTCTCAAAAGGAGAAAAAAGGCAAAAGGAGAAGAGGGTGGCAGAGGATGAGATTGTTGGATGGCATCACCCAATTCAATGAACATGAACTTGGGCAAACTCCAAGAGATAGTGAGGGATAGGGAAGCCTGGTGTGCTGCAATCCATGGGGTTGAAAAAGAGTTGGGCATGACTTAATGAATGAACAACAACGATAAGCTCTGGGATCAGCCAACATACCTTAACTTGAGCAATGTTTCATTAGAGACTTCTTTTACATTAGGGCTTCCCTGGTGGCTCAGGCGGTAAAGAATCTGCCTGCAATACAGAAGACCTGGGTTCAATCCCTGGGTCAGAAAGATCTGGAGAAGGTAATGGCTACTCACTTCAGTATTCTTGCCTGGAGAATCCCAGGGACCGAGGAGCCTGGCGGGCTACAGATCATAAAGTCACGAAGAGTCGGTTACGACTGAGTGACTAACACTAACTAATTTCATTAGAGACACACAAGATTTTCCTAGCTCCTTATAATCCATTCCTAGGGTGTGGCCCTCTTCATGACTCAAAATGGCTGCTGTTGTTCCCCTTATTACGTCTACATTCTAGTCAGCAAAAATTAGGAAAGAGAAAGACCGGGTCAAGCTACCTGTTCAGCACACTTTTAGGGAGTTGACCATTCTATTTCCACTCTCATATCTATGAGAATTTATATGACCTGACTTAGCTGCAAAGACATCTGGGAAATGAAGCATATCTGGGGAAACAATGTGACCAATTCAGAGGTTCTGTTCCAAGGACAAAGTGTAGAATGGCTATGTAGTTCTATGAGCACTGTCCTCTTATGTAGGGGGTGCACAGAAAAACATTTTAGCTGAATACTTGTTTCAGAGAGAAGAAGGAACAATAGCATATATGAAAGAAGTTCTTATTATGTGTCAGAGACTACATAGTTGGCCTAACTTGTGATGTAGAAATTATTGGCCTGGTTTTATAGAATAGAAATTGATTTACCAAACTTAAAAAAAAAAAAATGCCCAAGTTTACATTGCCAATAAGTAGTAGAAACATAGTTCAAATTGCAGGAGTTTTTCTGACCCTAACACCCATTCTTTACTTTCTTGAGAGAGGAGAAGCCTGGAGAGAGATATAGTCAGTGGCCTTTGAAGCCTGAATCTATGTCTTGCTTGCTATCAGCTACTGACCACTTACAACAAGGGCTGATGATTACAATGAAGATGTTAATTCTCATTGAACACTATATGCAGGCACCCTTTTAAGTGGGTTAAAAGGGTGGTTATTAACCTATTAATGTAGACTCTAAAAATTTCTTTTTCTCTAAATATCAAGTTTAATTTTAATTTATAAAGAAATATCAATTCTTAAATTTTTTTTCATTTCTGAAGAATAGGACTATAATTTTGTTCAAATGGTCAAAGTGATCATTAAGAGTTCCCTTTTCTATGGTGATACCACTGTACACCAGTACAATCTAAGTAGTTTGGCTTGATTTGACTGAAAAAAATTTTTTCATGTTTTTAGTTGTTTTAGTTTATCTGAAGATTCTTGAGTACTCTTCAGTCTGCTAAGCTGAAAAATAATTCAAATGTCAAATGTTAATGTTGTAAGAAGTCTTGTGACCTTTTAACCTTCTCTGATAGAATTTGGAAATGACTATTTTCAATATTTTACACTTGGCTGTATACCAGTTTATTCTTCATTAAAAATAAACCACTGTGTGTGCCCAGGAAATTATTGAAAACTGGTATTACCCAACAACTTTGGAGTTTATAAAATCATTGTCTTATTAAAGCATTATAGTTCCTGAAATCCATGAAGCCTATAATAACAATTCTAAGAAAATCCGGAGTCACCAGAATAGCAACTTTGTGAAGTAACAGTATAAACAGAATAAGATCAATTAAGCACCACTCTAAAATGGCCTGGGGTGCAGGAAGAGGGAGGGTCATAGCAAAGATCCCTTGACACTTGGAAACAGATTGCCTGAAGGAAGCATTTGAGTACTAATTGCTTTTGAAATGTAAAATAGTTTCTAGATTTAATCATTTTTGTTGGTTTCTTTAATTTCTGACCTACTTTTTCAATTCTTCAAGTAAATACAAATTTAAGTGGCAGCATTATTTCATGGCAATAAACAACTGGTTTTTCACTGGGGGTGATGAAAGTCTCGAGTAGTACAGGGTGAGGTTGTTACCTTTGTCAGATATCTCTACAGAAAATCTTAGATCATGGGTCTCTGAGTTTTGCAAGGAAGATATAAATTAAAAATTTAAAATAAAAAGCAATCAGGATTCAAATCAATGGTTTGTTAGTAATCAATGTTTATTCTCCATAGAAATATCTAATGAAATATGATGCTCTATTTAGCATTCAGTCTTTAGACACTAAAAACTTTTCAGTAGGTGATGGAGAATTATCTGTTCCTAAAATGCACACAATAGGCTTTGAACTCAATTTTAGCGAGCCATAAAATCCCAAGTTTAAATGGTCATAAAAAAATTATAGCACAATAGCTATTTTCTCGGAGAAGGCAATGGCACCCCACTCCAGTACTCTTGCCTGGAAAATCCCATGGATGGAGGAGCTTAGTGGGCTGTGGTCCATGGGGTCACTAGGAGTTGGACATGACTGAGCGACTTCACTTCCACTTTCCATTTTCATGCATTGGAGAAGGAAATGGCAACCCACTCCAGTGTTCTTACCTGGAGAATCCCAGGGATGGGGGAGCCTGTTGGGCTGCTGTCTATGGGGTCGCACAGAGTCGGACACGACTGAAGTGACTTAGTAGCTATTTTCTACCTATCCTTATCTGCTGTTTTCCCATTCTCCAAGTTGTGGCTATTTTTCAAATCAGAGTAGTCTTAAGTCAATGTGTGTGTGCTCAGTCATGTCTGACTCTTTGCAATCCCTTGGACTGTAGCCCACTAAGCTCCTCTGTCCATGGGATTCTCCAGGCAAGATTACTGAAGTGGGGTGCCATTGCCTTCTCCAGGGGATCTTCCCAACTCAGGGATCAAAGCCACAACTCCTACATCAGCAGGCAGATTCTTTACCATTGAGCTACCTGGGAAGCCCTGTTAAGTCAATGAAACACAGATAAATTTCCAACATTGTAAACTAGGATCTATTTTAAATACCTAGGTGCTCACGCCGTATACATGGCTTTATTTTATTTATTACCTGTGTTGGATAGTTCTGGTAGTGAAAGAAGAGTCTAAGCATTTCCACACCATATTCAAAGGCCTGACTTGAATTCCACAATAAATTGCATTCTTTGTTCTAAAATTTTTAAATATCATCCTATACACCACTATCTCTTAGATTGAGATTAATATATATAGCAATTAGATATGTTCTAAACTTCTCAACTACTTAACATTTCTTTAAAGAAGAAGCTAACTCCCTAAGGTCTAAATATCACCCACATTAATTTCTTCAAGCTATGAAAAATAATTTTAAAATTAAATCATTTAAAATGGTAATGTAAGTCATGGAACATGGACCAATGACAAGGAATGGGTTTGAGGCTGGCACACTGCATGCTCAGTCTCCACCCCTTTCATTTCATTATGTGTTCTTGAAGATTAGCTGGGTGGCTGCCAACAGTTCAAGGCTAAACATGATTTTCAGCCAGCTATTCAGGGTAAAAGACTGAAAATGGAATATGTATAAAGAATTTGAGGGTGATGAATTTAGCAAGAGTTGCTGAGGTCATTATGCTGAAATCTGAATGGTTGAATGTGTGACACAGGCAATTTCCAAGCATGATAATTTCACTTCTATTTTAATTTGCCTGGACAGGATATTCAATATATAAGCAATTAGTCCTCCAAAAAACATCACAATCTAAAAATGAAAGAGATTATTGTACCTTTCTTTGAGCTTTTTTTCACTTTAGACAGATTTATTTTTAGCAGACCTGGACATTTTTGACATTTCCTATTATTAACAGTATTGGTTCCTTTGATGAAGGCAACCTTTTAAAAATGAGAAGCTTATACTTGTTGAGCTTCGTTTATCATTCTTTGAAAGAAAATCTAAGTGTAAGTCATTTGGAGACTAATTAGGTCTTTGTTCAATAGTAGTTTAAGTCAAGAAGATATTCTAAGTTATTTTTCATTGAAATGTGACTATTTTCTGATTTTTAAAAGTCATGATATATTTATAGTTTATATACTATACCATATACCATGGAGGTAGTGAAAGTTGCTCAGTCCTGTCCAATTCTTTGTGACCCCATGGAATTCTCCAGGCCAGAATTGTGGAGTGGGTAACCATTCCCCTTTCCAGGGGATCTTTCCAACCCAAGATTCGAACCCAGATCTTCCTCATTGTAGGCAGATTCTTAACCAGCTGAGCCACAAGGGAAACCATGTACCATAGATAGTTTATATACCCTACCATCTGTGCCTCAGAAGATGTTTATTCATTCTACAAAATATAAGGCTACAGACATGCCACAGTTTGGTAAACTAGACATATAATTAATGTCCATTGAAATGCTGAAGAAGAAATAACATGCCTTGATGTAGTGTTCATTTGCCTATCTTAGGAACTAAGTACATTTAGAAGGTTTGACCAAAAAGGGAAATTGTTTTGTTTTTTTTCTTTTAAAGTGAATAAGCTGTTTAAAAGGAATAGATGTTTCAAATCTATATTAAGTGTGTGTGTATATATATATATATACAAAATCAAGATTAAAAATTAGCATCTAGTCAATAAAGCTTCCCTGGCAGCTCAACTGGTGAAGAATTTGCCTGCAATGCAAAAGACCCCAGTTTGATTCCTGGGTTGCGAAGTTCCACTGGAGAAGGGAGAGGCTACCCACTCCAGTATTCTTGGGCTTCTCTGGTGGCTCAGACAGTAAAGAATCCACCTGCAATGCAGGAGACCTGGGTTCAATCTTTGGGTTGGGAAGATATACTGGAGTAGGGCTTGGCACCCCACCCTTGTATTATTGCCTGGAGAATCCCCATGGACAGAGGAGCCTGGCGGGCTACAGTCCACAAGGTCACAAAGAATCGGACATGACTAAAAGAACAAGCACATCATACACAATAAATATATCCTTTATCAAAAAGCTTTGGTGGCATTTTAGAATTCACCACTAGGTGTGATCACTCACCTAAAGCCAGATATCCTGGAATGTGAAGTCAAGTGGGCCTTAGAAAGCATCACTACAAACAAAGCTAGTAGAGGTGATGGAATTCCAGTTGAGCTATTTCAAATCCTGAAAGATGATGCTGTGAAAGTGTTGCACTTAATATGCCAGCAAATTTGGAAAACTCAGCAGTGGCCACAGGACTGGAAAAGGTCAGTTTTCATTCCAATCCTAAAGAAAGGCAATGCCAAAGAATGCTCAAACTACTGAACAATTGCACTCATCTCACACGCTAGTAAAGCAATGCTTGAAATTCTTCAAGCCAGGCTTCAGCAATACATGAACTGTGAACTTCCTGATGTTCAAGCTGGTTTTAGAAAAGACAGAGGAACCAGAGATCAAATTGCCAACATCCGCTGGATCATGGAAAAAGCAAGAGAGTTCCATAAAAACATCTATTTCTGCTTTATTGACTATGCCAAAGCCTTTGACTGTGTGGATCACAATAAACTGTGGAAAATTCTGAAAGAGATGGGGATACCAGACCACCTTACCTGCCTCTTGATAAATTTGTGTGCAGGTCAGGAAGCAACAGTTAGAACTGGACATGGAACAACAGACTGGTTCCAAATAGGAAAAGGAGTACGTCAAGGCTGTATATTGTCATCCTGCTTATTTAACTTATATGCAGAGTACATCATGAGAAATGCTGGGCTGGGAGAAGCACAAGCTGGAATTAAGATTGCCGGGAGAAATATCAATAACCTCAGATATGCAGATGACACCACCATTATGGCCGAAAGTGAAGAGGAACTCAAAAGCCTCTTGATGAAAGTGAAAGTGGAGAGTGAAAAAGTTGGCTTAAAGCTCAACATTCAGAAAACGAAGATCATGGCATCCGGTCCCATCACTTCATGGGAAATAGATGGGGAAACAGTGTCAGACTTTATTTTGGGGGTCTCCAAAATCACTGCAGATGGTGACTGCAGCCATGAAATTAAAAGATGCTTACTCCTTGGAAGGAAAGTTATGACCAACCCAGATAGCATATTCAAAAGCAGAGACATTACTTTGCCAACAAAGGTCCGTCTAATCAAGGCTATGGTTTTTCCAGTGGTCACATATGGATGTGAGAGTTGGACACTGAAGAAAGCTGAGCACCGAAGAATTGATGCTTTTGAACTGTGGTGTTGGAGAAGACTCTTGAGAGTCCCTTGGACTGCAAGGAGATCCAACCAGTCCATTTTGAAGGAGATCAGCCCTGGGATTTCTTTGGAAGGAATGATGCTAAAGCTGAAACTCCAGTACTTTGGCCACCTCATGCAAAGAGTTGACTCATGGAAAAGACTCTGATGGTGGGAGGGATTGAGGGCAGGAGGAGAAGGGGACGACCAAGGATGAGATGACTGGATGGCATCACTGACTCGATGGACGTGAGTCTGAGTGAACTCTGGGAGTTGGTGATGGACAGGGAGGCCTGGCGTGCTGCGATTCATGGGGTCGCAAAGAGTTGGACATGACTGAGCGACTGAACTGAACTGAACTGAAGATTTTGAATCAGTCTTTAACTTCTGTTTGTTCTGTGTGCTTTGTTCTGTGTTGGAACTACTCTGGCCAGTTAAGGCTCAAGTGGTAAAGACCTGCCTGGATTATGTCACCGATGACTACTTGTGAAGACCCAGAGATTGATCCCATGCTGGAGCACAGCTTGGAAACCTCCTGTTAGGTAGTTAGAATAGGAAAAAGAAGTCCAAAATGGCGGTGGCTGAAAGACAAAGAAGGGAAAAGCCCACAAAAATAGAACAAAGGAAGATCCGAGGACCAGAGTGAGGACCTCGGGTAAAACAAACAGCACTCCTGGCTAGCCCAATTTACATAGGGCAGGCCCAGGAGGAGGAGAAAAAAAACATATAAAAAGAGGAGCCAACGGGCTCGGGGCCTCTCTTCTCTTCACGTCTTTTGGGTCAGCATGCCCTCACGCATCGAGGATGTATTTTCCTTTACTTTCTAAATAAAATGGAGCTGTAATATGGAGCTGTAACACTGGTCCATTGCTTCAAATTTTTGTTGTGATGAGACAGAACCAAGGAAATTACAAACTCCCTTGACACTCCCATTGCTTACCTTGCCCATGTACATATACATGTTATTGCTACTTTCCTACTAAAATAGCGTTGAAGTACCATTTGGATAGTCCCTCTGTTCTTGCTCTTATCATACACAACTACTTCAATTGGTTGTTCAATGACTTATACCTTGCATACACATATATGGGAAATGTAAGTAGATGAACAAACCAACAATTATACAACAAGGAATGATAAGGATTGTGGGCCACTCAAGAGCATGTGTCCAGATCAAGGATTCAGTCACTTCTTAGCCCAGATAATGTTATTATGAGCCCAGTATAGCAGATCAGGGAGCAACAGTTAGAACTGGATATGAAACAATAGACTGGCTCAAATTTTGGAAAGAAGTACATCAAGGTTGTATATTGTCACCCTGCTTACTTAACTTCTATGCAGAGTAAATCATGTGAAATGCCAGGCTGGATGAAGCACAAGCTAGAATCAAGATCTCTGGGAGAAATATCAATAGCCTCAGATATGCAGATGACACCACCCTAATGGCAGAAAGTGAAGAACTAAAGAGCCTTTTGAAGAAAGTTAAAGAGGAGAGAGAAGAAGCTGGCTTAAAACTCAACAGTCAAAAAACTAAGACCATGGCATCTAGTTCCGTTACTTCATGGCAAATAGATGGGAAAACAATGGAAACAGTGACAGACTTGATTTTCTTGGGCTCCAAAATCACTGCAGATGGTGACTGCAACCATGAAATTAAAAGACACTTGGTCCTTGGAAGAAAAGCTGTGAGAAACCTAGATAGCATATTAAATAGCAGAGATATCATTTTCCCAACAAAGGTCTGTAAGTCAAAGCTATGGTTTTCCAGTAGTCATGTACAGATGTAAGAGTTGGACTGTATAAAATACTGGGCACTGAAGAATTGATGCTTTCAAATTCTGGTGCTGGAGAAGACTCCTGAGAGTCCTTTGGAGAGCAAGGAGATCGAACCAATCAATACTAAAGGAAATCAGTACTGAATATTCATTGGAAGGACTGATGCTGAAGCTCCAATAATTTGGCTACCTGAGGCAAAGATCTGACTTATTGGTAAAGACCCTGATGGCTAAGAAAGATTGAGGATGAGAGGAGAAGGGGGCGACAAGGGATGAGATGGTTGGATGGCATCATCAACTCAATGGACATGAGTTTGAGGAAACTCCAGGAGACAGTGTAGGACAGGGAAGCCTGGCATGCTGCAGTCAATGGGGTTGCAAGGAGTTGGATATGACTTAGTGACAGAATAACAAAATCGCAAAATCAGGCATCCCTGGTGACTCAGTGGTGAAGAATCCACCTGTCAAGTAGGAGACATGGATTCATGGATCCTTGTGTTAGGAAGATCCCCTGGAAAAGGAAATGACAACCCATTCCAATATTCTTGCCTGGGAATTCCAGGGACAGAGGAGCCTGGCGGGATACCATCCATGGGGTTGCAAAAGGGTTGGACACAATTTAGCAACTGAACAACAATAGCAAAGGCATCATTCTTTCTCTCCTTCTTCTTTCTCTCTTTCCTCTTTCCCCTCTTCTTCTTTCTTCTTCTTATCCAAAAGTTCACTTTTTATGTATAGTCTCTCTGTTTTGAAAATAACCTAAGCAAAATGCATAACAAATAAAATGCATGTGAAGATGGATTATTTCCAACAGGCCATCAGTCCAATTCAACTCTGTTTTACAGATGAGAAAACTGAGTCCTCATTAGGTTAACTATAAACACCAAAGTAGTAAAACTCAGAGCAGAATTCTGTATTCCCCAGGTCCACTTCTGTTCCCTAAAGCTGCCTCTCCACTCTGTGGTTCTAGTTGCCATGGGATTAAGTATATCACATTTCTCATTCATTGAATGCAATTTAAAACTATTCTAGTGCATTGTGTTCTTTTTATAATCAATTTGTGTTTTTTATGAACTATGTCTTGTCAAGGAAATATAATTAAACCCTAATCTCCTCTAAACTCAGAAAATCTGTCCACAAAGGTAGAAGAAAAAGAAAACTTTGTTCTGAATAAATAATAGGCCAGCAAGCTGCTCAGAGATAGGAACACAGAAAGAAGTCTCACCCTTGTGTATAATCAAGCAGATATAATCTGTTACATGCATGTTCTCAAAATAAATAATAACTAGTCCTCATGTAACAGGACTTGACAAAACCATTTGTCATGCATTTGTCCTAAATTCACCTGGTAATTAGGGTGACTGTGTTAGCTAACTGTCTTTAGCCAAAGAAAAGTAAACTTCTCTTATCTTTATGACAGGTCAATAAAGTAAGACCCCCACCCTTTCACAAAACCTGGGAGATGAGGCACCATTTTATGTATTTTCAAAGAAATGATGCCCTGGTCCTGGAGAAAGACACTCCTGAGTCATAAAACTGGAGAGAGGCTCATGTAGTTTTAAAAAAGATTTACATATATGTCAAAGAGACAGCAGAGAAGGCAATGGCACCCCACTCCAGTACTCTTGCCTGGGAAATCCCATGGACAGAGGAGCCTGGTAGGCAGCAGTCCATGGAGTCGCTAAGAGTCAGACACAACTGAGGGACTTCACTTTCACTTTTTACTTTCATGCATTGGAGAAGGAAATGGCAACCCACTCCAGTGTTCTTGCCTGGAGAATCCCAGGGACGGGGGAGCCTGGTGGGCTGCCGTCTATGGGTCGCACAGAGTCGGACACGACTGAAGTGACCTAGCAGCAGCAGCAGCAAAGAGACAGAGGAGAAACATAGAAATTTTCTAAATGGAATGCTTTTAAAAAAAGTGAAGAGGGTCTCTTTCCTTAATTTCAATAGGGAGTATTAAGCCTCTTATTTTTAATCTGTATCTGTCCTTACAAGCCACATACAATGGTGTTATAATTTCAGGTTGAATTGAATTCATCTGGCATCCCTAGTGATTTAGCTCTTTAATAATATTTATTTTTGTAGATTATCTAGTTTTATGATTTTTACAACTGGAAAAATTTAATTCCTTCCCCAATAAGTATATATATATTATTTTTATTTCTGCATCAGAGCTAGAAAAACAAATACTGAGCAATCTAAATTTTATGTAAATTAAGTATAGGATAGTCAATTTATGTTTTTAAAATCACATTCCGATTTCCAATATGGAGATATTTTCTTCATAATCTAAGCACACAGATTCATTTTGTAAGGTATCATAAAATTGCTCAACCATGAGTTTTAACTCATAATTTGCTCGTCTCCTTGGCACACTCTAGCACTTTGCACTAGCTGTCTTTCTCTTTAATTATTGCTTCACTGAGTGGTCTAGACTTTCTGTATTTTTCTTCAGTCTAATGTGTCTAACTCTCCATACTTCTTCTAAGTGTGTGTGTGAGTTTGTTAATCTCTTTCCATTTTAGGTTGGATACAAGGAAGTAGCTTGACAAATACAATTGTAACTACCTTATCCACGTTCTAACTTCTGCTATAAGTTTTCAAAAAGAAACATTTTCTCAAGTTTTTGTGCTAGATCATTTGCTAAATGACTGCCAATAATTCCTTCTCTGTGCACTCCTGTCATTTGTTCCATAAAGAGCTAAAGTCTGTTTCCTTCCTTTCAATCTTGACTGATTTGTTACTGACTTTGACCAACAGAGGGCAGAGGAAATGCTTCAACGCCGGTTCTGTGCCTCAGTATCGAGGGTGGTCAGCTTCTATCAATTGTCTGAGAAGCCAGCGATTTGGTTAAGTTGGATAGTCTTCATGGATGAGACTCCATGTCACACAAGGGAAAAAGACACCCTATGTAACTGAGGGACTTTCCATTGCAGGAAACCTGGCTTCCATCCCTGGGTCAGGAAGATCCCCTGGAGTAGGAAATAGCGACCCACTCCAGTATTCTTGGCTGGAAAATTCCATGGACAGAGGAGTCTGATGAGCTATATAGTCCATGGGTTTCCAGAGTAGGATACAACTGAGTACACTTGTGCATGTAACTGAGTCTGAAGACTCCATGAAGAAGAGAGAGGTTCAGCCATCTCAGATGCACCACCCAAGATAAGGTTCTGGAAAAGTGATAGAGGCCATCATCAACCTTCAGTAGACCTGCCCTAGTTAATACCATATGAAATAGAGGACCCATCCTCATGGAACTCTGGCTAAATTTCTGGCCCACAGAATCAGAGATAATAAAATAGTTATTTTTATGCACTAAGTCATAAGGAAATTTACTATGCAGAAAGAATATATTGAAATAGACATACTCATAAAATATGAAATAGAGATAAGTGTTGGCTATCATCTAATGAACTGGGTCTGAATAAACTGGAAATTATGTTTGTTGATATTGTAGAGAATTCCCTATTTATAAGACATTTTAATAAATATTCTCAATGTCCTGGGCAAAGAGATACTATTATTTAAGTCATTATATAGCTGAGAAAATTGAGGCATGAAGAGGTAAAATTATCTGCACAAAAACACAGTAAATCAGAGAACAGGGATTTGAACTCTTGTTCTTCCAAGCAAAATTTTTTCATTTAAAAAATCCAGGTACTTAACTACTTCTGCTATGTTGCCAAACTGGCCAAATTTGCCAAATAAACTATTTATTCATTCAACAAATACTTCTGTGCCAGTTTTATTCAAGGCAACATTCTAAGTGCTAAAGATAAAAAAAGAGAGAGAGTGAGAGACCAAATCCCTCCCTCATGAAATTTTCACTTTAGTGAAGGTAAACAGATAACAAACAGGTAGATACTAAGCCAAACAGTGTGAAGTGCTATAGATAAAGCAAGATGGTAGATGTAGGAGTATGGGGGATATAAATGGAAATGTTATTTTAAATAGGATGATCCCGGAGGAGGGCATTTTTTCTATAGTTACCTTTAAGAAGAGATAGAAAAGGACTTCCCTGGTGATCCAGTGGTTAAGATCCTGTGCTTCCACTGCAGGGAGCACAGGTTTGATCCCTAGTTGGGAAACTGAGATCCTACATGCTTCACAGTGAAGAGAAGGTGAATATCGCTCAGTTGTGTCTGAATCTTTGCAACCCCATGGACTATACAGTCCATGGAATTCTCCAGGCCAGAGTACTGGAGTGGGTAGCATTTCCCTTCTCCATGGGACCTTCCCAACCCAGGGATCGAACCCAGGTCTCCCACATTACAGACAGATTTTTTACCAGCTAAGCCACAATGGAAGCTCTGCATCAGAGCATGGCCATAAAATAAATAAATAAAAATTTTAAAAAAGAGAGAGAGAGACTGAAGTAGAAGGAAAGTAAATCCAAGTGACTGGAGCAGAATGAGTGATGGGGAAGTTAAGAGGTATACTGTGCAGAATTCTAAGATGGCTCCCCAAATCTCAGCACCCTGGAATTACAGCCAGTACAGATCTCATCCTTTCATAAAAGAATGTATCAAAAAAATATAGCAAAGGCTCATCATCCCCTTGCTTAGGTGATATTATATGTCAAAGATGAAGAGCTGTCTTTCACATCATTAAGTAGCTTTGTATAAAACTTCACTTAAGCTATGCTCAGATTCTTTACTCACAAAAACCAGGATATTTAATGTGTGGCTTTCAGCTACTAACTTTGTGGTAATTTATATACAACAATAGAAAACTGATACAGGAATAAAAGAGATTACTGTGGTCATGTAATGGAGTATGAGTAAGAACCAGTCAACTCACCTAAGACTTGTAAGTCATAGTAAGATGTCTGTGAAAGAACTGTTGTTGATCTGGTTGTAATATTGTGATATAATCAAGCAATATGTCACCATTGGGGGAAAATAGTTAAGAGAAAAAAGGGGTAAATAAAGGAGAATTTGATGAGGGAGACAGTCATGGAGACTATTACCCCTAGTGCAGTGAGATAGTATGAAGTTTTTTAAGCAAGAGTATGATCTATTCTATTATTTGCTTTTTAAATGCTTTATATTTAATTATTCTCCTGTCCACTTTTATTTTCTCCTATAATGGTCGGTCCTGAAAATTATTTCCTTGATAAAAAAAATCTAATGACTACCTAACAGTCAACAATTTCAACTTTTCTTAAATCATTCGGTATTTTCCTTATTCTCTAATTGCAATATAAATTTTAAATTCTGCCTTCTGGTGTATTTCTGACACATAATATCTTCCATTAATCTTTGGCATTCCTGGGGTCCCTCAGGAATCTAGTCAGATCTGGCTTTGACTTTTGCATGCCAGAAGAGGTTGGAGAATTGGTTGGAGAATTCCAGACCATCTTTAGGGTCTCCCTGGTGGCTCAGATGGTAAAGAATCCTCCTGCATTGCAGGGGACCTGGCTTTGATCCCTGGGCTGGGAAAATCCCCTGAAGATGGGAATGGCTATATACTCCAGTATTCTTCCCTGGAAGATTCCACAAACAGAGGAGCCTGGTGGGCTACAGTCCATGAGGTTGCAAAAAGTTAGACATTACAGACAATCTTTGAAAGAGTCAAGCCAAACAAGGCTCATCTTTGATTACTGCCCCCAGTTTTCTGTCTTTTCGAATATTTCAATAATAATTCTATCACATTTTGTTAGAGAAACATCTTGAGAAGGTTGAAAAATATCCTCTTGTGAGTACCACCTTTGCCCTTCATCTGAAGATGTGTATCCTGAAGTCTCTTACTATCTGCTTTCTTCTTGTGGACTCCTAACACATTCAGCTTGACATCTTGGCTTTGGGACCTTCTATTTCCTGCATTGGTAGACTGGAAAATTATTTTTTAAACTATAGATCCCATATATTAAAGTGAGAAAGGCTTAGGGAAAATACTAGAAACTAAAGGAAAAATTTTTTAACATTAGATAATGCATTTATTTAATATAGAAAGAGCAAAGTGCAAGAGAGCAAGAGAGAAAACATATCAACCAGAACAGCCTTGACTTTTTACCCAAAATAGCCCTACTCATTTCCATTTGAGGCCAAATTCAGTGGTTGGTAGCAAATTTTGCAAACTTCAGCTCATTATGGATGTTGACCTTCCTGCACTATTCTTGCCAATCCATGCTACAGTCCTATATTTAGAGTTATTTGTCTTCCTTTTGGTTATCTGTCTTCCTCTCTGTTTTCTGTGCATGTCTTTTTATGATAGCTAGATATAATAAAGTTCTCTGCATCGTTATGCCATTTTCTTCCCCTATCAGCCTTCTTTTCTTCCTCATTAAAATAATTTGAGATTTGCATTGATAGAGTCTTGTCATTAGCACCTTTTGCTACCTTTCTGAGCTTCTACATTTTTCATATCTGAAGTTTTTGAAGTCTTTCTTCTTAAAGTCTAGAGTACCCATTTAATGAATGTCCTTCCTGAGATACTCCAAATTCTTAAAAATGACATGGCCAGTTTTTCCAGTCTCTTGTCACTGGCACTTTATGAACCGAATTCTCCTTGCTGATCAAAATTGGGCCCAAAATGATAGTTCCTGTAATCACTTCCTTAACCCTCCAGTGCAGGAAAAGGTCCATAAGACCAGGCAAGACTTTGTCAGTTGTTCTGATCAGGTAGAACTGACTTCCAAAAGATGAATAGATTGTTGAAGTTTCTGTGTCACCTCTATAGGTTCCATTGCAACAGTTTTGTGATTGTATAAGATACACATCACCAACTGATTTCCTCTAACAGATAGCTGTAAATTTTTGTCATACTAGAATTATGTATTCTTTTCCTTTATCTCACTTAATACATTAACTTCCATCCATATTAAGGTTTATAAATGGCTTTGCCAAATATACAGTTTTATAGTATAAAGTGATGTTTACCTTCAATTCTGAGTCCATGATTATGAAATTTGAAGAACTTAGTAAAATACATATAATGAGGATGATTATTTTCATCATTAGAAACTCTCATGCATCTCTCTAGCTTGTGACTGTTTCATGTCATCAATCAGCATCCATGTGCTGATTGAAGACTGGATTAATGTGGGAAATGGAATGACTGAACATTGAAAGACCCTGTAAAGTATGTTGCTGCTCTTCAGTCTCTAACTTATATGCACAAATCTTTTAAAATTGAGCAGAAAGAACTCAGTCAATAGATGATACCAAAAAGCAGCAGTAGGATATGGCAATGATTTGAAAAAAAGATTACAATGATAAGAGTCCTTAACCTTTCTGTGTGTTTAACTGGAAAGTGAACAGGATGATAATAGTGCCAGATTTATGGGAAGGTTAGTGAAATGAACTGATCTAGAATGAAAAGACTAGAAACATTTTTAAAAACCATATTGCATTCAAGGTATCAGAAATATATATGACCAAAATAATAAAATCTACATATTATGATATACACAAATCCCTCCTTTAGGTAAAGGAATGTTCCAGCAATGAATAGCTTTGTTTTTTCCAGAGAAAATTCAGATTCCATTTGATGAGTATGTTACCATGAACGTCAATAGCAGAGTATCTGTGGGTTAATAATGAAGAAATCTTCTGTAACAAGCTGAACACTTCTAAAACATTTGATAATTTTAGACATTGATTTTGAAGAAATGGAGATACATGTTTCAAAGTGGCCTTTAAAATATTCTCCTTTGTCCATAGAAATAAAAATATAAGTGAAGATTTCCTTGTTATAGAAAGAAACTGTACAATGATCAAAGACTGTTGTAATTAGAACTGCCTAGAACTAATTTCTGCTTCCCTGGTGGCTCAGACAGTTAAGAATCTGCCTGCAATGCAGGAGACCTGGGTTTGATCCCCGGGTTGGAAAGATCCTTGGGGGAGGGCATGGCAACCCACTCGAGTATTCTTGTCTGCAGAATCCCCATGGACAGAGGAGCCTGGTGGATAGAGTCCATGTGGCCGCAATGAGCTGGACATGACTGAGCAACTAAGCATAGCATATAGAACTAATATGTATTTCAAAAAAGTTATGACTAAACTGTGAAGATACATCTGGGTAAAAACCTATATGTCAACAAAGATCCCTCAGAGTAGTTATTTTTGCTAAAAACAATTATTCAATCGGTCATGGTATATGTTTCTACATTGTCTACAATATCATTTGATGGCTTCTATAAAAATTACATGTAAAAAATAAATTCCTGGATAAGAATCCCTGTATCTACTAGACAAAATTAATTTTAAATAAACAAATGATTTATCACTACTAATATCATAATTAGAGTGATATATTTATTCAAATGTAAGTAATTATTTCCTATTCTGTATGGTGTTTAAGAGAGCAGAGAATAAAGATGGAAAGAGCACTGTTCTTTATTATCATTTTTCCATCCAGGCCCTTTGCTAGATGCTTTATGTGTATTATCTCAGTTTTAAAGAATATTTAGTCCTATCATTCTATCCTCATTGTGGCAACAGAAAGAAACATATTTAACCATTTCAAAGTAAAAGAAATGTCTAAGTAAATGGCACAGTTTAAGATGCAGGTAGGATGAAGTCTGTATATTCCTAACTCTATAATCTTAGCGCTCTCTTCTTAAAAGAAAGAGCCTTTATCCCTCAGTAGAATTCTACCTATTCTACCCAATTCTACCCAAACATTCTAGCTGAGTTAATTACATGACAAAGAGATGGAAGTGGGTGGAAAATAAAGCAAAGCACAGAAATTAATACAGCTGACCCTTGAACAACATGAGTTTGAACTCCACAGGTCCACTTATACCCAGACTTTTTTTCACCGAATACATCCTAGAGTATAACACACAAACTACTACAGTCGGCTGCATCCACAGACATGGGAGAACTATGCATATGGAAGGCGATTATAAGTTATACCAATACACAAATTTTCCATTGCAAGGATGGTGGGTATCTCTAATATTCTAATATCTCTAACACTCCTGTTATCCAAGGGTCGACTGTATATTATATCAAAAATCCATAAAGAACTTTTTATAAATGTCAACCCAGCATATTAGTTTACTCGGGCACCAGAGTAAGTGTCACAGACTATGTAACTTAAATACTGGAAATTTATTTTTTCCCAGTTTTGGAGACTGGAAATCTGAAATCCACATATCGGCAAGGTTGGTTCCTTTGCAGGTCTCTCGCCTTGACTTGACTTGTAGATCATTTTCCCCCTGTATGCCTCTATGTCCTAATTTCCTCTTCTCCCAAAACACTCAGTCCCATTGGGTTAGAGCCCAACTCTACTAACCTCCCATTAACTTAATTACCACCTTAAAAACTCTGTCTTCAGATGTTGTCACACTCTGAAGTTATGGGGGTTAGGACTTCAACAAATGAACTGGAGGCAGGGCATATGTCAGCCCATAACACCCAGCCAAATATAAAATGCTTGAAAATTTTGAAGCAGGAATTATTATTACAATTTCTCCATGTTATTTCTAGCTTTCCAACTAAAAATCAATGAAACAAATGTATTTATCAAAGTTGCCCAAGGACAGTCTACCAAGCTTAATAAGATCTTTAGTCTCATATGCTTAGGGACAGGTCTACCTGTGCATAACAAAATTATACAAGTCGTTGAGGAAGTTGACCCACACTATGAAAAACTACTGATAGTGATACACAAGAAGTTGCTCTCAATTTTGTTTCTGTTGCTTTGGTGGGTTTTGTTTTTTTGTTTTTTTTTTTGCCAAAGTTATTGCTTAATAAGGGCATTTCCTGCATATATAAATAAGAGAAAAGAGAGCTGATATATTTATATTCTGGATGACATCTAAAATTCATTTTTTAAATGCCAAGGTTATATATATATATATTTTTGATATCTGAGTTTTACCTCTTAGTAGATGGTGAAACTCCCTGTAATTGTAATAAAAGAGTAGGTGAAGACCATAAAAGACATGAAAACACCCAATGAAATATGCCCCTGAATAGTAAATTACATACTTTTCACACCTAGAAAATAATCACCCACCAGAAATGATCTATAGGAACAGAGCAATTAGTTCATTCTTTCTATAAGATAATTCACTTATTGTTTTAAAAATGGGTTCCAAGATTTCAGTTTTAATATAAGCTTTAAAAGTATAAGCTTACTTAAAATTGTGCTAAATGATGATATTTCTTATTTGGGAGAACAATAATAATAATTTCTTTCTAAATCATATCACTAAGTACAAAGCTAAACAATTATGTATAATTTGTAATTTTGTAAGATATATCATTAAAAATTAGAAATAATTACATCTATAATGTGTTAGAGCCAATACATTATGTAAAATTATCTTCAGAGATTTTTAAAATACATGAAAAATTGCTAAAACTTTAGCTTTGAAGGGCAAATGATTATTTTATTGCTTACTGTGGGAGACACCCATGGTTAGGCCTTCAAAATTTGAATATTCTTAACAACACATTTTGCCTTGATTAAAATAACATATTCAGAGATATTTAAAAGATGTTTAATTGAAACTGAGGTGACTTACAATGTTTACTTGAAATGCTTAAAGTCAAACCTCTCTTACCCAGTATTTATTTCTTAGCCCTTCCTATTTCCAATGCAGTTCCATTGACCCCCTAATGAGACATTTTATACCTTTTTTTCTTTTTCTATTTGTCTCTACCCCATAAAAGTTTAATACCACAGATATATTGTAAATCAGTTAATACACTGTATCTATATCTATACATTACACATAAAGTATAGTAAGACTTTATTTTTTTAACTCTTAAGGACAAATTTTTGTCCCCTTGAGGGTGATATTAACCCATTGGGAATTCATGCTACAGTATGTACAGTAGTATATTGCCTGGCATGTAGTAACACATGTTTCATGTCAAACATTTAGAAGAGAATTTCTTAATATGGTGTCCACAGAAACCTCATAGACTCCTGAGTGGGCGCACTAAAATCATCTGGCAAAAAACTGGTTCATCAAGAACTGTTCTGAGGAGGTTCAAAGCTTCCACTATATTAAAGAAATTGAGAAGTACTGGTTTTAAGACTCACAGACTTAGAGAATGAACTTATGGTTGCCTGGGAGATGAATAGCAGGAAGGGATAGTTAGAGAGTTTGTGATGGACATGTACACACTGCTATGTTTAAAATAGATAACCAACAAGTGCCTACTGTATAGCACAGGGAATTTTGATCAGTGTGATGTGGCAGCCTGGGTAGGAGGGGAGTTTGGGGAAGAAGGGATACATGTATATGTGTGACTGAGTCCCTTCACTGTTCACCTGAAACTGTCACAACACTGTTAATTGGCTATGTTGTTGTTGTGTCTGACTCTTTGAGACCCAACGGACTGCAGTGTGCCAGGCCTCCCTGTCCCTCACCATCTCCCAAAGTTTGACCAAGTCCATGTCCATTGCATCAGTGATGCCATCCAGCCATCTCATCCTCTGACACCCTCTTCTACTTCTGCACTCAATCCTTTCCAGCATCAGGGACTTTTCCAATGAGTCGGCTGTTTGCATCAGGTGACCAAAATATTGAATAATTGGCTATACCCCAATACAAAAAAAAAAAAAATTTGTTTTAAAAGAAGTACTAATTTTAGAATAATAGGAAAAGGGATATGTGTATGCTGAATATTGTTTATTTTCCACAGGACTGAAAATGTTTTAGTCATTAGTTGATTTAGTGAGTTCTCTATATATAATACTGTCCATTTTCCTTTGTTGAAATAACCAAATTCAATTCAAATCTTCAGACTTTTGCTGAGCATTGCCTCTGAGAAAGCGGTTATAGTATGTGTAAAGAAAGTGGAATACTGTCTTAAAGAGCTTTTGTAGAACAAGGTTTTTGTCAGAGTGTTTATACTCTTAGTCCAACTTTTAGACTCAAAGCTGCTCACAGGATTACTAGAGATCTTTCCATTCATATCGATTGCATGTGGAAAATTTTGGGTCACATGTTAATTTACTAAGGTTTTGTGGTGTCTTTAGTCAAATAGGTAATAAGAAACTTTGTCTCTGAAGTGCTTTGGGAATGTTTAAATTTAGGAATTTAGTAAATAAGATGACTTCCATAAAGGTAAAGTTGAACAAAGGTGAAGGTTAACTTATATTAGTGTATTTGCCAGCAAATTCTTTTAAGAAATCCTTCCAACTCTCAAAGCTTTTGCCTACAGCTAAAAAGATTTAACTTAAGATGGAGGAGTAAGGGAAGAAACACGCTTTAATATTTCTCAATTCAAATGACTATTAGTAGTCAAATAAGTAAATAAATATTGAAATGTCTCGCAGCAATGAGAATGATATACAGTGACACACAATAGCATGAGTGGACCTCACAAATACAATACTGAACAAACAAAAAGTCAAATACAATTTTTATGCATTATTATTCCATTTCTTTAAATTCAAGAATAAGCAAAACTAATCTTTGGTGATAAAAGTCAGGGTAGTAGTAGTGTGTGTGGGGGGGTGAGGGTTGACCAAAGAGGTTTGTCTCCTGAGTTATTGGAAATGGTCTGTTTCTTTAACAAAGCAGTTTTTATTGAGCTTTACATGTATGATCTATTCACTTTTATGTGTATTGTAATTTAAATATTTACTTTTAAAAAGTATTTATTTAGCTTGTTGAAGTTTCTAGATATACATTATACAGTGAATCAGGCTTTTTCATATTTTTGCAACAATAAAATAATGCTTTATATATCATGTATGTGGATATGTGGATACAGTGGAGGAGACAAATAGATTCAAGGGATTAGATCTTATAGACAGAGTACCTGAAGAACTATGGACAGAGGTTCCTAAGATTGTACAGGAGGCAGTGATCAAAACCATTTCCAAGAGAAAGAAATATAAGAAGGCACAACAGTTGTCTGAGGAGCTTTACAAATAGCTGAGGAATGAAGAGAATCAAAAAGCAAGGGAGAAAGGGAAAGATATACCCAACTGAATGCAGAGTTCCAAAAAATAGCAAGGAAAGAAAAGAAGGCCTTATTCAGTGAACAATGCAAAGAAATAGAGGAAAACAACAAAATGGGAAAGACTAGAGATCTCTTCAAGAAAATTAGAGCTGTCAAGGAAACATTTCATGTAAGGATGGGCATGATAGAGAACAGAAATGGTAAGGACCTAACAGAAGCAGAAGATATTAAGAGGTGGCAAGAATATACAAAAGAACTATACAGAAAAGATCTTAAGGACCCAGATAACCACGATGGTGTGGTCACCCACCTAGAGCCAGACATCCTTGAGTGTGAAATGGGTCTTAGGAAGCATTACCAAAAATAAAGCTAGGTGATGGAATTCCAGCTGAGCTATTTCAAATCCTAAAAGAATATGCTGTGAAAGTGCTGCATTCAATATGCCAGCAAATTTGGAAAACTCATCAGTGGCCATAGGACTGGAAAAGGTCAGTTTTCATTCCAATTCCAAAGGAGGGCAGTGCCAAAAACCATTGAACCTACTGGACAATTGTGCTCATTTCCCATGCTAGTAAGGCTGTGCTCAAAATCCTTCAGTCTGGGTTTCAGCAGTACCTGTACCAAGATATTCCAGATGTACATACAAGCTGGATTTTAAAAAGGCAGAGAAACCAGAGATCAAATTGCCAACATTTGTTGCGTCACAGAGAAAGCAAAGGAATTTCAGAAAAATATCTATTTCTGTTTCATTGACTTCACTAAAGCCTTTGACTATGTGGATCATAACAAACTGTGGAAAATTCTTAAAGAGATGGGAAACCAGACCACCTTACCTGTCTTCTGAGAAACCTGTATGCGAGTCAAGAAGCATCAGTTAGAAGCTTACACGGAACAACTGACCAGTTCAAAATTGGGAAAGGAGTAAGACAAGGCTATAAATGGTCATTCTGTTTATTTAACTTATATGAAGAGTACATCATGTGAAATGCTAGGCTGGATAAGTCACAAGCTGGAATCTAAATTGCTGGGAGAAATATCAACAACCTTAGATAAGCAGATGATACTGCTTTAATGGCAAAAAGTGAGAAACTAAAAAGCCTCTTGATGAGAGTGAAAAAGGAGAGTGAAAAAGCTGGCTTAAAACTCTACATTCAAAAGATGAAGATCATGGCATCTGGTCCCATCACTTCATGGCAAATAGATGGGGAAAAAGTTGGAAACTGATTTTCTTTTCTTGGGCTCCAAAATCACTGAGGATAGTAACTGCAGCCATGAAGTTAGAAGATGCTTGCTTCTTGGAAGGAAAGCTATGACAAACGTAGTCAGCATATTAAAAAGCAACCACAGCACTTTCCCAACAAAGGTCCATATAGTCAAAGCTATGGTTTTCCAGTAGTCATGTATGGATGTGAGAGTTGGACCATAAAGAATGCTAAGCACTGAAGAATTGATGCTTCAAACTGTAGTGCTGGAGAAGACTTCTGAAAGTCCCTTGGACAGCCAGGAGATCAGACCAGTCAATCCTAAAGAAAATCAAACCTGAAGATTTCTTGGAAAGATTTGTTCTTTCCAAGATTCATTGGAAGGACTGATGCTGAAGCTGAAGCTCCAGTACTCTGGGCATCTGGTGCAATGAGCTGACTCATTGGAAAAGATTCTGATGCTGGGAAAGACCGAAGGAAAAAGGTGAAAGGAGTAGCAGAGGATGAGATGGTTGGATGGCATCATCAAGTCAACTGACATGAGTTAAGCAAACTCAAAGAAATAGTGAAGGACAGGGAAGCCTGGCATGCTGCATTCAAGGGGGCTGCAAAGAGTGGAACACGACTTAGGGACTGAGCAACAACAGCACTGGATATGTATGAGAAGTGTATATGTTAGGGGTACTGTAAAACTGATACCAATTTAGACCACAGTTATAAAAACAGAAAAATAAATCTCACTGGTACTTTGTCTTACTTGAGAATCAATACTCCATTACATAATTTAATCCAAAATTTTGCATTTCAAATAGATTTTGCAACTCCTGGAGTGGCATAGCAAAATATGCTAATGCTGAGTCTGGGTCAGTCCTTGGGTAAGTGTTGTCACATATCTAAATTTTATCTGGCTTCCCTGGTGGCTCAGATGGTGAAGAATCAGCCTGCAATGCAGGAGACCTGAATTTGATCCCTGGGTTAGGAAGATCCCCGGGAGGAGGGCATGGCAACCCACTCCAGTATTCTTGCCTGGAGAATCCCATGGACAGAGGAGCCTGGCAGGCCACAGTCCACATGGTCACAAAGAGTAAGATAGGACTGAGTGACTAAGCACAGCACAAATTCCAGCTAGTTTATTTGTACAATGAGGATAATAATAGTACTTATTTAATTTCCATGAATATTAGATTAGATAATGTATACAAAGTCACTAACCTATTCTAGGACAGTCTGGACATTCTGGCACATTCTAGGAACCTTGAAGAAGTTAGCTATTACAAGCAGTATTGGTTAGACTATACCAAACTGATTTAAACCAAGAGATTAAAAATCTTTTTTACTCGTAATCTTCTTTAAATCTTCATGAAAAATCCCTGTGTTTATCTCCTTTTGTTCCCAATTTATATCACATTTTAATTATTATGTTTTACCTCCAAATCTTCTTTAACACCCTAAAAATGGACAACTTTCTGTAATCCAGAGAAACAGCAAGTATTTTTTTCCCAATCAGCTCAATAACTCTGGGTTCTTTTCTGGTAGGCATGATCACCTAGGTTATTAAATTATTTTCATGACCCCCTTATTTCTCTCCTCTCCTCCTTCATCCCTTCATCCTAACTCATTTTGTTACATTGCTTTTCTTTATCACAATGGCCATTGAGAGTTTACAGGTCAATCAGAGTAAGCTTGTAAATGTTTAGCTCCTAGGGCTGGTGGGAAGAGAACTACAGATGATGCCCCAATTTGTGGTGTGGTGGTGGTTGTGTCCGATTCTTGCGACCCCATAGACTGTAGCCAGCCAGGCTCCTTCATCCATGAGATTTTCCAGGCAAGAATACTGGAATGGGTTGCCATTTCCTTCTCCAGGGTATCTTCCTAACCCAGGGATCGAATATGGGTCTCCTGCATGCATTTACTTATTTTTGCAGTGTAACACTTCTGCTATGATCTATTTGAAGCAACTTATATGATATTACTGAGCACAGAGTTGGGAAGAGATGGCCACAGCCTGCTCTGGGCTGCTACCAGCCAATTCTAGCACTCCACTGTGTTCACTCAAATCTGAGCCCAACAATTCATTTAGATTTGTCTTTTCTCATACCTTCCTGCCTTCCGCCTTTCTCCTTCTCTCTCCCTCTTTTGTCCTCCTCACTTCTTCTCTCTCAAGAGTTGGATCTTTCCTCCTACAGAAGTCACCTTGAACTTGCTCAGACTATGTGAACGCCCTTTCTCAGTGCATGGTATGAAAGCTGCATATGGGCCACCATATGACAAAGTTTTTTGGCTTGCTTCTGAACATCCAGGTCTACATCTGCGGTCAGATCACTGGGGATATAATGGGCAATTGTCTTCCTTTCATCCAGAATATAAGTTCTTATAATAGATTGGTCAATTCATCAACAATTTAAAAACTGTATATGACTAACCTCCATTTGAGATTAATGAAATAAATAGAAGTACACAATATAATCTTTAAAAAAATGTTAAGTTTCTGACAACATATGGTTGGCAAAATTACCCAGGAGAATTTGTTTCCAGAGACAAATGCAAAATTTTTGTTAGGAAAACTCTAGAAAACAAAGTTTGTTTTTACTTTTCCTTTTCCTGAACCTAGGGCATTGTCAGAAAAATCTCAAATGTTTTTCTAGTGTTAAAAAAATATTTATTCTGTTGTTTGATGCTTGAAAAGTTATTTTAGAAGTGAGACAAATTCCTTTTGTGAATTATATATCAAAAAGTTAAAATCTAAATGAAATTTCTTTGCTGTGCTAACTGAATGAAGGATTTATCTTAACCACAATGGTGAAGGCGAATCTGTCTTTGCTTGTCTTCATTTTCTCAGATCTTCAAAGGTACCAGTCTAGAGTCTTTAGATCTGTTGCCAACATAACAGATTAGTCAGGACATTTCTATTTTTAAAATTGGGTCCCACACCAGCCTACATTCACCAAAATTGGTCCTAGCTTTTTGACGTCATTTTCTGTAGAAATAAAACTACAGCTTTTGTGAGTGGTGTTCCAGAGCATACAAGTTTGCAGGTCAGCATGGTATACATTATATATCATTTGAAAGCTTTCTTAATTTTTATATGGCTTTAAACTTTAAAAAAAAATGTCCTGCTTAGCCACAATATGAAATAATAGACTGGAGACTGGTCATTGTATACATATTACTATTGTTAAGGGGGAAAATATACCCTACAATAAATCAGTGTTAGGCTCCCAAGTGTGATGATTATGCTTTATCTTTGGCCTGTCTAGTTACTCCTAGGCAAGCACTTCAATCAATGTGTGAAGAAGTCAACTGAGTAAAAATTGCAGTAACTAATATTTATCTAAGATGTAGAATTTACAGTTATTATCATTTTCCACTAAAAGCAATGACCCGAGGCCAGTATTTTTAGCTTTGCTATTTTGCATATTTGCTTGTTAAGAATCTTCATCAGTGGATATGGAAGACAGTGAAATTTCTTTGGTAATTAACCTGGTATTCTCTAGTTATCATCAGCAAATGGTTATCAAACAAGGCTTAAACTAGGGTGAAACAAGAAATGTACCAAGGGTACAAAAGCTAAGGAGGCAATTACATTCAAGTTCTTGTAGCACCTTGCACTGGTCCTGGCTCTGTAACTAAATCATATTAGCAGAAAAATTCAAATGATATTGGTTGTTATCTCCAAAACCTGTCAATGTCGGTTGTAGCCACATGACAAATGTCCTTCAATTACTGTTGCTAATACCAGGAGATGTGTTACAAGTGGTCAGGGGTAAACTTGAGGCTACAGGGACAAGGCTCAGAATTTCACCATGCTTGGTTGTAATGTGTTTCCAAGCATGTTTACTTGTGTTTCAAGTCTTACTGAGGCTTAATGAAACCACTTTCACAGCGCTACTGATGGCCTCTGTACTTGGACATGAAGTCACTGCAATCAGTCAGGACAGGAAACAAAAACCAGGTGTAGATCTTCAGAGAATTACAGTGATCCGCCCGCTGATAATCCAGAAACGGTTTCTTAGTCAGCTCTATTCTGGCTCTGTCATTCATCATAAGCTCTCCGCCTGTCTGTTATTCACCCATCCATCCATCTTCCCATTTACCTAACTATTCAACAAATACTTATTGAGAAAATTCTGTAAGCCAGGCACAGTGCAATGTGGCCTCAGTGTCGACAAGGATTTTATCACCTTCTTGGAATGCTATTCAACTTGCACACTCATCTCACCAATCATTCAGACGTATCTGAGTCTTTGTGTTCAATTTGGTATCTCTGCTTTAATTCTACAAAAGTTAAAGAAAATAGGAAAAAAATTATGATAGCAGTCCTGCAAGCTTCAATAATATAAGATCATCTCCAGTTATTCTCAGAGAAGACACATTATTTTTGTTTCCAAGATTTCTAATCATTTTAAGACTGGGGGACGTGGAAAGGCCCGATTAGCTGCACAGCTTCTATAGTGTTGAACTTCAACAAGCTAAAGAAATACATATTTTTAAGTAAAAATAGTCAAGGCTATGTTTTTCCTGTGGTCATGTATGGATGTGAGAGTTGGACTGTGAAGAAGGCTGAGCACCGAAGAATTGATGCTTTTGAACTGTGGTGTTGGAGAAGACTCTTGAGAGTCCCTTGGACTGCAAGGAGATTCAACCAGTCCATCCTAAAAGAGATTAGTCCTGGGTGTTTTTTGGAAGGACTGATGCTGAAGCTGAAACTCCAGTACTTTGGCCACCTCATGCGAAGAGCTGACTCATTGGAAAAGCCTCTGATGCTGGGAGGGATTGGGGGCAGGAGGAGAAGGGGACGACAGAGGATGAGATGACTGGATGGTGTCACTGACTCGATGGATGTGAGTCTGAGTGAACTCCGGGAGTTGGTGATGGACAGGGAGGCCTGGCGTGCTGTGATTCATGGGGTCACAAAGAGACGGACACGACTGAGCGACTGATCTGATCTGATCTGACACATTAAAAGGACATATGTCATTAGTGTAAAGATCAATGACTTTTCACATAGTGCACATACTAGTGTAAAAACTGCCTAGATTACAAAAATAGACTGTTTCCAACAACTCAGGAGCCCCCCTCATATTCATTTTGTTCACCATCCCTCTCCTCTGCCTCATGAAGCCTTCTCCCTATATTTTAGAAAGAGGATCAGTTATTTTCCTCCCTGCCTGCAGTGGGAGATATGAAGAGAGCACAGATTTTTTTCAAGCCGGTTCTCATCAAATCCTGCTGAATCTCCGAATCTCCAGCAACCTGATCCTTTTAGATCCTTGTTAAAGATGACTCATCCAACAGGTTCCCAGACACTTTCTTTGAAATTGCAGCCTGTCAGTCTGACTCACAGCACATTGTAACTTGGAGTTCAGTCAAAGCCTCCAAGTTAACATCCTGTTATTCTAGTATAAAAGGAAAGCTTTTGATTTCTTGTTGCCAGCCATCTTAATAAATTTTCTTTTCCATTCAAATAGATCAATGGCTGAATTTCTTGATTTTCTTAGGTATGCAATTATATCATCTGAATACAAAACTTTATTTTTTTTTAACTACATTTATTGCATTGGGTCTTTTTCCATTACCTAGAATCACCAAAATAATATTGAAAAATCACTGTGGCCATTAGAATGCTTGCTGTGTTTTTAATTTTAATAAGAAAAATTTTAATATGTCATCACATATGGGGGTGCTAGTGGTAAAGAATCTGCCTGCCAATGCAGAAGACACAAGAGATGCAGCTTCCATCCCTACGTTGGGAAGATCCTCTGGAGGAGGAAATGGCTACGTGCTCCAGTATACTTGCCTGGTAAATCCCATGGTTCCATGGACAGAGGAGCTAGGCGGGCTACAGTCCATGGAGTTGCAAAGACTCAGACACGACTGAGCTACTGAACACACATACACATACACACATTTATTTGCTGTTACTTCCTGAAACATATTGGTAAGGTATTTGAAGGTTTTTGTAGGCACTAATACGTTTTATCTTCTTTTCCCATGAAATAGGTTAAATGTCCTAATACTGAACCCACTTTATAAAACTGGGATATGGAAATTTCCTTTTATGTCTGCAATCATTTGTTACTTGGCTTAAAACCACTGTTATTCATCTCTTCTCACATAACTCAAATTGTTCTTTCAAAGATCTCTGAAATTCTCTGTATTTCAAATCACTTTCTTAGTCCTCTTTTTCTTCCAATCTGTAGAATTTTTTCTGTACCACTGAGTAGATTAAGCTGTTTAAAATAGGTAGTGACACATATTCTTACTATCTCCAGAAATCATCATAACACCTGGCATGTAACAGATGTTTAGTAAATAACACAGCAACATAGAACACTGCTCTCCAAACAGAAAAATATTAAATAAATATAAGATGGAACTATATCACTTAGGTATATTTTATAATCACCCCACATCTTTTGTATATGGCTATCTAGTTTTTTCAATGCTATTTATTGAAGAGATTATCCTTCCTCATTGTCTATCGTTGGCAACTTTGTAAAAGATTATTTAAAGACATGTTGTGGGCTCTCTTTCTTTCCCATTATCTACGTGTCAGTTTTTATGCTAGTACCATACTGTTTTGCTTATTGTAGTTTGTAATATGATTTGAAATCAGAAAATACGATGCCTTCAGATTTGTTCTTCTTACTCAAGATTGCTTTGTATATCTGGGGTCTTTTGTGATTCCATACAAATTTAGGATTTTGTTTTCTTTTTCTGTGAAAAATGCCATTGGAGTTTTAACAGGGATTGCATTGAATATACGGAAAAGTTTGTGTAGTATGGAGATTTTAATAATACTAATTCTTTTAATCAATGTAGATTGGATATGTTTCTATTAATATATGTATGCCTTTTTCATTTTTTTAATCAATGTTTTACAGTTTTCAGTAACAGGTCTTTTATCTCCTTGATTACATTTATTCCTAAGTATTTTCTTCTTTTTGATGCTATTGTAAAGGAACTATTTCTGTACCTTTTTTTTTTCAGCTAGTTTGCTGCCAGTGTATAGAAGCACAACTGATTTTTGTATGTTGATTTGTATCCTGCAACTTTACTGAATTTGTTTATTAGGTATAACAGGTTTTCTTGTGGAGTCTTCAGGATCTTCTACATATAGGATCATGTCACCTGTCTCTGCAAACAGAGACAAAGAAAAGCCCAGAACTAGATGGCTTCACTGAATTCTATCAAACATTTAAATAATATGTACCAGTTCTTTTCAAACTCTTTCAAAAAACAGATGAAGAGGAAACATTTCCAAATTTATTTTATGAGGTCAGCATATAGATAAGAACACTACAAAAAAGAAAAAAAAAAGTCAGTATTCCTGATGAACATAGATGCAAAAATCCTCAACAACATACTAGCAAACTGAACTCAATAGCACATTAAAAGGATCATATACTATGATCAAGTGGGACGTATCCCTGGAATGCAAAAATGATTCAACATTTGCAAATAGATCAATGTGATATGTCACATTAAGAGAATAAAGGATAAAAATAATGTTGATTATGTCAGTAGATAAAGAAGAGGCAACTTAAAAATTCAATATCCTTTCATGATAAAAACTATCAACAAATTAGTGTTTAAGGAATGCACCTCAACATAAAATATATTTGGATTTATTTCTACATCTTATTATGAGTTTATTAATTTACTATGTTTTTCTTTGTATCTTGTGTTTTTTATTTCCTATTTTCCATTGACTTGGAAATTTTCTTTCTTGTTAAGACACATTCTATTTCTACTGTTGCAGTGGTTCCATCTTACTTAAAATTTTTCTGATACACATTTAACTTTACTTTTTCCTAATAAAATCTAAAGGTAATAAATATCACTATCTTTTTTCAAATATGTGTAAAAATTATATTCCTTTTAGCTACTCCTTTTTACTCACTTGAATTACTATTCAGTGTTTAAGTTTTTAAGTATTTACCTTTTAAACCCTCCAAAAGCAGTTACTGTTAGTGATATTAGTATTTTAATATTTTTAAGTTCACTGGTTCAGTTGCTTTGGTCACAATGTTTTCTTGCCTTTCAAACTTTTCTTATGAATTCAATTTTCTTCTTGCTAAAGCATATTCCTTAGTATGTCTTTCACAGAGGGTCCATGGGCACCATGGGCACCATTTTATTTTTGTTTTTTTTTTTGGTTTATGAATGTCTATGTTTCCCCAGCAATTAGAAAATATTTTATTGTACTCATATATCTATTTTACCTAATGAGAAATATGATATCCATCTAATTATGTCTCTTTATAAATATTGGGTCATTTCTCTCTAGGTTCTTCACATCTTTTTTATCTTTGATACATTATAGTTTCAGAGCACTGTGTCTAGTTGGAGGGACTTGATATATTTTCTTTCAATCTGAAAAGCTGCATTTCTCTTGAATCTGAAACATTAACATTTCTTAGAATGTTATTAACATTTCTTAGAATAGTGTCTCCTTTCAATTTTCTCTTGTCTGAGTTTGAATTTGACAAATGATGGATAATATAGTGTAATTCCTTTCTTTTGAGTAATTTCATTGAATCTGTTGTATTTTACTAGTATTTTCTGCAGTTGTGTATTGTTTAACCCACATAAGGTTTTTATTTACTTATGTGTAGGTACACATAGTCTCTAAAATTTTTATCTTACTTTTTTGTACATTTCTCCTTTTTAGAATTCAAACTTTCAGACCTGTGGCCCTGAAAGATCAATGCTCACTGACATTTAAATACCAACTATCTCTTAAGAATACATGCTTCAAATATCCCCATGGGCTGGAACAGTTGTCTACAAAACTCACTTCTTCAGTTCTGAGCACTCTCAACTTTTTCGCCACTTGGTACCTTTGAGTTTAACTTTTATTTTTAATGCTCTGATAGTTTATTCAACTTTTCTATGTATTTTGTGGGTAGAAGAAGGGGGACTTATCCCAATGTTTTTTCAACTAAATTAAAAAAAAATTTTCCCATGTAGGTTTTAAAATACTTTATCAGTCATCCATTTTTTCCCACAAGAATGTATCTATATCTCATTACATGATTCCTAACCTAAGAATAGTGCTATAATATATGGTCTAGGAACCATTTTTCTCTAGGACAACATAAAGCAGGTAAAATTTTATATCCTAAGCTTAAAGAATAAGTTGACCTAAACAAGTTAGTATAATACAAAATTCTATGAGGAAAGTTTCCATTGATAAAACTTTAAGATGAGAATGATTATTTTACTATTTCTCTTTATCCAATGTCTTATTGAGCTAGAGCTTTTAGTATATAATATTGATGTTTACTTAATAGAAGTATGCTTTTTGTTGGGGATCATCATTTTGATGGACAAAGAAACAATATTAATACAGACCAAGATAAGATGGATTATTCCATTAATCAAACAAACCATGAGGATGAGTTAATTACATAGTTAAAACAATACTGGCATTCTGAATTAGTGAATATGCTAATTTATGTAGTGCAATTGATACAAAGAATTAACTGTAATTACATTTGGTAAACCTTGAAGATTAGGAAACAATCCTAAACATTTTTATTCAAATAATTGCTCAGCACCATGAGTACATCTGTCAATTACTTGTTAATTGACTGCAATAGGACTGTGTAACTATACCATCTGTCACCAACACTCATTCCAAATACTAGTTGATCCATTAGCGTTAAATACAAATTGACCTGTTCATTCAGCAGTCAAATTTTTATGTTCTTGTTTCAATTATGCCACTTTTCCACTCTTTTATACTCACCACACATCTGGATTTATTTTTGCCATGGTAATAATTAGAGGACTTCCCTATAGCTCAGATGGTAAAGAATCTGCCTGCAATGCAAGAGACCTGGGTTCGATCCCTGGGTCAGGAAGATCCCCTGGAGAAGGAAATGGCAATCCACTCCAGTATTCTTGCCTGGAGAATCTCATGGACAGAGGAATCTTGCAGGCTATAGTCCATGGGGTCACAAAGAGTCAGACACAACTAAGTGACTCACACACACACACATGGTAATAACTGTAATAACTGTGCCAAAAAATATCAAAATTTACATCATTCAGCAACTATCATCCTCTTCACTCTAAACATAGCTTCAAAGTGGATCTTTTTTTAAGTCATATTATTTTATTTAGTAGTCAGAGTAATTTTTTTGCTTATAATTTTTAACCCAAATCAATAAAAGTGTTTTTAAATACTCACATCTAATAGTTGCAAACTTATTAGGAATGAAGCAAAAGTGTGAAAATCTTCAATGTCATTTTGGTTAAAATACCCTGAAACCAAAACAACTCTGTATTCATTCAAAGGATAGAATAAACAAAGGGATGTTCAAAGCTTCACATGTGGAGATGTTTTTATTCTTTGTCTAACATAGGAGATTCTATACAAATTATTCCCTTTAAAGCTAGTGATAATCTTGACTATAACTTCCCTAGGATCTCAGTAGGAAATTAGAAGCTGGCATTTCTAAAGTTATCTAAAGATAGCTATGCTATAGAATAATTTGGATGTTAACAACCCAGAGTTTACTTAAATGGCTTTAATGTTCCATACAACATGCAAGCTAATCATCACTTACAACTAGCAGTACAAATGTGGTACCAAAAGTTAGGCATTTCATTATCATGAATACTGTAGTGCGCTTCACAGAGCTCCTCCTTGGGACTGAAACACTCATTTTATCCATTGTTAGGAATGTTGGTGGTCAAGAGCTATCTGATTAGTCTTTCTCCAGGAATCAGCTTAAGCCAAAGAAAATAGGTTGGCCCAAAGTTAGCCCCCACCCCAAGGGTGCCTGCATTAAATGGGTGATGGATACAGAACATAAAAACCTGGCTCCTTGCCTTGAATATAAAACTCTGAAGAGTCATCTCAAGAGGAGCACTTCCTGTAAGATGGTCCAAGGCCACTATTGCAATTGCATCATACCTCACCTTCTTACCCTGCTCAACATATCTTCAATCATTTTTCCTAGTTATTGCCTAAAGCAGTCCTCTGCACATAAATTTCAGAGACTCGGGGTCTATTCCTTAGGAAACCCATCCTATGGCACTAGCATCCCTTGACTTTTGTGATGTGTCAGTAACATCTCATGTTCTGCAAGAAAAAATTTCACAGTGACTAGAAATAGCTAGAAAGAAAGAACTGAATGACTTAAGTACCCTAATCTTTGAAACTTAGGAAATAACAAGCAAGCTGAGGACATTCAGAAATACATTTTTAGTTAACAGGTTCAGCAGGAAACTGTTTCAGGCACCTATAAACATTTTTCTCAAAACAGAGGATAAAATTTCTACTAAAAGACTGTAACTATAACTAGATTAACTGGAAAAGAAGATGATGCATTTTGTAGTAGCATTCATTAACATAGTGTATGATTTCCCCTGAATAAAACAGATGATTTGTCAGAGAAATGCTTCATTATTTAAAAAAAAAAAACAGGAAAGAAATACAGTATTAATATTAGCATATTAATCAGAACATTTAAGTAAGATACCTCTAACTTAGCTATATGTCATGCACAAATATATAACAACTTGGGTTCTGGCAGTGAAGTCGGGTGAAGATAAGGAGGGTTAAGTTAAATCTAAGTTCATTCTTTGATAGTCTGGTTTTCACTATGGCTATTGAAATGCTAGATCATGTTTGTGCTTGCAGAAATGGCAAAGAAAAGTAGCAAATCCATTAGAAATTCCATTTAAAGAATCCTGAATTCTGGGACACTTTAGCACCTGCCTCTTCCACAATTTGAGAATCTCTAGGGAAGCAGCTCATTTATACCACCTAAGCATTGCTGCAGTCATAGATTATGCAACTATAATTTGTTATATGAACGAAGCCTACCACGCCCAATATAAGTATACTTACAAGATGTTTCGTTTATCTCAATCATTGGGAAAGCAAAAGCTCCTTGTTAGTGAATTGGAAACCAACAAGTCAGCATCACATTTTTTCAAAATTTGTTTACTCAGATCACAGACTGAAAAAAAAAAATGCATTTTTGCTTTTCCAGGAGTACAGAATAAGCTCACTAGCCATTAAAAATTGTGATTAATCATCAACAGCTGTTCATTATGTAACTCTACATGGACTAGAACATACCATCTTCAGGAACTCCATGTCTATTAATCCTGCTTAAGGTTGTGAGAATATATAGTTTGTGCTAATAAACAAATATAATCCATCGAATTAATATGCTACAACTGAAGTTTCGCTCTATTTCATTCTTAGTGTTAGTGAAGAGAAAAGCTTTATGTAAATCATGTGTATAAATTCATTCTCTAAATATAAGCAGTTACATTTTGTTTATAAAAGATCTGTTCTATGTATGTGTGTAGTACTATAATAAATCTCAAATCTACCAAAAATTGAAGTGATATAAAGGTCAGTATATCACTTATAAAGATCCATCCAGTCAAAGCTATGGTTTTCCAGTAGTCATCTATGAATGTGAGAGTTGGAATATAAAAAAAGCTGAGTGCCAAAGAGTTGATGCTTTTGACTTGTGGTGTTGGAGAAGAGTCTTGAGAGTCCCTTGGACTGCAAGGAGATCAAACCAGTCAATCCTAAAAGAAATAAGTCCTGAATATTCATTGGAAGGACTGATGCTGAAGCTGAAACTCCAATACTTGGCCACCTGATGTGAACTGATTCACTGGAAAAGACCCTGATACTGGGAAAGACTGAAGACAGGAGGAGAAGGGGATGACAGAGGATGAGATGGTTGGATGTTATCACTGACTCAGTGGACATGAGTTTGAGCAAGCTCCAGAAGTTGGTGATGGACAGGGGAAGCCTGGCGTTCTGCAGTCCATGGGGTCAGAAAGAGTCCATGGGGACAGGACTGAGCAACTGAACTGAACTGAATTCAAAGGCCAGTAACTTACACTTGTCATTGACTTAATTTTGTATATTTAGATAGGAGCAATCAGAAGCTTATTCTTGAGTCAACAGAAGGCTCAGTTAACATCATTACCAATAATGATAACCAGGCAAGAAATTGGGAACATATAAATCTCTTTTACTAAAAAAGGAATCTAAAACACAGACCATTGAAGATAGAGCATTAGTTTCAAACCTGTGACTAGACAAAATTCAACGTGTAAGAATGACAGCAAATTTTGTGATAATTATCAGATCAAGTGATCCCACTTTTAGCCTTAATTTTTAGACTTTATTTTTTTCTTTTAGGGCATTGCCTTTGAAAGACCATGATTTGCAAGTAATTTGTTCAAGAGCAATGTATTTGAAGCCACTACTTTGTGTATAGCATTTAGTTATCATGTGGATAGTAAGAAGATTAGAACAAAATCTTGCACTCAAGGAACTTCTAGTCTGGGGATGGAAAGATAAGTGAGGGAACAATGGCAATAAAATAAGGATAAACACTGTAATAAAAGCACAAATAGGAATAGTAGCACAGAGAAGTAGAAAATTAATTCTTCCAAGGTGAAGAGAAGGTATGGCTAAAGCTAAGAAATGAGAAATGGAGAATAAGTGGGATTTTTCCAGACAGTCAAGATTTGGAAGAGAATTTAAGATGTAGGAGCACAGGGGGCTAAACCATGGAGGCATGAAGTGCATGACAAATTTTAGAATAAGCCAGGGGAAGGTGAGGCTGGAATGACAAGCTAAAGCCTATGTTAAAGTATAGTATCTATGCTCCTACATTATTTGCCATCTTTCAATTTCCTATGGCCTTTACATTAAAAATAGCATTCCAAACGATGAATTAGTAATGATGGCTCTAGATCAATCTGGTCAATAAATGACAAAAAAAAAAAGTGTTGATCAACTTCAAAATGGCTTGATCTCTGAGCATCCCATTAAGATGTAGTGTGTCACAGAATTCCACTGAGTTGAGAATCAGGAAACCTGGATCTCTCCAGTAGACTAGATAAATCATTTCACTTCACTGACTGTCAGCTTTTTACTCATCAGTAAAATGATGGTTGAGGTTCAATTTTGCCTTAAGGTCTCTTTCAGCTCTAAGAGTCTGATTCCTATTGAACTGAGTTTCAACCCTAAAAGAAAATCCATTAGAGGGAAATTGTTTTTCTAAAAAGGAGAAAGGCAAGTTAAGCGAAAATACAACAGGCAAAGATTTAGAGGTCAGATGGAGAACACATTGAATATGAGCAGGAAATGCCATATTCTTTTAAAAGTCACAATTTCTGTTAAATGACAGATTCTGCTTTTTCCAAAGGCTGCATGTAGAAAGTTTACTGAAGATAATTGAAGTATATTTGCTAATTTCCCTTTCATCTAATCATGAATATGTAGAGAATATATATTTATTCCAGCTATGAATTTCTATGTATCTCTAAGCTCTCTGTTTGGTGGGATTTAAAAAAAATTTTTTTTTTTAATTGGGGGCTTCCCTGGTGACTCAGCTGGTAAAGAACCTGCCTGCAATGCAGGAGACCTGGGTTCGATCCCTGGGTAGGGAAGATCCCCTAGAGAAGGGAAAGGCCACCCACTCCGGTATTCTGGCCTGGAGAATTCCATGGACTTGTATAATCCATGAAGTGGCAAAGAGTTGGACATGACTAAGTGACTTTCACTTATTTTTAATTGGAGGGTAATTGCTTTATAATATTGTGCTGTTTTCTGCCATGCATCTGACATGAATCAGCCATAGGTAAGCATATGGTCCCTTCCTCTTGAACCTCCCTCCTACCTCCCACCCATCCCACCCCCCAAGTTTGCCACAGAGCACTGGGTTTGAGTGAGGGAAGGAGAGGGAGGGACAACTGAGAAGTAACATTGAAACATACATATAAACATATATAAAATAGATAGCCAGTGGGGGGATTTTTATAAGTAAGATTTCTAAATGTTGGTAACACATTCTTGTAAAAGGCAACACAGGACAGAAAAAGCATTGACTTTGAAATCAGATGCTCCTGCCTTTGCATCCTGGCTCTGGGACTTCTCAGTTGCACAGCCTTGGGCAAACACTACAGCTTCTTCTTATGCTTCAGTTCCTAGATAGGCAGCAAAAGGATACAAAGGTTGAACCGCCTCATGAAGTTAATTATCCGAACACCTGGAAGAAGGGTGGACTCAACACGTGCCAATGCTTTTCACTTTGTAATGATATCTACATACCTTGTTTCCCATCATGCTGCATTAGACTCCACTCTAAATTATGGTAACTTTTAGAGGAGACCTAACTTGAGTTCTTCAAAAATAATTCAAGAAATTGAAATTTCAAAACACTGATAAGTTTAGAACCAAACCAAAATGATTTTTTTTTCTGTCCTCCCTTTTATGACTCAGAACAGTATCATACAACATCCAGGTACTTATTACTACATTGATTTTAATTCTCGGAGGCTGAGCCATATATATATCAATCTTTTCTAGATGCAAACATCTCTTCTATATATATAAACTAAACACTGGGCTTCCCAGGTGGCTTAGTCGTAAAGAATCTGCCTACCAATGCAGGAGACACAAGTTCAATCCCAGGGTCAGGAAGATCCCCTGGAGAAGGAAGCAGCAACCCACTCCAGTATTTTTGACTAGAAAATCCCATGGTCAGAAGAGCTTGGCAGGCGATAGTCCATGGGATTGCAAAAATGTCAGACATGACTTTGCAACTAAACAATAGCAACAAACTAAACACCAGGGCTTTGGACTAACAAGGCCCTAGCATGTTTCCATAAAAATCATAGACAAAGACAGAATTGCTCTTAGATTTGATGTTGCATAAAACTGTATTCAGTAGAGTATTTAATTCATGAGCAATCAATCATAATTTGGAAGAGATTATTCTTGTTCCACATGTGGGCATGATTTTAGCCAACTCTTCTTTATTGGAATTATTGTTAAAGAGAAATATGTATGTGTAATCTTAATTTTAAAAGGTGACTATCTAAAATATCATATCCTGTATAATAATGTCTTTTCAGTCATTTTTGAGTAACTAGTATATTCAAGGGACCCTAAGAAGAAGCACAAAAGCGTAAGTCCTAGTCACTGGCCTAAGAGCTTATTGTGCAATAGGACAAATAAGACATTTACTAATGATAAGGGTGATTCAAGACAGTTTGAGAGGAAGCCTGTAAGTGGAAATGGTAATAAATGCTATGCAAGACCAGAGGAAGGAGAGATCCTGTCAGACAGTGTGATCAAAGCAATCTTGACAAATGTAACTGGGCTTGAACTTGATCTGAAACAATGAATAGGATTTTGACAGATGGTGAGGAGGTGAAGTGCCAAGCAATGCAGGTAAACAGGAGAGCAGAAGCTATGTGAAGGCCCATGAATTATGAAGGAAATTAACATCTAAAATCAAAGTAGTTGATTAATTTAAACTTTAGGAATTTTTCAACAAAGAAAACTCTTTAAAGGAATGTGGGCCAGTGCCATGTATTGTGATGACTCAAACAGACTGACATATAATTTAAACTATATATTTAATACATAGAACCCATAAGATTTAAGATAGAATTTTCCATGATGCATTGGAAAATCCTATTTTTTTTTCCACTTAATGGCTTGGCGGGAGGTGGGGGGAGGATGTTTTTTGATTATGGATAGGAGCAGAAGCATTGACTCATCTAAGAAACATAAGTATTACATATTAAATTCTTTCCACAATCTTAAATAAGAGAGTAAACAGGCAGTTGATACTCTGCCTTCCTATTCCAAAACCATATGAGCATATTGTTTTGAAACTTTCTCATCTTTCATCTTTCTTCCCTAAATTTTTCCTAACTACCACTCTTTAGACAGGTATTGCTATGGAGTACATTAATTAGAGAATGTTTGGAAGGACATGACTTCTTTCTCAACATAAAAAAAAAAAAAAAAGGTTTACAGATAAATATGCACTTCAAAGAAACTTTTAAAAATCTTCTCTTAAATAACTGAATCTCTTTCTTTTTAATTTTATGTCAAGTTGACATCAAAAGCATACAATTATTGAATTGTTTCTCCTGTTCAGAACACTTCAGCTGGCAGTCACAAATACAGTTTGTTTGAAAGATTTATGAAGCAAATGAAAAAGATCTATTTAGGCTGATTTTCTTGTCCAAGGACAATCTGAGGGAGTCTTACCCAGGGACAATAGGCAGTGCCTACAATGTCCATCTAACCTGAGGGCAAGAAAATGAGTGTGCCCATGCCGAAATAACCCATCTGTAACCTGCTGTTTTAATTACTGGGAACTGCAGTACAAATGATACAAATAACAATGTTAGAGCTTAAGAAGGGAAAATTATCTTTATTGACCTTGGTAGAATTTCTCTGTCCTAAAATAGATGAAGTATATCAATTTTCACAGGTAGTACTCTGTTCTAATTAGAAACTTCATTTCCTGAGTAGTAAACAGTGTCAGAGTTAAAAAGCTTAAAAACAAGTTATTTGACAGACTGATATTTATAATGATATTTATATTCTTTCTGTTCATACTTTTATAATTTCATATCTTATCAATTTTGTCTTTAGCTTATAAAAATGTATGAGTAAGCTCCAGGAGTTGGTGATGGACAGGGAAGCCTGGCATGAGGCAGTCCATGGCATCACAGAGTCAGACACGACTGAGCAACTGAACTAAACTGAACTGTAAAAGAAAACAGGTCACTAAAAGGAAGTCCAGAAGTGAAAGTTAGCTTCACAGACATCTTTCACATCTCTGTGGGATGTTTTTTCCACACACTCAGGCATTGCTATTCCTCAAGGAAAAAAAGAGTAGAGTGGCTTCCTTGTAAAGAGTCACTGACAGGTGAGCTCAAATGTGTAAAACCTATACTTATGCACTTTCATCAACTGAAGCATATTGGGGTAAAAATGGATCTTTTCCTCTGTTTCCTGTGTCAAGCATAAATAAGACTTAAGAGCCTACCAGAGATATCTGTTACTCTCTGTTCAACAGGTGCTTAATCTAGTAACAAAGAACAAAACATATCACACTTTGAAAATGTGAGAGCACAAAGGTGAAACCATAGGGCTTAAAAAAATTCTAGTGAAGATTTGTAGTCACATGCCATATCAGACTACTTTGGAAAAATATGAGAAACATATTTCTTTGGTATTTAAAAATTAAAACATAATAGTAAACTAATGATACTTAGATTATATTGAAACATCTTGATTTGAAATGAACCTGTTCTCAAGTTTTTAAAATTTGATCCAAGGAGTTCCATCATTTATGTGATCATTTCAGTGTCCACATATCTCCCTGTTGTTATATGTGTGCTTAGTCGAGTCTGACTCTTTGCCACCCTGTGGACTGTAGCCTGAGAGGCTACCCTGTCCATGGAATCTTCCAGCAAGAATACTGGAGTGGGTTGCCATTTCCTTCTCCAGAGGATCTTCCCAACCCAGGGACTGAACCCACGTCTCCTGTGCCTCCTGCATTGAAGGCAAATTCTTTGCTGCTGAGCCACTGGGGAAGCCCATATTTATGTCCCTACAGCTCTTCCTTCATTGACTTATTCAGCCCAAATATACTGACCAAGTAAGGTTATATCATGGTGAAAAGGTAAGAGCCTTGCCTTTCATAGTTTTGGAAGAATCATTAATAGATATGTAAAGAGATAACTACTATAAAGGAAATGAGTCTTTTTGTTACACTATAGCTTCTTCTAGTAAAGTTATGCCAGGCTGCAGCAATACGTGAATTGTGAATTTCCAATGTTCAAGCTGGTTTTAGAAAAGGCAGAGGAACCAGAGATCAAAGTGCCAACATCCGCTGGATCATGGAGAAAGCAAGAGAGTTCCAGAAAAACATCTATTTCTGCTCTATTGACTATGCCAAAAAGCCTTGACTGTGTGGATCACAATAAACTGTGGAAATATCTTCAAGAGATGGGAATACCAGACCACCTGACCTGCCTCTTGAGAAACCTTTATGCAGGTCAGGAAGCAACAGTTAGAACTGGACATGGAACAACAGACTGGTTCCAAATAGGAAAAGGAGTACCTCAAGGCTGTATATTGTCACCCTGCTTATTTAACTTCTATGCAGAGTACATCATGAGAAACGCTGGGCTGGAAGAAGCACAAGCTGGAATCAAGATTGCAGGGAGAAATATCAATAACCTCAGATATGCAGATGACACCACCCTTATGGCAGAAAGTGAAGAGGAACTAAAAAGCCTCTTGATGAAAGTGAAAGAGCAGAGTGAAAAAGTTGGCTTAAAGCTCAACATTCAGAAAACTAAGATCATGGCATCTGGTCTCATCACTTCATGGCAAATAGATGGGGAAACAGTGGAAAGAGTGTTAGACTTTATTTTTGGGGGCTCCAAAATCACTGCAGATGGTGATTGCAGCCATGAAATTAAAAGATGCTTACTCCTTGGAAGGAAAGTTATGACCAACCTAGATAGCATATTCAAAAGCAGAGACATTACTTTGCCAACAAAGGTCCATCTAGTCAATGGCTATGGTTTTTCCAGTAGTCACGTATGGATGTGAGAGTTGGACTGTGAAGAAAGCTGAACACTGAAGAACTGATGCTTTTGAACTGTGGTGTTGGAGAAGACTCTTGAGAGTCCCTTGGACTGCAAGGAGATCCATCCTGTCCATTCTAAAGGAGATCAGTCTTGGGTGTTCTTTGGAAGAAATGATGCTAAAGCTGAAACTCCAATACTTTGGCCACCTCATGCGAAGAATTGACTCATTGGAAAAGACCCTGATGCTGGGAGGGATTGCGGGCAGGAGGAGAGGGGCACGACAGAGGATGAGATGGCTGGATGGCATCACCGACTCAATGGACATGGGTTTGTGTGAACTCCTGGAGTTGGTGATGGACAGGGAGGCCTGGTGTGCTGCAGTACATGGGGTTGCAAATAGTCGGACATGACTGAGCGACTGAACTGAACTGAACCAATGTCTATGAACGTAATAGACTTGAACTGTGTAAGTCCCTTTGGGGCAGTACTGTTATGATCATAAATATAATTAAAATCAGGTGGTTGGGGGCCACAACATAAAAAGAACAACAACTTTTAAGTGCTTTCAGATCTTTTAAGTGCTTTCAAAACTCACTTTGTGAGTTTATGCTTTAAATTTTGTTTGGACACTGATTAGAGGGCCTGTATTTATTTGTATATGGTTAATTCACATTAACAGCAAGAATTAAGACTATTTTCACCTTAGCCCTTTCTTTACCCTCAAAATAAACAATCAGGTATATATTTCTTGATTGATTTAATGTGTAGAAAGCAAAATGTTAGCCTGTATTACAGATTCAGGCATATTTCTCCCTCCACTTTCATCACTCCCTAAAATGTTATTCTTTTCTGTCTTCTCATTGCTTTGCTTGTATTTTTCTCTTTCATGAAGCACTGCTCTTCTTCCCTCTGCCTTTGGCCACTTGACTGCCATTTGCTTTTCACCTAGTTGTTGTATCTGCTTTCTGTTGAAATCTTTTGATTCTTCCCTAGTTAGGTGCCCACCCTTTGGTTCCCAATGCCCTTCTGATTATCTTTTAAAGGGGCATTTTTAAAGTTAAATTGTAATTCATTAACTATTTTCCTGAACTAAGCTGTAAATTTCTTGAGAACAGGATCATATATGATTGCAATTTTTATCTATGCCATCACTAGTAAAATGGCAGGCATGTAACAGGCTCTCAATAAATATTGAATTAAATAGAAATCACCATAAGAAATACAAAGTACCAATGAAATTACACAACTGTTACTCAAATTACTATGCATATTACAGGATTTATTAGTTTATCTAAAGTCATTTTCTTTTAAAATCCAAACAGGAAGCTGTTTTTTTAAGTTGATACAAAAATCTTTGCCTAGCTTAGCTTTCCAATGGTTTAGTATGTCAGAGAAATTAACTCGCATTGTTGCTGAACCTTTAAATTGAAAAGCAAAATTAGGATAGTTTACATATTTATAATATATAAGATGTTCATAAACATATATAAATAATAGTGGGTTTTCACTTTTATGTAATACTGACAATCATTTAATATTGCTTTTAATTATTGCAATTAGCATCAGAAGTTTCCAAAAACAGGAACTGAGATGATTAGGCAATAAATCAAACTAAAATAAAAATAATACATTATAAAAATTGTTCTGCATTTGAGAGTTTGGTGATTAGTTTTTGTTTTCTTAGCCTTTAGAGGAAATGTTTAGACTTAAAGCTAAAGAGAACTAATAATTACTTAAATTCTTCAATAAATTACTTGCAAAGGAACTGTCAGCTTCATTATTAGAGAATTTTCCTTCTCAGTTGGTGGAGAGGCAGCTATTACAGGTCCTTTGAAGACCTCTGGTGGTAAAAATGAAGCATTGTTCACCTCCTGCTTCACGATTCATGAACTTAAATTTCCCTTGGTGCCCCTTTCTGATATTTAAATTCTCTTTTGCACAGATATAATTCAAAAACTACCAAAGTTTGCCAAGGTATGTACTTGTGTTCTATTACTTGAATCTTAACTTTTTCAACTGTATAATGAGTAAACAAAAACACTAAGAACAGCAAAAACCAAAACAATTAATCACAGTGAAGATAGCCTATCAATTGAGACAGCTTCAAGCTTGAAAATTTAGCAGCAAAAGGAAAGGCAAATTTCTTCTTTAGTGTTTGGTGAGTACAGAAACTGGACTGTAAATGAAGGCAGTTTTCCAGTTCAATATAACAATGCTCTGCCAAACATGAAAAGGACCATTTACAAAGTGGAGTTTTTAAATTCCAGCTGAATAACCATGTGTCAAGCAAGCTATGGAAGGGAGCTTTACATGGGACACATGACTTCTGTAGGTCTTCTTGTTTCAATATTTGAGATCTATAATTCAACCACCTTTGCAAACAAATTAAAATTTATAAGCTTGTCTATGATATGAATCATACATGATTATAAACTTTGTTTACATGTATACTTAGGCAAAGGGCTTCTCAGTGGTAAAGAATCTGCCTGCCAATGCAGGGGACATGAGTTTGATCCATGGGTTGGGAAGATCCCCTGGAGAAGGAAATGGCAACCCACTCCTGTATTCTTGACTAGAAAATTCCTTGGACAGAGAAGCCTGGTGGGCTACAATCTGTGGGGTGCAAAAGAATCAGACACAACTTGGTGACTAAACAACAGCAAATTTAGGCAAATTCTCATCTGTCTGGGACTCAGCTGTCTCCTTTGAAAAAATGAAGGGATGTCTCCTTTGCAACCATGAAAATGGTTGACTAAAATTCTGAGCATCAGACTTGAGTGCAATGCCATACTCATTGGACTTGAAATGGGCCTAGTTTTAAGTTACATCTCTAACATAATTATTTGGTCATACAAATTAAACTCCCTGAGGTTCAAATATGTTGTCTGTGATTTGGGAGCCATATCCCAAAACCTGCTGAGTGCTTTAATTCCTTCTACAGTATCACCTTCAAATATGGAAAATTAGTGATTGCTATCAAATTATTTTCAATATATCACTGAAATCTGTCTTCCTGAAATTTTTATCCATTAACATAGATAACTTTTAGAAGACAAGTGTCTTCTCCTTCTTTGTTTCACTTCTTTAAATGCTTTAGAAGTTGTTCCTCCTAGTTAGCTATTAATAAAAATTCCTTGGGTTCTCATTTGATATAATTTCAAGTTTTCTTACTGATCTTATAAACTTTCTATAAGCTGTCTCCAGTAGGCTGATATAAATTTAAAATAGAGCACAGAGCAAGAAAAAAGATTACTACAGTTAGTGAAAAGCCATGAGCTTTCTTCTCTGTTAGAATCAAAACTTCATCCACTGGGAATGATCCAGCCAAAATGACAAGAAAAAAGAATAGAAATAACCTTTCAAAATTCATTTCAGCCTCACATTACAACTGCATAAATCTCCCATGTAGGGGCCCCATTTTCAAAGGAACAACTTGGGTCATACATTCAAAATGAATTTTTCAGGTTTGCCTCACACATTGTCAGTGGCATGGGAAACTTCTTGTAAAATCACTTTTATAGAAAACTAAATTTCCCAAGGTTTTACTGATTTACTAGTTTCCAGTGAATGAAATAAAAAGGTTATGTTTGCTATCTCTGCCTAGTTTCCCTTATATTGCAACATTTTACTATAGATATCTATGTTTAATTTGTATTTTTTTTCTTTATTTCACTATTATTTACATAGAAATCCTCTGTCAAGCTAAATCTTACATGGTAGCTTCATAATAATAATTTGATAATACAGATATCATTAGTGAATGGAAAATTATAGAACACAGGTGAAAGTAGGATTATAAAATGAGATTATAGAGAAAAGGTGTCATAGTCCAGAAAAGGCCTCTGGTTACTTCCAACAGAGAATACTTAGGCCTTCTGGGAAAGATTCCCTGTCCATACGCTGTTTCCAAAAGATAACTGTTTGGTGCCACATTAATAAGGAATAAAAAATAGGCTTCTGAAAGGACTAATAAAAAATTCAATAAATGTAAACTTTAAAAACCTTCATCTGGGGTAAGAACAATATAACCAACATTATGATTAAGATTCTGTCTTTTGCTTCACTACGGGAAAGACAAGAGATACAGAAGAGAGCTTGTATTGAAAACCCAGTTTCAGAAACGTAAACTTTCTGCATTTCAGTCCCCTTATTTGTCATAAACACCTTACCTTGGGGAGTTTCTGTGAGGGTTAAAATAGGCTATAAATGATAAATCTTAGAATATGCATGGCTCAATTTCATATATGAGAAATAAATATTATTTAATTTAGACCAAATAATTATAAGACCAGACAGATTTTTTTTAAGTAGAAGAAATAGAAGAGTTAAAAAATTGTTATTGTTTAACTACATATATCCCCTCAAGATTGCCATTTTATTGTACAGAGATTACCTTTCCCACAAGTGAAATGATTCAGAAATGAATACAGAAATTTAACAATTATTATATAGATATCAATGTTGAAAATATGTTATTTCAAAATTTAAGGGTCTTAATAAAAACTGCTTCTGTTAATATGTCCTACCCCCAGAAAAGGGCAGGGAGGAGGGTTCTTCTCTGATAGCTCAGACGGTACAGAATCCGCCTGCAAGGTGGGAGACCTTGGTTCGATCCCTGGGTTGGGAAGATCCTCTGGAGAAGGGAACAGCTACCCACTCCAGTATTCTGGCTTGGAGAATTCCATGGACAGAGGACCCTGGCAGGCTACAGTCCATAGGGTCCCAAAGACTTGGACATGACTGAGTGATTTTCACTTCCTACCAAAAAAAACTACTTGACTAAGCTGTACATATAGCTATACATATATATAAAGATTACACTTTGGAGACTAATACGAGCATTAGAGTCAAATTTTATTTATGGTTTCAGCTCTCAGCATCATGATTTGCCTGATTATATCTAATAAAAACAATTCACATTGTGTAATAGGTGCCAAAATTGTTTGCTGTAACACTACAGATTGAAATTTATTAGACCATGTTTTAAAAATATACATGTGTCATTCACTAGGCCTGAAATGGTAAGATTCTTCAGTAGAATGCTATCTTTAGCACCCTCTAATCCAAATAATCATGTTATCCATATGTGTACCTATTTGGGGAGGAAGTTATTATAATTTTCTCAGTACTCAAAATTGTCTCTATTAAGGTAATTAAACATGGATATTTCTAATACATGAATGAAAACAAAATAAACAGGATGCTATTTAAAAAAAACAATAAAAAGCAAGATTTAAAGAAATGTAACATTTTAAATATAGAAAAAAAATCACCCTTTAACTAATTCTGAAATACCCTTTAAAAAAACATACTAGAAAAATCTCATAGAGTTGGCAAAATAACTATAATCTTAATTTTCAAATGAGAAGATGGAAGTTCAGAGAAGTTGGGTGTATAATCACAGATCACATTCTTAACAAGGGGCAAGGATGGAACTTGCACCCAGGTCTTCAGGTTCCAAAATCATAAGAATATACTACAGAGAAAAATTCATAGTAGGCTGCTATTCAGTTCAGTTCAGTCGCTCAGTCATGTCTGACTCTTTGTGACCCTATGAATTGCAGCACACCAGGCCTCCCTGTCAATCACCAACTCCCAGAGTTCACTCAGACTCACATCCATTGAGTCAGTGATGCCATCCAGCCATCTCATTCTCTGTCATCCCCTTCTCCTCCTGCCCCCAATTCCTCCCAGCATCAGAGTCTTTTCCAATGAGTCAACTCTTCACATGAGGTGGCCAAAGTACTTGAGTTTCACCTTTAGCATCATTCCTTCCAAAGAAATCCCAGGGCTGATCTCCTTCAGAATGGACTAGTTGGATCTCCTTGCAGTCCAAGGGACTCTCAAGAGTCTTCTCCAACACCACAGTTCAAAAGCATCAATTCTTCGGCGCTCAGCTTTCTTCACAGTCCAACTCTCACATCCATACACGACCACAGGAAAAACCATAGCCTTAACTAGATGGACCTTTGTTGGCAAAGTAATGTCTCTGCTTTTGAATATGCTATCTGGGTTGGTCATAACGTTCCTTCCAAGGAGTAAGCATCTTTTAATTTCATGGCTGCAGTCACCATCTGCAGTGATTTTGGAGCCCCCAAAAATAAAGTCTGACACTGTTTCCCCATCTATTTCCCATGAAGTGATGGGACTGGATGCCATGATCTTCATTTTCTGAATGTTGGGCTTTAAGCCAACTTTTTCACTCTGCTCTTTCACTTTCATCAAGAGGCTTTTTAGTTCCTCTTCACTTTCTGCCATAAGGGTGGTGTCATCTGCATATCTGAGGTTATTGATATTTCTCCCTGCAATCTTGATTCCAGCTTGTGTTTCTTCCAGTCCAGCATTTCTCATGATGTACTCTGCATAGAAGTTAAATAAGCAGGGTGACAATATACAGCCTTGAGGTACTCCTTTTCCTATTTGGAACCAGTCTGTTGTTCCATGTCCAGTTCTAACTGTTGCTTCCTGACCTGCATACAGATTTCTCAAGAGGCAGATCAGGTGGTCTGGTATTCCCATCTCTTGAAGAAATTTCCACAGTTTATTGTGATCCACACAAAGGCTTTGGCATAGTCAATAAAGCAGAAATCAATGTTTTTCTGGAACTCTCTTGCTTTTTCCATGATCCAGAGGATGTTGGCACTTTGATCTCTGGTTCCTCTGCCTTTTCTAAAACCAGCTTGAACATCTGGAAGTTCATGGTTCACATATTGCTGAAACCTGGCTTGGAGAATTTTGAGCATTACCGAATGAAAACTGACGTTTTCCAGTCCTGTGGCCACTGCTGAGTTTTCCAAATTGGCTGGCATATTGAGTGCAGCACTTTCACAGGCTCATCTTTCAGGATTTGAAATAGCTCAACTGGAATTCCATCACATCCACTAGCTTTGTTCATAGTGATAGACATGTTGAAAACAAAGCACAGGTCTCAGAATCCTTGTTACTGCATAGTCTCCATATGTCTTGTTGAAATAATTTAGTAAGCTTCATGGCTTCCAACAACCTCATAACAGGTTAAACATCTGCAGCCCTTTTTGTCCTCTTTTCAATATTTAGCTTCATACTGAAGAGAAAGCACCCAAGAGAATTTCCATGGTCATGGAGATAGTCTACATCTGCATTATCCAAATAGTAGCCAATACCCACCATGGGATCATTGAGAGCTTGAAATGTGGCTAATATGACTGAGATACTGAATTTTTTGTTTTATTTGATTTTAACTGATTTTAATTTAAAATGCCACTTGTGGTTGATGGCCACCATATTGTAAAATGCAGGTATAGATAATATAGTGTTGTAGCTCTGTGTTTTGAGATCTGCTTCTTCTAAAGTATAACAATGAAAGATATCAATTTCATACATGATATTTTACATGATTCAATGCCATTCTCCCAAATCTTCCCAAATGAGTTGCCAGTCCAGGTTCGATGCACGATACTGGATGCTTGGGGCTGGTGCACTGGGACGACCCAGAGGGATGGAATGGGGAGGGAGGAGGGAGGAGGGTTCAGGATGGGGAACACATGTATACCTGTGGCGGATTCATTTTGATATTTGGCAAAACTAATACAGTTATGTAAAGTTTAAAAATAAAATAAAATTTAAAAAAAAAAGAAGAAATAATAAAGACCTCTAAGCAATCAAAAAAAAAAAAAGATATCAATTTTTTTTAAAGAAAATGAAAAGAAACAGTTGAGATCTGAAACAAGACAACCATCTCTGTAGCATAGATATGGAGTCAAAACACAACCATAAGCCAGCGAAGTGAGAGTCTGTGAGAAGTCAGGGCCAGCTGGGAATTCCCAACTCAGGAAGTATGAAAAACTTAAAGTGATCCACTTTGGCTTAGGCAATTAAGTAAGCTTCAAGATTTAGCCAATTGTCTCAATCTGTGACCAAACTTTGCCCGAGGTTAAAGCTTAGTTTGGGGAAGGCAATGGCACCCCACTCCAGTACTCTTGCCTGGAAAATCCCATGGACAGAGGAGCCTGGTAGGTTACAGTCCATGGGGTTGTGAAGAGTCGGACACGACTGAGCAACTTCACTTTCACTTTTCATTTTCATGCACTGGAGATGGAAATGGCAACCCGCTCCAGTGTCCTTGCCTGGAGAATCCCAGGGATGGGGGAGCCTGGTGGGCTGCCGTCGATGGGGTCGCACAGAGTCGGACATGACTGAAGCGACTTAGAAGTAGCAGCAAAGCTTATTGTAAGCAAGGAAAATCGAAGCAAGCAGCCTAGAGGTCAGGTTATGGGCTATATTATCATCTAGCTTAGTGACTAGACATTCCAGTTCTCTTGAATCTCTGAGGAACAGAGGCCCTGTGTCACAAATACAAGACTAGTTCAGGTTGGAGAGCTTTGGTGAGTTTGGATGGGAAAAAAATTGCAGCACTGCCAATAAGAAGGGGTAAAAGCAGTTCCAGAAAAACATCTATTTCTGTTTTATTGACTATGCCAAAGCCTTTGACTGTGTGGATCACAATAAACTGTGGAAAATTCTGAAAGAGATGGGAATACCAGACCACCTGATCTGCCTCTTGAGAAATCTGTATGCAGGTCAGGAAGCAACAGTTAGAACTGGACATGGAACAACAGACTGGTTCCAAATAGGAAAAGGAGTACGTCAAGGCTTTATATTGTCACCCTGCTTATTTAACTTATATGCAGAGTACATCATGAGAAATTCTGGGCTGGATGAAGCACAAACTGGAATCAAGATTGCCGGGAGAAATATCAATAACCTCAGATATGCAGATGACACCACCCTTATGGCAGAAAGTGAAGAGGAACTAAAAAGCCTCTTGATGAAAGTGAAAGAGCAGAGTGAAAAAGTTGGCTTAAAGCTCAACATTCAGAAAATGAAGATCATGCCATCTGGTCCCATCATTTCATGGGAAATAGATGTGGAAACAGTGTTAGACTTTATTTTTGGGGGCTCCAAAATCACTGCAGATGGTGACTGCAGCCATGAAATTAAAAGACGCTTACTTCTTGGAAGGAAAGTCATGACCAACCTAGATAGCACATTCAAAAGCAGAGACATTACTTTGCCAACAAAGGTCCATCTAGTCAAGGCTATGGTTTTTCCAGTAGTCATGTATGGATGTGAGAGTTGGACTGTGAAGAAAGCTGAGTGCGGAAGAATTGATGCTTTTAACTATGGTGTTGGAGAAGACTCTTGAGAGTTCCTTGGACTGCAAGGAGATCCAACCAGTCCATCCTAAAGGAGATCAGTCCTGGGTGTTCATTGGAAGGACTGATGCTAAAGCTTAAACTTCAGTACTTTGGCCACCTCATACAAAGAGTTGACTCATTGGAAAAGACTCTGATGCTGGGAGGGATTGGGGGTAGGAGGAGAAGGGGACAACAGATGGCATCACTGACTTGATGGACGTGTGTCTGAGTGACCTCCGGGAGTTGGTGATGGACACGGAGCCCTGGCATGCTGCAATTCATGGGGTCACAAAGAGTTCGACATGACTGAGCGACTGAACTGAACTGAACTGAAAAGCAGGTGAGGTAGAATAAAATCTTTCACTCGATATAAGCCTATGAATAATAAATAGGCAGATAGTCTAAAACCTTAAAAACATAGCTGATAACATTTACTCTAGATCAAATGAAAACAAGACAATCTGAAAGTATTTTTTTAAACATGTTTAACATCTTTACCAAGCACAAGAAAGAGATAGTACTCATTAAAACAATCAAGAAATTATGAAACCAACATGAGGAAATTATGCAAGAATGGGTAAGTTTAAATAACAAAACAGAAATTCTAAGAAATGCTAAAATAAATTCATTGAAACTGGAAACTTAAAATAAGGTCAACCCCAGTTTGAAGTATTATAAAGAGAAAATTGGTAAATTTAAAGATGATATAGAAAAATTCATTCAAAATGTAGACTACAAAGATAACAAAATAGAAAATTTTAAAGCCAGGTTAAAGATTATTGCTTGGAAGAGTCCAGCATATACATAATAGTAATTCCAGAAAATAAAGAACAAAGTAAAAACATAAAATGCATAAGTTAAAAAAAAAATCAGTAAACACAAAGTCTAGCTTGATGCTTTCTCTAATATATTCCTTAAAAATGATGTGGGAAGTCTCACAGTGAAGATTGACAAATAATCTCCAAGAGTATAATAACCAATAAACAGTAGTAACTAACCTAATAAAAATGGAATTATAAGCAAAAATTATTAATAAAAGAAAGTCATATAATGAAATAATAAAAGAACACTAGGAAAATATAATAATCACTTACATATAAGCATACAATTATGTTGTCTTAAAATATGTAAAGTAAATTATGGAAACAAGATATTGATGAAAATTCACAAATATTGATATAATTGGAGATTTAAATCTATTTCTATCATATATGGCTAGATTGAGTCAATTACTCATAACAAAGAGGATTTAAGGAACACAATATACTAAATAATAAAGACATTAATTGACAATTCTATATCCAATAAATAATAATCTTTTCAAGCTTGTCTGAAACATTTTCAATATTTAGCTGTATTATTAAAAAATGACTTGTATTTACTTATAAATTACCAAAAGAAAAACTCTAGCTTGGTCTTTTCTTTGCTCAACCTATAAATAAAACAAAAACTCTTCAGACAAATAATACTGCTCTTCTCTGCAGATACTGGCTTTTTTTTTTTTTTTCTCCAAAAGGAAATACTGACTTTTGAACACTAAGAGGAAACTACTTCTGTTTTGAAGATGTATAAAGGGAAGAAAGAATATCTTGCAGGGTAAAATTCTTATTACAAACTAGGTGCTGTTCTAATAAAATCTATAGTCCAAAGTATCTGTAACATTTCATTGATAGTCTCATTTCTGTTCTAGAAAATAAAGGACGAAGGTAAATTCTGATGGTGAGAAACATCCAGCCCCTTCTCGCCATCTACAAACTAGCCCCAGTTCCCCTCAAGCATGCTCAGATTCTTCCTCATAATCAGTATTTGAATATGTTGCCAAAATAACCAAGAGTTTTCATTATTACCCAAACCTGTGTTAGCAATTGCCAATGCCAATATTCTTTAAGACACGACTCATTGCAATGAAAGTTACCATAGCCTTGATTCTGATAGGCTGGTGCTTGGTTGGTTGGCAGATCTTTTAACCAAAATAACCCATGTTGGGAACATAATTTGTCCACAGTTATACATAAGACTGGTACAAAAATAAAATTTTAGTGCAAGTTTTGCCCCTTCCACAATTCATTCTTGTATAAGCAAAAGATGCATTAACTGTGCTTAATTTATTAATAATCCCTCTATAATGTTTATTTCTGTTTGCAGATATAATCACATGTCGAAATTGGCTGAGGCTGTATTGATACAGAAGAATCTATCTAAAGCTTGCTAACTTTTCAATTTATTTTTTTAATTACTTGTGTATAGAGGGACACATATATAACCTATATTGTGGCTTGTTTGTTGTTTGTTGTTCTGGTCATGAAGTCATGTCTGACTCTTTTGCAACCCCCGTGGACAATAGCCCACCAGACTCTCCTGTCCCTGGATTTTCCCAGGCAAGAATACTGGAGCAGGTTTCCATTCCTTTTTCTAGTGGATCTTCCCAACCACCATATCAAACCCACATCTCCTGCTTGGCAAGTGAGTTCTTTACCACTGACCCACCAGGAAAGTCTGGCTTGCTTATGACATTTATATTAAAATATTTTGCTGAGTCAGTGTGCACACCTTTATATCTAATTAGATTTTCATTTTAATCATATTGAGGACCCAATCAATTTAAAATCTGCTAAAAATTCTAAATAAGCATCAGAACATTATGCAATTATAGCACAATTTGCATAACAATATTGGGCAATAAATACATTGATAAGTATATATTTCTCTAAGGATTTCCTTCTAGACTTGGATTTGCCTTACTCTATTTCCCCATGTGCAGGAGTCTTCTGACTGCACTGCAGTTCCGGTGAGTTGTCTCCCTCTACTTACTCTTCAATTCCCTTCCTCTGTGCCTTGTAGCATGTCAAAACCAATAACCTGTCATGTGTGGCATCTTTAGACCATGACGAGCACTCAGTACTGCTGCCTGAATTGCCTGCTATATTTACTCAGGAGGCCGGTCCTCCCCCACAACCTGCATGTCACCTACCCCTCGCTGGCTTCTGTTAAAATCTGTCCTGGATCATTGTTCAGCTGCTGTGGTAGTGCTGTCTACTTGCCAGACCTAAGAAAACCCAATAACCCCAGAGACCCAGTTCTGACAGATGTCCAGAAGTTATTCAATCTACATTATCAGGAACAGCAAAGGAGAGACTTTTTTTTCTTATTGTCTTTTAAAAAAACTGGTTTTTATTTTCAGAAATGTCTCCTGTATCCTCCCCCTCTGCCCAGAAGCAGTGTTCAATAAAGAATAAGAAGAAAGAGAATGAGGCTGAGAAGGAGAAGGAATAGGGGATGGAAGAGAAAGAGAAACAAGGGAAGAAGAAATGAAAAGGAAGAGTTACATTAAAGACTGTTACTAGAGGTAAACTCATAAAGGGAGAGTTTTCTCTGAAAAAGATGTTAGAAGTCAACTTGGAATTGAAACTTCCCTTTTGCATATTTAGTGAATGATCCTGCTCTACTTGAGGAAGCAAACGGGAAATGAGATGCCATAATTTTCCCCAAGCAGCTCAGGGAGCTTGCATTGTTTACTCGTGATTTATTGATGAAAGGATCAATAGCACTTTCTCTGTTTCAAGCTATTATTTCAACAAATAACAGTGTAACCTTGCTTGCATTCAGTGCCCCAGCCACAAAAGTAAATGCAGTTCATCAGTCATTGACATCCTGTCCAGGACTGGTCATTTTGTGGACAGATTACAGAGCCAGTGAGGGAACGAATTGGTTTCCACTATGCTTTTTGCTGGAGTTTACTCCTCAGATGACAATATTCAGTCTCATACATTTAGCAAAAATATAATCACATACACTTTTAAGCTAGGAAATTTATTGTTTTATGTAATTTTTGCCATTTAGTTAAAGTTACATTGCTTTATACATAATTTTTGCAGATAATGATTCTTTAAATTGGGTATTGATGAATGGACTTCCTAGGAAGCACCAGTGCTAAAGAATCCCCTGCCAATGCTAGAAATGTAAGGGACACAGTTTCCACCCATGGGTTGGGAAGATCCCCTGGAGGAGGGCATGGCAACCCACTCCAGTATTCTTGCCTGGAAAATCCCATGGAGAAAGGAGTGAGATACAGTCCATGGGGTTGCAAAGAGTTGGACATGACTGGAGCAACTGAGCATGCAGGAATTGATAAATATTGCAGTCTTAGTGCCCTGACCAGGGATAGAACCCAGGCCCATGGCAGTGAATGTGCAGAGTCCTAATCATGAACCTCAAGAGAATTCCCAATAAATGTCCACTTTAAAAGTACTACATCAGTAATATCTAATTTAATTTCTCAAAACCATAGAGTTCTACCTTCAGCCATAAGAATTGTTGTCAATTTCCATTACCATCTCTGGAAAATGCCACTGAGCTTCATCTGAGAAAAATTTGTTTACAAATTTATTGATAGAGTTTATTTTCCTAAGGATACATTGAATCATGGAGAAATGCAACATGTCAATGATAGAAATACAAAGCTGTATAAAAATCAATGAAAGACTAGAGGTTCTTTAACTGTGTATCCATAGAGAAATCATGGAATGAATTATGGGATATAAAACCAATGAAATATTCTGCAGATGTTCAAAACTGTATCTCTGATAAATTTATAATAATATAGAGAAATATGATGTGTACTGGTAAAAAGAAAACTAAATAAAATTTGATATTGCCTATATACAACTATGAAAATCCCTAAAGGTGAACCTAGATAAAACTTTAGAAGAAAATATGCTAAGGGTTAAAAGAACTACTTTGAATAATAACATTTAAAGTGGAATTTTTTCTCTTATTTCTTTTTGTATTTTCTAAATTTTCTCTAATAAGAAAGGACATTTTTCAAATGTGTACTCAGTCACTCAGTCATGTCCAACTCTTTGCAACCCCACAAACTCTAACCTGCCTGGCTCCTCTGTCCATGGGTTTTTCCAAGCAAGAATACTGGAATGGGTTGCCATTTCCTTCTCCAGGGGATCTTCCAGACCCAGGCATTGAACTTTCGTCTCCTGGATCTCCTGCACCAGCAGGTGGATTCTTTACCACTGTGCCACCTGGGAAGCCCCATTAAATCCCCATTTAAATGAGAATCTAGTTTTTTTTTTCTTTCTTTCAGCTGGATCTCCCAGAAGAACTTTACTGCTTTATAATAGTGACATGTTCTGATCTGAGAAAGAACCTCACAAAATAGGGAAGCAAATTTAAAAATCAAAGTTCATTTGTTTGAAAGTAACCTATGATTTTGAATTTTTCACCAGTAATTTAAGCTAACATAATAAAAAGTAAAACTTGGAAGTCCTGTCATTTTGTATTTAAATGCAACATGGTGAATTGCAATGTGCAGCCTGGAAAATCCCATGGATGGAGGAGCCTGGTGGGCTGCAGTCCATGAGGTCGCTAAGAGTCACACATGACTGAGTGACTTCACTTTGACTTTTCACTTTCATGCATTGGAGAGGGAAATGGCAACCCACTCCAGTGTTCTTGCCTGGAGAATCCCAGGGATGGGGGAGCCTGGTGGGCTGCCATCTATGGGGTCGCACAGAGTCGGACATGACTGAAGTGACTTAGCAGCAGCATGAACTGTTACTTTGAAAAAGATTTGGAAGAATGGCATTGAAACATGTATAATATCATGTATGAAACGAGTCACCAGTCCAGGTTCGATGCACGATACTGGATGCTTGGGACTGGTGCACTGGAACGACCCAGAGGGATGGTATGGGGAGGGAGGGGGGAGGGGGTTCAGGATGGGGAACACATGTATACCTGTGGCAGATTCATTTTGATATTTGGCAAAACCAATACAATATAGTAAAGTTTAAAAATAAAATAAAATTTAAAAAAAAGATAAAAAAAATCATTTTTCCTAAAGTGACAAACTACCAAATTTGAAAGAATTTCAAGAAGAAATGTTTGTGAAAAAAGTAATTTTCAATATTGCTAGATAGAAATATAACAGGTTTAGCTAAGCAAGGACTAAACAAGAGATCATTTATATATTTAATGAATCACATAGGGAATAAGTATTATAGAACTGTGCTTAGCTGTATTTGTTAAATTTCACTTATACTAAAAAATAAAAACATTAAATAGATAGTTGCTTTCTAAAATTTATCCTTTCTTTAATAATCACTATTTGAGAGATTACCCTTTAAATTATGTCTTTCAGTCTTCTTCTGGTAGATCATTTGATCCCTAATATCACATGAGCTCTTAATTTAAACAGCTCAGAAATAATATAGTATAATTTCCTACTATTTTTAATCTATTTTAGCCATTTCTGATATTCATGACCATAACTTACAATTTTTAAAAAAGCAATATCAATAGTAAAACGACTGACAGACCATATATCAATTCTAAACAGGATACAAAGATTTTCTGGGATAACAAAGATTAGAGTGAATTTTCCAAATAGTTGACTCAGTTAATGACCTATTCCAAAGTCCTAGACAAATTCAATACAAATCATGGTTATTTCATATGACAAAGCTAGAGAAGCATTTCAGAATAAAGCATATTTCCCATGAACTGAATGTGGCACATCTTGGACAATTTTGTGATGTGTGCGTGCATTCGTGTAGTGGCAGTCATGTCTGAATCTTTTCAACTCTATGGACTGTAGCCCCCCAGGCTCCTCTGTCCATTGAGTTCCCCAGGCAAGAATACTGGAGTGGGTTGCCATGCCTTCCTCCTAGTGACTTTCCTGACCCAGGGATGGAACCCACATCTCTTCTCTCTCCTGCATTGGCAGGCAGGTTCTTTACCACTAACACCACCTGGGAAGCACCCTATTTTGTGATAGAGATTACCAAAAAAGGAGGAATTATATCTTATTTTTATTTGAAAACCTAGAGTTATTTAAGTATTAATCTATATTTGTTTGATTTATTTAAAGACATAGGCCTAGGATAAGGGGTGTGCTATAAAATACTTAGTATGTGGCCTATTACAATTTATCTATTGATATTCTTTATGACATCTGAAAACAAAATATTATTTATCACAACTATGTCTGGGGATAGTACTAATTTGTATGTACTTTCATTTCTTATAATGTCCTAAAGTCTCATTTTCTTTCCTCTCCTCGATGTCCTAGATGTTCTGGTCAAAGGCAGTCTCAGAAATATATACATACTTAGTCAGAAAAACACCAATTCACTCCAAAGGAAAACACTGTTTTATGTGTGTGTGTTGGGATATGAGTCAGGGTTGGGGAGCAGAAAGAAAAGTTGGAGAGAAAGCTAGGCATCTGCTCGATTTAAACTATAAGAAATGTGGGCTTCCCAGGTGGCACTAATGGTGAAGAACCTGCGTGCTAGTGCAGGAGACACAAGGGACGCAGGTTCAATCCCTGGGTCGTCGGGAAGATTCCTGAAGCAAGGACTGGCAACCCACTCCACTGTTCTTGCCTGGCAGAGGAACCTGGCAGTATAGTCCTTAGGATCGCAAACAGTTAGACAGGACTGAAGCAACTTAGCACAGCACAGCAGATGAATTCCTCAACTTTCCTTGTCTGAGTAACTCAGACTGTTACTCAGTCTTTCCTGATTCACTCTGAGTAACTCAGACTGTTAATACTTTCCTTATCTGAGTAACTCAGACTGCTCTGAGTAACAGGGGTTCCTTAAGAATTTCCTATAAGATTTCCATACTGATTGTGAGGAAATATATTTTGGGCTCAAAAATCACTGCAGATGGTGACTGCAGCCATGAAATTAAAAGACGCTTACTCCTTGGAAGGACAGTTATTACCAACCTAGACAGCATATTAAAAAGCAACATTACTTTGCCAACAAAGGTCCTTCTAGTCAAGGCTATGGTTTTTCCAGTAGTCATGTATGGTTGTGAGAGTTGGACTACAAAGAAAACTGAGCACCAAATAATTGATGCTTTTGAACTGTGGTGTTGGAGAAGACTCTTGAGAGTCCCTTGAACTGCAAGGAGATCCAACCAGTCCATCCTAAAGGAAATTGGTCCTGAATATTTATTGGAAGGACTGATATTGAAGCTGAAACTCCAATACTTTGGCCACCTGATGAGAAGAGCTGACTCATTTGAAAAGACCCTGATGCTGGGAAAGACTGAACGCAGGAGGAGAAGGAGACAACAGAGGATGAGATGGTTGGGTGGCATCACTGACTCAATGGACATGAGTTTGGGTAAACTCTGGGAGTTGGTAATGGACAGGGAGGCCTGGCGTGCTGCAGTCCATGGGATCACAAAGAGTGGGACACAAATGAGCAACTGAACTGAACTAAACTGAATGTTGTGCTTTCTTCTGAAGCTGTGGTTGCTAGGCAGGATATGAAAAGCATGTATAGTAAAATTGAAGACTGCAAGGAAATATTTCAAAAACCCTTGAAAATGTTTTAACAAGCTTTGGGTCAGAGTAATTAGCTAATCTGTATCATTAGGCTTGCTTTGATGGTTCAGAGCTCACAGTCTAGGAATCTTCATTTTAGACTTAAATAATCATTTTTATTTTTTGAGTATAGCTATTAAAGGAGAGTGACCTCATAGATTTCTAATTATGAGATGGGTTCCAGAAGTTGTCTTACCAAACACACACATTCTGGATATACCTTATTTTCAGATGGTTTGCCTCTTATCCTAAAAAAGAAATACAGACAATAAAATTGGAAAAGTTTTTTTTGAAATAATGCAGTAACACATAGAGAGCTAGACCTAAACATCTTACTAACTGGCACATATTAGGTATTCCCAAATGTGAAATCTTTGTCCATTATGACAACATGGATGCCTTTAGAGTGGGAGATTGAGACACTGGATAAGGAAAACTTAGGAAGTAATGAGGTTACAATAAATCCACTGGCATGGTTAGCTGTGTAGTCAAATTGAGTCTCTCCAACTAAGGATTGTCCCACAATGTCTCAAGGGTTTATGAGTTCTCTGAGAATTTTCAAATTTTACTTTTTAATTTAAAGATAAGCCTTAAAACTAATTTGGACAGAATTAAACTTTCCTGGTGGCTCGGACGGTAAAGAATCTGCCTGCAATGTGGGGACACAGGTTTGATCCCTGGGTCAGAAAGATCCCCTGGAGAAGGAAATGGCAACCCACTCCAGTATTCTTGCCTGGGAAATCCCATGGACAGAGGGGCCTGGTGGCTACAGGCCATGGGGTTGCAAAGAGTTGGACACGGCTGAGCAGCTAACACTTGGAGCCAAAGGTAAACCACTTTTTCAGTGACGATTACCATGTGAGAAATTTTTAAAGTATCAGCAAAACTAATACAATTATGTAAAGTTTAAAAATAAAATAAAATTTAAAAAAAAAAATAAATAAATAAATTAACAGCCACAGGGGGAAAAAAAAAAAAAAGTATCAGCCTTTAACTTTTCAAGTCAGCGTTTCTCAAACTGGTGAACCTTAGAAATTTTAGGGACTAATAAAAAAAAAGTCTAATTAGTCACATGAGGCCTGTGAGTCTCAGATTTTCCTGATCATTAGAGGCATTAAATACGTGTTTCCCAGCCTCTCCCTTAGAAAGTCAGCAGTCTCAGTAGGGACTGAGGAATGTAAAATGATAGGATTGCCTGAGGTAATTTTTATCACCTGGCAAGTCTGGCTTATACTGCATTAAAGGAAATTGGCTCCCACGTTTAAAGCTCAGAAGAGTGTATGTTTTAGGTCAGAGGCAAAAAGAGAGATTTGTTTGTCTCCAAAGCCCCTAATATTTTATGACAACAAATAGGACCCCATTACCACCCACCTCCAAACTCCATCCAGCACCATAAACAGCTAACCAAATTCAGTTAAGTGTAACATTCAGCATGGTACTGGTTTTTTGAATTATTGTCTTCCCAAGTGGCTCAGTGGCAAAGAATCTGCCTGCCAATGCAGAAGCTGCAGGAGATATGGGTTTGATCCTTGGTTGGGAAGATCCTCTGAAGAAGGAAATTGCAACCCACTCCAGTATTCTTGCCTGGAAAATTCCATGGACAGAGGAGCCTGGCAGGCTATAGTCCAGGGGGTTACAAAGAGTTGGACACAACTTAGTGACTAAGCCAATACGCATCCAAATGAAACCAACAGTTTTCTCTGTGACATAACAATTTGCAATTCTATCCTCATTATCCTGACTTTCTTCATCTATATAGAACTGTCTTGCCTCTGTATATAAAAAGTTGAAGATGCAGTTAGTAAACTAAACTGTTTGAATTTTAGGACCCTTTTGGACATTTATGTATACAATAAAAAGCATATTTGAATTTGACAACGCTTTAAAAAAATCAGAGGACTTCTTGCTCTAATGTGAAAGCAGGCCCTCTAGCATCAATCAAAATAAAGGAATAATTTCTTTTTCTTGATGCTAATTCACTCTGGAGTTGTGCTTCTGAGACTTAGCTGAAGGATTTTAAAAGACTTGGGGAAAATATGTCATGAAATGGATCCGTTTTAAATATCACAGGGACTTGCTGGCTTATTCCTTGCTGGCACTCGAATGCTCTCAATCAACAGTTTAAAGGCCAACAGAGCTCACTAATCCCCACTGACAACTTTTATTTTTCTTGCTTGTTTATTTTTATTGAGGTATAGTTAATTTATAAGGTTGTTAGTTCCTATTACACAGCAAAGTGATTCAGTTATACATATATATATAATATATATATATATACACACACACACGTTTTTTAAATATTCTTTTCCATTATGGTTTACTATAGGATTTTTTTTAATTGAAAGATAACTTTTAATAGTTTTTCTCCTGTAATTGAGATCTAATCTTACTGCATTGTGGTCAGAAAAGATGCTTGGAATGATTTCTATTTTTTTGAATTTACCAAGGCTAGCTTTATGGCCCTGGATGTGATCTATCCTGGAGAAGGTTCCATGTGTGCTTGAGAAGAAGGTGAAATTCATTGTTTTGGGATGAAATGTCCTATAGATATCAATTAGGTCTAACTGGTCTATTGTATCATTTAAAGTTTGTATTTCCTTGTTAATTTTCTGTTTAGTTGATCTATGCATAGGTGTGAGTGGGGTATTAAAGTCTCCCACTATTATTGTGTTATTGTTAATTTCTTCTTTCATACTTGTTAGCATTTGTCTTACATACTGCGGTGCTCCCGTGTTGGGTGCATATATATTTATAAAAAATCCAACGTATGGAGGCTGAACAACACGCTGCTGAATAACCAACAAATCACAGAAGAAATCAAAAAAGAAATCAAAATGTGCATAGAAACGAATGAAAATGAAAACACAACAACCCAAAACCTGTGGGACACGGTAAAAGCAGTCCTAAGGGGAAAGTTCATAGCAATACAGGCACACCTCAAGAAACAAGAAAAAAGTCAAATAAATAACCTAACTCTACACCTAAAGCAACTAGAAAAGGAAGAAATGAAGAACCCCAGGGTTAGTAGAAGGAAAGAAATCTTAAAAATTAGAGCAGAAATAAATGCAAAAGAAACAAAAGAGACCATAGCAAAAATCAACAAAACCAAAAGCTGGTTCTTTGAAAGGATAAATAAAATTGACAAACCATTAGCCAGACTCATCAAGAAACAAAGGGAGAAAAATCAAATCAATAAAATTAGAAATGAAAATGGAGAGATCACAACAGACAACACAGAAATACAAAGGATCATAAGAGAGTACTATCAACAATTATATGCCAATAAAATGGACAACGAGGAAGAAATGGACAAATTCTTAGAAAAGTACAACTTTCCAAAACTCGACCAGGAAGAGATAGAAAATCTTAACAGACCCATCACAAGCACAGAAATTGAAACTGTAATCAAAAATCTTCCAGCAAACAAAAGCCCAGGTCCAGACGGCTTCACAGCTGAATTCTACCAAAAATTTAGAGAAGAGCTAACACCTATCCTGCTCAAACTCTTCCAGAAAATTGCAGAGGATGGTAAACTTCCAAACTCATTCTATGAGGCCACCATCACCCTAATACCAAAACCTGACAAAGATCCCACAAAAAAAGACAACTACAGGCCAATATCACTGATGAACATAGATGCAAAAATCCTTAACAAAATTCTAGCAATCAGAATCCAACAACACATTAAAAAGATCATACACCATGACCAAGTGGGCTTTATCCCAGGGATGCAAGGATTCTTCAATATCCGCAAATCAATGTAATACACCACATTAACAAATTGAAAACTAAAAACCATATGATTATCTCAATAGATGCAGAGAAAGCCTTTGACAAAATTCAACATCCATTTATGATAAAAACTCTCCAGAAAGCAGGAATAGAAGGAACATACCTCAACATAATAAAAGCTATATATGACAAACCCACAGCAAACATTATCCTCAATGGTGAAAAATTGAAAGCATTTCCTCTAAAGTCAGGAACAAGACAAGGGTGCCCACTTTCACCATTACTATTCAACATAGTTTTGGAAGTTTTGGCCACAGCAATCAGAGCAGTAAAAGAAATTAAAGGAATCCAAATTGGAAAAGAAGAAGTAAAGCTCTCACTGTTTGCAGATGACATGATCCTCTACATAGAAAACCCTAAAGACTCCACCAGAAAATTACTAGAACTAATCAATGACTATAGTAAAGTTGCAGGATATAAAATCAACACACAGAAATCCCTTGCATTCCTATACACTAATAATGAGAAAACAGAAAGAGAAATTAAGGAAACAATTCCATTCACCATTGCAATGGAAAGAATAAAATACTTAGGAATATATCTACCTAAAGAAACTAAAGACCTATATATAGAAAACTATAAAACACTGGTGAAAGAAATCAAAGAGGACACTAACAGATGGAGAAATATACCATGTTCATGGATTGGAAGAATCAATATAGTGAAAATGAGTATACTACCCAAAGCAATCTATAGATTCAATGCAATCCCTATCAAGCTACCAACAGCATTCTTCACAGAGCTAGAACAAATAATTTCACAATTTGTATGGAAAAACAAAAAACCTCGAATAGCCAAAGCGATCTTGAGAAAGAAGAATGGAACTGGAGGAATCAACCTACCCGATTTCAGGCTCTACTACAAAGCCACAGTTATCAAGACAGTATGGTACTGGCACAAAGACAGAAATATAGATCAATGGAACAAAATAGAAAGCCCAGAGATAAATCCACGCACATATGGACACCTTATCTTTGACAAAGGAGGCAAGAATATACAATGGATTAAAGACAATCTCTTTAACAAGTGGTGCTGGGAACTCTGGTCAACCACTTGTAAAAGAATGAAACTAGAACACTTTCTAACACCATACACAAAAATAAACTCAAAATGGATTAAAGATCTCAATGTAAGACCAGAAACTATAAAACTCCTAGAGGAGAACATAGGCAAAACACTCTCTGACATACATCACAGCAGGATCCTCTATGACCCACCTCCCAGAATATTGGAAATAAAAGCAAAAATAAACAAATGGGACCTAATTAACCTTAAAAGCTTCTGCACATCAAAGGAAACTATTAGCAAGGTGAAAAGACAGCCTTCAGAATGGGAGAAGATAATAGCAAATGAAGCAACTGACAAACAACTAATCTCGAGAATATACAAGCAACTCCTACAGCTCAACTCCAGAAAAATAAATGACCCAATCAAAAAATGGGCCAAAGAACTAAACAGACATTTCTCCAAAGAAGACATACAGATGGCTCACAAACACATGAAAAGATGCTCAACATCACTCATTATCAGAGAAATGCAAATCAAAACCACTATGAGGTACCATTTCACACCAGTCAGAATGGCTGCGATCCAAAAGTCTACAAGCAATAAATGCTGGAGAGGGTGTGGAGAAAAGGGAACCCTCTTACACTGTTGGTGGGCATGCAAACTAGTACAGCCACTATGGAGAGCAGTGTGGAGATTCCTTAAAAAACTGGAAATAGACCTGCCTTATGATCCAGCAATCCCACTGCTGGGCATACACACTGAGGAAACCAGAAGGGAAAGAGACACATGTGCCCCAATGTTCATTGCAGCACTGTTTATAATAGCCAGGACATGGAAGCAACCTAGATATCCATCAGCAGATGAATGGATAAGAAAGCTGTGGTACATATTCACAATGGAGTATTATTCAGCCATTAAAAAGAATACATTTGAATCAGTTCTAATGAGGTGGATGAAACTGGAGCCTATTATACAGAGTGAAGTAAGCCAGAAAGAAAAACACCAATACAGTATACTAACACATATATATGGAATTTAGAAAGATGGTAACAATAACCCTGTGTACGAGACAGCAAAAGAGACACTGATGTATAGAACAGTCTTATGGACTCTGTGAGAGAGGGAGAGGGTGGGAAGATTTGGGAGAATGGCATTGAAACATGTAAAATATCCTGTATGAAACGAGTTGCCAGTCCAGGTTCGATGCACGATACTGGATGCTTGGGGCTGGTGCACTGGGACGACCCAGAGGGATGGAATGGGGAGGGAGGAGGGAGGAGGGTTCAGGATGGGGAACACATGTATACCTGTGGCGGATTCATTTTGATATTTGGCAAAACTAATACAGTTATGTAAAAAAATAAAATTAAATTAAAAAAAAAAGAAAGATAACTTTTAAATTGGAAGATAACTGCTTTACAATGTGTGTTGGTCTCTGCTGTAGAACAATGTGAATTGGCTATAAGTATGTATATATATGTATATGGGGTCCCCTTGTGGCTCAGCTGGTAAGGAATCCACCTGCAGTTCAGGAGACCTGGGTTTGATCCCTGGGTTGGGAAGATCCCCTGGAGAAGGGAAGGGCTACCCACTCCAGTATTCTGGCCTGGAGAATTCCGTGGACTGTATAGTCCATAGGGTTGCAAAGAGTCAGACACAACTGAGCGACTTTCACTTTCACACTTTCATTTCACTTTTCATATATACATATAAAATATATATACGTATATGTATCCCCTCCCTCTTGAGCCTCCTTCCCACTGACCCTCATGCCACCCCTCCTGGTTGTCACAGAGCACTGAGCTGAGCCCCTGTGTTATACAGCAACTCCCACTAGCTATTTTATACATGGTCATATATATATATGTCAATGTTACTCTGATTGTAGGTTTCAGTAGCCAATGGAAATGTAAAGGCAATAGCATGGAAAGATTGGAAAGCAGTTCTTCCATTGTCTGTTATCTGGCTCAGTCAAAGAATAAAGAAGTTCCCCACCTACTTCTTTATATTGACTCAGACTAGGAAGGAAAGTGTACTGACCACTTCTGCCCTCTGGCGCATTCCTAACTGGGCAATTTTACCTCACTGCAATATCCCTTTAGCCTACCCTGCTCCAGATATTCAGTCCCCTTTTTGTTTCTCAAGACTGAATACTTCTCACCCTTACAAATTCCAAGGCCCCATAGAGAAGCCTTCTCTGATAATTCTATGTAAGATATTCACTTCCGTTTACTTTCTATCATATCACACTATTGTTTTTTCACAGAACAGAGACTTTAGCTATCTTGTTTACATTTTATACCCAGTACATGTACCATTCCCTGGATCACAGAAGGTGCTAGATGGAAAGTGAAGGGATGAATTAGAGAATGAATTAGTAAATATCCTATATATAGCATTCACTTAAGCAGAAGAGATGCAAAGCTGAATCAGATGTAGTAAATTCATGGAATTTACAGAACCAGAAGAATGTTAAAAAAATTTTAAATTCAAGCTTTGAGTTTTAAAAATATCACTGTGGATGGGTGAAGTATGAAAATGGACTAGAAAAGAGCTGGACTGAAGTCAAGCTAAATACTTTGGAGGCTCTCACATCAACCCAAGGAAAAAATTATGAGGCTCTGAAGTAAGGTGGTGATTCATGGAAAGAAAAAGGAACTGATCCCAAAGATGTTAAGGAGGGTAAGTTAATTGTCTACAAGAAATGAGGAAGATTTTGAGTTTTGATCTTAGATTACAGTCTTAGGGGAGAAGGCAATGGCACCCCACTCCAGTTCTCTTGCCTGGAAAATCCCATGGATGGAGGAGCCTGGTAGGCTGCAGTCCATGGGGTCGTGAAGAGTCGGACACGACTGAGCAACTTCACTCACTTTTCACTTTCATGCATTGGAGAAGGAAATGGCAACCCACTCCAGTGTTCTTGCCTGGAGAATCCCAGGGATGGCGGAGCCTGGTGGGCTGCCGTCTATGGGGTCGCACAGAGTGGGACACGACTGAAGCGACTTAGTAGTAGTAGTAGTACAGTCTTAGGTAGCTACATAAATAAAAATGACATTCTCTGAAATAAGGATATAGTAAAAGGGCCATTTTTTGTGGAAATATATAAGAAGGAAAGAAAATATTATATGCTAAGATTGTACCATATTTAGTTTGAACTGTTCAATAGTTGTTTTTTTTTCCACACCACCAAGCAATTAACTTGGTTCTCCATGGACACTGAGAGGATGTTCCACAAATTTAACTCAGTTCTAATACTTTCTATGCAGAGTTAAACTTCAAATCCTGCAGGTTAAGAGCTTAATCGTACATAACTTTCCCTTTCCCCTCCACCATCCTATTTGTTAACAATCCCAAATCCAGGTTGTCACTTGTGCTTCAGGCTGTAGGTCAGAGGTTCCAATGCCCCCCTCCTGGAATTCCACTAATTTACTACAGCAGCTTACAGAACTCAGAGAAGCATTGACTTAATAGATCACAAGTTCATTATAAAGGGTACTCTAAAGGACACAGATGAACAGCCAGACGGAAGAGATGCATTGAGTTTAGTGTAGGGGAATGGGTACAGAGCTTCCACACTCTCCCCAGATTTCCACAGGTTCACCAATCTGGAAACTCTCTTAAGCTGCTCCTTTTGGATTTTTTCTGGAGGCTTCATTTCTTATGCATGCTGATTAAATCATTGGCTGTTAGTGATTGGACTCAATCTCCAGCCCCTCTCCCTTCCCCAGAGGTGGGGCCTGGGTGGGGATTGGGAAGAGTACTGAAAGTTGCAACCCTCATATCTTATGGTTCACTCTACTGGCAACCAGCTCTCAGTCTTAGGTTACTTACCTAGAGGCTTTCCAAAAGTCATCTCATAACATAACAAAATACACCTCTTTGCTCTCAACACTTAGGATATCCCAAGGATTTGGGAGTTTGGTGCCATGAATGGTTCAGTTCAGTTCAGTCGCTCAGTCGTGTCTGACTCTTTGCGACCCCATGAATCATAGCACGCTAGCCCTCCCTGTCCATCACCAACTCCCGGAGTGCACTCAAACTCATGTCCATCCAGTCGGTGATGCCATTCAGCCAACTCATCCTCTGTCATCCCCTTCTCCTCCTGCCCCCAATCCCTTCCAGCATCAGGGTCTTTTCCAATGAGTCAACTCTTTGCATGAAGTAGCCAAAGTATTGGAGTTTCAGCTTCAGCATCAGTCCTTCCAATGAACACCCAGAACTGATCTCCTTTAGAATGGACTGGTTGGATCTCCTTGCAGTCCAAGGGACTCTCAAGAGTCTTTTCCAACACCACAGTTCAAAAACATCAGTTCTTCGGCACTCAGCTTTCTTCACAGTCCAACTCTCACATCCATACACGACCACTGGAAATACCACAGCCTTGACTAGACGGACCTTTGTTGGCAAAGTAATATCTCTGCTTTTCAATATGCTATCTATATTGGTCATAACTTTCCTTCCAAGGAGTAAGCATCTTTTAATTTCATGGCTGCAATCACCATCTATAGTGATTTTGGAGCCCCCCAAAAATAAAGTCTGACACTGTTTCCACTGTTTCCCCATCTATCTGCCATGTACTGATGGGATGGTGTCAAAGACCAAATATATATTTTTATAAAACCCACTATGACAGCTGTCTATTGGATCCAGAAGTTGAGATATTTAGGGAGCATTTCAGTTCAGTTCAGTTCAGTCACTCAGTTGTGTCTGACTCTTTGTGACCCCATGGACCACAGCACGCCAGGCCTGCCTGTCCATCACCAACTCCTGGAGTTTACCCAAACTCATGTCCATCGAGTCAGTGATGCCATCCAATCATCTTGTCCTCTGTCATCCCCTTCTCCTCCTGCCTTCAATCTTTCCCAGCATCAGGGTCTTTTCCAATGAGTCAGCTCTTTGCACCAGGTGGCCAAAGTATTGGAGTTTCAGCTTCAACATCAGTCCTTCCAGATATATATATATATATGATATATATATCAGAGATATATATATATCTGAATATTCTGGTCAGAGATATAGGTTAGAAGTTTAAATGGGGCATCCTTGGTACAAATGGAGAAAGTAATAAAAACATAGGAATATAGGAAATAAGCCAAAGAGTATTAATAGAAATAAAAGACATGAAGATCAAGGACAAAATCTGAAGGTGTACGTGCAAATCAGCACTTATAGAAACACACACAGCCTCGTGCATTAGAGGGTAGCTGTGTTAGCATTCATGAAAGGAATAAAAATTTCCACTACACCTGGCTGAAGTGATTGCCCACAACAGCATAATTATAAAGTAGAACAGTCCCCTTGGGAAAGCCATGTGCTGAATGGAAGAGTGGGAAGAAAGCCAGAAACTATTATCTTCTGAACATACTGGATACCAGTGTTTCAAAGCCTTTGGTAACTATTATCCTTTTAAGGGGGGAAAAAAATCAGACAACAAAAAACCCTGAAATTTACCAAAAATGTAAAATTCTTTCTTCAGAAAAGCCAGAATTTTTTATGTAATCTTGTGAAATAAAAAGATAGAAAATGTTTTAATTCAGTCTGCTAATGTGAATCTGATCCTCTCCTCCCAAAGGAGTCGTCTTAGTCTGTAAGTACTTATATCTGAGCTCTTAAATGTATAAGAGCAATATTTTTACCAAGTATGTGCAATTTAAAAGTCCCATAATTAAAGCTTCATAGTTTTTGATATCTACTAAAGGCTTTTGTCTCACTGCCACCACCCTCCTCTATTCTAAATCATCACATGAGGGATATGGATTTCTATGGATGCTTTGAAATGAAATCTGGAGTTACTTCTTAATTGGCAGTTGGTGAGTGAAAGCAAAAATTCAAATTTTTAATTAAAAATTTAAAAGCAGCAGGCTGTTTTACTGCATAGGAAACTATACATTTAATGCTGTTTTATTTTAGTGAGTATATTTTAACACAGATTTTGAACCTCTAACAACTAAGCTTGCATACCCTCTTTCTTTCTTCCATCTCTCTTTTCTAAACAAATAACCAAGTCAGTTATGACTGACTAACCCTGTGTTAGATGGTGAGATTCTAGCCATGAACTAGACAATGCGCCTGCTTTTATACACCTCATTGTCAAGTTTATACATGACTCAAGCAGAAAAGAATCTGCCTGCAATGCAGGAGACCTGGCTTTGATCTCTGGCTCAGGAAGATCCCCTGGAGAAGGGAATGGCTACCTACTCTAGCATTCCTGGCTGGAGAATTTCATGGACAGAGAAACCTGGCAGGCTGCAGTCCATGGGGTTGCAAAGAGTTGGACATGAGTGAGCGACTAATACTCACCAGCTGGATTTCTGTACTACTTCAGTCCCTTCTGATTTACTTTGGGAGATCCCTGATTAGTGCTCTCACAATCTAGCAGAAGAGGGCTTTCCTGGAGGTTCAGTGGTGAAGAATCCACATGCCACGCTGGAGACACGGTTTAGATCCCTGAGTCAGGATGAGATGGTTAGATCAGCATCACTGACTCAGTGGAATGAGTCTGAGCAAACTCAAGTTGGTGCTCTTTGCATGGGAAATAGTCAAGGACAGAGGAGCCTGGCACACTACAGTCCATGGGGTCACAAAGAGTTGGACACAACTTAGAAACTATACAACAACCGTCTAATGAAAGAGTCCTACAAGAGTCCTATCCTAACCCGAAACACTAAGCCACTTGCCCCACAGGCTCCGCAGCAGCAGTCAGCCTCACATATCTACTGGCCACTTGTGATTCCATAACCAGTTCTGCTTAGCATTTAGCTCTTTTGACATTTGAGTTTTCCTTCATTCACTCTAGCTGCAGTGAGGGAAAAGCCTCTCTTGAAGAAGTAACATTTGGACTGGGATTTGAACGAGAAAGAAAAGTATATGGATTCATTTCCAGCTGAGAAAAGAGTATGGAGAAATTATGAAAGTTTGTCCTGATGATGCAGAGCAGAATTACATGGATAATTTTTAAATACTAACAATGTCTGGGGCTCCAAAATAATTGGGATACAATAAAGACAGTATACATAGAGTGAGAGCATGGATTTTCATAGACTCTATTATAATGGGATAAACAATGGCTCCCTTCTTGAGCAAATTATGCTAGGAAGCAGGTACTGCACTTAACAATCTATTATATCATTTAATCCACCGAGACTCAATGAAGTGAACGTTGAAATGAGCACCATTTTAGAGAGAAGGAAATTAGCACTTAGAGGGGGGAATTTGAACCCAGCTCTCTCTTACCCCAGAGCACTTGCTTTTACATTAAATTGCTTGGACAAGACATGACACCTTCTGGCACCTTGGGAATCTAAGTCCTATTTTGCACATTGCTTCCACAGGAAAATAGGTTATAACTTCTAAAAAATTAACTTTCAAATGAACTTCTAGAACACAATCTATTCATAACTAGATGGAATTGTCTACATAGTTTAAAGTGCCCTCTCTCCTAATGCAAGATGATATTTTCTATAGAAATAGCAAAAGTGCTAGATATGAAAAGCCTTGAGAGAGAGTATGTGACTTTATATAACATTTTCTAATTCTAATCTGTTTTGAAACTATACCTGAACATTGTTTACTTTTTTTTTTCTTTCCCTCTAATCCATATTTATCCAAGACATAGCCTGAGATAACAGTCAATGTCTATAAGATAAAGTATACAAAAAGAGGACAGTAAAAGATAGCTACATCGCACGAAAAAGCAAGAGAGTTCCAGAAAACCATCTATTTCTGCTTTATTGACTACACCAAAGCCTTTGACTGTGTGGATCATAACAAACTGTGGAAAATTCTTAAAGAGATGGGAATACCAGACCACCTCACCTGCCTCCTGAGAAATCTGTATGCAGGTCAAGAAGCAACAGTTAGGATCAGACATGGAAAAACAGATTGGCTCCAAACTGGGAAAGGAGTACGTCAAGGCTGTATATTGTCACCCTGCTTACTTAATGCTGAGCAGGATGAAGCACAAGCTAGAATCAAGATTGCTGAGAGAAATATTAATAACCTCAGCTATGCAGATGACACCATCCTTATGGCAGAAAGCAAAGAAGAACTAAAAAGCCTCTTGATGAAAGTGAAAGAGGAGAGTAAAAAAGTTAGCTTAAAGCTCAACATTCATAAAACTAAGATAATGGCATCTGGTCCCATCACTTCATGGCAAATAGATGGGGAAACAATGGAAACTGTGAGAGACTTTTATTTTTCTGGGCTCCAAGATCACTGCAGATGGTGAGTGCAGCCATGAAATTAAAAGACACATGTTCCTTGGAAGAAAAGCTATGACCAACCTAGATAGCGTATTAAAAACCAGAGACATTACTTTGCCAACAAAAGTCTGTCTAGTCAAAGCTATGGTTTTTCCAGTAATCATGTATGGATGTGAGAATTGGACTATAAAGTAAGCTGAATGCCAAAGAATTGATGCTTTTGAACTGTGGTGTTGGAGAAGACTCTTGAGAGTCCCTTGGACTGCAAGAAGATCCAATTGGTCAATCCTAAAGGAAATCAGTCCTGAATATTCATTGGAAGGACTGATGCTGAAGCTGAAACTCCAATACTTTGGCCACCTGATGTGAATAACTGACTCATTAGAAAAGACCCTGATGCTGGGAAAGATTGAAGGTGGGAGGAGAAGAGGATGACAAAGGATGAGATGGTAGGATGGCATCGCCAGCTTGATGGATATGAGTTTGAGTGAGCTCTGGAAGTTGGTGATGGACAGGGAAGCCTGGCATGCTGCAGTCTATGGGGTCTCAAGAGTCAGACACAACTGAACTACCGAACTGAACAGAACTGAATTGAATATTGCACAAAGTTACCATTCACACCCAAGTTTCGATTCTGAAGTTTTAATAACCTTTTACTTTCAAAGCCTTTGCCTTTTAAACCTTAGTTTTACCAACTTTCCTCTACTTGTTAATGCAGGAATGATTTAGTATACCCCATCTAAAAACCACCCCATTCTCTTCAGTACACACACAAAATCACATTTCTAGTGTTTCCATGAATCAGTCAGAACTTACCCATTCAACATATATCAAGATCCATCTATGTGCTGGACATTGGGTCAACTGAGAGGTCCAGGGCTGGATTCGGGAGTCACGATGTATGTTATCCATACATGTTTCAATAGATACATATGCAGTCCTTAAGGTAGTCCTCTAAATGAGACAACTGTTTCTTAAGGCACAGACTTTCCTGGGCCACAGCTACACTACTTAAAGTGTGAACGACTTCATGTTTCTCTGGTTTTCCTATGGGTGCTTTATAATTATTGATTTAAATACACATCCCAAAACAGTAAATGTTGGTATGCAGATTTAATGTTAGTAATGAGAATTAAACATTTTGAACACTACTTCAATAAAAACAATAACATTGCCAGGTATGTTGTCAAAATTAGTAAAGCATAAATCTACAAACATTAAAGGGAAAAATATACAAATCCAATATTATCCCCTAAATTGTTATCAGTATAACAATTTTTAAATTATCTACCATTCATGTAAGAGCTTTGTGTATGTTAAGTCACGGTCATATCTGACTCTTTATAGTCCCGTGGACTGTAAACTGCTAGGCTCCTCTGTTCATGAGATTTTCCAGGCAAGAATACTTGAGTGGGTTGCCATTTCCTACTCCAGGGGATCTTCCCTAGGGTTTGGCAGGCAGATTCTTTACCACTAACACCACCTGGGAAGCCCAAATCCTGGGTAGGTCAGTGGTAAAGAATCCGCCCACCAATGCAGGAGAGGATCCTCTGCAGTAGGGAATGGCAATCCACTCAGTATTCTTGCCTGGAAAATCCCATGGTCAGAGGACCCTGGCCAGGCTATAGTCCCCTGGGGTTGCAAAAGAGTCAGATACAACTTAGCAACTAAACAAGAGGAACATATTAATAAAATCAGAGGGATTCTGATTATTTCATTCAAAAACTTCTAATTTTGTAAAATTTTCCACCAGATCAAGAGTCTTTGTTGCAGCCATGAAAGGGAAAGAGTAATTGACTTCCATACTGTTAAATAATAAATGTTTAACATTTACTTTCAGAATATTCAAATTGCATTTATTGATACCTGACAGAGTTTTATTATTGATAGCATAAGTGTAAACATAATTTTTATTTAAATTTGAAGCCCTCAGTGATCTCAATATTAATCTGAAATCTCTCATCACTGATTTATTGCAGAAGGCCTTCACTCAAGGAACTCAAAGGATCTAAACTTTTGCTATATCTGAAAATCCTACTGAAAAACACAGCACTGCATTTACTATACATTAAATAAAAAAGAGCAAGCCAAAGGTATCCAGACTGAGAAGCACCATGGTTAAAGATGGGGAAACTGGAAAAATACTAGCCAGGACCAAATACTGCCATTACAATTTACCAGCTCTGTGACCTTGAACCCTATCTTCCAAGTAAGAATAGGATAAAATGATATAACTCATGTGAGGCACTTAGGTTAGTGCCTGGTAAAAATAAGAGTTCAGTATAAACAAATAACTTATCACAAAATAAACTGACATTGCTTGGGAACATGCTAAGCACCTTGTGTGAGAGTTCAGTTTCTTAATTGTGCCCGATTCTTTGCAACCCCACAGACTCCAGCCCACCAGGCTCTTCTGTCCATGGGATTCTCCAGGCAAGAACACTGGAGTGGGTTGCCATTCCCTTCTCCAAGCACCTTATAGGGATTGTTTCCTTTAATTCTTACACCACCACCAAAAGTTATGTGCTGTTGTCTTCGTCTTACATGTAGCCAAGATTTTGTTAAGAGAGAAATTGAAGGGTGGGGTGAGGAAGGAAGGAAGGAAGATTAAGCTTCCTAAATGAAAAAGACTAGATAATAGAAAACTTGTTTTCAGCTGTGTTTAACAATTCTGGATGTTATAAATTTATAACCAATTAACTGAATATTTATAAGTAACTACAATTAATTACAGACATTTATCAATTACTCAGTGCCTAATTAGAAAATCTAGTTATTACCTGGAATTTTATTTCTTCTCCTCTCACACATTTCATGGCACATATAGTTGCTGTCAGGAACACCAAGCTAAGTCAGGTTTTAGATTAATCGCACATACATAATCGCATGTATCTCTTGCATGCATAGCACTTTAAATATCCCTGTTCAGGGAGAAGGGGAGAAGTGAAACAGGGAATGATATTATTAAGGATTTGGAAGAGACTGAACCAACAAAATCTGGTAGGGGAAATGAAAGACACATGCCTCATCATTATGAATATTCAAGATAGGTTTTTAAAAACTTAGTTAAACCTTCAAAGTAAAAGAAATTTTCCATTTAAATAACCATTCACAGATTAAGTACATTCATTCTATTAACATTTCCTTGGGCATTTTTCTTCCCTAGCACTGCTCTGACCTTAAAATTTGTCTGAATTTTTGTTTCTCAAAATTGCTCCTCAGGCAAATTTCCTGTGCTATATCTCCAAAGACAAATAGAGGTGAAGAATATTTCATGGTAAAATAATAATTTCTCCAGCTTTATTAATCTCTGCTCACACTGGCTGAACTTAAAACATTGTAGATTGCTTTATCTCCTACATGCTCTTGATTCATTTATCGATATAGATGGAGAAAAGAATTTGTATATTTAATAGTGTACACATCATTTTTCTGTCTTTTCAATGGACCTAATTTTGTGTCCTTTTCAAAAAGCTGCTTTTATATGTTTTATTAAAATACATCTGGGATTCATTTTAAGGATTAAGAAAAATCAGTAACCTTAGAACTGGAAACAGCTAGGTTTGCATCCTAGGGTTCCCCTCCCTAAATATGTGGCCTCAAATTAAACAAATCAGTTAACCATCTTAGATTCAGTTTCCTCTTTTCTAAAATTGCAATAATTATCCATAAAATGCCTGGAAAACCTAGATACAATATATGAATTAAAAAAAAATAAAAAACCTTTGGTATTACTAGAGTATCTCTGGTCCTAAGGTAGTTTATTTTGCCTCTGAATTCAGTCCTGGAAATAAAAGGTCTTTCCAAGTAATTAAACAAAACATGTTGATGATCATACTGTCAATAAAAGTCTCAGATGTTTAAACACTTATCCCACTATATGCTTAGCCAATGACCCTGACAACTGGGAGAGAATTCTCCAGTAGAATATGTATCATCATATTCTTATCTATTTATTCCTTCTTCTCTTGACTAAGTTGAACCATAATTTTAAAGTCATGCTGCTGCTGCTGCTGCTGCTAAGTCGCTTCAGTCATGTCTGGTTCTGTGCAACCCCATAGACGGCAGCCCACCAGGCTCCCCCGTCCCTGGGATTCTCCAGGCAAGAACACTGGAGTGGGTTGCCATTTCCTTCTCCAATGTATGAAAGTGAAAAGTGAAAGTGAAGTCGCTCAGTCGTGTCCAACTCCTAGCGACCCCATGGACTGCAGCCCACCAGGCCCCTCCTTCCATGGGATTTTCCAGGCAAGAGTACTGGAGTGGGGTGCCATCGCCTTCTCCATTTAAAGTCATACTTAACCTTATTTGCAAAGGCATACAAGGCCCATTAGCGCCAGCTCACTTCACCATTGTTTAGGTAAATGGACCCAGGAACTCAGACCACCTTCCAACAACCTCTGTCCAGGTGTTCTTCCAACACCCTCCAGGACCTCTTCCCTGCAGGAACTTAGCTTCCAAGATCAGCTAACACTATTTTTTGTGGTTAGCTCCTCATTGCCAACCAGGAACTGCCATATCTGCCAGAAATATTCCTCCAAAATGAAGACTACCATCAACTTGTTGCTCCACCTGCAAATGTGAGTATCTTACACCTACCTCTCTGGGTTTCTCTTTCCATCATGAAGATGTGGCCCTGGAAGGTGTACACTACTTCTGGGCAACCACCTGATCAACTTGCATAGGCCTGTGGGCTGCAGAATGGACTTGCTCATCCCCAAGCATGACAAGGAACCTTCCAAGCCCACAACCTTCCTCATTCCAGAGGCCCCTCCCAGGTGTGGACCGAATAGAAACACAAAACAATAATGTCTCCTTTTACATCAAAAAAATAGTTCTGGAAGTGATTCATTTAGTTATTCACTCATTTATTTTTATCTCTCCAGTGGGAAGAAGAATTTATTTCAACTTAAAATGTTGTAGAAGGCTTCCCACAATTAGCTAGATTTAACTCTTCATTGCTTCCAGGATACATTCCAAACTCCTGGCAGTGGCATTTAGAGAATTCATCACATTCTTAAAATATATCTCTAGTCTTTATTTTTCATTTTTCTAAACTCTTTTGCCCCAACAATATCAAGCTACTGGATTTTCTGCAAACACAACATATATTTCAATCCTTTTCTCATTTTATCATTTAATTCTTCTACCTAGGGTCATCCTTCCTTCCTTTCTCCATCTGCTGCCATCTTACCCCACTTCTAAGTCATAATTCTCAAATACTTTCTTCATGGGGAATCCTCTCCTAGACTGCTCACCTTACCCCAGCCTCCAGATTGACCCTGAGGAAGGTCAATGACTGTTTATCAAGCACTTGGTTGTTTAATCACTAAGTCATGTCTAATTCTTCTGTAACTCTCTGAATTGCAGCCCACCAGGCTCCTTTGTCCATAGGATTTACCAGGCAAGAATACTGGAGTGGGTTTCCACTTCCTGCTCCAGGGATCTTTCTGATGCTGGGATCAAATCCATGTCTCCTGCAGCTCCTGCCTTGGCAGGCAGATTCTTTACTGCTGAGCCACCTGGGAAGCCCCTACATTAAGGTAGGCAAAGTCTATTCTTAGAAGAAAAGAATAGATTTGAAATGAAGGAGGAAACGAGAAAGAAATAGAGAAGACCAAGAGGGCTGTGAATCTTTACAGTGATATATTGAAGGACAGACAACAAAAGAGGAAGCAGGGAAAGAGCAAATAAACCAAAAGTTGAGGAAAGGGTAAAGAGAAAATCGAAGGGAGCAGCCTTAGGTGTTTATCAGCTGTGGGGAATGACTGGGAATGCAGATTTTGGGGCTATTTTGCTGTACTTCATGGGAAAACCACTCGGCATTTTTCAAGAATGCATACAAAATAATTTTCAATTCTTAGATTGAATTTCTCATGCATGTCATACCCTGGAGAATACCATTCCGTTGAAATAGGCCACATGGTGAAAAGAAGAGTGAAGTCGCTCAGTCGTGTCCGACTCTTGGTGACCCCATGGACCATAGCCTACCAGGCTTCTCAGACCATGGGATTTTCCAGGCAAGAGTACTGGAGTGGGTTGCCATTTCCTTCTCCAGGGGATCTTCTTGACCCAGGGATCAAACCTGGGTCTCCCGCATTGCAGGCAGATGCTTGGGCTGTGTGTGTGTGTGTGTGTGTGTGCTCAGTCACTCAGTTGTGTCCGACTCTTTGCAGTCCTGTGGACTGTAGTCCATCAGGGTCTTCTGTCAATGCAATTTTCTGGGCAAGAACACTGGTGCAGGTTGTCATTTTCTACTCCAAGGGATCTTCCTGACCCAGGGATCAAACCTGAGGCTCTTACATCTCCTGCATTGGCAGGAGCACTAGCACCCCTCGGGAAGCCCTTATTCAGGTTACCTACTATAATATTTATTATTGTAATTGTTTCTTCAGTGGCTTGTCTTACTAGACTGAAATCTCTATGAAGATAGATATTCTGTCTTAATCATTTTTGTAACACCATCCTCTAGGACAATATCTGGCAAGTACTAGGTGCTCAGTAAACATTCACTGAATGAATTAATTAATGAATAAGTATGGTACTAGAAGCCTTGTACCAACTTTAGTCACAATAACATGGAAGAAAAATCTTCAGATAGAAAATGTCTTCAAAGTTTGGGACCAATTATGTAACAATATTTTTTCCCCAAAGGTAAGAACCAACACCACCTACATTTTACTTCAGCAGTGATTTTCCTTTTTGCATGGGCAAATTACACATCAGAGCTCCCACACCCAGTGTCTTGCAAAAGAGAATAAATATGATATACAAAGCATTCTGCTGATTGTAGAGAGGAAAAGACACAGAGTAGATGGTAGAGATAATAAATGTGTTGGTGTCTATAATTTACTGCACTTAGGTGATAATCCACCATAGCCGCAAACTATATTTTCCCCAAAAGGTCAACATATTCAAGTCACATAGTTATATTCTTAAAATATTCTGATTGATTATGAGTGAATTCAGTAGAAGATTCAATGTATTTGTAACTCCAAAATTTGTAAGTCAAATTTTGTTGCATAGCAAATCATATTTTAATTGCTGTTTTCGAGGGTTCTAATCAAGGAGATGCATTCATTTATTAGCCAGATATTTACTGAGAATTATTATGTACCAGGCACAGGGCAGTGTACTAGTGACACAAAGTGTACAGTATACAATGAACAAAGAACACAGTCCATACTCCCAAGGAACCCAGGAATAAATGCAATGTAATGGGAATATAATGGGAGTGTTTGTGGAAGTGAGCCTCAGTCTGTGTGGAGGTGCCAGGGAATGGTTCACATATAAAGGTAAATCTGGAGCTATGTCATGAACCAATTTTCTATGCAGGTGAAAAGAAACAGACGAACATGAGGACAAGGAGCTCAGGACCAATTCAGTGCATTTAGTGAAAGGCAACTTGTTCAGTATTGTTAAACATTAAAAAATAAAAGTAACAGGACTTAGGCAAGAAAAGTGACAAGGGGTCTTACATGCCTTGCCATGAAGCACGGATTTCATTCATCCTGGGGGAAAATATTTGTATAGTTCTGATTGCATTGTGAAGACCGAGTAGAGAACAATGAGACTGGAGGCAAGGAATTTTTGAAGATCCTTGGAATTGTCCAGATGAGGAGTGATGAGGATCTGAAATGTGGCAAAGCTGGGGAAGAAATGAATGGTGAGAAAGAATTTTCAATACTTGGTTACTGAAGAGATATGGGAAAGGAAGTATGGATGACTTCCAACTTTCTAGATGGGAGGCTGTGTAAACAGTGCCAATCCAAGGATTTGGGACCACTGAAAAGTTCAGTTTCTTGAGTCTGGGCATATATGAGACATCCAGGTGGTAATCAGAAGCAAAATCCCTGCTGAAGAAAAACTTGAGAATATTTTAGGTACACATGGCCATTGACCATGTGAAGAACATGAGAAGTGTTTGCAATATCTTAAAGTTGTTACCTCCAATTTGTCTTGTTTAAATCTAGATTTTATATATATATATATTTTATATATATATGGAGATTTGTTGAAACAGTGGTTCACAAACTTCAGTTTCCTGTTCACATTTGGAAAATGTGAAACATACTTAACAGGTACCAGAAGCTTAGTACAGCAAGATTTTCAACTTTGTTGACAAATTCAGTGATGGTGTAGTCTCAAAACTCTGGGGAGACACAAAGTTTGAATGGCTCTCCAAATAACTGACTTCTTAACATAGATTATCACTGATTAAAAGTAAGGCATATCCTTGCATGCATGACTATCTAAATGCATATCTCAGTAACAGAAAACTCCAAGATCCCATACTGATGCACTGTTTCATTTTTTTTTTTTTTTAATTCAAATGTAAGAAACAAAAACTATAGACCACTTTGCCTAGTTCTCCTTCTGGGGTTTATCTTGTTCCTTCTTTTGGAACATATTCCTCTGTTGCTTCATTTTGTCTAATTCTGTGTTTTAATTTCTGTGTATTTCATAAGTGGTTACATTTCCTCATCTTGGAGAAGAGATCTGACATAGAAGATTCCCTAAGGGCCCAGCAGTGCACTCCACTCGGATCAGAACTCTATTCTCTAGGAGTCTCTTATGTTGACTCCTTGGGTCCACTCTGTTACGGTGAGACCACTATTATGGTGGGGCTAGCCCCCAACCCAGTTGGCTACCAGGCCCTGTCTCCTGTAGAGGCTGCCACCCACTGGTGGAAGTGGCTGTGATCTGGCTCAGCTGGATGCATGGCCCATGAAGCCCCAAGACTGTTGCTTGTGACTGATGGGTGGGGCTTGGTCCAAATATGGCTGGCTGCTTGGCTTGGGGTGTCCCAGGACAGGTGCAGACCAGTTGCAGGAGGGTAAGTCCCAAATGCTAACAGGTAGAGGGAAGACTCCCAAATGGTGCTTGTCAGCATCAGTGTCCTCCCTGTAGAACAAGCTCCCCCAGATTTCTGTTGCCAATGTCTGTGTCCCCAGGGGAAGTTCCAGTTGCTTCCTAACTCCCTGGGCGGCTTTCTAATATCAGCAAGTGAGTCTGACCTGGGCTTCTTTCAAATCACTGCCTCTGTGCTGGGCCTCAGAGTATGTGAGATTTTGTGTGCACCCTTTAAGAGTGGGATCTTTGTTTCCTACAGCCCTCCCACTCTGTTTGCAAACCCTGCTGGCCTTCAAAGCCAGATATTCTGCAGGCTTATCTTCTCAGTGCAGGACCCCCCGGCTGGGGAGCTCAGATCCCATGCTCCTTGGGGAGAACCTCTGTAGTGGTGACTATCCTGCCTTCTATAGGTCGCCTACCCAGGGACAGTAGGTCTTTACTGCATCTCTGTCTCTCCTACCCACCTCACTGTGGTTCCTTCTTTATATCTACAGTCTTGGAACATTTTTTCACTAATCTCCAGGTCATTCTCACATGATAGTTGCTCTGTAAATAGTTGCAACTTTGGTGTGCCTGAGGGAGGAAGTGAGTTTAAGATCTTCGTGCCTCTCCATATTGGCCAACACTTTTACCTTTTAAAAATTTACCTTTTTAAGACTTTTTAAGGTAAAAACCCTAAGAGGTTGAATTAGAATTGAAAGCATCTATATGAACACAGACTTTTAAGAATATATACAGAGATAGATTTAGAAATAGTCATAAAGTTATCTACTTATCTCTATATATATACACACACATTCCCTAATTGTCCATGAGAGAAGTTCAGAAGCAATAAAATTCCAGAAGGACTAAGCACTCTGAGGCTACATTTCTTGGCTCCCAAATATCACTCTCTACTAAAAGGGCTTCCTTTGTGGTTCAGCTGGGAAAGAATCCGCCTGCAATGTGGGAGACCTGGGTTCGATCCCTGGGTGGGGAAGATCCCCTGGAGAAGGGAAAGGCTACCTACTTCAGTATTCTAGCCTGGAGAATTCCATGGACCATATAGTCCATGGGGTCGCAAAGAGTTGGACACGACTGAGCAACTTTCACACACACACACTAAAAGGAACTCAGGCTTCCTGGGGACATGCTGGCTCAAGGGAGAAACAGGGAAAGAAGAAAATAAGCCCGGACACAAATTAAGCTGTAAAATAAGGAAATGATCACAGACCAAAACTTCTGTCATTTGAGCATTAATATAAAAGAGAGCACAGAATTACAACCTATTGGATACAATAGTAACCTATGATTCCACATTGATATAGATAAATGATAGACAGATGATAGATAGATAAACAGAAAACACATGTCTAGGATTCTATTATTCCATGCTGATAAATAAGTAAAGACTTTTTAAATGTTTTTAATAAGTAAAGAAGGAATGATACAAATGGGTAATCAGTATTTGACAACCAATACAGTGGTAGATGAAAACAATGGAAGGTATCAATATATTCTAAGATGGGTAATATTTGATATAGGGCTTCCCTTGGTGGCTTACATAATAAAGAATCTGCCTGCAATGCAGGAGACCTGGGTTAGATCCCTGGGTTGGGAAGATCCACTGGAGAAGGAAATGGCTGCCTACTCCAGTACTGCCTGGACAATTCCATGGACAGAGGAGCCTGGTGGTCTATAGTCCATGGGGTCGCAAAGAGTCAGACATGACTGAGAGACTAACACAACAAGATTTGATATGAAAAGTGTTTGGAGGTAATATCAGAATGTGCATGAGTGCATGCTCAGTCATGTCCAACTCTTTGTAGCCCATGGATTGCAGCCCACAAGTTTCCTCTGTGCATGGGATTTCCCAGGCAAGAATACTGGAGAGGGTTGCCATTTTCTTCTCTAGGGGATCTTGCCAATCCAGGGATTGAAACTGGCTCCTTACTGTTAAGCCACCAGGGAAGCTGTACCTTACCACAAAACATGGTTCAAATTTAGAAGGAAAATGATGACTCTAGGTTGGAGAAACTTTGTGAACACCAAGTTGACCAAGTGACCAATGGTGAAAATCACCTGAAATTATGGTTGCCTTGTGTCTGAAGGAGATCAGCCCTGGGATTTCTTTGGAAGGAATGATGTTAAAGCTGAAACTCCAGTACTTTGGCCACCTCATGCCAAGAGTTGACTCATTGGAAAAGACTCTGATGCTGGGAGGGATTGGGGGCAGGAGGAGAAGGGGACGCCAGAGGATGAGATGGCTGGATGGCATCACTGACTTGATGGATGTGAATCTGAGTGAACTCCGGGAGTTGGTGATGGACAGGGAGGCCTGGCGTGCTGCGATTCATGGGGTCACAAAGAGTCGGACATGACTGAGAGACTGATATGATCTGATCTGATGTAGTACACAGAATGAGAATGCAGCACTTTTTTTTCTTTCTTTTCTTTGTTTCTTTTTTATTCCTACAAAGAATACAGGAAAATATTTTTGCATTGAGATTCACAGGAAAATATCAATCAGACTCTGGTTGACAGTGATCTTCATGATAAAAAGCCTATATTTCTTATGACTATCAAGGGAATAGGAAACAAGGAAAGTGTGGGATTATTTCAGACTGAAGGAAAATGATAGCACTTAATACAAAATGCAACATGTATTTTAGGATCAAATCCTGACCCAGGAAGTAAAAAGACATTTCTTTGCGTTAGATAAAATCCAGATGGGATTTATAGATTGTATGTGAAAGTGAAAGTGTTGGTTGCTCAGTCGTGTTCAACTCTTTGCAACCCCATGGACTGTAGCCCACGAGGATCCTCTATCCATGGAATTCTCCAGGCTAGAATACTGGAGTCGGTTGCCATTTCCTTCTCCAGGGGATCTTACTGACCCAGGGATCTTCTGTATTGCAGGCAATTTCTTAACTATCTGAGCCACTGGGGAAGATACAGTCATATTAATGTTAAATCACTAATTTGAAAAATTAAATGGTAATAATAAGAAAATGTTTGTCTTTGGGGGCAATACATCCTGGAATTAAAATACAAACTGCATCATAAAGAAAAGCCTCACATAAATGCATGAAAGTAACAGAAAGCCTTTGTTCCACGTCTGCTGCACATCCTAAGCATGAATTAATCAGGGTCTAGGAAGAAAAAGATGCACAGCTGAATTGGGCAACTGATGATAGTTTAATACAGGAATTATTTTGTAAAATATGGGGATTATATGAAAACTCATATGTGATTGTGCAATACCCTCAGAATAAAACAGCAGAATTCCCTGTGGAAAGTTTCATTAGTGATTCAGGAGATAGTTCCAGTAGTCACATATGGATGTAAGAGTTGGACCATAAAGAAGGCTGAGTACCAAAGAACTGATGCTTTTGAAATGTGGTGCTGGAGAAGATTGTTGAGAGTCCCTTGGACTGCAAGGAGATCAGACCAATCAAACTCTGAATATTCATTGGAAGGACTGAGGCTGAAGCTGAAGCTCCAATACTTTGGCCATCTGATGTAAAGAGCTGACTCACTGGAAAAGACCCCGATGCTGGGAAAGACAGAAGGCAAAGGAGAAAAGGATGGCAGAGGATGAGATGGTTAAATGACATCACCAACTCAATGGACATGTGTTTGAGTAAACTCTGGGAGATAGTGAAGAACAGGGAAGCCTTATGTGCTGCAGTCCATGGGGTCTCAGAGTCGGACACAACTTAGCAACTGAACAACAACTACAGACATGAAGGAAATTAATACATTTTTACATCTATTATTTGACTCTACTGATTTTAGTCACATCCCACATTTCTCTGGAACTAGAAAACTCCAAAATCTTAACTCTAGCATTTAATCTGTAGTTACAATGACAATGATAGGGTGCTCTTTTTAGAACCTGAATCTTGGCTTTATTTTAGTTGTCCAAGTAACTAGACAGGGCAAAGACTAGTAGAGTTTTGCCAAGAAAATGCACTGGTCATAGCAAACACCCTCTTCCACCAACACAAGAGAAGACTCTATACACAGACATCACGAGATGGTCAACACTGAAATCAGATTGATTATATTCTTTGCAGCCAAAGATGGAGAAGCTCTATACAGTCAGCAAAAACAAGACCAGGAGCTGACTGTGGCTCAGACCATGAACTCCTTATTGCCAAATTCAGACTGAAATTGAAGAAAGTAGGGAAAACCACTAGACCATTCAGGTATGACCTAAATCAAATCCCTTATGATTATACAGTGAGAGTGAGAAACAGATTTAAGGGACTAGATCTGATAGATAGAATGCCTGATGAACTATGGAATGAGGTTCGTGACATTGTACAGGAGACAGGGATCAAGACCATCCCCATGGAAAAGAAAAGCAAAAAAGCAAAATGGCTGTCTGGGGAGGCCTTACAAATAGCTGTGAAAAGAAGAGAAGCGAAAAGCAAAGGAGAAAAGGAAAGATATAAACATCTGAATGCAGAGTTCCAAAGAATAGCAGGAAGAGATAAGAAAGCCTTCTTCAGCAATCAATGCAAAGAAATAGAGGAAAACAACAGAATGGGAAAGACTAGGGAACTCTTCAAGAAAATCAGAGATACCGAGGAGGAGGAGCCAAGATGGCGGAGGAGTAGGACGGGGAGAACACTTTCTCCCCCACAAATTCATCAAAAGAGCATTTAAACGTCGAGTAAATTCCACAAAACAACTTCTGAATGCCAGCAGAGGACATCAGGCACCCAGAAAAGCAGCCCAACTCTTCGAAAGGAGGTAGGAAAAAATATAAAAGACAAAAAAAGAGACAAAAGAGGGAGGGACGGAGTTCCGTCCCGTCCCGGGAAGGGAGTCTTAAAAAGAGAGAAGTTTCCAAACACCAGGAAACCCTCTCACTGCCGAATCTGTGCCAAGCTTTGGAAGCACAGACGGCAACATAAAAGGGAGGGGAAAAAAAAAATAAACAATTAAAAATCACGGATTGTGAGCCCTACGGTAACTCCCCCAGCGGAGAAGCAGTGCAGACGCCTGCACACGGCATTAGCAAGCGGGGGCTGGGCAGGGAAGTGCGGCGCGGGCTGTGTCCCTTAGAGTAAGAATCGGGCCGAATGTCCTGAGCGCTATCTGAGCGAAATAATTTGGGCTAGCAAACCAGACTGTGGGATATCTACCACGCGAAAAGCCAGCCCTAACCTAAGACACCGCCAGGCCCGCGCACAGAACAAAGGACTGAACAGAGATAGCCGGCTGCAGACCTTCCCCCTCCGGTGACAGGCAGCCAGAGCCGGAAGGGGGCAATCACAGCCCCAGAGAGACACTATCTATAAAACTGTAAGCAGGCTTCTTTGCTAACTAAAACTTCTTGGGGGTCTGGACGGTCAACATCTGCCTGAGAAGGTGCGCCAGTTTTACACCCAGATAACCGAGTGGCGGGGAGGCGATAAGTCGCAGCATTGGCGCCCGCCAAACACCTCATCACCTGAGCTGCTCAACCTGGGAAGAACACAAAACGCAGGCCCAACCGAGTCTGCGCCTCTGAGGACTACCCGAGTGCCTGAACCTGAGCGGCTTGGACCTGGGAGCTCAGTCCAGGGCCGGCCTCTGATTGTTCCTGGCAGAACAACCTAGAGCCCAAGCAGTGTGGGCAGGGAGGCTACACGCGCCGTGAGCGGGGGCAGACCCAGTGTGGCTGAGGCACTGCGAGCGCACGCCAGGGTTATCTGTTTGCAGCATCCCTCCCTCCCTCCCCACAGCGCGGCTGAACAAGTGAGCCTAAAAAAAAAAAAAAAAAAATAGTGTCCTCCACCGTCCCCTTTGTGTCAGGGCGGGAACCAGACACTGAAGAGACCAGCAAACAGAAGAAGCTATAACAGAGGGAAACGCCTTGGAAGCTACAGGCCATAGATTAAAACCCTGTGGTTACTACGGATTACATAGGAAGGGGCCTATAGATCTTGAGAAATATAAGTCGGACTAAGGAACTGCCAAAAATGAACTGAACCCACAATACTCACAACAAAACCAGAGAAAGACCTAGATATATTTTTACTATTTTTACGATCAATCTTTCTTTCTTTCTTTTTTTTTTAATTAAAAAAAAATTTTTTTAAGTACTCTATTGTCCTTTAAATTTCACTTTTATAACTATTACTTTGCAAAAAAAAAAAAAGACCCTATTTTTTTTTTTTTCTTCTTCAGCAAACTTCATATATATATTTTATAATTTTTTGACCATGGTTTTTTTTTTTTTTTCTTTTTTCTTTTTCTTCTTTTCTTTAACATTGTATTTTTGAAATTCCAAACTCTACTCTAGATTTTTAATTTTAGCCTTTTGATATATGTTATCAATTTTGTACCTATAGTTTTTTTCATAATTGCTGTGACTTTTTTTTTTTCCTCTGTTTCTTTCTCTTCTTCTTTTATATAACATCGTATATCTGCAATTCCAAACTCTACTCAAGATTTTTAATTTATGCTTTTTGGTATTTGATATCAATTTTGTACCTGTATTTTCTTTATAATTTTTGCGACATTGTTTTTGTTGGTTTGTTTGTTTTCTCTCTTTATTTTTCTTCTTCTTCTTTTTTTTCTTTAACGTTGTATTTTTGAAATTCCAAACTCTACTCTAGATTTTTAATTTTTGCTGTTTGGTATTAGTTATCAATTTTGTACCTGTAGTTTCTTTATTACTTTCACGACCTTGTTTGTTTTTCTTTGTTCGTTTTTTCTCTCTTTCTTTTCCTTCTCCTTTTCATTAACATCGCATTTTTGAAATTCCAAACTCTACTCTAGATTTCTAATTTTTGTTTTTATGTATTTGTTACCAATTTTGTACCTTTAAGAACCCAATCTTCAGGACCCATTTTTCACTAGTGTACGAGATTACTGGCTTGACTGCTCTCTCTCCCTTTGGACTCTCCATTTTCTCCACCAGGTCACCTGTATCTCCTCCCTAACCCCTCTCTACTCTACCCAACTCTGTGAATTTCTGTGTGTTCCAGACGGTGGAGAACACTTAAGGAACTGATTACTGGCTGGATCTGTCTCCCTCCTTTTCATTTCCCCCTTTTATCCTTCTGGCCACCTCTGTCTCCTGCCTCCTTCTTCTCTTCCCTGTATAATTCCGTGAACATCTCTGAGTGGTCCAGTTGTGGAGTGCACATAAGGAAGTGACTACTGGCTAGCCCACTCTCTCCACTATTGATTCCACCTCATCTCATTTGGGTCACCTCTAACTCCCTCCTCCCTCTTCTCTTCTCCATGTAACGCTGTGAACCTCTCTGAGTGACCCTCACAGTAGAGAAACTTTTCATCTTTAACGTAGATGTTTTATCAGTGGTGCTGTATAGAAGGAGAAGTTTTGAAACTACTGTAAAATTAAGACCGATAACTGGAAGTAGGAGGCTTAAGTCCAATCCCTGACTCCAGGGAACTCCTGACTCCAAGGAACATTAATTGACAGGAGCTCATCAAACGCCTCCATACCGACACTGAAACCAAGCACCACACAAGGGCCAACAAGTTCCAGGGCAAGACATAACAAGCAAATTCTCCAGCAACAAAGGAACACAGCCCTGAGCTTCAAGATACAGGCTGCCCAAAGTCACCCCAAAACCATAGACATCTCATAACTCATTACTGGACATTTCATTACACTCCAGAGAGAAGAAATACAGCTCCATCCACCAGAACATCGACACAAGCTTCCCTAACCAGGAAACCTTGACAAGCCACCTGTACAAACCCACACACAGTGAGAAAACGCCACAATAAAGAGAACTCCACAAACTGCCAGAATACAGAAAGGACACCCCAAACTCAGCAATTTAAACAAGATGAAGAGACAGAGGAATAGCCAGCAGATAAAGGAACAGGATAAATGCCCACCAAACCAAACAAAAGAGGAAGAGATAGGGAATCTACCTGATAAAGAATTCCGAATAATGATAGTGAAATTGATCCAAAATCTTGAAATTAAAATGGAATCACAGATAAATAGCCTGGAGGCAAGGATTGAGAAGATGCAAGAAAGGTTTAACAAGGACTTAGAAGAAATAAAAAAGAGTCAATATATAATGAATAATGCAATAAGTGAAATTAAAAACACTCTGGAGGCAACAAATAATAGAATAACAGAGGCAGAAGATAGGATTAGTGAATTAGAAGATAGAATGGTAGAAATAAATGAATCAGAGAGGATAAAAGAAAAACGAATTAAAAGAAATGAGGACAATCTCAGAGACCTCCAGGACAATATTAAACGCTACAACATTCGAATCATAGGGGTCCCAGAAGAAGAAGACAAAAAGAAAGACCATGAGAAAATACTTGAGGAGATAATAGTTGAAAACTTCCCTAAAATGGGGAAGGAAATAATCACCCAAGTCCAAGAAACCCAGAGAGTCCTAAACAGGATAAACCCAAGGCGAAACACCCCAAGACACATAGTAATCAAATTAACAAAGATCAAACACAAAGAACAAATATTAAAAGCAGCAAGGGAAAAACAACAAATAACACACAAGGGAATTCCCATAAGGATAACAGCTGATCTCTCAATAGAAACTCTTCAAGCCAGGAGGGAATGGCAAGACATACTTAAAATGATGAAAGAAAATAACCTACAGCCCAGATTATTGTACCCAGCAAGGATCTCATTCAAGTATGAAGGAGAAATCAAAAGCTTTTCAGACAAGCAAAAGCTGAGAGAATTCTGCACCACCAAACCAGCTCTCCAACAAATACTAAAGGATATTCTCTAGACAGGAAACACAAAAATTGTGTATAAATTCGAACCCAAAACAATAAAGTAAATGGCAACGGGGTCATACTTATCAGTAATTACCTTAAACGTAAATGGGTTGAATGCCCCAACCAAAAGACAAAGACTGGCTGAATGGATACAAAAACAAGACCCCTGCATATGTTGTCTACAAGAGACCCACCTCAAAACAGGGGACACATACAGACTGAAAGTGAAGGGCTGGAAAAAGATTTTCCATGCGAATAGGGACCAAAAGAAAGCAGGAGTAGCAATACTCATATCAGATAAAATAGACTTTAAAACAAAGACTGTGAAAAGAGACAAAGATGGTCACTACATAATGATCAAAGGATCAATCCAAGAAGAAGATATAACAATTATAAATATATATGCACCCAACACGGGAGCACCGCAGTATGTAAGACAAATGCTAACAAGTATGAAAGGAGAAATTAACAATAACACAATAATAGTGGGAGACTTTAATACCCCACTCACACCTATGGATAGATCAACTAAACAGAAAATTAACAAGGAAACACAAACTTTAAACGATACAATAGACCAGTTAGACCTAATTGATATCTATAGGACATTTCATCCCAAAACAATGAATTTCACCTTCTTCTCAAGCGCACATGGAACCTTCTCCAGGATAGATCACATCCTGGGCCATAAAGCTAGCCTTGGTAAATTCAAAAAAATAGAAATCATTCCAAGCATCTTTTCTGACCACAATACAGTAAGATTAGATCTCAATTACAGGAGAAAAACTATTAAAAAATCCAACATATGGAGGCTGAACAACACGCTGCTGAATAACCAACAAATCACAGAAGAAATCAAAAAAGAAATCAAAATTTGCATAGAAACGAATGAAAATGAAAACACAACAACCCAAAACCTGTGGGACACGGTAAAAGCAGTCCTAAGGGGAAAGTTCATAGCAATACAGGCACACCTCAAGAAACAAGAAAAAAGTCAAATAAATAACCTAACTCTACACCTAAAGCAACTAGAAAAGGAAGAAATGAAGAACCCCAGGGTTAGTAGAAGGAAAGAAATCTTAAAAATTAGAGCAGAAATAAATGCAAAAGAAACAAAAGAGATCATAGCAAAAATCAACAAAACCAAAAGCTGGTTTTTTGAAAGGATAAATAAAATTGACAAACCATTAGGCAGACTCATCAAGAAACAAAGGGAGAAAAATCAAATCAATAAAATTAGAAATGAAAATGGAGAGATCACAACAGACAACACAGAAATACAAAGGATCATAAGAGACTACTATCAACAATTATATGCCAATAAAATGGACAACGAGGAAGAAATGGACAAATTCTTAGAAAAATACAACTTTCCAAAACTCGACCAGGAAGAAATAGAAAATCTTAACAGACCCATCTCAAGCATGGAAATTGAAACTGTAATCAGAAATCCTCCAGCAAACAAAAGCCCAGGTCCAGATGGCTTCACAGCTGAATTCTACCAAAAATTTAGAGAAGAGCTAACACCTATCCTGCTCAAACTGTTCCAGAAAATTGCAGAGGATGGTAAACTTCCAAACTCATTCTATGAGGCCACCATCACCCTAATACCAAAACCTGACAAAGATCCCACAAAAAAAGACAACTACAGGCCAATATCACTGATGAACATAGATGCAAAAATCCTTAACAAAATTCTAGCAATCAGAATCCAACAACACATTAAAAAGATCATACACCATGGCCAAGTGGGCTTTATCCCAGGGATGCAAGGATTCTTCAATATCCGCAAATCAATCAATGTAATACACCACATTAACAAATTGAAAAATAAAAACCATATGATTATCTCAATAGATGCAGAGAAAGCCTTTGACAAAATTCAACATCCATTTATGATCAAAAGTCTCCAGAAAGCAGGAATAGAAGGAACATACCTCAACATAATAAAAGCTATATATGACAAACCCACAGCAAACATTATCCTCAATGGTGAAAAATTGAAAGCATTTCCTCTAAAGTCAGGAACAAGACAAGGGTGCCCACTTTCACCATTACTATTCAACATAGTTTTGGAAGTTTTGGCCACAGCAATCAGAGCAGAAAAAGAAATTAAAGGAATCCAAATTGGAAAAGAAGAAGTAAAGCTCTCACTGTTTGCAGATGACATGATCCTCTACATAGAAAACCCTAAAGACTCCACCAGAAAATTACTAGAACTAATCAATGACTATAGTAAAGTTGCAGGATATAAAATCAACACATAGAAATCACTTGCATTCCTATACACTAATAATGAGAAAACAGAAAGAGAAATTAAGGAAACAATTCCATTCACCATTGCAACAGAAAGAATAAAATACTTAGGAATATATCTACCTAAAGAAACTAAAGACCTATATATAGAAAACTATAAAACACTGGTGAAAGAAATCAAAGAGGACACTAACAGATGGAGAAATATACCATGTTCATGGATTGGAAGAATCAATGTAGTGAAAATGAGTATACTACCCAAAGCAATCTATAGATTCAATGCAATCCCTATCAAGCTACCAACGGTATTCTTCACAGAGCTAGAACAAATAATTTCACAATTTGTATGGAAATACAAAAAACCTCGAATAGCCACGCAATCTTGAGAAAGAAGAATGGAACTGGAGGAATCAACCTACCTGACTTCAGGCTCTACTACAAAGCCACAGTTATCAAGACAGTATGGTACTGGCACAAAGACAGAAATATAGATCAATGGAACAAAATAGAAAGCCCAGAGATAAATCCACGCACATATGGACACCTTATCTTTGACAAAGGAGGCAAGAATATACAATGGATTAAAGACAATCTCTTTAACAAGTGGTGCTGGGAACTCTGGTCAACCACTTGTAAAAGAATGAAACTAGAACACTTTCTAACACCATACACAAAAATAAACTCAAAATGGATTAAAGATCTCAATGTAAGACCAGAAACTATAAAACTCCTAGAGGAGAACATAGGCAAAACACTCTCTGACATACATCACAGCAGGATCCTCTATGACCCACCTCCCAGAATATTGGAAATAAAAGCAAAAATAAACAAATGGGACCTAATTAACCTTAAAAGCTTCTGCACATCAAAGGAAACTATTAGCAAGGTGAAAAGACAGCCTTCAGAATGGGAGAAGATAATAGCAAATGAAGCAACTGACAAACAACTAATCTCGAGAATATACAAGCAACTCCTACAGCTCAACTCCAGAAAAATAAATGACCCAATCAAAAAATGGGCCAAAGAACTAAACAGACATTTCTCCAAAGAAGACATACAGATGGCTCACAAACACATGAAAAGATGCTCAACATCACTCATTATCAGAGAAATGCAAATCAAAACCACTATGAGGTACCATTTCACACCAGTCAGAATGGCTGCGATCCAAAAGTCTACAAGTAATAAATGCTGGAGAGGGTGTGGAGAAAAGGGAACCCTCTTACACTGTTGGTGGGAATGCAAACTAGTACAGCCACTATGGAGAACAGTGTGGAGATTCCTTAAAAAACTGGAAATAGACCTGCCTTATGATCCAGCAATCCCACTGCTGGGCATACACACTGAGAAAACCAGAAGGGAAAGAGACACGAGTACCCCAATGTTCATCGCAGCACTGTTTATAATAGCCAGGACATGGAAGCAACCTAGATGTCCATCAGCAGATGAATGGATAAGAAAGCTGTGGTACATATACACAATGGAGTATTATTCAGCCATTAAAAAGAATACATTTGAATCAGTTCTAATGAGGTGGATGAAACTGGAGCCTATTATACAGAGTGAAGTAAGCCAGAAAGAAAAACACCAATACAGTATACTAACGCATATATATGGAATTTAGAAAGATGGTAACAATAACCCTGTGTACGAGACAGCAAAAGAGACACTGATGTATAGAACAGTCTTATGGACTCTGTGGGAGAGGGGGAGGGTGGGAAGATTTGGGAGAATGGCATTGAAACATGTAAAATATCATGTATGAAATGAGTTGCCAGTCCAGGTTCGATGCACGATACTGGATGCTTGGGGCTGGTGCACTGGGACGACCCAGAGGGATGGAATGGGGAGGGAGGAGGGAAGAGGGTTCAGGATGGGGAACACATGTATACCTGTGGCGGATTCATTTTGATATTTGGCAAATCTAATACAGTTATGTAAAGTTTAAAAATAAAATAAAATTAAAAAAAAAAAAAAGAAAAAAGAAAATCAGAGATACCAAAGGATTTCATGCAAAGATGGGCTCAATAAAGGACAGAAACGGTATGGACCTAACAGAAGCAGAAGATATTAAGAAGAGGTGGCAAGAAAACACAGAAGAACTGTACAAAAAAGATCTTCACGACCCAGATAATCATGATGGTGTGATCACTGACCTAGAGCCAGACATCCTGGAATGTGAAGTCAAGTGGGCCTTAGAAAGCATCACTATGAACAAAGCTAGTGGAGGTGATGGAATTCCAGTTGAGCTATTCCAAATCCTGAAAGATGATGCTGTGAAAGTGCTGCACTCAATATGTCAGCCAATTTGGAAAACTCAGCAGTGGCCACAGGACTGGAAAAGGGCAGTTTTCATTCCAATTCCAAAGAAAGGCAATGCCAAAGAACGCTCAGACTACCGCGCAATTGCACTCATCTCACACGCTAGTAAAGTAATGCTCAAAATTCTCCAAGCCAGGCTTCAGCAATATGTGAACCATGAACTTCCTGATGTTCAAGCTGGTTTTAGAAAAGGCAGAGGAACCAGAGATCAAAGTGCCAACATCCGCTGGATCATGGAAAAAGCAAGAGAGTTCCAGAAAAACATCGATTTCTGCTTTATTGACTATGCCAAAGCCTTTGACTGTGTGGATCACAATCAACTGTGGAAAATTCTGAAAGAGATGGGAATACCAGACCACCTGATCTGCCTCTTGAGAAATCCGTATGCAGGTCAGGAAGCAACAGTTAGAACTGGACATGGAACAACAGACTGGTTCCAAATAGGAAAAGGAGTTCGTCAAGGCTGTATATTGTCACCCTGTTTATTTAACTTATATGCAGAGTACATCATGAGAAATGCTGGACTGGAAGAAACACAAGCTGGAATCAAGATTGCCGGGAGAAATATCAATAACCTCAGATATGCAGATGACAATACCCTGACAGCAGAAAGTGAAGAGGAACTCAAAAGCCTCTTGATGAAAGTGAAAGTGGAGAGTGAAAAAGTTGGCTTGAGCTCAACATTCAGAAAACGAAGATCATGGCATCCAGTCCCATCACTTCATGGGAAATAGATGTGGAAACAGTGGAAACAGTGTCAGACTTTATTTTTCTGGGCCCCAAAATCACTACAGATGGTGACTGCAGCCATGAAATTAAAAGACACTTACTCCTTGGAAGGAAAGTTATGACCAACCTAGATAGCATATTCAAAAGCAGAGACATTACTTTGCCAACAAAGGTCCATTTAGTCAAGGCTATGGTTTTTCCTGTGGTCATGTATGGATGTGAGAGTTGGACTGTGAAGAAGGCTGAGCGCTGAAGAATTGATGCTTTTGAACTGTGGTGTTGGAGAAGACTCTTGAGAGTCCCTTGGACTGCAAGGAGATCCAACCAGTCCATTCTGAAGGAGATCAGCCCTGGGATTTCTTTGGAAGGAATGATGCTAAAGCTGAAACCCCAGTACTTTGGCCACCTCATGTGAAGAGTTGACTCATTGGAAAAGACTCTGATGCTGGGAGGGATTGGGGGCAGGAGGAGAAGGGGACGACAGAGGATGAGATGGCTGGATGGCATCCCTGACTCGATGGACGTGAGTCTCAGCGAACTCCGGGAGTTGGTGATGGACAGGGAGGCCTGGCGTGCTGCGATTCATGGGGTTGCAAAGAGCTGGACATGACTGAGCGACTGATCTGATCTCAAGTAACTAGATATTAAGATATTTTTCTTCCCTTTTCCTTGACTCTAAGTGGATATGCTATCCAATATCAAGGATTCACTACTCAACTTGGGCGTGTCACAAATTGAACTGGTCACTAACATTGTTTCTGACATTAAACAAATCAGTTGATAAAAGATTATTTGAGTGGCCATACAGAATCTTAAGAGATTCAAATGGCATTGTTAATTTGCATTAATAATGCAGAAGCTAACATCTGTTCTGATAAGCTATGTAAAATTCCTGCTGAACATTTCTGGAAGTGCTAAATGATTGTGCAACTGACCACTTTCAATGTTATTGCTACAGCAATAAACATGGTGGTTTTTACTTTTGGATTCTTGGACAACAATTTAAATGGTGTCTTTTAAGAACATATTTATTTTTGAATAGAGTAGCCATTGGTATCAACACAATTGTTATATATGCCTGTAGTCCAAACAATGCTCCAAGCCAGGAATGTTGCTAATGGATCAGTCTTCCTTTATTCTCATCACTTATCATGCTTTGTTACTTGTCAGGATCTGCCTCTAAGTTTGACTAATGTTAAAATTCAAAAGCAGAAATCATGACAAAGTTATTGTAAATACAATCAAGTACCATTTTGCTATGGTTTTCAACACTTTGTTTCCAGCCCGAAGTTCTTGAATAAGCATATGCTTTGAAGCAGGATTTTGGAACTCTTTCTAATATAAATAAGTACTTGGTTTAGATGAATCATAGAGGCATTTTAGTACTCTGCACTAATACTGCCTCATTTTTATTTCTTCACATGAATATATGTGTATGAGAAAGAAGGATAAGGTGGGGGGAGAAGAAAAGGATGGAGGAGGGATGAAAACAGGAGAGAAGAAGAATAATGTTCTGATGTATAGTATAAATAGATATTCTCAAACATCACTCGGAGGAATATGGCAGGCATTAAATAAATGAAGAGCAGGGACTTCTCTGGTGGTCCCGTGGGTAAGAATCCACTGTCCAACTCAGGGGATGTGGGTTTGACCCTAGTCAGTTAACTAAGATCCTGCATGCAGCAGGGTAACTAAGCCTTCATGCCACAACTAGAGAGCCTGAACCTCGACTAGGGAAAGCCCAAGCATCTCACCTAGGAGCCCCTATGCCACAACAAAGACTCAGTGCAGCCAAAATAAATAAATAAAGCAAAGAGCAGCAAGATTATATTCACGGCTTTATAGGTTCTATTAGTTTCCCACTGTATTAGTTTCCCATGACTACTGTAATAAATAATCACAAACTTCCTGGCTTAAAATAACAGAAATCTATTCTGTCACAGTTTTGGAGGCCAGGAGGTCAAAATCCATTTCATTGGGCTCAAATCAAGATTTCAGCAAAAAGTCTTTTTTCCAAGTAAAGGAACATTCATAGGTTCAAAGGATTAGGAGTGGGTATTTTTGAAGGGCTATTTTCTGGCATACCACCTCTTACTAATACATGTTTACAACCACTCCACTCCTACCAGCTGTTAACGTTTGTGAAACTGTTTTTTGGACACAAAGAACTATCTTCCACCCAAATGAAAAAGTCTGGAGAAAAAGTTGAGCCTGAAATGATGAGACCGGTCTTTAATTAAATTATTTGTGGTAGATGGGCCATACAAGGAAATATGGCCTTTCCTTATGACTCCAGCCTGAGAGCTCCCTGAAGGTGGAGTCTGACTAGTATTCAGTTCCCCCATGATCAGCTCACGCCTTCCCGCACTCATATCCATTGTTTGTTTGTTAAATAAACAATCAAACGTGTACGTTATTATCATGAATCCTGTCATACTATTGTGCTTCATTCTACATTGACAAAGTCAATGATGGGAGTCATGGTTATAGCAAAGTTAACCAAACAGTTCTTTAGTCCTGGGGCTTTGCCCCTCTCATCCTTAGGGTCTGTCTTGCTCTTTTCCCCTGTATGGTGTTATCTGGCCCTTTATTCGTCCTGTCTCTTCCTTACTCTCACGTCCACAGCAGCCAGTGACTGGCTCTTTTCCCAGTGCTGTCGCCTCAATATAATAAGCTCTTGAGCAGAGACCCAGCATGTGACAATCCTCCAAGGATGGACCATGAAAGGAGCCTGCCAGCCAAGACACTGTCAAAGTCCAGGACCAGCTTTTATCTGAGTCATGGTTTCCTTCTGCTACATCCCTTCCTAAGACTAGGAAACACTCCTCTTTTCTTCTATAAATCAGCAAGTCATACTGAGTATATTCGGTCAAGAAAGTCTTTTCACTTTATCTCCCCACCACCTGATGAAATGAAAGCTTTTACTCTGCTTTAAAGGCTTTTTAAAAAGAATCCTTCTAACTTTTGCCAACATTTCACCCGCTTACCACAACCCCCATGTTCACCTCCATGCTCAGTCCCTCCGTTCGTTTTTATACCTTATTCTGTACTCCTTTACTCTAAGGATTTCATCTTCAGACTTTGATTTTTGGTTCCTTTATCTACCACCCAAAAGAAAAAATTAGATTCAGCTCTGGAACCTTGGGGAAAGATGTAACCAAAGTGGGAATCATGTCATATCTGGGTCACACATTTGCTCAAAAAAAAAGTTTCTCTTAGGATTCTTTCCTGTCAGATTTATATAGGATTTGGGATATCCCTTGGGCAGCTGCAATCTCTTTATTTAGATTCAGATTTCAATCAGTGAAACCATTCCAAATAGCTAACATGTTTCCTTCTACAATGGCCCCAAAGGCTTTTTCTGGTAAGCACTGCCAGACAGACAAAACAGAAATCACCTAAATTGCCACTTAGAATATATGGGCATCTTTTACCAAGAAGAGGTCATCTCCCAAAGAGGATCTGCATCATTGACACAAAAAGGACAGTAAGGTCAGTATCATTAATTAAAAACATAGGAAGCACTGTTTTATAAGGAAAAGAAAATTCAGTTCAGTTCAGTCACTCAGTCATGTTCCACTCTTTGCGACCCCATGAATCGCAGCACGCCAGGCCTCCCTGTCCATCACCAACTCCCAGAGTTCACTCAGACTCACGTCCATCGAGTCGGTGATGCCATCCAGCCATCTCATCCTCTCTTGTCCCCTTCTTCTCCTGCCCCCAATCCCTTCCAGCATCAGAGTCTTTTCCAATGAGTCAACACTTCCCTTGAAGTAGCCAGAGTATTGGAGTTTCAGCTTTAGCATCAGTCCTTCCAATGAACACCCAGGACCGATCTCATTTAGAATGGACTGGTTGGATCTCCTTGCAGTCCAAGGGACTCTCAAGAGTCTTCTCCAACACCACAGTTCAAAAGCATCAATTCTTCGGTGCTCAGCTTTCTTCACTGTCCAACTCTCACATGCATACATGACCACTGGAAAAACCATAGCCTTGACTAGATGGACCTTTGTTGGCAAAGTAATGTTTCTGCTTTTGAATATGCTATCTAGGTTGGTCATAACTTCCCTTCCAAAGGGTAAGTGTCTTTTAATTCCATGGCTGCAGTCACCATCTCCAGTGATTTTGGAGCCCAAAAAAATAAAGTCTGACACTGTTTCCACTGTTTCCACATCTATTTCCCATGAAGTGATGGGACTGGATGCCATGATCTTTGTTTTCTGAATGTTGAGCTTTAAGCCAACTTTTTCACTCTCCACTTTCACTTTCATCAAGAGGCTTTTGAGTTCCCCTTCACTTTCTGCTATAAGGGTGGTGTCATCTGCATATCTGAGGTTATTGATATTTTTCCCTGCAATCTTGATTCCAGCTTGTGCTTCTTCCAGACCAGTGTTTCTCATGATGTACTCTGCGTAGAAGTTAAATAAGCAGGGTGACAATATACAGCCTTGATGTACTCCTTTTCCTATTTGGAACCAGTCTGTCGTTCCATGTCCAGTTCTAACTGTTGTTTCCTGACCTGCATATAGGTTTCTCAAGAGGCAGATCAGGTGGTCTGGTATTCCCATCTCTTTCAGAATTTTCCACAGTTTATTGTGATCCACACAGTCAAAGGCTTTGGCATAGTCAATAAAGCAGAAATAGATGTTTTTTTTGAACGCCCTTACTTTTTCGATGATCCAGCAGATGTTGGCAATTTGATCTCTGGTTCCTCTGCCTTTTCTAAAACTAGCTTGAGGGATGGAATGGGGAGGGAGGAGGGAAGAGGGCTCAGGATGGGGAACACATGTATACCTGTGGCGGATTCATTTTGATATTTGGCAAAACTAATACAATTATGTAAAGTTTAAAAATAAAATAAAATAAAAATAAAATAAAATAAAATAAAACTAGCTTGAACATCTGGAAGCTCATGGTTCACGTATTGGTAGAGGAAGGTAAATGGTAAGGAATCTCCAAATAAATGCAGAAAGGAAAAAATACAAAAAGAAATGCTCAGTAATAAGGGCCATTGATTTGATAAAGATCACAAGACTAGTTGCAAAGTCAAAACGGGCTTGGAATTCAAATTTCCATACCCTGGTCCATAGAGATTTTCTCTATACAGTTTCTAATGAGCCTGTCAATTGTGGGCTCTAAGTATATAAGTGTTGATTCTTTTTATACAGCCACGTTGAGATGGGATGGAGGAATATATAAGCCAACTGACACAGTCAAAAATAGACCTTTCCTATTTAAATGTACAAGCTAGACTTAGAAAAGGCAGAGGAACCAGAGATCAAATTGCCAACATCTGTTGGATCATCAAAAAAGCAAGAGAGTTCCAGAAAAACATCTGCTTTATTCACTATGCCAAAGCCTTTGACTGTGTGGATCATAAAAAACTGTGGAAAATTCTGAAAGATATGGGAATATCAGACCACCTGACCTGCCTCCTGAGAAATCTGTATGCAGGTCAAGAAGCAACGGTTAGAACTGGACATAGAACAACAGACTGGTTCCAAATTGGGAAAGGAGTACGTCAAGGCTATATATTGTCACCCTGCTTATTTAATTTATATGCAGAGTACATCATGTCAAATGCCAGGCTGGATATAACACAAGCTGGCATCAAGATTGCAGGGAAAAATATCAATAACCTCAGATATGCAGATGACATCACCCTTATGACAGAAAGCAAAGAACTAAAAAGCCTCTTGATGAAAGTGAAAGAGGAGAGTGAAAAGTTGGCTTAAAACTCAGCATTCAGGAAACTAAGATCATGGCATCCAGCACCTCTTAAGTCTTCTCCATTGGCAGGTGGGTTCTTTACTGTTAGCGCCCCCTGGGAAGCCTCAGTGAGACCTGCACAGACAGCCTGTCCAGACAGTTTTTGACTGGGATTGTCAGCTCCTTCCCAAAATGTCTTGCCTCATGAGTCAGAGGACATGGGATCTGTGTCTGGGATCTTGAAACCAAGTTCCAGCAAGCTTCCAGGGCAGGTATAAGCACAGGTAGTACTTCTGAAAGACAATCTTATATTGAGGCACTTTATGTTAAGGAAGGAGATTCCTTGAAATTGTACTGAAAATAGTGTTGACACCTGAAAAATCTTTTCATACATTCATGAGTAATCTACACTGAATACTTTAAGTAGGCTGACATAAGGAAGTGGCCTTTTTTTTTTTTTTTTTTTTGGTAATCTGGCCTAGTGGGTAACAGAGATCATTTAATGTGGCTGAAGTGAGATGCCCTTATTGTCTATACTAATCTAATGTTAGTGTGGAGGATTTCTTGAAACAAGATGGGTGAGCGACTCAGAGGAATCTCTAAAGCAGTACTTGGGTAGCCAGAAATTGCCACAGCTTAATTAGAGCTATAGCTTCTATAGGCAGCCTGATGTGGGCAAAGAGGGCAGAGTTTCTCACCACTTTCCTTTTGTTCTCTTTTTTGGATTTTGGTGGCCTTCAAGTCATATATAAAATATGAATCATATATATATATGATTCATATATATAAATATTTATTTATTTATTTATTTATTTATTTATTTATTTCTGTCAATGGGAAGAGGGATCCCTGTCTCCTTCTCTTGAATCTTATACCTGGTCACAGAGGAAGTGATGCTATGGGACTTCTGAGACCAGTTCAGAAAGGGCCATGTTGCCTCTGCTAGTTCTTTTTATACATTCCTTTATGGAGCCTGAGCCATCGTGTAAAACATGAAACCACACTAAAACCTCCAGGCTGTGAGGAGACCCAGCTCACATAGAAAGGCCAAGTGTATGTACTCTGGTCAACTAGCCCCAGCTGAGGTCCCAGCCGGTAGCTGGCGTCAGTGGCCAGACATGTGAGTGAACATCATGGTCGAGATGACCCCAGCACCTGGGTGCTTAATCACTCCCAGTAGCTGAGTGATAGCAGATGAAGCCCAGGCATTGTGGAGCAGAAACAAACCACTCCTGCAATGGGCCTTCATAACCTCCAAAGGACTCCATGTAAGCAACCCTACTACTTCACTGTTTAAGGACAGTACTAATTCCAGCTCCCATTTAAGCTGGATCCAAATAAAATGTTTTGTTACTTTCCCCCATGTCCAACGCCTCTCTGCTGCAAATGTTTTGCCATTTTCAAATGGTTAAACATGAATACTAAAGCCTTGTAAATGACTTTATATAATAAGAAAAATACCTTCTCACACCGTATCTTTAGATTATTTGGCATTAAAATCCATTTCAGATGGAGAAATGACACATGGCAAATAACTGATGAAGGCGGACTTAATAGAACAGCAAAGTCTGGTTCCTGATACCTAGCTCCATACTCCCTCCCCAGGGAATGTTTAGTGACTATAAATATAGGACAAAGAAGATGAATACAATAAATGACCTCCATTCCTTGTCACTTGCTTTAATGCTTCCATGTTCAGTATTTTTCCCCAAGGAAACAATTCCTTTGCTAAATATATAACCCCTTTTCCACCAAACCTATGTAGTTCAACAAATATTTGACAACACTAGTAATGATATCTAGTCACAAGTCTTTTGGAGAAGGCAATGGCACCCCACTCCAGTACTCTTGCCTGGAAAATCCATGGACGGAGGAGCCCGGTAGGCTGCAGTCCATGGGGTCGCTAAGAGTCGGACACGACTGAGCGACTTCACTTTCACTTTTCACTTTCATGCATTGGAGAAGGAAATCGCAACCCACTCCAGTGTTCTTGCCTGGAGAATCCCAGGGACGGGGAGCCTGGTGGGCTGCCGTCTATGGGGTTGCACAGAGTCAGACATGACTGACACGACTTAGCAGCAGTAGTCACAAGTCTTTATTTGATTGTCAAGAAAAGATAAAGACAATCTGGAATCTAACATAATTATTGAACAATTCCTTTTTTCTGCTAGTTAGAGTTGAAAAGAAACAATACATTGATCTTTTAATCCAAAAGACCAGTAGTTAATACACACACCAGCAGAACTCTTAGACAACCGGTTTTTTGGTATGCCAGGAGTACACCAGTACCACTACTTTAAGCCTGGCTTGGCAAACAGAAATAGTTCAATAAGGCATTGGCTTATACACTGAAAAAAATTCCTAAAGACTCATTATTACTTGAGTCTCAAGCTTGATGTTAACTGAATAATTCTCAGTTCAGTTCAGTCTCGCTCAGTCATGTCTGACTCTTTGCGACTCCATGAACCGCAGCACACCAGGTCTCCCTGTCTGTCACCAACTCTCAGAGTTTACCCACACTCATGTCTATTGAATCAGTGATGCCATCCAATCATCTAATCCTCTATCATCCCCTTCTCCTCCTTCCCTCAATCTTGGGTCTTTTCAAATGAGTCAGCTCTTCACATCAGGTGGCCAAAATATTGGAGTTTCAGCTTCAACATCAGTCCTTCCAATGAACACCCAGGACTGACCTCCTTTAGGATGGACTGATTGGATCTCCTTGCAGTCCATGGGACTCTCAGGAGTCTTCTCCAAAACCACAGTTCAAAAGCATCAATTCTTCAGCACTCAGCTTTCTTAATGGTCCAACTCTCACATCCATACATGAGTACTGGAAAAACCACAGCCTTGACTAGATGGACCATTGTTGACAAAGTAATATCTCTGCTTTTTAATATGCTGTCTAGGTTGGTCATAACTTTCCTCCCAAGGAGTAAGCGGCTTTTAATTTCATGGCTGCAATCACCATCTGCAGTGATTTTGGAGCCCCCCAAAATAAAGTCAGCCGCTGTTTCCACTGTTTCCCCATCTATTTGTCATAAAGTGATGGGACCGGATGCCATGATCTTAGTTTTCTGAATGTTGAGCTTTAAGCCAACTTTTTCACTCTGCTCTTTCACTTTCATCAAGAGGCTCTTTAGTTCTTCTTCACTTTCTGCCATACATTGAAGTAAATGGTATCATTTTAGTGTCATTGTGAGCGTCTTACTATTAGTACATCAAAATGCCTTTCACTAGAGACAGGACTAGAAGAATATAACATAAAGAGAATCTATAAAATTCACCCAACAACATGATCTACCTTATGAAGCCAAAATACAAATCATGAGTGACACACAAATTATCTATTATGGCATTTTAGGAAGACACGGGACAGGATTCAGAATACTTGAATACTTGGATTCTAAATGCAGCTCTACATCAATATATATGTGATGTTGGGTAAAATCTCTTAATTTCCCAGTCTTCTATTACAGGCATATATCATTTTATCAAGTTTTGACTTTTTTGCACTTCATAGATAGTGTTTTTGTTTGTTTGTTTTTACAAATTTAACATTTGTGACAATTCTGTGTTGATCAATCTATTGGTGCAACTTTTCCAACAGTGTTTTCTCACTTCCTGTCTCTGTATCACATTTTGGTAATCTTTGCAATATTTCAAATTTTTCAAGATGATTATATTTGTGCAAGTGAAAGGAAAAGTCAAATAGCTCTCACTTTAAATCAAAAGTTAGAAACTATTAAGCTTAGTGAGGAAGATGTGATGAAAGCCAAGGCAGGTCTTGTACAAAACAGTTAGTCAAGTGTGAATGCAAAGTAAAAGTTCTTGAAGGTAATGAAAAGTGCTACCCAACAAATACACAAATGATAGGAAAGCAAAACAGCCTTATTGCTGACATGACGGAAGTTGTAATGGTCTGAATGAAAGCCCAAAGCAGCTACAACATTTCTCTAAGCCAAAGCCTAAGCTAATTCACAGATAGGCCCTAACTCGCTTCAATTCTGAGAGCTGAGAGAGGTGAGAGAGCTTCAAAAGAAAAGTCTGAAGCTAGCAGAGGTTGATTCATGAGATTGAAGGAAAGAAGCCATCGCTATAACATAAAGCTGCAACGTGAAGTAGCAAGTGTCAATAGAAGCTGCAGCTAGATATCCAGATGATCTAGCTAAGATCATTAATGAAGATGGCTACAGTAACAAGGGGCTTCCCTGGTGACTCAGTGGTAAAGAGCCTGCCTGTCAATGCAGAGGACATGGATTCAGTCCCTGGGTCAGAAAGATCCCTTGGAGAAGGAAATGGAAATCCACTCCAGTATTCTTGCCACAAAAGAGTCAGACATGGACATGACTTAGTAATTAAACAACAATAACAACACTAAACAAGATGGTTTCACTGTAGACAAAACAGCCTTATATTGGAAAAAGATACCATCTAGGATTTTCATAGCTAGAGACGAGAAGCCAGTACCTGGTTTCAAAGCTTCAAAGGACAGGCTGACTCTCTTGTTAGGGGATAATGCAGCTGGTGACTTTAAGTTGAAGCCAGGGTTCATTTACTATTCCCAAAATCCTAGGGCCCTTAAAAATTATGCTCAATCTAGTCTGTGCTGTAGAAATGGAACAACAAAGCCTGAATGATCATTTTTACAACACAGCTTCAGTTCAGTTCAGTCACTAAGTCGTGTCTGACTCTTTGCGACCCCATGGACAAGCTCACCAGGCTTCCCTGTCCATCACCAACTCCCAGAGCTTGCTTAAATTCATGTCCATAGAGTCCATGATGCCATCCAACCATCTCATCCTCTGTCGTCCCCTTCTCCTCCTGCATTCAATCTTTCCAAGCATCACGGTCTTTTCCAATGAGTCAGTTCTTTGCATCAGGTGGCCAAAGCATTGGAGTTTCAGCTTCAGCATCAGTCCTTCCAATGAATATTCAGGCCTGATTTCCTTTAGGATGGACTGGTTGGACTCCTTGCAGTCCAAGGGACTCTCAAGAGTCTTCTCCAACACCACAGTTCAAAAGCATCAATTCTTCAGTGCTCAGCTTTCGTTATAGTCCAACTCTCACATCCACACATGACTACTGGAAAAACCATAGTTTTCACTAGAAGGGCCTTTCACAACAGGGCTTACTGGATATTTTAAGCCCACTCTTGAGACCTACTGCTTAGAGAAAAAGATTCTTTACAAAATACTACTGCTCATAGAAAATATTATTGCACCTGGTCACTCAAGAGCTCTGATGGAGATGTACAACAAGATTAATGTTTTATGCTTGCTAATATAGCATCCATTCTGAAAGCAATGGATCAATGAGTAATTTCAACTTTAAAGTCTCATTACTTAAGAAGTACATTTCATAAAGCTATAGTTGCTGTTGATAGTGATTCATCTGATAATATGGGCAAAGTAATTGAAAATTTTTTGTAAAGGATTCAGCATTCTAAATGCCGTTATGAACTTTCATGGGAAATGTTCAAAATATCATGTTAACAGGAGTTTAGAAGACTGATTCTAATCCCCATGGAAGACTTTGAGGCGTTCAACACTTCAATGGAGGGAGGAATTGCAGATGTGGTAGAAATAACAAGAAGACTAGAAGTGGCTCCTGAAAAGGTAGCTGATTGCTACAATCTCATGATAAAGCGTTAACAGATGTAGTTTCTTCTGAATGAATGAATAAAGACAGTGGTTTCTTTCTTTTTTGTAATTGTATTTACTTGTTTGGGGCTGTGCTGGGTCTTCGTGGCTGCACAGGCTTTTCTCTAGTTGCAGTGAGCAGGAGCTACTCGCAAGTTGCAGTGCCCGGGGTTCTCAGTGAGGTGGCTTCTCTTGTTCTTGTTGCAGAGCACAGGCTCTAGGGCCTGAGGGCTTCAGTAGTTGTGATTCCTAGGCTCTAGAGCACAGGCTAAGTATTGTGGTGCAAGGGCTTAGTTGTTCTGCGGCACATGGGATCTTCCCCAACCTGGACTAGGAATTGAACCCCTGTCTCTTATATTGGTAAATAGATTCTTTACCACTGAGCCACTAGGGAAGCCCCAGAAAATGATCTCTGAGATGGAATCTATCCCTGGTGAAGATGCTATGCAGATTGTTGAAATGATTAAAAAAAAAAAAAAAAGATTAAGAATGAGCTTAGTTGATAAAGCACCAATAGGGCTTGAGAGGACTATCTCCAATTTTGAAAGAAGTTCTGCTATAGGTAAAAATGCTATCAAACAGCCTTGCATTCTAAAGAGAAATCATTCGTGAAAGGAAGATCAGCAAATCAATGTGGCAAACTTCACTATCTTACTTTAAGAAATTAGAAACACTCACCTCAGCCTTCAGTAACCACCACCTGATCAGTTACTTGTCACCAATATCAAGACAAGACCCTCCATCACAAAAAGATTACAGCTTTCTGAAGGCCCAGATAATGGTTAGCATTTTTAAACAAAAAAGTATTTTTTATCCAAGGATGCACATTATTTTTTGGACATAATGCTGTTATGTCTAACATAACACTTAATAGACTACAGTATACTGTAAATGTAACTATTTTTTAGAAATTTATTTATTAAATAATCTGCTCATTTTATAACAGTTTTAGATATATGGACTTATTACAATGATAGTACAGAGAGATATACCCACCACTAACTTTTCTTTTTTCTTTTTCATTTGAATTTTTTTTCATTGTTAATATATTTTTAATAAAAATTTATTTATTTTAATTGGAGGCTAATTACTTTACAATACTGTATTGGTTTTGCCATACGTCAACATGAATCAGCCACGGGTGTACACGTGTTCCCCATCCTCAACCCCCCTTCCACCTCCCTCCTCATGCCATCCCTCTGGATCATCCCAGTGCACCAGCCCTGAGCATCCTCTATCATGCATCGACCTGGACTGGCGATTCATTTCATATATGATATTATACATGTTTCAATGCCATTCTCCCAAATCATCCCCTCCTGCCTCTCCCACAGAGTCCAAAAGACTGCTCTATACATCTGTGTCTCTTTTGCTGTCTTGCATACAGGGTTATCGTTACCATGTTTCTAAATTTCATATATATGCATTAGTATACTGTATTGGTGTTTTTCTTTCTGGCTTACTTCACTCTATAATAGGCTCCAGTTTCATCCACTTCACTAGAACTGATTCAAATGTATTCTTTTTAATGGCTGAGTAATACTCCATTGTGTATATGTACCACAGCTTTCTTATCCATTCATCTGCTGATGAACATCTAGGTTGCTTCCATGTCCTGGCTATTATAAACAGTGCTGTGATGAACATTTGAGTACACGTGTCTGTTTCACTTCTGGTTTCCTCAGTGTGTATGCCCAGCAGTGGGATTGCTGGATCATAAGGCAGTTCTATTTCCAGTGTTTTAAGGAATCTCTACACTGTTTTCCATAGTAGCTGTACTAGTTTGCATTCCCACCAACAGTGTAAGAGGGTTCCCTTTTCTCCACACCCTCTCCAGCATTTATTGATTGTAGACTTTTGGATAGCAGCCATTCTGACTGGCGTGGAATGGTACCTCATTGTGGTTTTGATTTCCATTTCTCTGATAATGAGTGATGTTGAGCATCTTTTCATGTGTTTGTTAGCCATCTGTATGTCTTTGGAGAAATGTCTGTTTAGTTCTTTGGCCCATTTTCTGATTGGGTCATTTATTTTTCTGGAATTGAGCTGCAGGAGTTGCTTGTATATTTTTGAGATTAGTTCTTTGTCAGTTGCTTCATTTGCTATTATTTTCTCTCATTCTGAAGGCTGTCTTTTCACCTTGCTTATCGTTTCCTTTGTTGTGCAGAAGCTTTTAATTTTAATTAGGTCCCATTTGGAAAGAAATCTTAAAAATTAGGGCAGAAATAAATGCAAAAGAAACAAAAGAGACCATAGCAAAAATCAACAAAGCCAAAAGCTGGTTCTTTGAAAGGATAAATAACATTGACAAACCATTAGCCAGACTCATCAAGAAACAAAGGGAGAAAAATCAAATCAATAAAATTTGAAATGAAAATGGAGAGATCACAACAGACAACACAGAAATACAAAGGATCATAAGAGACTACTATCAGCAATTATATACCAATAAAATGGACAATTTGGAAGAAATGGACAAATTCTTAGAAAAGTACAACTTTCCAAAACTGAACCAGGAAGAAATAGAAAAGCTTAACAGACACATCACAAGCACAGAATTGAAACTGCAATCAGAAATCTTCCAGCAAACAAAAGCCCAGCTCCAGACAGCTTCACAGCTGAATTCTACCAAAAATTTAGAGAGGAGCTAACACCTATCATATTCAAACTCTTCCAGAAAATTGCAGAGGAAGTTAAACTTCCAAACTCATTCTATGAGGCCACCATCACCCTAATACCAAAACCTGACAAAGATGCCACAAAAAAAGACAACTACAGGCCAATATCACTGATGAACATAGATGCAAAAATCCTTAACAAAATTCTAGCAGTCAGAATCCAACAACACATTAAAAAATCATACACCATGACCAAGTGGGCTTTATCCCAGGGATGCAAGGATTCTTCAATACCCGCAAATCAATCAATGTAATACACTGCATTAACAAATTTAAAAATAAAAGCCATATGATTATCTCAATAGATGCAGAGAAAGCCTTTGACAAAATTCAACATCCATTTATGATAAAAACTCTCCAGAAAGCAGGAATAGAAGGAACATACCTCAATATAATAAAAGCTATATATGACAAACCCACAGCAAACATTATCCTCAATGGTGAAAAATTGAAAGCATTTCCCCTAAAGTCAGGAACAACACAAGGGTGCCCACTTTCACCACTACTATTCAACATAGTTTTGGAAGTTTTGGCCACAACAATAAGAGCAGAAAGAGAAATAAAAGGAATCCAGATTGGAAAAGAAGAAGTAATACTCTCACTGTTTGCAGATGACATGATCTTCTACATAGAACACCCTAAAGACTCCACCAGAAAATTACTAGAGCTAATCAATGAATATGGTAAAGTTGCAGGATATAAAATCAACACACAGAAATCCCTTGCAGTCCTAATAATGAGAAAATAGGAAGAGAAATTAAGGAAACTGTTCCATTCACCATTGCAACAGAAAGAATAAAATACTTAGGAATATATCTACCTAAAGAAACTAAAGACCTATATATAGAAAACTATAAAGCACTGGTGAAAGAAATCAAAGAGGACAGTAATAGATGGAAAAACATATCATGTTTCTGGATCGGAAGAATCAATATAGTGAAAATGAGTATACTACCCAAAGCAATCTATAGATTCAATGCAATCCCTATCAAGCTACCAATGGTATTTTTCACAGAACTAGAACAAATAATTTCACAATTTGTATGGAAATACAAAAAAACCTCGAATAGCCAAAGCAATCTTGAGAAAGAAGAATGGAACTGGAGGAATCAACCTGCCTGACTTCAGGCTCTACTACAAAGCCACAGTCATCAAGACAGTATGCTAATGCTAATGCTAAGTCACTTCAGTCATGTCCGACTCTGTGCAACCCCATAGATGGCAGCCCACCAGGCTCCCCCGTCCCTGGGATTCTCCAGGCAAGAACACTGGAGTGGGTTGCCATTTACCTCTCCAATGCAGGAAAGTGAAAAATGAAAGTGAAGTCGCTCAGTCGGGTCCAACTCTTAGCGACCCCATGGATTGCAGCCTAACAGGCTCCTCGGTCCATGGGATTTTCCAGCAAGAGTACTGGAGTGGGGTGTCATTGCCTTCTCCGCAAGACAGGATGGTACTGGCACAAATACAGAAATATAGATCAATGGAACAAAATACAAAGCCCAGAGATAAATCTATGCACCTATGGACACCTTATCTTTGACAAAGAAGGCAAGAATATACAATGAAGAAAAGACAATCTCTTTAACAAGTGGTGCTGGGAAAATTGGTCAACCACTTGTAAAAGAATGAAACTAGAACACTTTCTAACACCATACACAAAAATAAACTCAAAATGGATTAAAGATCTAAACATAAGACCAGAAACTATAAAACTCCTAGAGGAGAACATAGGCAAAACACTCTCCGACATAAATCACAGCAGGATCCTCTATGACCCACCTCCCAGAATATTGAAAATAAATGTAACTTTTATATGCACTGGGAAACCAAGAAATTAACATGATTCACATTATTGTGATATTCACTTTATTGTGATGGTCTGGAGCCAAACCTGCAATATCTCTGAGATACACATAAACTTTAAAACTAGAAAGTTGTACTGAGTTGTCATGTGGGGGATGTGGATTTTCAAGTAAATCTGTACATTTGAGCCAGTTTCTTATCCCTAGGATCCTCCATGCTTGTACTATCCAGAAGTTTGTCTTGTCTTTCCTTTGCCTATGTTTTTTACACACATACACAGAACTTTTGCTGTATGCATGTTATATATTTATATTTAAAGTCGTGTCTGACTCTTTGCGACCCCATGGACTGTAGCCTACCAGGCTCTTCTGTCCATGGTACTTTCCAGGCAATAGTACTGGAGTGGATTGCCATTTCCTTCTCCAGGGGAATCTTCCCGACCCAGAGATCAAACCCAGTCCCCTGCATTGTAGACAGACGCTTTACCGTCTGAGCCACCAGGGAAATCCATTTATTTTTATAAAAGTAGTATAATCCCTCAATGTTTTCAAATGCCTGACTTAAGCTTTGATTGCTGAGGCATCCACTACAAAGAAAGCTATCTCAAGTAAACACATTGCCATCCACAGATAGAGCCACCACCGCCATCACCACCACTATTTGGGCTGTTTTTTCTTTTTTTCTCTTTCTGTGCTTGAGATTGTCACTTATGTTTAAATTCATCAATAAAAAATGAGCCCATGAAACTCTAAAGCCCACCTTCAATCCCAATAAAAAACAGAGTCCCAGCCCTGTGCTCTCTCTCTCTCTCTCTTACACTCTCTCTATCAGCAATCTTGCTGTGTGGCCACAGTGTGCCATGGAATTTCCAGGATAATCAAGTAATAAACCTTTTTCCTCCCAAATTTGGTGATGTTTATTGCTGAGGGCATCTTGCAATCACAATAAGAACCACAAAGTCTGGTCTGGCCACAACACTGGTTACCAAATGACTGAGACCAGCACAAAAAAATTACAGTTACATAAATTATATAACATAGGCATACTTCAAGTATTCATCAGAAAACTTAGAAAATACTGAATGAAAACTGATATATCCATCATTTAATCTTAACAAATAATATTATTTTATCACACTTATTCCTGATCTTTTTCTGAAATAAAAAATGTTGCAAATATAACTAAAGTAACCAAACATAACCACCAAACATCACCGCAACCTGATTCCAGTGCTATTCCACTTCCTGCCTCATCATACTGTAATATCCAGATGTGTGTACATTTTCCACTTCATATTTTTATATTTTACTACACCTATATATTAGTCAAAGCTATGGTTTTTCCTGTGGTCATGTATGGATGTGAGAGTTGGACTGTGAAGAAAGCTGAGTGCTGAAGAATTGATGCTTTTGAACTGTGGTGTTGGAGAAGACTCTTGAGAGTCCCTTGGACTGCAAGAAGATCCAACCAGTCCATTCTGAAGGAGATCAGCCCTGGGATTTCTTTGGAGGGAATGATGCTAAAGCTGAAACTCCAGTACTTTGGCCACCTGATGCGAAGAGCTGACTCATTGGAAAAGACTCTGATGCTGGGAGGGATTGGGGGCAGGAGGAGAAGGGGATGACAGAGGATGAGATGGCTGGATGGCATCACTGACTCAATGGACGTGAGTCTGAGTGAACTCCGGAGTTGGTGATGGACAGGGAGGCCTGGTGTGCTGCAATTCATGGGGTCACAAAGAGTCGGACATGACTGAGCGACTGAACTGAACTGAACACCTATATATCAATACCAATATAATAGTCTCTGGATTTTTAAAACTTATACAGGTGGGATGATACTGACTGCATCTTTCAACAGCTTGTTTTTTTCCCCACCTTTATGCTTTCCAGATTCATTCATGTTAATAAACATTTAAAGTTCATTCATTTAAACACTAGTATGTTCATATGAAAATATTACAACTTATATATCTATTCCTTATTGCTAGACATTCAGAGGTTTTCCATTTTGCCTCTATTACTAACAGTGCCACAAGGCATAAGCTCTTATACATCTTCTTGTGCACCTGGGGGAGAGCACATTCAAGGTATTGATCTAGAAGTACAATCGGTGTGTCTCAGGGCATGTTCATCTTCCACTGCACAAAATACTACAAAGCAGCATCCAAAGTGGTTCCAGCAATTTAAATGCCTGCCTGCAGTGTACAGAAGCTCCCATTTCCCCCCACCAAAGTGATAATGTGGTATTTACACATTCTAATATTGTTCCAACACAAAGAGAATAATAAAGTAACTCATGTTCATTTGCATTCCCCACATTGATACTGAAGCTAAGAATATTTTAGCTTGATTTTCTGTGAATTGCCTTTCATCTAGTCCCTTTCATAAGGCGGTTGGGACTGTTTTCCAGGCTCTAAGCTCAAGAGCCTTTAGCCAGGGCCATGTCTCCTTCCCCAAGCAAACATAAAGATGCTCAACCTCCACAGCCTGCATCTAGGTGTGATATTACCCAGGTTGTGGAAGCATCACTCAGAGCTCACTGTTCTGGCTTTGACTGTACTAACTGGTTCCCCCTTAGGGATCCATCCTTCCTTCCCTCCTTCTCTCCCACCTTCCCTTCCTCCCTTCTTTCCTTTCAGCTCAGTCACACTTCTGTGTATCTTCCTGTGGTACATTTCTTTATAAAGAAACTGTAATAAGAGGGAGAAAGTAGTAGATGCCTTAGTCTACCATGTTGCTTGAACTAGTTTTATTTCATTTTAAGTCATTATCTCCACCTACTGTTCTGTCTGGTTCCCTTTTTGTCTCTAAGATAGCTTTGGAAAAGTACATTTTGAAATTTCTCTACCTTGGTTTTCTGGAAATTTTAGAAAATTATGTGCTAGTTGATCTATTGATACTATCAGTGGTGACTGTAATTTTAACAAAATGAAAAGATGATAGAAGAGATTGTGAGAAACAGGGAAAGGGAGATTAGTCTTTAAATCTTACCTCTACTGAAATTGGGGGCCTTTTCCAAATACAGATTCTATTAGACTGATTCTATTAGATCACAAACCACTGATTTCTCTTAGTGCAATTTAGTTTTCTAAGTTTAAATAAATCTAAATCTATATAAAACATTTAGTTTTCTTGATCAAGTTACTAAAATTTCAGATCAGGGAAAATTCCAGTTTATATTGGGTTCAAGCTAGGAAAATCTCAGTCCTCCCCAAAATTGCTATCTTGATTATGGAATTCTAAGACATTTTACTCTATCTTTAGGCAAACTTTAGCTTAAAGCCACAGTATTTGTAGGCAAAAGTTATCTCAAGGGTCAAGACAACAGGTACATATGATGAAAGCAGCATAAAAATTCAAATTCAAAAATTTTGTTATTGGTTGAGGCTTTTAAAAGTCAGAAATCCTGTTCCAAAACCTCAGAGGTTTTTCTTTTTCTTTTTTTTTTTAATAACTACAGAGGACCCCGGAACAAAGCAGGTTTGAACTGCATGGATCCACTTATATGTTGATTTTTTTTCACTAAACACATTATTACTACAGTATTACTGGATCCACAGCTTGTTGAATCCACAGATGCAGAACTGTGTATGCAAAGGACCAATTGTAGAGTTAAACTCAGATTTTTGGACAGTGCAGAAGGCTGGCACGTCTAAAGTCCCCGGTTGTTCAAGGATCAGTTGTACCTATGCTGGTTTCCTAGCACTGTCAAAATAAACTACCACAAACTAGGTGCCTTAAAAACAACAGTTTATTATCTCACAGTTCTGGAGGCTAGAGGTCCAAAATCAGGGTGTTGGAGGAGTTGATGTTCCTCTAAAACCTGAGGGGAGAATCTTTCTTTGCTTCTTTCTAGTTACTGGTGGTTTACTGATGATTTTTGGCATTCTTTGGCTTGCAGCTGCAACACTTCAATTTGCCTTTGTTGCCACATATTCTCTTCTTCTTGTAAGGACACTAGTCATATCAGATTAAGAACTCAGTCCTTCCTGGTGGCTCAGAGAGTAAAGAATCTGCCTGCAATGCAGGATACCTGGGTTTGATCCCTGGGTCGGGAAGATCTCCTGGAGAAGGAAATGGCAATTCACTCCAGTATTCTTGCCTGGAGAATTCCATGGACAGAGGAGCCTGGTGAGCTACAGTCCATGGGGTTGCAAAGAGTCGGACACAACTGAGCGACTAACACTACCTCTGTCTGACCTCCTCTTAGCAGATTATGTCTGTAGTGACTTTCCAAATAAGTTCACAGACATAGAGAAGTAGACTGTGTGAAGACAAAGCAGAAACTGGAGTTATGCTATCACAAAGCAAGGAATGCCAGGAGCCACCAGAAGCTTGAAAAAATAAGGAAAGATTCTCCCCTAAAGCTTTCAGAAGACGTATGACTCTGCCAAACCTTTATTTTGGACCTTTGGCTTCCAGAAATGTGAAAGAATACATTTTTGTCATATTTAAGCCACTGAATATGTAGCTTAATTTGCTATGGCAGCTGTAATAAGCCAATATTCTTTTTATATAAGTGGAGAAAAATTTATTTCACCAATCCCTTATTGTTGAACAATTAGGTTTCTGATTAAAAGAACATAGTAAGATGCTAATAATGTACTGGATCATGATGAAAAGAAATGAAGAAGCTATCCAAATAACTTAAGAGATAGGTTATTATAAATGGGAAGAAACTACCAGAAAAACGATTTCAATTCAAAATAAACATTGTCTAGTAATCAGTACCATGGTTTTTCCAGTAGTCATGTACAGATGTGAGAGTTGAACTATAAAAAAGGCTGATCACAGAAGAATTGATGCTTTCGAATTGTGGTGTTGGAGAAGACTCTTGAGAGTCCCTTGGACTGCAAGGAGATCAAACCCGTCAATCCTAAAGGAAATCGACCATAAATATTTACTGGAAAGACTGATGCTGAAGCTGAAACTCCAATACTTTGGCCACCTAATGCAAAGAGCTGACCTGTTGGAAAAGACCCTGATGCTGGGAAAGATTGAAGGCAAAGAAGAGGGCAGCAGAGGATGAGATGGCTAGATAGCATAATCGACTCAATGGAAAGAATTTGAGCAAACTGCAGGAGATAGTGAAGGACAGGGAAACATGGTTTCTGCAGTCCATGGGGTTGCAAAGAGTTGGACACAACTTAGCAACTGAGCAACAACAGTAATCAGTACAGTGCAAACTGGGAAAATGGCAGCTTTGGGAGGTAATAAACCTTCAACCTTCAGGCACAGAGGGCCATGAGTATTTAGTGCACATGTTTCAAAGGGTATTCGAGCACTGAATAGTGGGTTGAACTTGGTAACCGTTACATTTTCTTTTAGTCTAAAAGTTAATGAGTCTACCCCTCAGGCATCACCGGCTCGATGGACGTGAGTTTGACCAAGCTCTGGGAGTTGGTGATGGACAAGGAAGCCTGGTGTGCTGCAGTTGATGGGGTCGCCAAGAGTTGAACACAACTGAACAACTGAACTGACTGAACTATCCCTCAGGAGAGAGTGCTGTGGGGAAAAATGTATGAAAGAGAAATATCCAAACTGAAGAAACGTACCGAAAGGACAATCTAAACCCTACAAAATTCTCTAAGCTCTCAAGAACATTACCATTTTGTCATTTGGAAACAGGAGTTTTAAAAAAGAAATTCAAAAAAGTAATGTTAATGGAAGTCACATCTGCTGTGACAGGCTTAGAAGGAATGATTCATCACAATTTAGAGTTAGGAGGAATTTTGAAGATCTTCTTGTCCAATACCTTCAATTTATTAGATGAATTCACCGAATTCAAGGAAAAAACTGATTGGGAACTTCCCTGGCAGTCCAGCAGCCAAGCATCTACCTTGCAATGGATGGGACACAGGTTTGATTTCTGGTCAGGGACTAAGATCCCAGATGCCCACAAAGCAACCACTGAGCTCGTGTGCTCTGGAGCCCACGTGCCACAAGTAGAGAGCCCAAGTGCTGCAGCTACTGAAACCTGCATGCTCTGGCACCTGCGCACTGCAGCTCCTGAGCCTGCACACCACGACTAGACAGTGTGTGCGCTGCAGTGAAAGAGCCTGCCTGATGCAACAACGATTCTGTGAGCCGCAACCAAGAACTGACAGGGCCAAAAAGAAAGAGAGAGAAAGGAAGGAAAAAAGCAAGCCCTGACTGGAGTAGGAGAGAATGGTTTAAAAAGTAGATTATTAAAAATAAGAACTAAACCTAATTTAGCAATGACAACCCCTCCCTACTCAAACAATGTCAAAATAAATATTTTGTTTAAAAACAGTGATTGGTCCTTAGTCACTTAGCTAGTTAATGATAGAAGTAAGATTTCAATCTAGGCTTTCAGATCCAACTGTCAAACTGATTTTAAATGTTGTTTACATTCTCAGGTAACATGAGACTTATTAGAATTTTCTGATATTGTTCCTTTAAATGACATTTAAAACCCTAGTTCCAAAGGTTGAAACAATTACACTTTACCAAAGGGTAATTATACAGATATTTTTACTTTCTTTAGCATTTTCCAAATACACAGATCCTTTATTTTTACAATTATGAATCACAGCCAGGTGGTGAGATATGGAAATCTTGCAGATATATTGAAAGTCAGGATGTAATCATCTGAGTACTTGTGAACTATTCCAACATTAAATCAATTTTCGCCCACTTTAAGCTAATCTTAAATAATCATGTTTAAGTTTTTTCTAATTGAAAAAATTGTGATTCTTTTTCTCCTTGTAAATGAATGTGAACTTAATATTATGGAAATTTCATGCTTAAGTAATTCTCCTTTAGTGTACAAATACTGTTACTATTCAATTGCCTTTCAAAATACCACCAAAAGACTGTATTTGTAGAATATAAAAATTTATAGTAATTTGATAAGATAATCATGAGATAAAAATATTTTGTCAACAAAAATGGATAGATATGATTATTTCTCACACTTTGTGTTTTTCAAATTTCTTATAATCGTTAAATATTTCACATTGACAACAAAAATAATCTTATATTGTATAAATTAAAATGAAGCTAATAAGAAAAACAATATGAAAATCTGATTTTCTAAACTAAATCAAAAGCTCATCTTTTCTCTACCTAAGTGGATAAAAGTAGGATATGATTTGATTTAAAAAAAAGCTATAAACCTCACTGGCTGCTTCTACAAAAGGTTGCTATAAATATTTATCTATATGTCCCTTGGGTAGTGCATGATAAGTAGCTAAACAATGTCATTGAGTTTCAAATGAATATGAATGCTGAAGATTGATTGCTTTAATGTTAATGTAGTACCTGGCATTAAGTTTATTCACCATATGCTTTCCTTTTCTTTCTAGCTTCCTGTGTATCTATTCTAGTTATCAAGAAAAGTTTCTGAATCTTATTCAGTATGAATCTAGCTCGATATCATTTTCAAACTAATATGCAACTGCTATGAACATTAAATTTATGAACTCTTAAAAAAGAGAAATGCTATAATGACTTACATCATAGAGGTCTTTGCTTATCAAAGGTTGCAAGTAACTTGCAGCAATTTCAAAATTGCTGTTTCTTCTCCAATTCTGCCAGGTGAAACTGGTCTTTCAGACATATTAATGATTTATTCTAAAGAAATTCTGTCAGGTATAGCATGGAAAGGGTACCTCCTGCATGCGGGGCGCTACATGAGAAGGAATGGCTGGATGGTTGGGATACAGCTGGAGACATTAGGCCCATTTGAAAGGAGCTACAGTTTCGGTTTCTCAAGGCCGGCACTTGTCAATGGCAAGTGTAGCGGCAGAGCAATGTGACTCCCACAGAGAAGTTCAAGGCCTCCATACTCCCTGCTGTCCCATGAAAACCCTAGGAGACTTGTCTGCAAAGAAAACGAAGGGACCTCCTCTCAAGACCTGACAGAAGAGTCCTTCCTCACCAAGTCTGGCATGAGACAGAACCAAGGAAATTACATACTCTCCCGACATCTCTGGTGCCGTGACTCAGATTCAACCTGGCTGAAACAACCTCAGCTCCACAACAGAAGCCCAACTCGGCAAAAGCTCACAAGGTGGAAGTTGAACGCAAAGAAAACCCAGCACAGTGGAAGTGAACATCGTCGTGGCGTGAAGGTGGGCTGACTCCAAAGGAGAGGCTTCAATCCGTCTTGGCTTCCTCCTTTTATACATTTGACTCCTGCCCTCCTTGAGCCTGCCCTGTGTAAATTGGGCTAGCCAGGAGGGTTGTTTGTTTCACCTTAAGTTCTCGCTCTGCTGCTGCTACTGCTAAGTCGCTTCAGTCGTGTCCGACTCTGTGCGACCCCATAGACGGCAGCCCACCAGGCTCTGCCGTCCCTGGGATTCTCCAGGCAAGAACACTGGAGCGGGTTGCCGTTTCCTTCTCCAGATTTTCTTTTGTTCCATTTTCATGGGCTTTCTTCTTTCTTTAAGTCACCACCATTTTGGACTCGTTTTTCCTATTTCAACTACCTAACACATGGAGATGACATACCTAACCAAATAAATTATCTTAAAAAAGAGAGATTTTTTTCCATTATAACTAAATTGAACAAAGAACACCTCTAATATAAACTAAAATTGGTTCTTAACCTGCAATTGTCATGTTGGATATTTTTGGACATTTAAACAATCTATTTACTGAAATATAAGCCAATTTGAAACATATTTACAAATATCACCCTCTCATGAGGTAATAGACCATTAAAAAATGGCCATTACCTGGTTTAAAAAAATTGTATACTTCTCAGAAATATGACGTGTGCACCTTGAAAATCCTGTGCAAAAAGAAAATGAGTAAGAAAAAATATTGTGTGTAATAGCTAGTAGTTTATAGACACATATTTCTATAGATTATCCACTGGCATATTATTAATCAACATCAAAAATATCAACTAAGTCACAAATAATGTATAGCTCACTCCAGAGTACTACAGGTGGGGTAACCACTGGCATCCATACAAGAGTGAATGGGATTCCTAAATATCCACTTGGACCCTTAATTTATCCTTCATTTTCTTCTCTAATAGTTTCCTTATTTCTAAGCTCCTGTATTCAATTAACATATATCCTTATTTATACTTTCTCCATAATACTTCCACTGCTTTTGAGCATGGGTAAATATCAACTCTCCTTTATTGGTAACAGCAGAGTAATAGTTTATGAAGACAGCATTCATTATGGATATTTTATTCTAACTTTCCAATTCAGTAATTCTTTCTTCAGTGGTGTTTATAATCTTTGGTGGGCAGAATCTAAGGCTGTCCCAAATGATTCACACCTCCTATTCTTGACCTTAGGCAATCCCCCTCCCCTTTGTTATTCACTTGACACAATGACTTGGTCTTCTGACCAACAGTCTTACTAGCAGACTCTCTCTATAGGTTCTCTCTGTTTTAAACTGTTCTAACAGAGAGGCCCATATGGCAAAGAACTGAAGGATGCTTCTACCCAAAGGCCAGTAAGTAAATGAGGCCTTCAGTCTGACAACCTGCTTGCACCTACACAAATTTGCAGCAGATCTTTCCCTATGTGAGCCTCTAAATGACACCCTTCCCCTGATATTCTGATTGCAACTTTGTGAGACTCTGAATCAGTGAATCCAATTAAACCATGGCTTGACTCCAGACCCACAGAAACTGATAATCGAAGTGTGCTGTTTTCAGAAAAGGTTTATAAACTCGAACCCAAAACAACAAAGTAAATGGCAGTGGGATCATACTTATCAATAACTACCTTAAATGTAAATGGGTTGAATACCCCAACCAAAAGACAAAGACTGGCTGAATGGATAAAAAAACAAGACCTCTATATATGCTATTTACAAGAGACCCAACTCAAACCAAGAGACATATACAGACTGAAAGTGAAGGGCTGGAAAAAGATATTTCATGCAAATGGAGACCAACAGAAAGCAGGAGTAACAATACTCATATCAGATAAAATAGACTTTGAAATAAAGGCTGTGAAAAGAGACAAAGAAGGACACTACATAATGATCAAAGGAGCAATCCAAGAAGAAGATGTAACAATTATAAATATATATGCACCCAACATAGGAGCACCACAATATGTAAGGCAAATGCTAACAAATATGAAAGGGGGAATTAACAGTAACACAATAATAGTGGGAGGCTTTAATACCCCACTCACACCTATGGATAGATCAACTAAACAGAAAATTAGCAAGGAAACACAAACTTTAAATGATACAATGAACCAGTTAGACCTAATTGATATCTATAGGACATTTCACCCCAAAACAATGAATTTCACCTTTTTCTCAAGTGCACACAGAATATTCTCCAGGATAGATCACATCCTGGGCCATAAATCTAGCCTTGGTAAATTCAAAAAAAACTGAAATCATTTCAAGCCTCTTTTCTGATCACAATGCAGTAAGATTATATGTCAATTACAGGAAAAAAACTATTAAAAATACAAATATATGGAGGCTAAACAACATGCTTCTGAATAACCAACAAAAGAAATCAAAAAAGAAATCAAAATATGCATAGAAATAAATGAAAATGAAAACACAACAACCCAAAACCTATGGGATTCAGTAAAAACAGTGCTAAGGGAAGGTTCATAGCAATACAAGCTTACCTCAAGAAACAAGAGAAAAATCAAATAAATAACCTAACTCTACACCTAAAGCAACTAGAAAAAGAAGAAATGAAAAACCCCAAGGTTAGTAGAAGGAAAGAAATCATAAAAATTAGGGCAGAAATAAATGAAAAAGAAACAAAGAAGACCATAGCAAAAATCAACAAAGCTAAAAGCTGGTTCTTTGAGAAGATAAATAAAATAGACAAACCATTAGCCAGACTCATCAAGAAAAAAAGGGAGAAGAAACAAATCAACAAAATTAGAAATGAAAATAGAGAAATCACAAGAGACAACACAGAAATACAAACGATCATAAGAGACTACTATCAGCAACTCTTTGCCAATAAAATTGACAACTTGGAAGAAAAGGACAAATTCTTAGAAAAGTATAACTTTCCAAAATTGAACTAAGAAGACATAGAAAATCTTAACAGACCAATCACAAGCATAGAAATTGAAACTGTAATCAGAAATCTTCCAGCAATCAAAAGCCCAGGACCAGATGGCTTCACAGCTGAATTATACCAAAAATTTAGAGAAGAGTTAATGCCTATCCTACTCAAACTCTTCCAGAAAATTGCAGAGGAAGGTAAACTGCCAAACTCATTCTTTGAGGCCACCATCACCCTAATACCAAAACCAGACAAAGATGCCACACAAAAAAGAAAACTACAAGCCAATATCACTGATGAACATAGATGCAAAAATCCTTAACAAAATTCTAGTAAACAGAATCCAACAACATATTAAAAGATCATACATCATGGCCAAGTGGGCTTTATTCCAGAGATGCAAGGATTCTTCAAAATTTGCAAATCAATCAATGTGATACACCACATTAACAAATTGAAAGATAAAAATTATATGATTATCTCAATAGATGCAGAGAAAGCCTTTGACAAAATTCAACATCCATTTATGATAAAAACCCTCCAGAAAGCAGGAATAGAAGGAACATATCTCAACATAATAAAAGCCATATATGATAAACCCACAGCAAACATTATCCTCAATGGAAAAATTGAAAGCATTTCCCATAAAGTCAGGAACAAGACAAGGGTGCCCACTCTTACAGCTACTATTCAACATAATTTTGGAAGTTTTAGGCACAGCAATCAGAGCAGAAAAAAGAAATAAAAGGAATCCAGATTGGAAAAGAAGAAGTAAAACTCTCACTGTTTGCAGATGACATGATCCTCTACATAGAAACCCCAAAGACTCCACCAGAAAATTACTAGAGCTAATCAATGAATATAGTAAAGTTGCAGGATATAAAATTAACACACAAAAATCAATTGAATTCCTATACACTAACAATGAGAAAACAGAACGAAAATTAAGGAAACAATTCCATTCACCATTGAAACAAAAAGAATAAAATACTTAGGAATACATCTACCTAAGGAAAAAAAGGCAATGGCACCCCACTCCAGTACTTTTGCCTAGAAAATCCCATAGATGGAGGAGCCTGGTAGGCTGCAGTCCATGGGGTTGCGAAGAGTTGGACACGACTGAGCAACTTCGCTTTCACTTTTCACTTTCATGCATTGGAGAAGAAAATGGCAACCCACTCCAGTGTTCTTGCCTGGAGAATCCCAGGGACAGGGGAGACTGGTGGGCTGCCGTCTATGGGGTCGCACAGAGTTGGACATGACTGAAGCAACTTAGCAGCAGCAGCAGCAAGGAAACAAAAGACCAATATATAGAAAACTATAAAACACTGATGAAAGAAATCAAAGATGACACAAATAGATGGAAAAATATACCATGTTCATGGATTGGAAGAATCAATTTAGTGAAAATGAATATACCACCCAAAGCAATCTATAGATTCAATGCAATCCCTATCAAGCTATCAACAGTATTTTTCAGAGAACTAGGACAAATAATTACACAATTTGTATGGAAATACAAAAAAACCTCGAATAGCCAAAACAATCTTGAGAAAGAAGAATGGAACTGGAGGAATCAACCTTCCTGACTTCAGACTATACTACAAAGCTACAGTCATCAAGACAGTATGGTACTGGCACAAAGACAGCAATATAGATCAATGGAACCAAATAGAAAGCCCAGAGATAAATCCATGCACCTATGGACAACTTATCTTTGACAAAGGAGGCAAGAAAATTGAGAAAAGACAATCTTTTTTTGGTGCTGGGAAAACTGGTCAACCACTTGTAAAAGAATGAAACTAGAACACTTTCTAACATCATACACAAAAATAAACTCAAATTTAAAGATCTAAACAAAAGACCAGAAACTATAAAACTACTAGAGGAAAAATAGGAAAAAACTCTGACATAAATCACAGCAGGATCCTCTATGACCCACCTCCCAGAGTAATGGAAATAAAAGCAAAAATAAACAAATGAGACCTAATTAAACTTAAAAGCTTTTGCACAACAAAGGAAACTATAAGCAAGGTGAAAAGATGGCCTTGAGAATGGGAGAAAATAATAGCAAATGAAGCAACTGACAAAGAATTTATCTCCAAAATATACAAGTAGGTCCTGCAGCTCAACTCCAGAAAAATAAACGACCAAATCAAAAAATGGGCCAAAGAACTAAACAGACATTTTTCCAAAGAAGACATACAGATGGCTAACAAACACATGAAAAGATGCTTAACATCAGTCATTTTCAGAGAAATGCAAATCAAAACCACAATGAGGTACCATTTCACGCCAGTCAGAATGGCTGCTATCCAAAAGTCTGCAAACAATAAATGCTGGAGAGGGTGCAGAGAAAAGAGAACCCTCTTACACTGTTGGTGGGAATGCAAACTAATACAGCCACTACTGAGAACAGTGTGAAGATTCCTTTAAAAACTGGAAATAGAACTGCCATACGACCCAGCAATCCCACTGCTGGGCATACACACCAAGGAAATCAGAATTGAAAGAGACACGTATACCTCAATGTTCATCACAGCACTGTTTATAATAGCTAGGACACGGAAGCAACCTAGATGTCCATTGGCAGACGAATGGATAAGAAAGCTGTGGTACATATACACAATGGAATATTACTCCACTATAAAAAAGAATGCATTTGAATCAGTTCTAATGAGGTGGATGAAACTGGAGCCTATTATACAGAGTGAAGTAAGTCAGAAAGAAAAACACCAATAGAGTATATTAACACATATATATGGAATTTAGAAAGATGGTAATGATGACCCATATGCGAGACAGCAAAAGAGACACAGATGTAAAGAACAGACTTTTGGACTCTGTGGGAGAAGGCGAGGGTGGGATGATTTGAGACAAGAACATTGAAACATGTATATTATCATCTGTGAAACAGATCTCCAATCCAGGTTCGATGCATGAGATAGGGTGCACAGGGCTGGTGCACTGGGACGACCTTGAGGGATGCGATGGGGAAGGAGTTGGGAGAAGGGTTCAGGATAGGGAACACATGTACACTCATGGCTGATTCATGTCAATGTATGGCAAAAACTACTACAATATTGTAAAGTAATTAGCCTCCAATTAAAATAAATAAATAAATTTTTTTTAAAAAGCAACCAAAAAAAAAAAATGCCAGGAAGTCAAATGGCTTCTATAAAGCAGATGAAAATAAGAAGAGTGTTGTTTTAAGAAGCTAAGTCTGCAGTTTTGTGTTATGTAGAATAGATCACTAATACAGTTTTGTGTTCTTAATTTTAATGTTTTGTTTTTCCAGTTTGGGGACTTTCCTCATGGCTCAGATGGTAAAGAATCTGCCTGCAATGCAGGAGACTCAGGTTCAATCCCTAGGTCGGGACAATCCCCATGAGAAGGAAATGACAACTCACTCCAGGATTCTGTGTCTGGAGAATCCCTTGGACAGAGGAGCCTGCTGGGCTATAGTCCATGGGGGTCACAAAGAGTTGGACATGACTGAGCGACTAACACTTTCACTTTTCCAGTTTTCAAGTATTTGACTTTTTTTTGCAAATATGCAATGACATGTTTTATAGTTTCCAGTTCTATACTAAAATTTTCAATCTTTTATTCTATTCTTAACACAGTAAACATTAATTTAAAGTCTATTTCATAGTCCAAATATTTGGTGCCCCTTTGGGTCTGTTTCTATTGTCTATTGTGTCTGACGATTTTCATTCTGACCATCTTTCTCCTTTCGTGCCAAATCATTATATGGATATATTATATTTGAAAAACTGCTTGTAGAAATAATTTGAGACCTAGGAACATGTTCTCTTTCTCCAAAGTGGCATCTTTCAAATTCTCAGGGCACTAGAAATCTCAGGTCACATTAATCTACTTAATAAAACTTCAGATTTTTTAGGCTATCTAGTTGATTCAGTTCTAAACTGTATTCTATGTGAATGGTTTACTTCTAGTTCACCCTTGTGGTTATTCAGGATCATTTAAGGAATTCTATCAGAGTCCCAACCTTGGAAATCCTGTGCTGTAATCTGTTCTTCTGACTTTACAAGACTATTAAAAGTCTTTCCAAATTTTCAGCTTCCTCTTCTTGGTAAACAAATTGCCCCTCCAGAGCAAAAGCAGGCCCAGTACTAGATCCTTACTAGATTTCCATTTTCTTCCAGATACCAGTTTGCCAATTACTCACTACCCCGTTACCTCTCTAATGCCTTTAAGTGGATATCTGCTATATTTAGTAAGATATTATTGCAGGGAGTTTGAACTAAATGATCTTCCCACTATTTTTGGAAGCAGAAGTCAAAGGTTTCTTCTATTTTTGTTTTTTAATGGGTTAATTCTTAGCTTTTTAACTAGTTTGTGTTTGATTGCCATTTGGGCCTCTTCTCTAGTCTGATAAGGGCTCAACTCTGTAAGAGCATCCTAACAATTCTTCCACAACTGGGGAGGATGGTACTGCAGACAACTCAACAAAATACTCTGTACAGTGTCCAAACATTCTCTGGTTGCCAACTTTGGTTCTGCAAAAATGGATAAGATTTCTCTTAAATTCATGATTAATAAACTATCAAAACAAAACAAGTCAGGTTTCACTTTGCCTTTCATTTAGAAGATGTATGGAATGTCAGTTCATATATTTTTCCAGGTAACTTCTTTTATTAAAAGATCAGGTTTCACTTAATTATCTCAAACAAAATTGAACTCATTTGAATTCAATTTATCATTACTATAATGTCTGTTGATAGAAAACAAAGATCTCTAAAGCCTAAGAGGCAATTATAAAGGTTAAATTTGACCACTCATAATACAAGTTCTTAATAGTAATCTGTACTTCAGGGGTCATAAACTCAATGCCTCATGGATAAAACATTAACACAAATCAGCTAAGTATAACGGATGATGTTGGCAAGTAAACAGGAGAAATGAGGAGCTATGGGACTGTGGCAAACTTGAGGCAGTATGTCTGCTCTACAGGGACACAAAGCAGACAATTTCCAGCACTTCTCTATTGTAAACACACAATAGAATGTAAATCTAGAGTCACCAGATTTTACTATTTTTCAAAAGAACTTGAAAGCTGGATGTTTTATAAGCCCTCTCCTTTTTAATACTGCAACTAAAACAAAAACTTAACACCATGTGCGGTAAAGATTAATGACATAAACAGAACTCAGCTGCTAAACTAAATTATCCCTGAAGCCCATTCTGATTTAAGTCCTGCCCACCTTCTTTATTATTGATTAATGATTAATTGCTGGGAGAAATATCAATAACCTCAGATACACAGAGGACACCACCCTTATGACAGAAAGCGAAGAAGAACTAAAGAGCCTCTTGATGAAAGGGAAAGTGGAGAGTAAAAAAGTTGGCTTAAAACTCAACATTCAGAAAACTAAGATCATGGCATCTGGTCCCATCACTTCATGGCAAATACATGGGGAAACAATGGAAACAGTGAGAGACTATTTTCAGGGCCTCCAAAATCACTGCAGATGGTGATTGCAGTCATGAAATTAAAAGACACTTGCTCCTTGGAAGAAAAGCTTTGACCAACCAAGACAGCATATTAAAAAACAGAGACATTACTTTACCAACAAAGGTTTAGTCAAAGCTATGGTTTTTCCAGTAGTCATGTATGGATGTGAGAGTTGGACTATAAAGAAAGCTGAGCGCCGAAGAATTGATGCTTTTGAACTGTGGTGTTGGAGAAGACTCTTGAGAGTCCCTTGAACTGCAAGAAAATCTAACCAGTCAATCCTAAAGGAAATTAGTGCTGAATAATACTTCGGCCATCTGATGCGAAGAACCGACTCATTAGAAAAGACCCTGATGCTGGGAAAGATTGAAGGTGGGAGGAGAAGGGGATGACAGAGGATGAGATAGTTGGATGGTATCACCTACTCGATGAACATGAGTTTGAGCAAGTTCCAGGAGTTGGTGATGTACAGGGAAGCCTGGTGTGCTGCAGTCTATGGGGGTCGGAAAGAGTCAGACATGACTGAGTGACTGAACTGACTGACTGAATGATTAATTAAGTATTAAGAGAGTAAACTTATTGGAATGGTTCTGGAGATCCTAATAAAGTGCTCATAACAAAACTATTGCTGCTGCTGCTGCTGCTAAGTTTCTTCAGTCGTGTCCCACTCTGTGTGACCCCTAGACGGCAGCCCACCAGGCTCCCCCATCCCTGGGATCCTCCAGGCAAGAACACTGGAGTGGGTTGCCATTTCCTTCTCCAATGCATGAAAGTGAAAATTGAAAGGGAAGTTGCTCAGTTGTGTCCAACTCTTAGCGACCCCATGGACTGGAGCCTACCAGGCTTCTCCATCCATGGGATTTTCCAGGCAAGAGTACTGGAGTGGGTTGCCATTGCCTTCTCCAAATAAAGGTCAAGTTTTATATGAACTGAAGATCCAGATAAGTACTTTCCATGAGTAAGTTTTCATTTTCCTAAGATCATGACAGTTTTTAGTAATTCAAACCTAGAATTAAACTGATAAAAAGTACAGGCAGCTCATTTATAAAGTTACTTGGTTACATATTTCTGCATCTTATATATATCTACAAGATAAATAAGTTCATAAGGCCATAGAAAAAGTGAATATAATAATTGCTATTTTATATATATCACATCTTAAAAAATGCTAAAGGTTTGAATATCTTTGTATCAATTCACAATTTTTATAAAAACATTCCAAAAGTGTGTGTTTGAATTAAAATATTAAAGCATCAAGCTTCTAATCATTTATACAGTTATCTATATGAAAATCAAAATTGGTTACTTTCTTCTGGCTTAAGCATTTCTAAACTGGTTAATATGTGTTTTTGCTATATGTCACCAATGTAAAACTTCATTTACTGTGTCCAAAAACTAAAGAGGTAAAAAAGACAAATGAGCTGTCATCTGCATGTATAATCTTGGGTTTCCCATCAAGTCATTCCTAGAGAACATTGTTGTTGTTGTTTAGTCACTAAGTTGTATCAGACTCTTTGCAACCCTATGGACTGCCAGTCTCCTTTGTCCATGGAATTCTCAAGGCAAGAATGCTGGAATAGGTTGCCATTTCCTTTTCCAGAGGATCTTTTCGACCCAGGGATTGAACTTGCATCTCCTGCATCGGCAGGAGGATTCCTTACCACTGAGCCACCAGAGAAGACATTACTTGCCTTTTAAGTCCAGTGGCAGTCCCTTTACATAATTTTGGAAGGGCTTCTCTTATCACTCAGTTGGTAAAGAATCAGCCTGCAAAGCAGGAGACCACGGTTTGATTCCTGGATTGGGACGATCTGCTGGAGAAGGCATAAAGTTACCCATTCCAGTATTCTTGGGCTCCCCCTGTGGGTCAGCTAGTAAAGAATCTACCTGCAATGCAGGAGACCTGGGTTCGATCTCTGGATTGGGATCCCCTGGAGAAGGAAAAGGCCTTCAGAATTCTGGCCTGGAGAATTGCATGGACTGTATAGTCCATGGGGTTAGAAAGAGTTGGAGACAACTGAGCCGCTTTCACTTACATAATTTTGAAAACAAATCAAATTATCTTATAACCATAATTATCTTTTAAAAATGCAAAAAAGCCAAAATACAACCTACACAGTAAACCTCAAACTTATGTCCAAACTATTATAAATGTTTTAGAATCCAATTTCAAGTGTCGAAAATTATTAACAGACGTTTTGTAGTGAAAAGCAGAATTGTGTAGGATGCCAGTAACACAAAATGTAATCAAGATCTGAAACAGAAGTTGGTGTTTTTACATAAAGTGGGGAGAAAAAAAAACAAAGAAATGTGATCAAGAAATGGAGGTTCATTTTGTACTAAAGATGATGTCCAGAACATTTTAAATTAAAAGCAGGCAAATTATGAGAATACTTTTAAAGTTGTATAGTCTCATAAGCTACAGTTAATGAAGTGCTTTAGTCGCTAAGTCCTGTCTGACTCTTGTGACCCCATGGACTGTAGCCTGCCAGACTCCTCTGTTCATGGGATTCTCCAGGCAAGAATACTGGAGTGGGTTGCCATTTCCTTCTCCAGTTAATGAAGAGATAAGCTTATTTGGATGGTAACTATTGCTGTATATTAGTCTATAAATGGCAATCCACTCCGGTATCCTCGCCTGGAGAATCCCATGGTCGGAGGAGCCTGGTAGGCTACGGTCTACAGGGGTCACAAAGAGTCGGACACGACTGAGCTACTTCACTTTCATTTTCATGCTTATTACACACTGAGACAGTGACCATGTCTGTACATTCAGAATATTATTACCCATAATTTTCACCCTTTGTGGAGTGTCTTAATACTCCTTGGTTTTAATTTTTTTATTGCTATTGTTGTTTGACTTAATGAAAGTATTTAACCAAACTTTGAAATACTAAGGCCTTTCATAAGAAATTCAAACTTGTCCAGTTAAATATTGACCAATGTCAATATTATACACTTGTAGGCTTTTTATTTCTATTCTAAATATTCTCTGTAGCAAATTTTCCCATTTATTTTCCTTTTCTTATTTTTTCCTGCCCATGGTTTTTCCAAATTTTATAATAGTAATAAGCAATTAAAAATTATTTCTCCTGATATATTTATGTGAATTAACCTTAACTCACATTTAACTTAACTATTATCCACAATGGGCTAGAACTTAACATAAAATACAATATGTATAGCAATTAACTTGACTGGTCTATTAAAATATTTGAAGAAAAAAAATCTAAGGTTTTTGTGTCTCTTGTTATTGTTCAGTCACTAAAGTCCTGTTCAACCCCTTGCCTGTCCTCCACTATCTCCCAGAGTTTGCTCAGATTCATGTCCATTGAGTTGGTGATGCTTTCTAACCATTTCATCTTCTGCTGCCCCTTCTCCTTTTACCTCCAATCTTTCCCAGCATCAAAGTTTTTTCCAATGAGTCCGCTCTTTGCATCAGATGGCCAAAGTATTGGAGCTTCAGCATCAGTCCTTCCAATGAATAGTCACGGTTGATTTCCTTTAGGACAGACTGGTTTGATCTCTTTGCTGTCCAAGGGACTCTCAAAAGAGTCTTCACCAGCACAATTCGAAAGCATCAGTTCTTCAGTGTTCAGCCTTCTTTACGGTACAACTCTCACATTCATACATGACTACTGAAAAAAACAATCTTTGACCATAGGGACCTTTGTGGGCAAGGTGATATCTCTGCTTTTCAATATGTTATCTAGGTTTGTCTTAGCTTTCCTTCTGAGGAGCAAGCATCTTTTAATTTCATGGCTGGAGTCACCATCTACACTGATATAGAGCCCAAGAAAAAAATCTGTCACTGCCTCCACCTTTTCCTTTTCTATTTGCCATCAAGTGATTCAAATAGATGCCATGATCTTAGTTTTTCAATGTTGAGTTTTAAGCCAGCTTTTTCACTCTCCTCTTTCACCCTCATCCAGAGACTACTTAGTTTCTCTTCACTTTCTGCCATTAGAGAGGTATTATTTGCATATCTGAGGTTGTTGACATTTCTCCTGGCAATCTTGATAATAGCTTGTTATTCATCCAGCCTGGCATTTTGCATGATATACTGCATATAAATAAACAGGGTAACAATATACAGCTTTGATGTACTCCTTTCCCAATTTTGAACCAGCCAGTTTTTCCATATTCGGTTCTGTATGCCAGTAAAAAACTGGCATACAGGTTTCTCAGGAGACAGGTTCTGGTATTCCCATCTCTTTAAGAATTTTCCACAGTTTGTTGTGATTCACATAGTCAAAGGCTTTAGTGTAGTCAATGAAGCAGAAATAGAAATGTTTTTCTGGAATTCCCTTGCTTTCTCTAGATCCAACAAATGCTGGTGATTTGATCTCTGGTTCCTCTTTTCCTTAAACTCAGCTTGTATATCTGAAAGTTCTCAGTTCCCGTACTGTTTAGCTTGAAGAATTTTGAGCTTTACCTTGCATGTGAAATGAGTGCAATTGTATGGTAGTATGAACATTCTTTGGCATTGCCCTTCTTTGGGACTGGAATGAAAACTGACATTTTCCAGTCTTGTGGCCACTGCTGAGTTTTCCAAATTTGCTGACATATTGAGAGCAGTACTTTAATAGCATCATCTTTTAGGATTTTAAGTGATTTAGCTGGAATTCCATCACCTCCATTAGCTTTGTTCCTTCTAATGTTTCCTAAGGCCCACTTGACTTCACACTCCAGGATGTCTGGCTCTAGGTGAGTGACTACACCATTGTGGTTTCCCAGGTCATTAAGATCTCTCTTGCATAGTTCTATGTATTCTTGCCACCTGTTCTTAATCTCTTCTACTTCTGTTAGGTCTTACTGTTTCTGTCCTTTATCATGTCCATCCTTGCATGAAATGTTCTTTTGATATCTCCAATATTCTTGAAGAGATCTCTATAGTCTTTCCCATTCTGTTTTCCTCTATTTCTTTGCATTGTTCATTTAAGGCCTTCTTATCTCTCTTTGCTATTCTCTGGAACTCTGCATTCAGTTGGGTTTATCTTTCTCTTTTTCCCTCGTCTTTCACTTTTCTTCTTTCCTCAGCTATTTGTAAAGTCTCCTCAGACAGCCACTTTGCCTTCATGCATTTCTTTTTCTTTGGGATGATTTCGGTCAATGCCTCCTGTACAATATTAGGAATCTCCATCCATAGTTCTTTAGGCACTCTGTCTAGTAAACTAGCCCTTCTGTTGTGTCCATTAACTAAGTTTTCTGTTTATAGGAACCAACTGCTTAGAGTAAGTTAAATATATGTATGATGAAACATTTGAATTTTACTGAATAAAATTTTAAGTAACATACATTCAAGAAATGCTTTTTCAAATATAATTTCATAATAAAGTTGTTTCTGATGGAGTGCAATTTGACATAAGATGGTGGTTCCATATTAGAGTCAATTCATGAAAGAGATCTAGTTTCTTTAGTTAAAATTAATTTTTATTATTAAAAATATGTATTTTCTGGGAAATTTATTAAACTGAAAAATAAGGAAAAATCACACTAATTTTAATCACCAGGCCTATTCCCAGTTACAATGGTGATGTTAACAGTTCAGCTATGAAACACAAAACTGAAATCATATTGCAATTTTTAATGTGCTTATAAATATATTTATTTCTGTGAAACTTGATGAGGTCATCTAAGGAAAGATTATGAATAAAAAAGATGGAGCCTAGAGCAGAAGTCTGTGGTATACAAATATTTAAAGAAAAATTAGAAGAACACCAGAGAAATGTGAAAGAATGGTCCAAGAGATGGGAAGAAAACACAATATGTTCCACTGAAGGCAATAAAAGACATGACTTTAAGAATGGATAGTCATCCACCCCTTCATCAAAGTCAAGTCATTCACTAAAGTCAAGTCAGAGAACTGTCCAGTGATTTTACTACATGAAGGTTAATGATGGCTTGTGTTGGTAAACAGTTTTAGAGGATCCCAAGACCAACTGGACCTATGTATCTCATGAGACTCAACTATAAAATTCCTGAGTTAATGAGCTAAACAAGCCTTTCACAAAATAAATGTATAGCAATCAACAGTAGCTATTACAAAGCCATTTTGAAGCTTTAAAAGCTATAATTAAAATGAAAAATTCATTCTCAATTACACAAAAATTTAGGTATATATATGAAATGTGATGAAATCTTCATAAAGAAAACTGTACAACTTTGCTGAAATTAAAAAAAAAAAACAACTAAATAAATGAGGTATACCTGATTTCAAACTTGAAAGATTGACTACCTTAAGTTCATTAATTCACATCTATGCAACAAACTTTTTTTGAAGATTTTTTTGATGGAGACCATGTTTTAAAGCCTTTATTGAATTTGTTGAAGTATTGCTTCTGTTTTATGTCTTGGTTTTTTGGCCATGAGGCATGTGGGATCTTAGTTCCCTAACCAGAGATAGAACCTGTACACTCTGCATTGGAAGATGAAGTCTTATCCACTGGACCATCAGGGAAGTCCCTCAACAAACTTTTGAGTGTTTACTTATATGATTCTAGGCACCTGGTTTGAATCAGCCCATGAGACACATAAAGGTCAAAGCTGGTAATCTTATCTGAACTGGCAGACTTCAATGGGAACATCAGGTACTGTTCACCGTTAAACATCAATTGGGGTTAACTAACATAAAGATTTTATTGAAATATCCTTCTATTAATACTTACCCATTTTTCATTGCCTTTTTAAACAAGAATTTTATCAAAAGCCGTATTTTTTTGCATTGAACTACTAAAGTTTGCTATTAGCATATTTCCATACATCAATCCAGTACTGAATTTCATCTCTACCCTATCAGGGTGGATTTTTAAATTACTGTTGAATTCAGTAATGTGGCATTTTATTTAGAATTTCTAAATTTATACAGAAATGCTCATTTTTGGAGGGTATTTTTTTTAATTGAGATGAGCTATTAAAAATGAATTGGGTAGCACTCCAAATTTTAAGTTTTACTTCATGAAAATTTTAAAGAATTCATAGATAAACTGTATTGTTATGACGCCTTGTCAGAAGGTATCTTAGAAGTATTTTCCATTTCTTCCATGGTCCATTTAAGTTTTCTATCTTTACTCAATCATTTCATTTTTCAGGGGAAAATATCCAAGTTCGTTATATACAGTATTTTCTTGTCTATCTAGAGACTCCATCAAGTGTATTACTTTCCCTTTTCCAATTCTAAATGTTTTCTTTTTTCCTCTTGATTAGATTTGCTGGAACAGTAATTCTTTTCCTGACACTGGAGGGCTAGGATAAAGAATCAGTTATTGCATCCACTTGTCAAGTCTGTTCTCTCTTTCAATTCACTGTCTTCTACATTTAATTTTCTTCTGATTTTCTTTCGTTTTTGAAAACTCTTCTAGCAAATACTGATTTTATTTCCTTACTGTAAATAAACACATAACATTATAAACTTGCCATTAAGTTTATAATGGCACTCGGAGAAGGCAATGGCAACTCTCTCCAGTACTCTTGCCTGGAAAATCCCATGGCAGTAGGAGCCTGGTGGGCTGCAGTCCATGGGGTCGCTAAGAGTCGGGCAAGACTGAGCGACTTCACTTTCACTCTTCACTTTCATGCATTGGAGAAGGCAATGGCAACCCACTCCAGTATTCTTGCCTGGAGAATCCCAGGGACGGCAGAGCCTAGTGGGCTGCCGTCTATGGGGTCACACAGAGTCGGACACGACTGAAGCAACTTAGCAGCAGTAGCAGCAGCAAGTACACTAGTAAGCAGGCTTCAAATATAAGACTGTAAAGCAAGGTTATGATGCTCTTCCAGAGTTGAGATTAGTAAACATTTCTTTGTACTTCATGTTTTATCTTTTAAAATGTATGTGGCTTGCCCCATTCTACTCCATGTGCGTTAATAGAAAAATAGTTTTTCCAGGTATTAAAGCAAAGTAAGTTGACAACTGCAAAAAGAAGGTGGGTTATGTTTATTCACTGATTCTCTTACATACCTTCGTGTATTCCTAGGAGTAAATGTATTCAAAATAACTTTGCCTATATCCAACTAGCTTTTATAGGCAGGGTTTGCATTTCAGTCTAAAGTTTTACTTGCACTAATACAATGCTTTCTTGCACAAAGCAGAGGGAGGTCCATAGTCCAGATCATATAAAAGTACATCTGACAAAAATGAAAAGGTAAGATAACTAGCTTTCATTTTTAGACTGTAATATAGCTCTAGGAGAATTTTATATTGAATATTTGGTGTAAGCAATAACCATTTATGTTTATACTTTTACTTTCAAATGATTAGGTGTCTCCAATTTAAAACTATATTAGCAATTTCTGAATATACTGTGATGCAGAGTTCATGACTTGTATGATTCCTGTTTTTAAGAATTTCTGACACTTTCTGTGGTCTACTAAACAATTTTGTATACATGTTCTATCACATTTTAAAAGATCTATTTTGTTTGTAAGATTCAAAATTTTATTAAGTCAAATTTACTAATTATTCCTCATTTTTAGTTACAACTTCTTAAGACTAAGATTTACTTTAAGTAACATTTCACACTGATTACAATCTGTAATACAAAATGACATTTTAACACTAGATTCTTTTTGTTGCCTTGAATTGTTTGAAATTATAGGTGCTCACCCTGCTTTACGCTTACTTTTGCCTAGTATGACTTTGTATACTCATTATATTTATTCATTTTGAATTCTCTATACATTGGTTCCTCTATTAAATCATGTGCTAATCAACTACATTTTTAATAAATTTGTAAGAGACTTGGATGTTCTGATATTTTTTCAACTGTCCTAACCTATCTATATATTGGGGCTTCCTAGGAGGCACTAGTGGTCAAGAACCCGCCTGCCAACACAGGGAAGTAAGAGGCTCAGTTTCGATCCCTGGGTTAGGAAGATGCCTTGGAGAAGGAAATGGCAACCCACTCCAGTATTCTTGCCTGGAGCATCCCATGGACAGAGGAGCCTGGCAGGCTACAGCCCATGGGGCTGCAGAGTCAGACATGGCTGAAGCAACTTAGCAGGCACAACATATTTATCTAGACTAGTATAGATTTCTTCTCATGTAATGTTTCCCCCAGAAGTCTAAACAATGCTACATTGTTCCCTAATATTCAGTGTTATATGAAAATGTGACACCAACTAGATTTTGTTTCTTAGTAAACAACTTTTTTCTGGAAATGCTTTTAGAAAACACCCAATTTGGGGTGAACCAAGTAAACACCAAATTCCCAGGTAAATCTTGAACTTTTCACCTTCATTCACAGATCTATCCACTTACTCTTCTTCCTGTTTTTGGAAAATGCCATCTATCAAGAACCAATTCAAATGCTACTTGCTCCAAGGAAAGTTCCTAGGATCCATGCCAGTCAGAATTAACATTTCCTGGGCTTCCCTAGTGGCTCAGACGGTAAAGTGTCTGCCTGCAGTGCAGGAATTGAACCCGGGTTCAATTCCTGGGTTGGGAAGATCCCCTGGAGAAGGAAATGGCAATCCACTCCAGCACTCCTGCCTGGAAAATCCCATGGACGGAGGAGCCTGACAGGCTACAGTCCATGGGGTCACAAAGAGTCAGACATCACTGAGCGACTTCACTTTCACTTATCTGAATTTATACCACGGATATACTGCTGTAGCAACGACTAGATCTATAGTGTATCTACCACAGACCCTGGAGTCAGACCACCTTGGTTCAAATTCTAATCCTGTGTCTTTCTAGTTGTGTGAACTTCAATAAGTTGTTGTGCTCTCTGTGTAACACATCTGCAAAATGAGAATAACAGCACCTAGCTCACAAAAATTTTTGATGATTAAATGAGCTGATATCAATAAAGTATCTAAACGATGCTCTAGAATATAGTAAGAGCTATATGAAGCCCTGACATGTATGCATAGGTGTGTTTGTGTAATATGTGTGTTCTACACCATTTGTAATGAGAAAAATTGTTGTGAAAGAGTAAAACAGGTGCTACCACAGAGGGAGAAGTATGCAATGGATGGGACAATTAAATGCAATCTGTTTAGACAAGTTTGTGAGATTACTCTGTTTTATGGAAGCAGAAATCAAAAATGGTAACTCAAATTGTCCAAGGTTCAATTAGTTAGAAAGTGAGAGCCCAGACCAAGAGAAATTTTATTTGGAGCTTGCTAAGGTTGTGCCCTCTACATCTGCATTTTCTTTTTACATGAAGGATGAATGAGAATGCAATATCCAAGTTGGAATAAACAGGAACAAGGGTAGGAAACAATATTCCAAGCTTTGGAAACAGATTAAAAAAATTAAAGTAAACCAGGAACACTTGGCACCATGTGTCACAAAGTAGGCACTTGGCTGAAATGAATTATTAATACAACTTTCAAATATTATTCTTTCAGTTTAGCAATCATTTGCAGTAAATAACCCCTTCTAGCTGAGGCATCTGTTCCATATAACTTCCTCCATTTCCAAGACCTCTGTCTTGAAAGAATGGGAGGAAAGGAGGGAAGGAAGAAGAAAGAAAAATAGTATTTGTCATTAGCTACAGTAAAGAGGTTATATAAAATATTACATGTTAGCAAGGTTATACAAACGTTAACTAGGGGGAATTCCCTGGTGGTCCAGTGGTTAGAGCTCCATGCTTCCACTGCAGGGAGACATAGGTTCTATCATGGTTGGGGAGCTAAGATCCTGAATGCCACACAGCATGGCCAAAAACAAACAAACAAACAAACAAACAAACAAACAAAACCAAGAGCAACAACAAAGGTAATTTTTGGATGAACCGTAATTATTAGCAAGAATAACAATTTTACCAACTGACAACTGATTTTGAAACATAGCAAATCTAGTTTCCCAATCTTTGGGACAGAACAAATGCAACTAGCAGAAACATATTAATGTTACTTCTAAGGTCTAAGAACCTAGGTGGCATATAATTCATCAGGTGTATTACTCATCATCTGTGAAACCTTATTAACGTCACTTTAACTCTCTTGAGTCGGTTTCCTATTTGTGCAAAATATTGTTCATGTTTTGGAGGGTTTGTGTAGGGATCTAAAACTCTGTGCCATGTTATTACCTAAATATTTTAAAAAAATAAAAAAACATGTACATATTCTCAAGCATTTGAATTGCTGTCTTTATATTACTTTTAAAACCACAGAAAATGCAGCAGGACCTGTGGAGTCTTCCAGGGAACAGAACTCCTGTATCCCCCATCTCTTATTTATAGAAAAGCTTTAGTCTCCAAGGCCTTCCCTGAGTTCCAAACAGCAAATTCAATCAGAGAAATGAGACAATGTAGAAACAAGCAAAAATAGTCAGGCAAGACAATGCTCAAAATATCACACAATTGCACTCATCTTACACGCTAGTAAGGTAATGCTCAAAATTCTCCAAGCCAGGCTTCAGCAATATGTGAATCATGAACTTCCTGATGTTCAAGCTGTAATTAGAAAAGGCAGAGGAACCAGAGATCAAATGGCCAACATCCGCTGGATCATTGAAAGAGCAAGAGAGTTCCAGAAAAACATCTATTTCTGCTTTACTGACTATGCCAAAGCCTTTGACTGTGTGGATCACAATAAAGTGTGGAAAATTCGGAAAGAGATGGGAATACCAGACCACCTAACCAGCCTCTTGAGAAACCTGTATGCAGGTCAGGAAGCAACAGTTAGAACTGGACATGGAACAACAGACTGGTTCCAAATAGGAAAAGGAGTATGTCAAGGCTGCATATTGTCACCCTGCTTATTTAACTTATATGCAGAGTACATCATGAGAAACACTGGGCTGGAAGAAACACAAGCTGGAATCAAGACTGCAGGGAGAAATATCAATAACCTCAGATATGCAGATGACACCACCCTTATAGCAGAAAGTGAAGAAGAACTAAACAGCCTCTTGATGAAAGGGAAAGAGGAGAGTGAAAAGTTGGCTTAAAGCTCAACATTCAGAAAACAAAGATCATGGCATCCGGTCCCATCACTTCATGGCAAATAGATGGGCAAACAGTGGAAACAGTGGCTGCCTTTATTTTTGGGGCTCCAAAATCATTGCAGATGGTGACTGCAGCCATGAAATTAAAAGACGCTTACTCCTTGGAAGGAAAGTTATGACCAACCTAGACAGCATATTAAAAAGCAGAGACATTACTTCGTCAACAAAGGTCCATCTAGTCAAGGCTATGGTTTTTCCAGTAGTCATGTATGGATGTGAGAGTTGGACCATTAAGAAAGCTGAGTACCAAAGAATTGATGCTTTTCAACTGTGGTGTTGGAAAAGACTCTTGAGAGTCCCTTGGACTGCAAGGAGATCTAACCAGTCCATCCTAAAGGAGATCAGTCCTGGGTGTTCATTGGAAGGACTGATGTTGAAGCTGAAACTTCAATACTTTGGCCACCTGATGCTGCAAAGAGCTGACTCATTTGAAAAGACCGATGCTGGAAGGGATTGGGGGCAGGAGGAGAAGGGGACGACAGAGGATGAGATGGTTGGATGGCATCACCGACTCCATGGACATGAGTTTGGGTAGACTCCGGCAGCTAGTGATGGACAGGGAAGCCTGGTGTGTGCAGTTTATGGGGTGGCAAAGAGTTGGACATGACTGAGAGACTGAACTGAACTGAAGACAAAATAAAACATAGTCATAAAACAAAGTCAAAGACCTTTAGTTCCTCCTTGAGGGTTATAATTAATATTCTAAGACCCCAGCCAGGTTGGAATCAGGTTGATAATGTTGACTCCCAAAATACCACCTGATTATCTCATTACCATCCAATCAGAATAAGGTCCACAATCTGATCAGGCACCCTGCTTCCCTCCTCCTTCCCTAGCATAAAAGCTAAAATTCTATCTCAAATTAAAATCATTCTTTAGGACATTAGTTTGTCATCTTCTCAGCTTGCTGGCTTTCCAAATAAAGTCATTTTCCTTGCCCCAATTTCTTGTCTCTCAGATTACTGGCCTGTCATGCAGTGAGTGGTATGCAGTAAGTGATATGCGCTTACACACAGAAACAAATAACACCAAGTATTGAAGATTATTCCATTAGTCTCATCAGTTAGCCACATATGAATGAAATTATTTAAATCAACATACTGTATCTAAAATTAAATCTCTTAGTACTTTGAGCAAAATGAAAGGTCTAATCACAGGTTAACGTAAAGAAACATTTGTCTCAAAATCAATGTATTTACTATTTGACAGAAGTCTCATTACCAAAATTCCTTTTATTGTTCCTTCAGTGAAATTTAAGTATTCCCAAAGTCCCAAAGCAAATGTTTTTTCTTAATTTACCAACAGCTGTGCTTTGTCTTCTTCTGGTCTATTTAGTAGAAAGTGAACTAACTGAAGTAAAACGTCGTCATTAAAACCTTTGACATCATTATCTTCGATTGTTTCATAAAGAGGCATACTTTGTGTCCCCCAACATATATTTATACGAGGGTTGTTTTGATCAGCTTGTGCAGTCAGTGCTAAAGTGTTTAACTGGTAACAGAAAAAGGAGAAGTATTTTCCATCCGTGATCACACCCTGGGAGACAAAAGGTCGAGTAACGTCTGCTTCACTCCAGAATCCTGTAGAAGAAAAGTTGTGCTGAAACTCATATACAGAATATATTTTACCAAAACAAAACATGCACACTAGAGGATATAAAATACCTCCTATAAACTGGATATTTTACCTGCCAAATTTCTAAAGATCTCAATGTTTTCGCTATCTTCTCCATCCTAATTCTATATTCCATTTCTGCATCAAAAACTATTTCCTTCCTTCTAGGAGCCACAAAGTTCATGATACACTTTTTCAACAACTTTGGACTTCATCAGATTTCAACCTTAACTCACTTCACCTAAGAAGAGAAGTGAGGTCCATTTATGCAGAGGTCTCCACATCATTATCACCAACCCTAAATATGTTCAAATTTCCCTTATACCAGCAGCATCTACCACCCTATAACTATTACAGACATTTATTTCACCAAATCTACAAAAAAAAAAAGCCCTCAGAAAAACCCTTGACTTTCTAAGAACTTCAACCATGTAGTTATCAGATGAATTCTATGTCTTAATTTATAATTCAAAATCGGTTTTATGAGTTGTTTTCATTTTGCCTAGTGTATTTTATGTCATCATAAGGTTCTAGGATATCTGAATACCTTTATTATTCAAATTTTCTGGCTGTTTCTTGGTCCAGGCTGACTAGCTTTAATACTTTTAAATTCAAGGGGCATGCAGTAAGTTGTACATTTTGCCACATATATATTTTATATCAACTTTAATGAAGGCAGCCAATAAACAGTATTGTTAAAATACAGAATTAATTATAATATAAAAAGAAGTACTTTATTTTTCATGAATAAACATTGCCATTCTAACATCTTCAATAAAGTTTCCTCTAAATTTTTCTGATTGTCTACTTGTATTCCTACTCGTCTAGTTAGTTCTATTATAAAGACATAAGTCAACAATTGTGAGTATGAGGTTAAAAATACATATACAAAGGAAAAAAAAGGTGAGCCTGGCAATAATTAAATCACTGTTAAAACTCCTCCTGGATGTTTATATAGGAGTAGCAGCACCCCACTCCAGTACTCTTGCCTGGAGAATCCCATGGACAGAGGAGCCTGGTAGGCTGCAGTCCACGGGGTCGAGAAGAGTCGGACACGACTGAGCGACTTCACTTTCACTTTTCACTTTCATGCACTGGAGAAGGAAATGGCAACCCACTCCAGTGTTCTTGCCTGGAGAATCCCAGGGACAGGGGAGCCTGGTGGGCTGCCATCTATGGGTTGCACAGAGTCGGACACGACTGAAGCGACTTAGCAGCAGCAGCAGCAACCTAGGTATGAATTCTATTACTTTTGGTTTTGTAACAAAAGTCAAGTGGTTCCCAATGGGCTCTGAAAGTCCTCTGTGACATGCCTCCAGCTCCCTCTATCTCACTCCAGCTCCCTATCTTCATTCTCCCACTCCCTTTCTTCATCAGCCTTCATGATGTTCCTTAAACACTTCGAGTTTGTTCCTACCTCAGAGCTACCTGTCATTCCCTTTGTCTGGAAGTATCCTTCCCACAAGTTAATGCAAAGAGGGCTCCTCATCCTCAGGTCTCTGTTCAAATGAAAATCTTTAGAGACCTCTCCTAAATTAACTCTAAAGGTCTAAAGTGATTCTACCCCATGCCTCATTTATACCTGTACCCTATGCACATTCTACCCTCCATCTAGTATATTCTCTTCAGAGCATCACCACTAATTAGAAGATTCCCTGAAGGAGGGAATGGCTATCCACTCCACTATTCTTGCCTGGAAAATTCCCATGGACAGAGAAGCCTGGTGGGCTACAGTCCATAGGGCCACATAGAGTTGGACATGACTGAAGTGATTAATACTTTCAAAAACACTACATGTTTACTATCTTTTACTATCCCTACTATAAGCTCCAGGAAAGCAGGATCTCTCTCATTCAACACTGTATTTCCAAAGCCAACAGTGCCTGGTATGTAAAAACCATAAGCCATTAACTGAATGAACTGTCTCCCAATCTACACCCTAGATATGGTCCTCAAAGAAATTATACATGATAACTGTGATTTAATCTAAAATTTAATCCATGAAAGCAGTTCATTTTCTAGTTTCAGAAAGCTGTTATCATCCAGAGTTGATTCAGTTAGCTAGTCTTTGAAATATTTGAGAATATCATCAGAAAAAAAATGCATTCACACAAAAATGGTCAAAGTAAAAGATGATGGTAACTACCAAAGTGTCACTAACCAACTACAAATGTAAAATATTTAATTATGGATTTTAAAACAATTGCATTGTGTGCCAATGCAAGTTTTCAAAATGTTAAGATTCTACCTACGTTTTAACCGAAAGAAAATAATTTGACCTGCTAAATTCTTAAAATGTTTCCCAGTAACATTGATGCCATAAAACTAGTTTTACCTTGATACATAGCCTGTGCTCCAGTCCAAGCGAAAAGGCTTGCAATAGCATTAGCTCTAAAAATGACTTCTATCTGATCAGCACAGTTTTGTTTCAAAAGCCGTTCCCTTTTTAATTTGTCAGGTAGCAGATGAAACTGGGTATGTCCATAACAGAGTGGATCTGCTGTCTTTGTTCCTGAGAGCAAAATAAAAACATTTCAGATGAAATGCACAAGTAGGGAATCTAGAAACACGTCCTCAGTATTTACTTCAAACGCATATTTCTCCTCTACTCATTATGTGATCAGCACTCAAAATACATGAATGGAAAGCTTGGTTTACTTATTGTTTATAAAAAATTTCACCTGAAAGTACAATCTGCCAGCTATCATCAGTCCAAAGAATATATGTAAAATTTATAATTCCCTATTATGTCAGTTTTCTCAAACTCCTTGGTCATCATTGGGCAATTTGTTATTCTCCTGGTCATATTCACCAAAGGATGCAAACATTTCATAACTTTAAAAACTTTCTTTACAATGCTGACATTCTTGATTTTAGTGGAAAGTGTTTTCAACCAAAAGTTCCCCATAATTCACTCTCCAAGATCACCACAGTGATTGATATAGGACTGATAAAACAGTTCTGGAGGACCAGCATATAGCTGCTTTCTTAAAAATGATTTTCAGTCAGCTAGGAATTAATAAACAGGGAAAAAATAGCCCAAGTATAAGCTGCATGAGGGCAGAGACTAATTTTTATATTCCTGATGGTTATCATAGTTTGTTACACAAATGGGAGGCTTTTGTTGAAAAAACTCAATCACTATCTCAAATTCAGCTCTATACTTTTTCATTTTTGAAAAAACATACTTTTCCATATAAATAACAAATCAACAAAGCATAACATGTATAACTATTTTTTATGTTTTTTAAATTATGGTAAAAGTCACATTAAAACATACTATTTTAACCATATTTAACTGTATAGTTCAGTGGCACTAAAGGGATTAATCTCCAAAATAAACAATTAGCTCATGCAGCTCAATATCAAAAAACAAATAACCCAATCAAAACATGGACAGAAGACCTAAATAGACATTTCTCCAACAAAGGCGTATAGATGGCCAAAAGTCACATGAAAAGATGCTCAGCATCACTGATTATTACAGAAGCACAAAAGAAAACTACCATGAGGTACCACTTCATACCAGTCAAAATGGCCATCATCAAAAATACACAACAAATGCTGAAGGTGTGGTGACAGGGGAACTTGCCTACACCATTGGTGGGAATGTAAATGGATATATTCACTATGGAGAACAGCATGGAGATTCCTTTAAAAATTAAGAACAGAAATACCATGTGACCCAGCAGTCCCAATCCTTAGCACATATCTGGAGAAAACCAGAATTGCAAAAGATACATGAATCCCAATGTTCATAGCAGCACTATTTACAAAACCAGGATATGCAAGCAACCTAAATATCCTTCAACAAAAGAATGGATAAAGAAAATGTGGTGTGTTCGTGTGTGTGTATATATATATATACATGTATGTGTGTGCGCATGCGTGTGCAACAAAAAATTAGTCATAACGAGGAAAAGAAATGTGTCATTTGCATGGACCTACTGACTTTCAGGCAGAGTAAAGTTAAATCAGAAACTATAACTGTTTTTTAACCTTAAATATTGTAATTCAGTAGAAACATAAAATTTTAAATGGTAAGTTGAAAGAATATTTTCTTTCAATTTTCATGTATATTGCAACCTGAGATGAGTTACATTGTTCATGGACAGGCTGAACTTCTCGGTCATCAATAATTAATTATGCAAATTTGCACAGGACACTTTGAACACATTTATTAAACGAGAAACTTACCAATAAAGATGGCATTTTCATATTGCCGTTTGAATAATGGGAGTCTGTCTGGCTTACAATTTTTAACAGGGACTTCTACAGGTACAGAATAATCCAGTGGCACAAACTTAAAGAAAAAAGTCATAAGTAAATTCACAGCAACACTAGCATATATTTTACTTACATTCTTAATAGTTAAAAATCTTAAATGATTAAACTCTACCATCTAATGATGGGCCAAATCTAGCCAGCTAATTGTTTTTCCAAATAAAGTTTTACTGGAACATAGTCACGTAAATTCATTTATATATGGTACAGGGCTATTTTTACATGATAAGAACTGAGAATGCAACAGAAACTTATGGCCCCTAAAGCCTAAAATATTTACTATTTGGACCTTTGCAGAAGAAATGTGTCAACCTCTGACATGGACAAACAGATAATATTCAGAATACACTTGCTTTCTCCAAAAGAACTGGATACCTGTAAAATGAATACTTCTAGCTGTAAAAATGCGATTTACAATGAGATAGGATAGTTCACTATAAATTATAATCATAAACTATCATCAGCATTTTTATATTAAGAAAATGAAAAGATTTGTATGGTCCTGAAAACTGATGTCTTAACCTCACTTAAAATTATTATCTGACCTCTGCAGAATATACAGTTAAAAAGCTGAAAAAGCATTTCAGATGAGATGTACTCCAAATACACTTGAAAGGAAAGGGCTCTACCCAAAGCTTTTTATCCTTCCTAACCCATTACCTAGCACAGGGGTCCCCGACTCCTGGGCTATGGACAGGTACTGGTCCACGGCCTGTCAGGAACTGGGCTGTAAAGCAAGAGGTGCGCAGCAGGTGAGCAAAGCCTTGTCTGTATTTACAGCTGCTCCCCGTGGCTCACAATACTGCTTGAGATCACAAACAACAGTGGTCTTAAAAATATGTTTGAGACAACTTCAAATCTCCATATGTTTAGGCAAGGCAAATTATCAAACCGCCACAAAAGCACTGAAAAGCCTACTTCCATTTCCAACATCCTATCTTTGTGAAGCAGGGTTTTCTGCAGTGACAGCAGGCAAAACGAAATTACAGACAGGACATAAGCAACATACTTCTGGTGTCATGGTCTCCCATCACCCCCAGATGGGACTGTCTAGTTGCGACAAACAAACTCAGGGCTCCCACTGACTCTGCATTATGGTGAGTTCTATAATTATTTCATTATATATCACAACTTAATAATAATAGAAATTAAGTGCACAATAAATGTAACACACTTGAATCATCCTGAAATCATTCCCCACCAACTTCTGCCCCAAGTCCAGGGAAATACTGTCTCCCACAAAAACCAGCCCCTGGTGTCAAAAAAGTTAGGGACCACTGACCTAGCATGCTGATATTTCCTCTTCAACTGTCCACAGACACATAAGCAATACATCCTTACCTCAGGGAGTTGTCTGGATATTCGAATCTGGTTGTGTGGTTTATCGTTTATTTGGTATCGCACAGCATCAATTCGACCTTTCCGATGACCACTAGGAATAATTTCTTCACCTCGCAACCAGTAGAAGTGAACTGGGCGGTTACAATCTATCAAAAGATATTCAAAACATTTTTATCTGATAATCTGAACAAATCTAGTTATTCTTAGAATACCAGGCTCAGCAACACAGAATTCAAGAACAACTGTGCTAATTGAAAATACACCAAAAATTACCCTTTGGTGCAAATTAACGTTTGAATTATGTGATAACTTAAATGATCACAACATAAACATAATGCTCAAACTGTTATTCTCTACCTGTGCCACAGTACATTAAGCATTGTGACCAAAGAAGTTTCTCAGTTAAGAATAAACCCAAAATAAGAGCAACAGCAATCTAACCAGATATAAAAAGTTTAGTAAGAGTCACAGCTGTCTCATGAATTACTAACTCAATCTTCACAATAATTCTCAAAGATATGTATAAGTTTTAGTATTAGTCGCTCAGTCGTGTCCGACTTTTTGCGACCCCATGGACTGTAGCCCGCCAGGATCCTCTGTCCATGGGATTCTCTAGGCAAAAATACTGGAGTGGGTTGCCATTTCCGCCTTCAGGGGACCTTCCCAACTGTACATAAAGGTTGCCATCATCTCCATTACATACAAGAGGAACCTAGGTCTTGAGCAGATTAAGTCAACTTTCCCAGGCCATCAATCATGAGCAAAAGTCTGTGATGTTTCCCTGGAGACCAGTTCATTCCCAACTGGCAGGGAAGTAACAAGCACACTACAAGACTCAGTTGAACATACACCTACAGTTATAGTAACATTAACTCAATAAATATTTATTAAGATACCTACAGGGGTGGCAGATACAAAATCATGAACGCCTCAGAAACACTGATCTTTAAAATACTATCCATTAATTATTTTTCAAGCCTGCTTTTAACAGTAAAACAGAAGTTTTACTGTTTATTGGAAACCCAAAATGAATGGGTTTGAAGCCTGTCCTCCAAATCTACCAGCAATAGGTTCTTTGACTACATGCACTTTATGACTCTGTGCTTTGGGTTTGTTTGGTTTTAATGAATACAGTGCTACCTACTGTAAAGTTATCGTAAGGATTAAATTTGGCACATATAAAGTACAGAACAAGGTCAGGCATACAGAAAGTGCTAAATATACGTTAGGTATTTTAATCAATACCATCTTTAATCTTAACAGTTCTATGACCAAGTGGTACTATTATCGTATTCTCATCTTGAAAATAAGGAAAAACTAGGCCAAAATCGGTTTATAAACCGCCAAAAGGTCAGTAACTTGGTGGAAGAGCGAAAAGGCAACCCGAGGTCTGTCCCGCTCTCTAGGAGCCCCTTCTTTTAACCAGCACTACTCTTCCATTTGGCTGGACCTTCACTAAGCAGTACAGTTAGTAAGCGGAAGCAGACACGGCAACCCAGTCTCCGGACGCGGCCCCTAGCTAGGAGCGAAAGGACTGGGAAAGAACTGACCAAGCAGAAAGAAATGAAGAGGGGGCAAATTTGGCCCAGAGAGAGACCTTACCAGGCTTCCCAGGTGGCGCTAGTGGTAAAGAACTCGCCTGCCAATACAGAAGACAGGAGAGCCGGCTCCATCCCTGGGAGGGGAAGATCCCCTGGAGCAGGGTACGGCAACCCACTCCAGTATTCTTGGCTGAAAAATTCCATGGACAGAGGAGCCTGGCGAACTACAGGCCATGAGGCAGTAAAGAGTCGGACACTACTGAAGCGACTTAGCACGCACCCACGGTCCCCTACTATCCCCACCTCCCCCGCCCCAAGGTGGCCCAAGGCTTACCGAGGGCGGCGGCAGCCAGGACAGGATTGTAAGCGCTGAGCAAGCCGGTGAGGGAAGCTACCAGTTGGTCCAAGAAGGGTGAGGCGACGGCGTAGCGTTCCTGGTAGATGGGCGCACGCTTCTTGCGCCGCAGAAAAAAGTGCTCCTGCAGGAGGCAGTCACAGACGGCCGCGCGCAGGGCAGCAAGGTCCACAACCTGCGCGGGCTCCCGATCTGGCTGGGCCTGCGGCGGCGGTAGCCCCGAGAGGAACACGGTCTTAGTGAAGCTCTGGTACCAGCGGTCAGCGTTCAGGGCGAAGGTCTGCGGGTAAACTACGTATTTCATGAACTGCATCTTGGTAAGAATTCGCAGCTTCTCGTCCACTGACTTGGCCGCGTGCACCGTGGCCTGCCATCGCTCCACTCGCCGCTGCCGTGCCGCCTTGCTGTCGGCAGTTAGGGAGGCCACGATCGGCGGGTAGCGCGCGACTGGGGCCGCCTTGACATCTGATCCGGTCACTTCTGGAGCCGTCACGGCGGCCTCGGCCGCGGTGTGCAATGACAGCCCTGGACTACGGAGCACAAACCTCCAGCACCTGGTCGCCGCCATCTTTTCCTGGGGTTCGGTCCCAGAGGTCAACTTTAGCAATTGTCCCTGCCTTCTTGCCGTAAGGACCAATCAAAAGGTGGAATCTGAGCCAGTTTGGGGCGGATGATTCTTAGTGGGCTTGAGAAACCTTACGTCATTCACTTCTTAGCCAATCATAGAGCTTCTACAGCTTGGTTTTTTTTCGTGATCCTAGGAGTTTGTTGAAAGGAAGAACTCGTGCACCGATAGGTTTTCCGAGATGTGGCGGGGAGGAGTGAAACTTTTAAATAGGGTATGCTGCCGGGAGAAGGCAGTGGCACCCCACTCCAGTACTCTTACCTGGAAAATTCCATGGACGGAGGAGCCTGGTGGGCTGCAATCCGTGGGGTCGCTAAGAGTCGGACACGACTGAGCAACTTCCCTTTCACTTTTCACTTTCCTGCATTGGAGAGGGAAATGGCAACCCACTCCGGTGTTCTTGCCTGGAGAATCCCAGGGACGGTGGAGCCTGGTGGGCTGCTGTTTGTGGGGTCGCACAGAGTCGGACACGACTGAAGCGACTTAGCAGCAGCAGCAGCAGCAGCCTGTTTAGAAACAGGGCAAAATTTTGGCCAGAAACACTTTAGGAACATTCTTGAGCGAAACCTCTTTCCCTTGGCTAAATTTGCTCGTTTCATTTTTGGATATAATAACATCACTTTTCAATTTTAGTTCTTGGGGTTGAGACCTGTTATTGAAAATACTGATCTAACATGTTTTTTGATACATGCTTACTTTTCAAATGATGAAAGCATCACTCATAGATGACTAGTGCTAATTTTTAGGAAAATAATTCCATATCAATCTCTATGCTAGTTGATATGTAGTTTAATGATATAATTCACAAAAAGAGGAGTATACTTTTACTTGGGTTTAACTTTAAAAAAAAAAAGGAAATAAAAACTATTAAGGAATTGTGTTTAAGTTTTGCATTGTGTTAAAAGCAGTGATTATTTCAACATAAGTTGGTCCCTACTACTCTGTGAGCTCCTTAAAGTAAGGACTGTTTTATTTTTGATTCTTCAGTGGCCAATTAATCTTGCATAGTGGGTACTTAACAAATATCTGCTGAAAAGATTCATCAAAATCAGTAAAACTATTAATATAAGGTCATTTCAGGTGATTTAATTTATCTACTCTCATTCCTATCTTAATTAGGAGCTGGAATATTTATTTGGATTTACTGCAATAATCCTTGAGGGTATTAAAAACCAAACATTTTGTTACTAAAAGGAAGTTATAATTTGTATTCCTTTAAGCTATAACAGGTGATACAATTTAACTCTATAAAGTTGCGAGTGTATTAAACTGACACTTAGATACCATAAATTCATTATTTTTTTCATTAAGTCATTAATATTTGAGCAAAGGCTCAAAGGAAGTGAGAAGTGAATCATGACTTGAGAAAAGAGAATTCTGTCAGAAGGAATAGTTGGCACAGAGGCCCTGAGATGGGAATATGCCTGGTGGGTTGAAGAATAAGAGGAGGGCAGTGTGGTTGAAGGGAAGTGATGGAGGGGAGAGTAGTAGGAAATGGAATTAGGAAGGAAAGAAGCCAGAATTTATAGGTTCCTAAAGGCAATATCTAGGATCGCTAGGACTCTTACCTAATACTCAGAGGAGTAAGAATCCAGTGGAGTGTTCCACTCAGAGGGATGCATGGTGTGACTTAGGTGTTTTGTTTTTTTTTTTAAATTACTCTATGCATTAGGCTTTTTAATACCATAAGCTGGGGGAACTAACAACAGAAATTTATTTTCTCATGGTTCTAAAGGCTGGAAATTCAAGATGAAGGTGCCAGCATACTTGGGTTCTGGTGAGAGCTCTCTTCCTGGCATGAAGTCAACTCCCCACTTGCTGTGTCCTCACATGGTAAAAACTGAGCTCTCCTGGGCCTCTTATTATAAGGAGAGAGGCCTATCATATTAGAGCCCTACCCTTAAGACCATGTTTAACATTAATTTTTTCCATAAAACCTCTCTCTCCAAGTACAGTTACATTGGAGGTTAGAGCATAAACGTAGGAATGCTAGAGAGACACAATTCAGTCCATAACACTCTGACTGATTTGGAAATAGATTATAAAACATCAAATTTGGAAGCAGAGAAATCAACTAAGAGACAGTTTGCTATATTTCAGGCAAAAACTCAGTGACTTGAAGAGACAATAGCAGTGAAGATAGTGGGAGTGATCATAGATCTTGAATTGAATGTAGGTAAGAGAAAGTATCTAAAATTTGGGGCCTAAGCAGTGGAATGAGAAAAGGCCAATGGACAAGAAATGCATTTTTCCTTTAATCTATCATCTTTTTTTTGGAAGGAGAGAGGGCAGCAGGAAAGTGGATTTAAGATTTGGGGAAGAAATAGAATCTGTGAAACATATATTTATCTATATATGTTTATTTAGTTGACATTCTCCTAGAAGAAAATGGATATTATGATCTTTTCTATTAAGGTTGTTACTGGCCTTAGATTTTAGCTATTATAGATAAGGGACCTCCCTGGTGGTCCAGTGGTTAATAATTCACCTTCCAGTGCAGGGGAAGCAGGTTTGATCCCTGGTGGGGGAACAAAGAGCCTACATGCTGTGGTGCAACTAAGCCTGCCTTCCACAACGACTGAGCCTTTGCATCCTAGAGTCCACACACCACAGCTAGAGAGACGTCCACATGCTGCAACCAAGATCCCGCAACTGGGACCTGATGCAGTCTAATAAATAAATATTAAAATAATACTAAATAAAGTATTATGGTCAAAAGCCACGGCATTCTCCAATGGCTTTTTGAAACCTGCTAGTTGTCACAGTCCTGGTGGTTCTATATATGTGCTGGTGATAAGTTGCTTTAGTTGTGTCTTGACTATTTGCGACCCCACGAACTGTAGCCCACCCACGAGGCTCCTTTGTCTATGGGATTCTCCAGGCAAGAATACTGGAGTGGGTTGCCATGCCCTCCTCTGGGGAAATCTTCCTGACCCAGGATTCAAACTCACGTCTCTTATGTCTCCTGCATTGGCAGGCGGGTTCTTTAGCACAAGGGCCACCTGGGATTTCTAGTGAAATTGTGCCTGAACATTTTGTATTGAAATACAAATTATTTAATTAAATTGCTATGTTTTTATTTCCTCCTATATTATAGTGGGGTTATTAGATAGATAGATTTAACTTCATGGGTATAGTAGGTTATCTATAAATATTATTCCAGGACAGTAAAGTGAGGGTTATAAATTATTGTTATAAAGAGGGAGCAGCAGGTCTGATACGGTTGAGAAATTTTAACATAGAAAGTCTATATTTATAGTTAGATATGAGGAAAAAAATGAAAATAATGTTCTTTTCCCATAGGTCCAACATATGATACTTCCATGCATCTATGGAAGTATGTTGTCTTCCCTAAACCATTCTCTTTGCTGTTTTGAAATCTCTTGTTTGAGATTCAGGCTCAGCTCCAGCACTTTAACTTTCCTTATTTAGAAAACTAAGTTAATAAAACCCACTTTACAAGTTTGCTGTGGGGATTTAATGATGTGGCATATGTAAAATGATACAAAACATTTGCCAAGTACCAACCAATTTATGTGTGCCAATGTTTTTAATTCCTTAAGCAACACTCTAAATCAGAGCCTAGATTTTCCCAAGGTAAGGGATCTATTTGCTCATGCTTATTAAGGGCCAGAACCGGCATTAAACTGTGATCTGTGACCATGAAGCCCATGCTCCTTACACCAGTGGTTTTGAAAACTAGAACGATGAGCTCCAGGAATTCTTAAAAGGTGAGAAATCAGCTTGCTAAGCTTATATGCACAATTCAGAAATAATAGGAAATTGAGATATATGAAATTCACTTAACACAATTGTTAAGTGAAGTTGAGATATATGTATCTACTTAACACAAAATGAAAGATTTCAGAATCTTGTGCATTTATTTTGACTAGTCCATGAATTTTCCCATCTCACAAATAAACAATGAGAGAGAAACTGAAATATTTCCTTGTGGCCTCAAAAATCTTATCAGAGATACAGGAGCATAGCAGAGTTTTAAGTTTGAGAAACTACAGAACAGAAGGTCATAGTGGACTTCTTAAAAATAATGTTGACTTGATCTCAGAGTAAAACCTCAGTTCAGTCGTTCAGTCATGTCCGACTCTTTGCGACCCCATGAATCGCAGCACGCCAGGCCTCCCTGTCCATCACCAACTCCCGGAGTTCACCCAGACTCACGTCCATCGAGTCAGTGATGCCATCCAGCCATCTCATCCTCTGTCGTCCCCTTCTCCTCCTGCCCCCAATCCCTCCCAGCATCAGAGTCTTTTCCAGTGAGTCAACTCTTCGCATGAGGTGGCCAAAGTACTGGAGTTTCAGCTTTAGCATCATTCCTTCCAAAGAAATTCCAGGGCTGATTTCCTTCAGAATGGACTGGTTAGATCTCCTTGCAGTCCAAGGGACTCTCAAGAGTCTTCTCCAACACCACAGTTCAAAAGCATCAATTCTTCGGTGCTCAGCCTTCTTCACAGTCCGACTCTCACATCCATACATGACCACAGGAAAAACCATAGCCTTGACTAGACGAACCTTTGTTGGCAAAGTAATGTCTCTGCTTTTGAATATGCTGTCTATGTTGGTCATAACTTTCCTTCCCAGGAGTAAGCGTCTTTTAATTTCATGGCTGCAGTCACCATCTGCAGTGATTTTACAGCCCAAGAAAATAAAGTCTGACACTGTTTCCACTGTTTCCCCATTTCCCATGAAGTGATGGGACCAGATGCCATGATCTTCATTTTCTGAATGTTGAGCTTTAAGCCAACTTTTTCACTCTCCACTTTCACCGTAATCAAGAGGCTTTTGAGTTCCTCTTCATTTTCTGCCATAAGGGTGGTGTCATCTGCATATCTGTGGTTATTGATATTTCTCCCGGCAATCTTGATTCCAGCTTGTGTTTCTTCCAGTCCAGCGTTTCTCATGATGTACTCTGCATATAAGTTAAATAAGCAGGGTGACAATATACAGCCTTGATGTACTCCTTTTCCTATTTGGAACCAGTCTGTTGTTCCATGTCCAGTTCTAACTGTTGCTTCCTGACCTGTATACAAATTTCTCAAGAGGCAGATCAGGTGGTCTGGTATTCCCATCTCTTGAAGAATTTTCCACAGTTGATTGTGATCCACACAGTCAAAGGCTTTGGTGTAGTCAATAAAGCAGAAATAGATGTTTTTCTGGAACTCTCTTGCTTTTTCCATGATCCAGCGGATGTTGGCAATTTGATCTCTGGTTCCTCTGCCTTTTCTAAAACCAGCTTGAACATCAGGAAGTTCATGGTTCACATATTGCTGAAGCGGTCATAGATTATGCAGGGGAATGGAGAAAGTTGACTCTCATGTATATATTTGTATCATGTATATATGTCAGCAAATAATCATGATGGAGAATCCCAGGGATGGGGCAGCCTGGTGGGCTGCCATCTCTGGGGTCGCACAGAGTTGGACACGACTGAAGTGACTTAGCAGCATAGTTGATTTATTTATAAATAAAATTTTATTTATTTATATAATTTGTAATTGTATAAATTACATATAAATTACCATATTTATACAATTTGTAATTGATGTTTACACACATAGAGCCACCACAGAATTGCAATAAACCTTTTAAAATCGTGTTTTTTCTTAAATAATAAATGTCTAAGGTCATTAATTCAGAGACCAATGGACAGCAGTGAAAATCTGTCTTCTTTAGTCCTGCTGCTGCTGCTAAGTCACTTCAGTCATGTCTGACTCTGTGTGACCCCATAGATGGCAGCCCACCAGGCTTTGCCATCCCTGGGATTCTCCAGGCAAGAACACTGGAGTGGGTTGCTATTTCCTTCTCCAATGCTAGTTCTTCCTTTTTCTTATCCACAGGTAATTACTGTTACCAGTCTCTGTTATATCCTAAAAGGCTCTATTCCTGTGTAAGAATATCGACATACATGTACATACTTGAAGGGTCAGATATTATCTGTTCTTGTCACTGACTGCTTATTCAAATCTGCTCTGAAGAGCTATTTCTTTCTAGCATCTTGGAGAAAATGTATGACAAGATCTATTATTTTTCTAGTTGACCTCAGATAAATCCTCCAGTCCCTTCTAGTCACAAAAATATGTTAGCCATGTAACTCCATGTTCAGTTCAGTACAATAAGAAACAGAAACAACTCTGTCAACTTTATTTGAAACTCTATCCTTTCTCCATCCTTATCTCAAGTTGGCTGTCAGCTATTGGAGAAGGCCTAGGTGGGCTTCCTCTCTTTCTCTCCATCAGCTTCTCCCCGACTCACTAGACTACTCCTGGCAACTCCATGTTTTAAGTTGTGACTCAGACACCATTGTGTCCCTCCAGGAAACCAGTACTAAGCTCCTCTTGGGAGTATGATGTTCATTTTCTAGGTTGGCTTGAGACAGAGGAAAATCACTCCTCCTACCCTCCCACTGATGAGGTTGGGGTGGGAGAGAGTCTCAGTGGATTCTCAGTCTCTCCTGTCCTTTGGATTGGAGGGAAGGTCAGAATTGCTACATACTTAGCCTGGTACTTACTTGGAGATATGGAGCTACTTAGTAGCATTTAGTGTTCTAGAGCTTCAGCTGAAAACAAGACAGAAATTGTGTGTGTGGGGGGGCTTCCCAGGTGGCTCAGTGGTAAAGAATCTGTTTGCCAATGCAGGAGAAATAAGACACAGTTTCCGTCCTTGGGTCGGGAAGATCCCCTGGAGACGGGAATGACAACCCACTCCAGTATTCTTGCCTGGGAAATCCCATGGACAGAGGAGCCTGGTGGGCTACAGTCCAAGGGGGTTGCAAAGAGTTGGACACACTGAAGCGACTGAGCATGCACACACTGAGCATGTATGCATATGTGTGCGTGTGTGTGTACGTGAAATCATTTTAGATGTACCATCAAGGAATCAAATATTCTTATAATTTATGAGCTATAATTCTAATATGAGTATTGATCACACACTGGCATGTATGGTCATTTTATAAGAATCAAAATATTTGGTTAATCATATCATCCATTTTTGCTTTATTAAGAATGTCCATGGAGAGGCAGTCTTCCTAAATAAAAGGCAAGTCTCATAAGAACAGGCTTTCCTAGCTCCCAGTACTTTTTTTTTTCCCATCCTGGAACACAGATTCAAGAAGCCATAAACCAGGGAGACAAAAGCCCATTTTGAAAAGTGTGGAAACAGGAAACAGAAAGATAAGGTGTGGTTGGAACATTCTTACCTTCTTTAAGCCATACACTAGCCCAGATTGTTGTCTCCAGACTTCTTCTTATGTGATGAAGAGAACCAACAAAATAGGCTCAATGCTGTGCTTTTTTAAGTCGTTCAGTTGTATCTGACTCCTTGTGACCCCATGGACTATAGCCCACCAGGCTCCTCTGTCCCTGGAATTCTCCAGGCAAGAATACTGGAGTGGGTAGCCATTTCCTTCTCCAAGAGATCTTCCCAAACCAAGGATAGAACCCAGGTCTCCCATATTGCGGGTGGATTCTTTACCATCTGAGCCACCAGGGAAGCCCAAGAATACTGGAGTGGATAGCCTATCCCTTTTCCAGGGGATCTTCCCAACCCAGGGATTGAACCGAGGTCTCCTGCACTGAAGGGGGATTCCTTACCAGCTGAGCTACCAGGGAAGGTATGCTATAGGTATACTTATCTGGAATCATTTCTCCTGCTCTTGGCTTCAGACCAGCAGACCGACAATTGCCTCCCACAAAGCTCTTAAAGCTATAAATATTTTCTGTAGATGCTTATATGAGAGACAAATGCTTATGATAATTTTATTCTTTTCTCTTTGGGTAGAGTAAGTTTTAAATAAAAACAGAATTAATCTCATACATAGGAAGAGGCATCTAGATCAATAGATAAAAATTTAACTTTATCCACTTTTTTCAGTAGCTGTTTTGTTTCTTTTAGTATGCATTTAGCATAATTTATTTAGACAATCTCCTAGATGGATATTCGGGTTAATTCAGTTTTTAAAAATTTCATTTCTTTTTTACATCATGAGCAATTATATAATAAATATTTTAAAGTACTAATATTTTTATCTTTCTAGGCTAGACTCTGAAGAGTTTCTGTGACACAGGTTAAATCCTCTTATTTTTAGACATATTACCAACAATTTATGTTTTTACCACAGTGCATGAAGCACACATTTTCTCACATTCTCACCAACACTGCCTTTTAAAAAAGTAATTTTGGCTACTATTTTAATAAATTATATACTTGCCTTAACTGTTACCACGTGTTATAAGGTAAGCTGAGACACATTCAAATTTATTAGAGTTTCGGCAAACATTGGTTTCAGTTGGACAGCACCAAGATGAAAGGGTTTAGGATTGCTCGACTGACAGAAGCCAAGTGAAAGACATTTTTAGAGATCAGAGACAAAGAAAATAAATTGTCTGATTAGCTACACCTTAGGTGGTTGCTTTATTTGGGGAAGCCTGGTTGGTTCTTTGTGATTAGTTGTTCTTCAGTTTCATTTTCTTGGATTTGAGTGTGTTGACTCTGGCTTCAATTTCGGTTTGCTTTCCTAGGATACTGAGACATTACAGACACCTCAGGCCAACCACCTCCTTGTTTCATTACTTGACACATACCACAGCTGGGATTGAGCATCTTTTCATATACTTGTTCACCACTTGCATGTATTTTTTGTGAATAGGCTTTGCCCTCTTTTGTTCTTTTTCTTTGAAGTTCTTTGTCTATCAAATATTAATCTTGTGTTATCAACCATGTGTATGTCATGAGGGTTGCAAAATTTTTTGTAATCTGTGATTCAGCTTTTGGCTTATATTTGGAGTCTTGCTACACAAATTTTTTTATCCATTCAAAAATGAGTATCTTCTTTTTTATGACTTCTAGTTTCCTGTTTTGGTAAAGAAGATCCTCTCACCTGTGTGAAAATTTTTATTTTAATCTAATTCATCTGGATTAGTGGTCCTTCAATAAGAAAAAGTGTTGTGGAAGTTACAAAGAATAGCCCAACTTGTTGGGGATTATTTATGACAAAATTCAATAGAAACATTTCCATTATTGTAAAATTAGGGATGTATAGGGAGAAAGCAATGGCACCCCACTCCAGTACTCTTTCCTGGAAAATCCCATGGATGGAGGAGCCTGGTAGGCTGCAGTCCATGGGGTCGCAAAGAGTCAGACACGACTGAGCAACTTCACTTTCCCTTTTCACTTTCATGCATTGAAGGAAATGGTGACCCACTCCAGTGTTCTTGCCTGGAGAATCCCAGGGACGGCGGAGCCTGGTGGGCTGCCGTCTATGGGGTCTCACAAAGTCGGACACGACTGAAGTGACTTAGCAGCAGCAGCAGCAGCAGTAAATGCATGTCTTAATTTAAATGTGTATTTGAATTGAGGATGAGGGGTCATTTACATGTGACTACAGATAAATTGATGTCTCAGGAATTCATAATACTCTAAAATAAATGCTGAGACACAGTATGACTAGAGTAAGATCATACATCATTTTGCTAGATTTTATATGGTTCAGTATCAGTTATGTAGAGATGAGAGTAAATATTGGGCTCAGATTTTGCTGTTATCTCTGTTGGGCATATAGGGCAAAGGTGCCTTCCAGGTGTACTTTTATCTCTGGTTACTTTGAGCACGTAGCCTCTGATCAGCAGCATATGATGCTAGAAAGAGGAATCATATCTACTTTCCTAGCTTCATTCTACCTTTTTTTTCTTTTATCTCCTTTTGTATCCTTGGTCATGCCCTCCATTGCATGTGTTCTCAGTCGCTTAGTCCTGTTTGATTCTTTTGTCACCCCCACGGACTGTAGCCCACCAGGCTCCTCTGTCCATGGGATTTCCCAGGTGAGAATATGGAGTGGGTAGCCATTTCCTTCTCCAGGGGATTTTCCCGACCCAGGAATCAAACTCCTGTCTCCTGCATTGCAGGCAGATTCTTTACCGCTGAGCCACATGGGAAGCCCCATGTCCTCTGATATCAATGTACAATTCAGGATAGAGTCTCTGATGTCACACTGAATATTTTCCATGGGAGCAAACAGATTTATAACTCTTCTCTATTTTAATGGAAACCTGTATTAATGACACTTGCATTCTACCAATTTTATTTTCTCATCGACATCGTATTCTTTAGTATAATATCCTATACAAAAGGGAACTTAAGGGATAATACCTGAAGTTTATCCCTTGAAATAAGGGATAAACCTTAAGAAAGGCTCTTCTTGATTTGAATAGATTCCTTTTCTCTAAGTGTGATTTCTCAATAATCAAGTAATTTCCTAACTGAACAGATACCCTAGGAACTTGTCTTTCCTCCCACATACATTTTTACTTTTCTACTACAATTTCATCGTGTTAAATCAACTAAACATTTTAAAGAATCATAAAGGCTCTGAGGCCATGTTCTCTTTGAGTACACATTCAACCACTTATTACTATGAACAAGAAGCACAGGAGATCAGACATTCTAGCTAAGGAACTTGATAATGATTAGAAATTTAGAGAATTAAATCTTTGAGACATAGAGAATTAGATTAAATTTTTATCCATTTTTTTTTTTAATCCCACTACTGTTCATGAACTTTATTATGCAGTTAGGGAAAGAAAAAGAAAACTGATATTAGAAGTAGAAAAAATTAGGATAGGAAATTTTCAGGAAATATTAATTAGCTGATTAATTAAAGAGCTTATTTCTTTACAAATATTGCATTTGTATACATTTTAACAAGAATTTGACATGTTGGCATATTACTAGCTTCCATTATTTGGGGTTAAATAAATTTAATCCAGAAAAAAAAAAAAGGGAAAGATGTCATTTTTTAATAGAGTAAGCTTTTTGTCTAAGAATCTGACCCTAACCCAACAACCTCTGGTTAATTAGACCAACTGCAGCGATTGCAACTCTGCACTCTGTAAGTAAGAGAACAGGCATTTCTTGGGATGCTGTGAGCTAGCCAAGTTTGGCCTCCTGCAAGGGGTGACTGCTTTTCTGTTAGTGCTTCAGTCTGATACAAAGCTCTAGCCCCTAAAATTGTCTCATCACTTTTTCCTTAGGATTAAAATTCTTCCATGAGAAATTCCTTGCTTTTCTGTCTCTGGAAATTCCTATAGAAATGCACTGTCTCTAGAATGGATGCACTGACATCTCTGCAATAAAAACCCCTTTACCACCAAACACTGGAATACTTAATAAATATTTGTTTTAAAGATAGTTACATAAAAACTTTAAATAATATTTAAATCATAAAAAATTATAGGAACGGTTGCCAACTTCTGTTGTAGTCCCAAACCTTTCTCTATAAATATGAATTTCCTAATTGGGACTCCCAGATAGTTTTTTTGTATAGACACATCCATAATACATTATTTATGATGTCCATTTTTGCATTATTTCATATTGGGCCAGAGCATATATTTGAAAAGCAACCTTAAATAAAATCTTTCTAAGCTTTCATGCCTTTCTTTCCCCCTTTCTTCTGTGTTTTACCACTGTCTCAGACTCATCTAATTTAACAGTAATATTATTTGGGCAACTCAAACTTAAATCAGATTTTTTAAAACTTAGGATACTTTTATATCTTAATTTTGGGGGTGGTGGGGTAATAAAGATAAAAGTCTTTGGAAGCATGAAAAAATAGCCCATGGAGTAAGGAGGGTCAGGTTGGAGAATATAGTAGAAACTTCTGATTTTTTTTTTTTTTTGGTGGCCCCATGAATATGCTGCATTTCTGAGCAGAGAAGGGGAGAAAAGACTAATGGGGCAAGCATATTGATTCAGGAGGAAGATAGGTGGCTCAACTCCAGTGCACACAAAAACATCAGTAAGTAACATAAATAATATTTTAATAAAATATATTTAAAATATAATACCAAAAAGTTCATGGTGAACAAATATTAAAATTTTAAATGAAGACAGAATCAGCAGAAGTACTCATAATCTACTCCCAGTCTAGAAGTGAAGCCCCTAAGAGGCTATGCATTATTATGCTTCCTTAAATATTAGACTGGTGAGTTTTCTCCTCATCCTACTCTCTGTCTGTCCATAGGTCTGGCTCTTCCTCCCCAACAAAGGCTTCTTAAGGGGATACCAATTTAGTTGAATATATTTTTTATATATAGGGTCAGATTTTAATATGACTCAGTGTCCTATCAAACTGATTATACCCCAAATATCATTATATATGTATATATATATTTTTTTTCCTATTTCTGTCATTGAAATATGAACATGTCTGCAATGTGAACTCTGAAATTCAAACATACATTTCAAATGTTCTTTCAACTTATGTAACACAGTATTCCTTAACTCAGGCACATGGCAATAATCTGTTATATTTAGAACATATGGCTACAGTTGATATATCAAATGTCTTTTGCAAGTGAAGTCATCATCCCAGCTTTATGGAAACTTGTCTACATTATGACATAGGGGAAAAACAATGACTTTCCTCTCATTATTCATTAGATTTCCTTCAAATTCACATAGACATAAGTTGGCCTAAAAATTAATTTTTCCTAAAATAGCTCAAGTAGTTAAAATAGTCTCAAATAATTTATAAATAGGCATCCAAGTATGATATTAAAAATGGAAAAGTAAATTGTTACCACCTTTCTGGAGAGTACTTTGGTAATATAGTTCAGCCTTCTAAAAATGTTCATTACTTCTGACCCTGAGGAAATAACTCACAATTCAAAGGGAGTGAGCCAGTATAATTTTAGATATTAAAAAAAAAAAAAAAAAATATATATATATATATATAAAACTCTAATGATGACAGTGAGTCAACTGCTGCCTGATTCCCAGGAAAACATTTCAGTTCTTCCCAGGTCAAGGAGGGAGCTCATCTTTCATGGAGCTCATCTTTCATCTCCACCATACCCCCCAGCAGATGTAAGTCTCTGTACTCTCTAATTAGGACAGTTTAAAGGTACCAGGACTTTTAGACTTCCTCGTGGGACTGTTCTGTGTGAACCCTTCCATCCAGCTTCATATTTCTCTATCAAGAACAGTTTTCCCAACTGAAAATAGAATTACCATAGGATCCAGCAATCCCACTCCTGGGAATATACCCAGAGAAAACTATAATTCAGAAAGATATGAACATATCCCTATGTTCATAGCAGCACTGTTCACAATAGTCAAAATGTGAAAGCAACTTAAATGTCCATCTACAGATGAATGAATAAAGAAGATATGGTACCTATATATGCAATGGAATACTGCATGTGTGTTAAGTCACTTCAGTCCTGCCTGACTCTCTGTGACCCTATGGACTGTAGTTCAAAAGGGTCCCCTGTCCATGGGGTTCTCCAGGCAAGAATACTGGAGTGGGTTGCCACTGCCTCCTCCAGGGGTCTTCCCAACCCAGGGATCAAACCCACATCTCTTATGTCTTCTGCTTTGGTGGGCGGGTTCTTTACCACTTGCACCACCTGGGAAGCTCACAGTGGAATACTACTTAGCCATGAAAAGAATGAAATAATGCCACTTGCAGCAATATGGATGCAACTAGAGATTATCACACTAAGTGAAGTCAGGAAAAGAAAGACAAATACCATATGATATCATATCACTTGTATGTGGAATCTAAAATATGTTACAAATGAACCTATGTACATCGGAAAGAGAAGCAGACTTACAGACATGGAGAACAGACTTGTGCTTGCTAAGGGGAATGTGGGGAGGGAGAGGGATGAACTGGGAATTTGGGGTTGGTAGATGCTAGCTATTACATTCAGAATAGGTAAACAAGATCCTAATATATAGTACAGGGAACTATATCCAATCTATATCCAATCCAAACTTGATAAACTTCACGATCCATTAAGAAATATACAGAAAAACACATAGAAAAACCTGGGAAGGAGTGCAATAAAATGTAAACAAGTGTCAAAAGTTGGTGATGGAATTATCAGCATTTTTCCTCCCTATAATTTCTAGTTTATCTTCACTGGATGCAGATTGTTTCTTTCTTTTACAAAACAGAACAAAACTTAGAAATTAAAAGTCAGGAAAAGTAGTAACATGTAACCAGAATCTGAATAGATGTACCATTTCTTTTTCTATCAGACGGCCAATTGCTTGCTGAATAAATATGATTATGTAGTAAGATTCTAACCCAAAGTAGAATTCTGGGTTAGACTGTATTGATCTTCCATGCCAAAGTCTAATAGTCTGCTCACACAGGTTCACATTTGGAGAGGAAAACTAGAAAATTCAGTTCTAGGAATTGGTGGAAGAAACTATCAGACACCTGAAAAAGTGTTGAGTCAACAGAGAATAAACGGAAAGAAGCCAGGATAGAATCAGGACAGTAGCTAACTTGGATGGATCTCACCTCTTTAAGCACAGATTCAAAGGTCTACACCTTGAGCTGACAAAAAACAAACAAACAAAAAAAAAAACAGTTTCAGAGGCTTCCCAGGAAGACAGGTGGCAGAAGGAGAACCAAGATAAAAGGGACAACATTGTGTTTAGCTAATCTGCTCTATATGGATGGGATAATAAACAGAATCTTAGACTTGTGTCCAAGAAGTGTTACTATCATTCCAAACAAGAAAGAAAATGATGTCTTTGTTAAAGGAGCTTCTTCAATTTATAGCTATACCTGCATGATTCCCTGAGCCCAGCATCTAGGGCTGGCTTGTTCTCAGTAATCAGGACGTGAAGTCTCAATGTAGGATGAAGATTTTTGGACCTGAAGTTATCCTTTACGCTGTAATGACTGCATGTTTATGTAATAAGAGTCTTGTATGCTATAGTAACTGTGCATGTGATCCTCTTGGGGATGGGCAACCATGGCAGAACTTAGAGCTCAGAAATTATTACATATAGGAAAGATAACTTTAATGGCAGCAAAGAATAAGTATGATGAGTCAGAATGGAGGTATTCAAAACATTAATAAAGTTACTGCAATTTCAAGAGAAAAATGATGAGAGTCTGAACTGATGATGAAGTGATGATGGAGAGGGTGATATATAGAAGAGAAATTATGGGATATATAATTAACTGAACTTATGTAGGAAATAAAGGAAAGTGAGAAATCTAGAATAGCTCCAAGGGAAATGATACTGATGCTGGCATCACTACCCAAATGTGGAGGGAAGCATGTTTTAATGGGGAGAGATGATAGGTCCATTTTTGGATCTCCTTCTAGCAATTATTGGGGCTTTCCAGGTGGCTCAGTTGTAAGGATTCCTTCTGGTTAAGAATCTGCCTGCTAAAGCAGGAAACAGGGGCTCAATTCCTGTGTTGGGAAGATCCCCTGGAGAAGGAAATGGCAACCCACTCCAGTTTTCTTGCCTGGAGAATTCCATGGACAGAGGAACCTGTTGGGCTATAGTCCATGGGCTCACAAAAGAGTCAAACATGATTTATCTACTAAACAGCTAACAGCAATTAGACATATGACATGGGGGCTCAGGACCAAGGTGTAGGCTGGAAATACTGATGTGGAAGTCAGTAAATGTGTGGTAGGTTTAAATCATGACCGTAAGTGAGATTGACTTGAGACATTATTGAGAATGAGAGGGAATATTTTGACCTTGGTGGACACCAATAGTTTAGAGGTTGCCAGATTAGAGGATCTTTGCTACTGTAAAGGAGGAGAAACAGCCTCAGAGATAGAAAGAAGGCCAGGAGAGAGAGGTTTTGTAGAAATCATGATAGATAATCCCAGATAGTGCTAAATGCTGAAGAAAATTTAGGAAACAGCAAATTCCTATTAATTTGAGAACCAAGAAGCTACTAGTAACATTTTTGAGAATATAAGTGCATGTTAACTGAAAATTGGTTTGCTGTGGGCTATGCATGCAAGGATTATACAATACCAAAGAATAAAATTGGGTTATACAATGCCAAAGAATGTTCAAACTACCACACAATTGCACTCATCTCACCCACTAACAATGTATTGCACAAAATTCTCCAAGCCAAACTTCAACAGCACATGAACTGTGAACTTCCAGATGTTCAAGCTGGGATTAGAAAAGTCAGAGGAACCAGAGATCAAATGGCCAACATCTGTTGGATCATCAAAAAAGCAAGAGAGTTCCAGAAAAACATCTATTTCTGCTTTATTGACTACACCAAAGCCTTTGACTGTGTGGATCACAAAAAAATGGAAAATTCTGAAAGAGATGGGTATACCAGACCACCTGTCCTGCCTCCTGAGAAATCTGTATGCATGTCAAGAAGCAGCAGTTAGAACTGGACATGGAACAACAGACTGGTTCCAAATCAGGAAAGGAGTATGTCAAGGCTGCATATTGTTACCCTGCTTGTTTAACTTATATGCAGAGTACATCATGAGAAATGCTGGGCTGGATGAAGCACAAGCTGCAATCAAGATTGCTGGGAGAAATACCAATAACCTCAGATATGCAGATGACGCCACCTTTATGGCAGAAAGTGAAGAAGAACTAAAAAGCCTCTTGATGAAAGTAAAAGAGGAGAGTAAAAAAGTTGGCTTAAAACTCAGCATTCAGAAAACTAAGATCATGGCATCCAGTTCCATCACTTCATGGCAAATAGATGGGGAAACAATGGAAACAGTGAGAGACTTATATTTTGGGGGGCTCCAAGATCACTGCAGATAGTGACTGCAGCCATGAAATTAAAAGACACTTGCTCCTTGGAAGAAAAGCTTTGACCAATCTAGACAGCATATTAAAAAGCAGAGACATTACTTTGCCAACAAAGTCAAAACTATGTTTTTTCCAGTAGTCATGTGTGGATGTGAGCATTGGACTATAAAGAAAGCTGTGCATCAAAGAACTGATGCTTTTGAACTGTGGTGTTGGAGACTGTGGTGTTGGAGAAGACTCTTGAGAGTCCCTTGGACTGTGAGGAGATCAAACCAGTTCATCATAAATGAAATCAGTCCTGAATATTCATTGGAAGAACTGTGCTGAAGATGAAACTCCAGTACTTTGGCCATCTGATGTGAAGAACTGACTCATTGGAAAAGACCCTGATGCTGGGAAAGATTGAGGGCAGGAGGAGAAGGGGACAACAGAGGATGAGATGGTTGAATGGCATCACCAACTCAATGGACATGAGTTTGAGTAAGTTCCAGCAGTTAGTGATGGATAGGGAGGCCTGGCGTGCTGCAGTCCATGCAGTTTCAAAGAGTTGGACTTGACTGAGCGACTGAACTGAATACATGCAAGGAAGTGGTGACCGTGAGTCCTTTTAAATTTTTTAATTTAATAATACAAGCAAGATAATATTGATAACACTTTTCTAAAATTTAGAGAACAAAACAAAATAAGCAGCCATGTACTTAGGAAATATCATATTAATAGAACATCACCAGTAGCTTTGAAGCTTTCTCCCTTCACTGTGACCCTACTCTCACCCTACCTTCTCCCCATCCAGAGGCAGTGAAATTTATGTTGATAATTCTTTTGTTTGCGGGTGGTGTTGTACCATTAGTGGATATTCTTATATATTTACTTTCTGAGTGGCAGCCCTGGACATGTGCAGTGAATAACCTGTGTGACCATGCAGGTCAGTCCTGACTACATATTCTTCAGTGTCTCCTGTTTTTGAATTTAATTAACTAAATAAAGCCATGCTATGTATTTTCTTCTGTGATGGGCTTAATGACTCAACTTTAAGATGCTGAAATTTCTACATATTGAATTTTATGGTTGTGGCTTGCTTATTTTTGTGTTGCATAGTATCATTTTTTATGGATAGACGTCAATAGGTTAATCCTCCTGTTCTCTTTTTTTAACATTTACCTTGTTTCTCACTTTTGGCTATTTCAAATAATCCTCCTCCAAACATACCTTCTCTATGGTATATGCTAGAAATTGGAATGGTGGGGTTATTTTCAACTTTAGTAGGGTGTCAAATATTTTTCCAAGGAAACTGTTACCACTTATGATTTAGTAGGAATTTATTTTCAGCAACATTTGACATTGTCAGACCAATTTTTGCTCATTTGACATGTGTAAAATAATTTTTATTATTCTAATTTGCATATTCCTGACCACTAATGAATTTGACTATGTTTAAATATATTTGCTGATCAGTTGTATTTCCTCTGCTATGACATGCCTCTTCAGGAGTTTTCTAATGACTTGGAAACACATTTTTCAGTTTGTAGCTTGACTTTTCTCTTTCTTTACTGTATCATTAGATGCCCACTCCAGTACTCTTGCCTGGAAAACCCCATGGATGGAGGACCCTGGTATGCTGCAGTCCATGGGGTCGCGAAGAGTTGGACACAACTGAGCGACTTCCCTTTCACTTTTCACTTTCATGCATTGGAGAAGGAAATGGCAGCCCACTCCAGTGTTCTTGCCTGGAGAATCCCAGGGATGGGGGAGCCTGGTGGGCTGCCATCTATGGGGTCGCACAGAGTTGGACACAACTAAAGTGACTTAGCAGCAGCAGCAGCAGGTGAACAAAATTTCTTGACTTCCTTGTGGTCATATTTGTGTTTTGCTTATTTTTTAAAATCTGGTTTAAGTGGCATTTCTCAACCCTGATCTTACAGATATATTATTATTCAAACATTTTATTATTTATTTTTTTACATTTTAGTCTTTAATTCCTCTGGAATTTTTGTGTACAGTGTGAGATAAGGGTCCATTTTCATGTTTTCCCATGTGACTAATAAATCTATTAGTCCCCTGTGACTAATAAATAAATAATAAATAGCTGTATTTCTGGGTTTCCTGGGACCAACGTTGAGGCTTTCCTGTAATAACTGCCTTACGGGGTTTCCTGAATGCAACCTTCCTGCCACTTGTTTCCTGCATTAAAACACTTTGTTCTCTAAATACCTAGGCTGAACTCTGTTACAGTATTATTGCAGGAGTAGCTAAGTGTAGGAACTTGAATTTGCTGGCAGTAATCTAGATGATTCTGATTTTATTTTTCTAGCAAACGAGTAGAAAAGACAGCTGGGGATTGTACAGAAGGCTATGCAAAAATTCAAGGAAAGATGGAACATTAAGATTTACAGACTGAGTATTTAGGATAATGCACCATGGGGTTTAAGTTAGCCAGGAGGATGGTCTATGCTTACATGTGCACACATGAGCACACACATGTATGTACATAGAGGCAGCCCTCAACATTCTCCTCTTTGATTTTTGTACATTATTTGGCAAATATTAATATCCTCCAATTGCCCTTGGTACAATGAATTTGAACTTTAATCATCACAAAAGAGAAGAAACTGTAACCTCTAGTTCAAAAAAAAAAATGGCTGACAAAGATTTTTAGAATTTATCGTACTTGGAGACCTCCATGGGGGTTGCAAAGAGTCTGACATGACTGAGCGTCTGAGCACAGAGACTTATATGGACAACTATATTTCATTCAAGGACTTAAATACTCGGATATTGAGTTTATTAGGAAATATCATCATGACTACAGTGTTGTGTGAAGAGAGGGGTAAAATTTGTATGACTGTGACTTTTATGTTATTCAAAAACATTAGAAATAAAACCACTCATGTCAATTCCTCCAACAACATGAATTAGATAGGGGTCAATGACCCAGGTGGTCTGATCCTAGGAGCATCTCTTTTTTCAGATTAGTAGATAAGCATATCCATTGAAATCAGATTGTTCAGGTAAAAGTCATGTGTGTGCATGTGTGTGTGTTAGTCGCTCAGTCATGTCCAACTCTTTTCGACCCTATGGACGATCATCCAGGCTCCTCTGTCCATGGGATTCTCCAGGCAAGAATACTGGAGTGGGGTTGCCATTTCCTTCTTGAGGGAATCTAATCTTCCCAACCAGGGATCGAACTTGGATCTCTCTAATTGAAGGCAGATTCTCTACTGTCTGAGCCACCGGGGGAAGCCTGATGGTTCTACTATATTTTAGCTTTTCTACCTTGGGAAAGTCACTTAACATTTGTATGTCCTCTTCATTCATCTTTAAAATGGAAATAATAACATATCTACCTGATCAGTATGTTGCTATGCTTAAACGAGATGATACTACTTCACAGTGCTTGGAAGAGTGACAGGTGCATTGTCAATGTCCAGTAAATTTTATCTGTTACTATGATTATCTAGAGGGCTTCTCAGGTGGTACTAGTGGTAAAGAATCACCCTGCCAATGCAGGAGACATAAAGGATGAGGTTTTGATTCCTGGGTCGGGAAGATCTGCTGGAGGAGGGAATGGCAACCCACTCCGGTATTCTTGCCTGGAAGTCCCATGGACAGAAGATCCTGAGGGCTATAGTCTATGGTGTTGCAGTTAGAGCATTCCTTGGCATTGCCTTTCTTTGGGATTGGAATGAAAACTGACCTTTTCCGGTCCTGTGGCCACTCTTGAGTTTTCCAAATTTGCTGGCATATTGAGTGCAGCACTTTCACAGCATCATCTTTTAGGATTTGAAATAGCTCAACTGGAATTCCATCACCTCCACTAGCTTTGTTTATATAGTGATGTTTCCTAAGGCCCACTTTACTTCACATTCCAAGATGTCTGGCTCTAGGTGAGTGATCACACCATTGTGATTACCTTGGTGAAGATCTTTTTTGTACAGTTCTTCTGTGTATTCTTGCTACCTCTTTTTAATATCTAATGCTTCTGTTAGGTCCATACCATTTCTGTCCTTTATTGAGCCCATCTTTGCATGAGATGTTCCCTTGGTATCTCTAATTTTCTTGAAGATATCTCTACTGCTGCTGCTACTGCTAAGTCACTTCAGTCGTGTCCGACTCTGTGCGACCCCATAGACGGCAGCCCACCAGGCTCTCCCATCCCTGGGTGCCGGGAGCCAGCATATTGCATATTGAGTGAGGATCTGGAATAGCTCAACTAGAATTCTATCACTGCCGGGGGCCAGCGTGAGGAACTCTGCCCGTGGCAAAGGTCATGAGGAAGGAGGCTCGGCATACGCAAAGGCGGGATCGAGCCTCAGGAGTCCCCCTGGAAATTCTCAAGCATCTACCCCCAAAACCAGTGTCTGCCTACTTTCTGCTTTGTGCTTTCACCTACACCTCTGACTTTATGGGGGCCTGTCCCCCACTACCTCTCTCTGAAAAAACAATTAGCTTACAGCTCCAGTTAATAATTCCTGGGTGTGACAGTGTTTAACCTACAAACTCCTTTGGAAATCCTCTAGCCTGCCTGAATAAGTTTTTCCGGCCACATGTGATTGTTCAGAGCCTCCCAACTGTGAGAGGCAGGAGATGTTCTAAACTGTCTAAACACAGATTATTTTGAGTAGTTAAAAGATTGATTAGAAATTGTATTGGTGAAGGGTTTTTCACTTATTGAGCCAATGTTTGCTGCTAAGTCTCCATACTCCTTACCTACTGTGTCCTTGGCAGTGTATTGACTGATATAATGGGTGTATAGAAATGTAAAATGCAGCTTTGTCCAATGCTTTTTTGGAGGCTGGTGCCTGACTTTGGAATAATCACCTTTAGAGAAAAATAAGTTTCTTAAAATGTTAACAGGCCTCCGGGCCAGAAGATGATGTAAATCACCTGAACTTTTGCATATGATAAGTTTGAAAGCCTGGCTTCAATTAGAACCAGGAACTGCTGTCCTTGCATGACTCCACCCCTTCCCCCATTATCCTCTATGCATAACTTAAGGTTTAAAAACTACTTTGGAAAATAAAATGCGGGCCTTGTTCACCCAAACTCGGTCTCCCCATGTCGCTCTCTCTTTCAAATTCTGGCTGAGTCTCCATCTGGACCGCAGAACCCGCCATGCTTGCTAATTATGCCTGGGCTTCTAAGATCCGACCGGGGACGCCTCAGTGTCTCCTCTCCTTCAGGAGAACGGAAGGACGCCTGCGGCCTACGTAAGTGGTGCAAACTTCTTGCTTGAAGTTTTATTGGTCTCCCGCGTAAACCAAGCTACTCAGCCTCTTTTCTCCACTGAATTTTCCTATTGAGCTATCCTCATTCTATTACTCTTTATATCTCTGAATAAATAAATAAATAGGTCGCCTATGCTGTCTCTTCTTCAAATACCCTGGATCAGCCAGGGCTGGTCCCCGGCACCTGGGATTCTCCAGGCAAGAACACTGGAGTGGGGTGACATTTCCTTCTCCAATGCATGAAAGTGAAAAGTGAAAGTGAAGTCGCTCAGTAGTGTTCAACTCTTAGTGACCCCATGGACTGCAGCCTACCAGGCTCCTCCGCCCATGGTATTTTCCAGGCAAGAGTACTGGAGTGGGGTGCCATTGCCTTCTCCAGTCTTTCCCATTCTGTTGTTTTCCTCTATTTCTTTGCACTGATCACTGAGGAAGGCTTTATCTCTCCTTGCTATTCTTTGGAACTCTACATTCAAATGGGTATATCTTTGCTTTTCTCATTTGCTTTTGGCTTTTCTTCTTTTCACAGCTATTTTTAAGGCCTCCTCAGACAGCCATTTTGCTTTTTTGCATTTCTTTTTATTGGGGATGGTCTTCATCTCTATCTCCTGTACAGTGTCATGAACATCCGTCCATAGTTCATCAGGACTCGGTTACTCAAAATTTTCCAAGCCAGGCTTCAACAGTATGTGAATTGTGAACTTCCAGATGTTCAAGCTGCTTTTACAAAAGGCAGAGGAACCAGAGATCAAATTGCCAACATCTGCTGGATCATCGAAAAAGCAAGAGAATTCCAGAAAAACATCTATTCCTGCTTTATTGACTATGCCAAAGCCTTTGACTGTGTGGATCACCACAAACTGTGGAAAATTCTTAAATGATGGGAATACCAGGCCACCTGACCTGCCTCTTGAGAAATCTGTATGGAGGTCAGGAAGCAACAGTTAGCACCGGACATGGAACAACAGACTGGTTTCAAATCAGGAAAGGAGTATGTCAAGGCTGTATATTGTCACCCTGCTTATTTAACTTCTATGCAGAGTACATCATGAGAAACGCTGCGTGGATGAAGCACAGGCTGCAATCAAGATTGCTGGGAGAAATATCAATAACCTCAGATATGCAGGTGACACCACCCTTATGGCAGAAAGTGAAGAAGAACTAAAGAACCTCTTGATGAAAGTGAAAGTGGAGAGTGAAAAAGTTGGCTTAAAGCTCAACATTCAAAAAACTAAGATCACAGCATCCAGTCCCATCAGTTAAGTTCAGTTCAGTTGCTCAGTCATGTCCAACTCTTTGCAACCCCATGAATCACAGCACACCAGGCCTCCCTGTCCATCACCATCTCCCGGAGTTCACTCAGACTCACATCCATTGAGTCAGTGATGCCATCCAGCCATCTCATCCTCTGTCGTCCCCTTCTCTTCCTGCCCCCAATCCCTCCCAGCATCAGAGTCTTTTCCAATGAGTCAGCTCTTCGCATGGGGTGGCCAAAGTACTGGAGTTTCAGCTTTAGCCTCATTCCTTCCAAAGAAATCCCAGGGCTGATCTCCTTCAGAATGGACTGGTTGGATCTCCTTGCAGTCCAAAGGAATCTCAAGAGTCTTCTCCAACACCACAGTTCAAAAGCATCAATTCTTCGGCGCTCAGCCTTCTTCACAGTCCAACTGTCACATCCATACATGAACACAGGAAAAACCATAGCCTTGCTTCATGGTAAATAGATGTGGAAACAGTGGAAACAGTGGCAGACTTTGTTTTGGGGGGTTTCAAAATCACTGCAGATGGTGACTGCAGCCATGAAATTAAAAGACGCTTTCTCCTTGGAAGGAAAGTTATGACCAACCTAGACAGTATATTAAAAAGCAGAGACATTACTTTGCCAACAAAGGTTCATCTAGTCAAGGCTATGGCTTTTCCAGTAGTCATGTATGGATGTGAGAGTTGGACTGTGAAGAAAGCTGAGTGCAGAAGAATTGATGGTTTTGAACTATGGTGTTGGAGAAGACTCTTGAGAGTCCCTTGGACTGTGGGGAGATCAAACCAGGAAATCAGTCCTCAATATTCATTGGAAGGACTGATGTTGAAGCTGAAACTCCAATACTTTGGCCACCTGATGCGCAGAACTGACTCATTTGAAAAGACCCTGATGTTGGGAAAGATTGAAGGTGGAAGGAGAAGGGGACAACAGAGGATGAGATGGTTGGATGGCATCACCAACTTAATGGACATGAGTTTGTATAAACTCCAGGAGTTGGTGATGGACAGGGAGGCCTGGCGTGCTGCAGTCAATGGGGTTGCAAAGAGTCGGATACGACTGAGCAACTGAGCTGAGCTCAACTGATATTAGTGGTAGGGATCAGAAAGATGTAGTTTACACATCCTAATGGCACTGGCACCCCACTCCAGTACTCTTGCCTGGAAAACCCCATGGACAGGGGAGCCTGGTGGGCAGCAGTCCATGGGGTCGCTTAGAGTCGGACACAACTGAAGCGACTTAGCAGCAGCAGCAGCAATGAGATTAAAACACTGTTTTCCCTGAGCCTACTCATACCCCTCACCCACACCCTCTGTCACTCAGCAATTTCTATTTAACATTTGTGGGAAGCTTTTACTTGTAACACTCCAACATATATCACTTAGGATCGTAATAGAATACTCTGTAGGGCAGTGATAACAGTGCATAGCCCTCAAACTAGCAGTATCGGCAATGCCTGGGAACTTGTGAGAAATATAAATTTGGGGGTCTCACCCCAGGTCTACTAAATCAGAAACTCTGGGTGTGGTACCCAGCAATCCATATTTTAGCAAATATTCTTGGTCATTCTGATGCATGCTAGTGTTTGAAAACTGTTTTAGAGTATCATTCTGGGTCATGGCTGAAAAAATAATTGACCCCACATGATACAAATGGAGAGATTTTTAACTCATGGGCTACTTAAATAGTGTGGGCAGAGTTAAGAGAGCATACTATGCTATGCTATGCTATGCTATGTCACTTCAGTCGTGTCCGACTCTGTGCGACCCCATAGACGGCAGCCCACCAGGCTCTCCCGTCCTTGGGATTCTCCAGGCAAGGACACTGGAGTGGGTTGCCATTTCCTTCTCCAATACATGAAAGTGAAAAGTCAAAGTGAAGTCGCTCAGTCGTGTCCGACTCTTAGTGACCCCATGGATTGCAGCCTACCAGGCTCCTCTGTCCATTGGATTCTCCAGGCAAGAGTACTGGAGTGGGGCGCCATTGCCTTCTCCGAAGAGAGCATACTGGGGACCAGCAACGGCAAACAGGCACGCCTACCTCAAGTTGCAAAGGGGCCAAGGGAGAAAGCGCATTACCTGAGCCCAGAGAGACCTGTCCCCTGAAGGAGGAATCGCCTGATGGTACCTGTCGTCATGGGATATCCAGGTATAAAACAGTGGGGACACCGAGAAGAAATACCTCAGCCTCTCTCTCTTCATGCCCTTTATCCAAACCCAGGTGGAAACTAACCAGTCAGGGAGCCCAGGGGAGGCAGTCCTCGGGGCTCGGCTTCCCAGAGCATGAAGTGCGGCAGAGAATAAATTTGGAAGCCGGGTGCAGATGGAGAGTAAATAGTGCATATCATGTGGAGACTGAGCTAAAAGGAAGACAGAAGTGGGAGTTGAGGGCATCATAAATGTAGGCTGAAATGGGGAAGAGAAATCAGAGTTCTCCTATACTGAGAAGAATTGGAATAATAGACATTGGTTTAGGAAGAGATTCTAGTTTTGTTGAACAAATATTGTTGAGTGCATGTCTTGTGCTGGACACTGAGCTACCCTGGGTACTGGGGATTCATTTGTGAACAAAACTAGTAAAGCTGTTTGTCTCCTGAAGCTTAAATGCAGTCCCAGAGAGATAGAAAATAAACAAATATGTAATAGTCACATGCTGGATAAGTACTCTGTAGGATAATAAAGTAAGGTAAGAGGAGAGAGTGGTGGTGGAGGCTGATCTTTTATGGAAGCTGATCAGGAAGGAGTTGGTTGACAAGGGACAGTTGAACAGAAAACTGGAGGGAATCAAGGAGTGAACCATGAAGATATCTGAGGAAAGGGAGTTCCAGTCAGAACAGCAAGTGTAAAAGTTTTTAAGTGAAGAGGAGAGGGAGGAAGGAAGGAAGGAACAGGAGGTGAGACTCAGATATTAATAACATCAAAGGGAACAGGAGGTGCTTCCACTGTATTTATAACTTCATAATGAAATTGTCTTATTTACATGGGAAAGATCCAAGGAGAGGAATTCAGGGGTGTGGTATCCAGGGGTAAGCCCTAAGATTTTCTTTCAAGAAATAAAATTTTTATTAATTCCATTTGCAGAACAATGTAAATTCACTACGTGCTTCCCAGGTGGCGCTAGTGGTGAAGAACCCGCCTATCAATGCAGGAGACTTAAGAGACACAGGTTAGATTCCAGATTCCTGGATTGGAAGATCCCCTGAAGGAGAATGAGACAACCCATTCCAGTATTCTTGTCTGGAGAATCCCATGGACAGAGGAGCCTGGCAGGCTGCAGTCCATAGGGTCTCACAGAGTTGGACACTGAAGTGACTTAGCATGCATGTATGCATAAATTTACTATATAAGGTCTGGAACATTTAGAAATGATAAGATGTTTCATTTTTGTTTGTTTTTTGTTTCTTATTTTTGGAAAGGTTAATATGCCCCACCCAATAAGTCCAACAGAGAAGGCAATGGCACCCCACTCCAGTACTCTTGCCCGGAAAATCCCATGGACAGAGGAGCCTCGTAGGCTGCAGTCCATGAGGTCGCTAAGAGTCGGACACAACTGAGCGACTTCACTTTGACTTTTCACTTTCATGCATTGGAAAAGGAAATGGCAACCCACTCCAGTATTCTTGCCTGGAGAATCCCAGGGACGGGGGAGCCTAGTGGGCTGCCGTCTATGGGGTCGCACAGAGTCGGACACGACTGAAGCAACTTAGCAGCAGCAGCAATATGTCCAATGACCTTTCATAACTTGAGGGTATTTTCTAATTTAAATAAACTTAAAAAATTTTAGAATAGTTTAAAATTTACAGAACTGTTGCAAAGATGTTATAGAATCCTATTTCCATATACCCTTCAACCAATTTCTCCTGATTTTTTGCATTTTGTATGACCACAGTATATATATCACAACTAAGAAACCACCATTAGTATATAACTAGAGACCAGTCTTTATTTGGATTTCTCTGGTTGTCCAGAATATCCTCTTTTTGTTCCAAGATCCCATCCAGGATATCACATTACATTTAATTGTCCTGTCTCCTTAGCCTTCCCTAGTCTGTGGTAGCTTCCCAGATTTTCCTTGTTTCCGATGACTTGGCTAGTTTTGAGAAGTACGGGTCAGTTTTTGGAAACTGCCTCTAACGTTGTGTTTGTTTGATATTTTCTTCATGGTTAGACTGGGATTGTAGGTTTTGAGGAAGAAGACCACAGATGTAAAATGCATTCTCCATTAAATTATATCAAGAATACATGCTATCAACATGAATTATGCTTCTGTGATCTTAGGTAATTTAACAATTAAAGATCTACATAGGGAATAAGTACCACAGAAATATTTGCAAGCGGAAGGAGAAATTGGATATTTTTGCCGTAAAACAAAAGGGCATATTTCTGTAGTTTGTACACATACACACACACACAGGCTTTTTATAAAAGAGTAAAAACTGACCACAAGATGTCGCTGTTAACTTTTGTATAGGCAAGAAGGGTACCTTGAAGAACACTTAGATTTTGCAGGGCATATGTGGTTAAAATTTATTATTTCAAAAATTTTGACAATAAGTGACCACCCCCCCCCACACCAAAATGTTTCAGCTTTACAAAGCCATAAGAATGTTTTGAGTTTGGATGTTAATTTTTTCCTTGAGTTTTGCAAACTATTTTCCCTTGAATTCACACCCAAGTCTATTTATTTGGAAACTTAATTTAAAGCAATATTTTTTTAATGAAGTTGAATGCCCTGTTCTTAAATAGAAAACAAATCCCCTGGAATCACTCTGATTTTATATTATTTTTTAACCAGTAACAATAGTTTTATTTGAACTAATGAACATTTCTTCCAGAAAAGATTTAATAGAAGATGAAAAAAGTACATCATACAAGATGCTTTATGTGATTAAAACTGGTTCCATTCTCAAACAATAGTTTAGAAATGGAAGTATTAAATTAGTATCTCTTATTTTTTACTACATGATTTAAGACATTACTCTGCAGGTGAAGTAGAAAGAAATCTATTTTCAACCCACTATTTTCCAGTGTATCTACATTTAAACCTTCCTGAATGTAACAGTTTTGATTTCCAAAGCAGACCTCATAACTCTAACTTTGCTATGGTTTTGCTGTTTTACTCACTCTGGTTTCTCTATAGTTCTTTTTTAAAAGATGTTATTGGAGTATAGCTGATTCACAATGTTGTGTTAGTTTCAGTTATACATAGCCGTGCTGCTGCTGCTGCTGCTAAGTCGCTTCAGTCATGTCCGATTCTGTGCGACTCCATAGACGGCAGCCCACCAGGCTCTGCCGTCCCTGGGCTTCTTCAGGCAAGAAAACTGGAGTGGGCTGCCATTACACATCCACCCTTTTTTAGACTTTTCCCCATATAGGCCATTGCAGAGCATTGGGTAGAGTTCTCTGTGCTATACAGTGCCCTCATGCTCATGGTCATTTGCTCACTCGTGTCTGACTCTTTGCAACCCCATGAACTGTAGCCCTCCAGGCAAGAAAACTGGAGTGGCCAACCATTCCCTTCTCCAGGAGATCTTCCTGACTCAGGGATCGAATTCAAATCTCCTGCATTATAGGCAGATTCTTTACCCTCTGAACCACCAGGAAAGCCCATGCTATACAGTAGGTCCTTATTATTTATTTTATATAGAGTCGTGTGTATATGTCAATCCCAGTCTCCCAGTTTATCCCTCCATATAGCCCTTTACTTACCTTTTGTTTTTCTTCTGCCTCTGAAGGGACCTTTCATTTTTTTCTCCATTCATAAATTCACATTATGGCAGCCTCTCCCACTGTCTTAGAGTAATAATGACTAGAAAGTACTTCCTAGTTGAACCAGGTATATACTTCTCTAAGTTTTTACCCATTGATCCTAGTTCTGTCCTTGGAAACAATGCGGAGCTAAGTTTTCTCCTCCTACATAGCAGCCTTTCAGATACTTGGTGACCATTGTCATTTAACTCTCCAAGCTTCTCTCTTATTCTCCTAAGCTCATCCAGACTTTCTGACCATTTTAATGTTAGTACTACTTTTAGGTCCCTATCATCTCACTACTCTCCCCTGATATTACAGACTTACAATAGTCCTCCTAAAATATGGTGTGTGTGTGTGTGTGTGTGTGTGTGTGTGTGAAGTCACTTCAGTTGTGTCTGACTCTTTGCAACCCTATGGACTGTAGCCTGCCAGGCTCATCTGTCCACGGGATTCTTCAGGCAAATATACTGGAGTGGGCTGCCACTTCCTCCTCCAGGGAATCTTCCCAATCCAGGCATAAAATCCGGATCTCTTAGTCTCCTGTATCGGCAGGCAGTTCTTTATCACTAGTGCCACCTGGGAAGCCTTAAAATGTGATGCCCAGAACTAAAAGTTTATATATCAGACATGTTGGAGAAGCAAAGAGTACATCAGGACACTGATTTTCAAAGTTTATTTTGGTAGCTTAATGACATCACTCACTTTATTAATCAACACTTTGTAAACTCTCTATTAATGAAATATTGCCACCTAGGTTCCTACTGTTCTGGTAAGTAAGGGGTGTGTGTGTATGTGTGTCTCTTATCTACCTGTCCATCCTTTCCTCAACCTTACTCCTTCTGACATTTAGGTTATGTCTGATTAAGCTAGGAAAAGGAGTTTACCCTTCCTACTTCATTTCTTCTTTTAATAACACAGGCCAAGATGTGTATGTTTGAGATATGACCATATATAAATATATCCAATGAATTCTTATTCATGTGGAATCTATTTGTATGATTATCAACAGCACAGAAAAATGGAAAATCATATTTTCTGGGATGGATTTCTTGTAATAATGCAGCCAAGGCAGACCAGCTATACTGGATTTGAAACCCTAAATGTTTGAATTATCATCCAGACTTAAAACTCACAACCTAAGTTAACCTATGAATTCACAAACTCTTTTGGACTATATCACCTAATTTTGAATGGCTATTGAGGAACAGAAAAGAATGGGATAGAAATATAATGAAGTGGTTTAGAATGTAAAAATAAGAAACAGATGGGCTGGTTTCATCTGTTGGACAGATGGACTCCCACTTCCCACTTATAATATTCTGGGCATCTCACATATGTGGTCCCCAGTGTTACTGTAAGGGTTAATTTAGATGGGGTATATAGGCTCTCAGCATAGCACCTGGTCCACAAGACACACTCAGTAAAATATAGCTATTATGATTAATAACAAACAGTTCTCAAATAAGTGTGTACTTTCTGTGTACATATAATTGACATATATTTAAAGAAGCATGTTGATGGATTTACAGTGATACAAGAATACCTGGCCCCTTCTGTGAGCTATGGTCAGTGCTTATGAAAAAACTGTCCAAATTTAGAGAATTGGCTTCATGTGATGGAACAGAACTATCCCACACAGAATTAACTTCTAACAGAAGCTTCATCAGCAATCTAACCAGCTGACCTTGCTCCGGTCTTCAGTGTGGCCATGATAGTGTTCAGCTCTGGCTTGTTTGGCCAACAAACTTTAGTCTGCATAAGATTATGGGGGAGCGAGGGGCCAAGTCACCTTTTATTTCTCTACTCACTCTGTCTTGACACTAATTCTGGATTGTCTTTTTAATTTGGTGGAGGAAAATCAAAACCTCCTTATAATATAGCACATCTTATTCCCTTAATATTTTAGAAATGGTCATGTTGAAATCAGGGTCTCTGTATTTGTTCCGTTAAATGAGGACAGTTTGGGGTATTTCAAAAGGCTTTCACCATTAGCTCATTCCATCCCATGGGGGCATTTAAGTAGCCAGCTCAGTTCAGCAGGAAGTCAGATGAGAAATTTCTCAATACTCTGTTATAAACTAAAGATTTGCTCACTTTTCTCCCATGTCCAATATCCACAGTTACCAATCTTTCCACAAAACTCGTCATCAGGGCTTGAGTCTTACACTATTTTGCCCCAACACAATTTGGCTCTAGCACAGTGATGATTTTCTCTTCATTGATAATTTAGTGATTTGTTCCCTTTGATCTGTGTCAGAATAATTATACTAAATTGTCATCATTACTACTATGTCATCAATACTAGTAGACATACTATTATCATTTATGCATATTTTGAATGATCAGGCAAGCAGATTGACCTATTGACTCAAAAGCTCTATGACAGTACTAAATTTCAGAAAAATTTACGGACTCCTGTGGCAGCTTAACTTACATAAGTTCTATATTCACAAATATTTTGTCATATTATTTATACAAACATTCAGACCAGAGTGCAATTTTAGACATTTGCAAGATCTATAGGATTTTCTCTCCTTTCTTTTGATCTTACTCTTTAAAAAGCAACAATAACAACCAAAAAAACCCTTTATTTTGTTGTATATAAAACCAGAACATTTTTTACATAGATAATTTGGACCTCAAAGATATGTTCTTTTTTTTTTTTTTTTTTTTTTTTTTTTTTTTTATTAATTTTATTTTATTTTTAAACTTTACATAACTGTATTAGATTTGCCAAATATCAAAATGAATCCGCCACAGGTTTACATGTAAAGATATGTTCTTAACTTAGGGAATCTCAAACTCAAATTCATAGTCCTATTTTCTGGTCTGAGAACATTTTTTTCTCTTTTCATTTTTCCCTTTAATGGTGTGTGCATTTGCAGTAATACTTAGAGTGCACTTATAAGTAACAAGCACAATCTTATTAAGGTTTCTGTAATTTAATTTCAATGATATTGATTATATCTGAAGGACACATTATTCTTGATTTTTCTGATACACAGGAGTAAACCCCCACTCTCTGGGCTTTTCCCTCAGAGGATAGTTAAGGTCAGAGATGATGCATGTTCCAGGATATTGTCAGGAAGGGGAGGGAAAGGTCCTTTTAAACTGTCCCCTTCACTTGTCTTTTTCATATCTTGGAGATGTTGGGGGAACTATTAGCCAACAAAACTGCTGGCTCTGACCCTGCATATCTTCTCCCTGGAGCTCAGCACAGTCTGGGCATGGGGACAGAATCTCTGTGGGGGCTGGTGGAAGTTCACCACTCAACAGTGTGGTCATAGATCATACACGTTCCAGGAAAACACCACAGAACCCTGGACCCATCCATTAGATGGCCTCAGACTCTCAATCGGTCATCCTGGACATAATGAAATAATATAGATTCTAAAATACGATGCCTCTGCAACCCAATGAATCACTGAACAATTTATATTGTAATGTTACTCAGTTTTTAAACTTGATCAACAAGTACATAGTCTATGTAAAAATTTAAGCAGTAGGCTATGACAGTGCCAGCAGCTGGTCACTGACCTTGTCTTTGTTAACGCCCCTCAGTGAACACAGAGACAAATATGGTTTTAGTCCCCTCCCCATTCCAGTCCCTCTGCCACAAACTCACCTTTAACTAGCACTTAATTCTCTATCAAAATATTTTTCCAGGATGTGAAAAGAACCAACTTCCAGGCAAGAGAGAAAAAGAGAATGACTGATTCTAGTTAATGACTTCCAGATAAGAATTTGCTTATTTTCCTAATGGCCTACTGAGTTCTGCTAAGCTATCATGTCACAAACAGAAAGATAACTTTAATGGGAGAACTCTCCAAGGGTCCCAGGGCATAGCCACAGCACCTTTGTCTACATAAAATATTTTTTAAAATAAATAAAGGGGAGCTGCAAACAAGTAGAACCTAAGAATAATATAACTAAGTATTCAAAGAAACTATTTTCACAACATACAAAATCAACAAAAGACTAAGCACCTATATTTTCGGTCCACTGTAAAAAGAAAATATGTTCTTTATTTAAGAGAGAGTGTGGAGAAAGAGGTGAGTGTAATGAAAATTTTTTTTTCACTTGCAGGCACGATTGAGAATTCCAGCCTAGGGTTGTTTCATTCAGCCTTCCCTTTGCTGCTTTTCTGCCATAATTACCTGAGGTACATCTTCCAGAGTAGCCACTAATATGAAACCCCTGCTAAACAAAATGTAAACACTGAACAAGCAGTAATGATGGTCTTTAGTTCACCACAGAGGTCTGACCACATCAGACACGAATGAGTAGGAGGTTTTAAGAATACTGTCAAATAACAGAAAATAATCTGTTGCCGAAAATAACATTGAGCAGTGGAAAAAGATCCCCAAATTATCTCATCCTCATAATAATAAATGAAATAAGGTAAGATATTAATAAAAACATAATAGCAGACCAAGGCTATCATTCAAGGAAAACATTTCAGTATGCTTTATTATAATTAACAGTTATAGAGAGAAAAAAGCAAAAAATTGGGAGGAATTGTGGTTACAATTTTCAGAACTGCCCTCGCGTGGAGGGTATATTTCCTGCCTCTAGGGAAGCATTTACTTTTCACTTCATTTTTATCAATCTATAAATGATACTCAGGGAGAAAAAAAGAAGTAAATATGTCTACTTTAAAGAGATATTTGGTTTAATGTTTATAAAGTGATTTCGTTGTTTATAAATTAAAAAAGTATTATTACAGCATTTGTGGTATTTAAACCTATAATTAAAGTGACCGAATATTTTCCATAACTCCCCCTTATATTCAGTCCTTTATAATTTTTTTGCAAGTTCATAATCTGAAGCTAAAACTTTCCATGTTTTATACATTAGTAAATATATATTGCCTGTAATCACTTACACATTATTCAAAAAAGACCGAATACCAGTAATTTGTCTTGGATAATTTGAGTCACTGATGTTTCTAGATAAAACAAAAGAATTCTATATTTCATTTTCGATTAGAGCTTAAAATCAAATGTAGCATTCAGGGAACCAAATGGAGTTTATATAAAGTTAAAAATTAATATAATAATGATTGAATAGATTTAAAACCATGGTCTTAACATGTTCTGATGCAAATTTTACCTTAGAAACGTACTTTTGATTTTTGGACCAGTTCCTCTTTATTGAAAGCTAGAATATAATAATTAATTTGATATTTAGAAAAAGGTTGTATTTCTAGGACCTGGGTAGATTCCAAAATTTTCCATTATATTATACTTTTTAAAATTATTTAAGAGAAACAGAAATTCTGTGGACTTTTGAGATGAATTATACTCTTATAAATATATGCTGCAACAAAATTCAATCACAGATTATGACATCTTAGTTTCTGCTCTTCAACACTTGGCCAATGAATAGTATGAGGCAAAGGGTACAGGATGAGGGTGGAGAGGAGAAAGATGAAATCTCAATAATCTATTTTTTTTTAAGATCCAGTAACCAGAAAGTGCCATTGGCTACTGATCCTCTACATTACAAATGAAAGGAAACAAGCTGATGCAGACTTGTTGTTGTTTTTTTTTATAACACTCAGAGGTTTGGTAAAGGTAGTGGCATATTTTGCACACCTAAACTGAGAACACAGGTCATTCATCATACATTTCTTGAGAACATTTGTTGTCCCACTCAATCAGGCCAACAAAGTGCCCAAAGAATTAGAGAGTTGTTTCAGAGAGTTGAGGGAAACAGAAAGCAATATCAATACACAGCGATGATGATGAAGGCTACCTCGAATATAAATTCACAAGGTTTTGGAATTGCTAGGGGAGAAAGTTACAGCGCTCTGAAAAATTGGCGAGGCCAGTTTAGAGAATGCTGAGCTAGCTCAAAGCTTTTCCTCCAACTTTAACTCTGCCTTCCAGTCAGTCTTCAAAAGCTTTCGTATTTCATGTTATCCCGTATCTCACAATGCAGTTCATGGGCTGGCAACATTGGCATTTACTGGAAGCTTGTTCATGTACAAATTTGGGGGCCTCCAATCCAGACCTACTGTGTAAGAATCTGCATTTTAAAGAGATCGTTAGGTGATTCATATGCATATTGGAATTTGAGAGGCATTATCCTAGATTCTGTCTTCTTAATAATTGTGAAACCCAGCTAAATGTAGAAGCTGGATTTCCCTTTATGTTTGAACTTTGGAAAGATACAACCTCAAAGAGCACCTCCGGCATTGCGGTGTATTTAATTAGAGAAAATGGGCCCAAGATAACCTTTGACTCTAGTTCCCCATGGTGTGCATGTAAATGGAATCAATTCACAAGCTCCTGTTTGCATTTTAAAGTGATAATAGGTAGCCTAGAGATCTGAAGACACATGTAATTGAGACTGGGAAAGTATTTAGTTCCCTTTTGACCAAAGACTGTGAGATGATCATGGGCCATAGCAGCAGATGCTACAGACGAAATGGAATGGTACATCACTAGGCGAGACTAGAAAGAATTGAGAGGGTAGCTCATGAAACAGAGGCCCCTCTCATCCCACTCTTATAATTTTTTTCCTTTTAATTCTCACATTGAAGGCAGGTGGAGAAGGGGATAACAGAGGACAAGATGATTGGATGGCATCACCAACTTAATGGACCTGAATTTGAGCAAGCTCTGGGAGATGGTGAAGGACAGGGAACCCTGGTGTGCTGCAGTCCATGGGGTCACAAAGAGTCAGACATGACTGAGTGACTGAACAACATATGTCTACCAAAGTGAGGTGAAAAAGAAAGGTGATGGGGGAATAGGAAAAATAGGGTAGCTGGAGAGCCTTTGATTTACCCAGCTAACCTGAAAGAGACTAAGTTCTAAACTGGAAAAATCTAGGTTGCTTTACAGGCCTGAGTCTGTAAATTTTATTGTTTTGGTTTGTTTGTTTTTTCATCTATTAACATATTTGGGGCTAAAATAAAATTATTACTTCATAGAAAATAAATTGCACTTTGGCACATCTAAGATAATATTAAAAATTTAAAGCACAATATAAATATGAAATATCTTTGCTTAGAATCCTTTAGTGGCTTCTTATGACTTCTAAATTATAAATTGGCATGTACCATTTCATTTGGTTTTTGGCTACAGCTCTAGCATCATTTTCTGAAACCAGCAATGGAGATTGGGGAAAAAACATTAAAGAAATAAAAGAAAATTTCCATGCAAGTTCTAATCCAGTAGACCTGTTTTGGGTGTATATATCTGTCTGTTTGTCTGACTGTGAAATACATATGACATCACCCCTTTATCAGTTAATTCTGAACAAAATCATGTTGTAGTTAAAAGCCATCCCAAAACTGAATGGGAGGAAAAAATAGAAGGCCCAATGTATAATTTACATCAGAATCATATAAACATTTGTTAAAAATTCAAATCATTGCTCTTGTAGCTGCCTCCCCCTCACCCCTACCCTCGCTGTCCTATCTCCTCACCCCACCCCTACCCCCATCCCCACCCCCAGGTTCCCTCAGCCCAGCCCAGTTCCCAGGAGGAAGAAGTTCCTGTATAAAGAAGAGCATCTGACAGAAAAATGTGGCTCTGAGAGTTCAGTTCAGTTCAGTTCAGTTGCTCAGTCACATCCAACTCTTTGTGACCCCATGGAGTGCATGCAGCACACCAGGTTTCCCTGTCCATCACCAACTCCCGGAGCTTGCTTAAACTCATGTCCATCGAGTCCGTGATGACATCCAACCATCTCATCCTCTGTCATCCCATTCTCCTCCTGCCTTCAATTTTTTCCAGCATCGGCCTTTTCCATTGAGTCAGTTCTTCGCATCACGTGGCCAAAGTATTGGAATTTCAGCTTCAGCATCAGGCCTTACAATGAATATTCAAGACTGATTTCCTTTAGGATGGACTGGTTTGATCTCCTTGCAGTCCAAGGGACTCTCAAGAGTCTTCTCCAACACCACAGTTCAAAAGCATCAATTCTTTGGTGCTCTGCTTTCTTTATAGCCCAACTCTCACATCCATACATGACTACTGGAAAAACCATAGCTTTGACTAGATGGACTTTTGTTGGCAAAATAATGTCTCTGCTTTTTAATATGCTGTCTAGGTTGGTCATAGCTTTTCTTTCAAAGAGCAAACATCTGAGAGTGAGACAATACCAAAGAAGTACCTGGACCAATTCTGGTGATAGTAGAAAAGGTTCCCAAAGCTCGGATATGATACCTGGACAAAAAGGACTACCTGGTGCCTTCTGATCTTACAGTTGGTCAGTTCTAGTTCTTGATCCGGAAATGAATTTGTCTCTGAGCTGAGAAGGCCTCATTTTTCTTTGCTGTCAGTGTCATTCCACTTGGCAGTGCCCTGATGGGTCATTTATACCAAGAATATCATGAAAAAGCCTGCTTTCTGTACGTTGCCTAGAGTTATGAAGTGTCTACGGTCCGTGAAGCTGCTGCCCCTAAGGTGAGGGGGACCTATTCTACAAAGAGAGATGTAGCCTCCTTTCCTTGATTTACTCATCCCTGAGGCTCAAACACCACCTCCCTTCTTCAGGACCTGCACTTCCTAATGTTTGAGACTCTCCTTGAGCCCCTCTTAATAGGAAGGCTAGTGTGGAAGATGGCCTCTGGTGCCTCTCCTTTCTTCCCTTTTCTCTATCACCTTTCCTATTCTGCCAGATACTTCTTGATTGTCAGTCTCTGTCACTTCCAGTGATTATTTTGGTTTCTGTTCCCTTTCCAACTGCCTAAGGAGGTCAGAACCCAAATAATCCCTCCTTCTCATTACTTTCTTTTTTGGAGGGGTGGAGAGAAGGGACTGAAATTGTCAGGGGAGGTGGGTAAAAGACACCTCAAAAAAGAGGAAACCACCAAAAAAATTCAAATTATTGAAATGAAACTGGCTTGATACACTGAATCACTTATTCCCACTTAGCTGCATGCTGTTGAAGGCTGTCTAGGCTGGGATCGTTTGGATGGTTCTACTGGTCATAACTTGGAGTCACTCATGCTTCTAAAGCCAGCTAGGTTCAGCAAGGGATGATTCTGCCCCACATGTTTGATAGCCTCCTTATGGGCTTACTTGGTGACTCAGATGGTAAAGCGTCTGTCTACAATGCAGGAGACCCAGGTTCGATCCCTGGGTTGGGAAGATCCCCTGGAGAAGGAAATGGCAATCCACTCCAGGACTATTGCCTGAAAAATCCCATGGACAGAGGAGCCTGGTAGGTTACAGGCCATGGGGTTGCAAAGAGTCGGACACGACTGAACAACTTCACTTTCTTTCTTTCACTTTATGGGACCAGAAGGCTAGCCCAAGTGTGTCCTCCTTGTGTGTGTGTTCTGAAATGCAGGGCCAATCATGCTACAGCTTACAAACTTCTCTTTATGTCACAATTGCTAATACCCCACTGACCAAAGATTGATATTAAAAAAACAAAAAAAAAATCTGAGTAAGTCTGCTCTACCCACTATAGGAAAGCAGTGAATGTTACATGCCAAAGATACAGATTTACAATTCAGGTACATGGATAAATAATGGACAAGTAATCCACTCTACCACAAATCTTTTAAAGATAGCTGACCCTCCATCATAAAGAAGTTCTTGCAGTTAGTTAGAGATGTAAAATCTGGCCAGTGGTGGTTAATTTCTCCATAATGTGACCTTTTCACAGAATCAAGTCCTTTTCAAGTTTTCTTTTAGAAAAATGTAATTTACAATTGTAAAATTGATCACCAAATTATGGGTTAAAATTTACATATTCACAAATTTAGTTGTATCACTTTCATGTTCTACAGAGGGGACAATAAACTACAACCCACAGGCCAAATCTGGCCAGCCTCTGATTTTGTCAATAAAGTTTTATTGGAACACAACCCCTCTCATTTGCTCACGTCTGTCTATGGCTGTTTTTAATGCTACAATGGTAGAGTTGGGTAGTTGTGACAAAGATCTTATCGCCTGCTTATTTACTGAAAAACTGAATTATTATCTCACCTTTACAGAAAACTAGAATATGACTTATTCTTATCATATTTTAAGGCACATGTACCAGTTAATTTCTCTTAGATGTCACCAAAGATCTATTTCCTTTCAAAAAGAAAAAAGTTTTAATAACTAACAGAACCAGGATCTGAATGCACATCTGGCTGACTGGAAAGCCAATGCTCTTTCCAATACATTACACTCTTTCTACAGTATTTGTTCTGTTTTGAGGAATGCTACTCATGATGATAAGGGAGGGAGAATAGAATGACCTATGTATCAAAGTCATGATCTGAACCATGTGAAAACTTGTTAAGTATTCAGACTCTTGGAACAAAATCTCTATGCTTGGGAGCTGGACATCTGAATTTTAACAAATGTTATAAATGATCCTTTCTCACACTGACAACAAAGAGCACAGGTATTAGTGGAAGAAACAGCTTGTGATTGATGATGGATTTGAGTTGATGGATTTGAGGAGAGCTGAAAAGCCTGAAATCATTTTGGTCTTCAAGGGCCCATGGTGAAATAGATCTGGGAAGGATATGGGGCAACCTTATTCCTGACACAGCTGTCTGCAGTTTTTTAAGGGTACAAGAGAAGATGGCAACAGTTCTTGATGCTACATGTAAAGAAACGTGAAGGTTAGTGATGGGCGTAAGCTACATTGCTGCTCAAGAGGTCATAGACGTCATTTGAATAGATGATCATACCAGAGAAAGGGTAATGATTTTAAATCTTTGACTTGTCAAAGAAAGTCAGGGCTATCCTTTGAAGAGGGAAAGGAGTTTGGGGCAACATGCCCAAATGTCTTCAAACCTCATGTCAATAGGAAATACTAGGAGAAGATGAGACCAATCGATGCCGGAGTGAAGCCAGGGGCATCTCTCACTGATACCTAAGTCCCCTATGCCTCTACCTTACCCCCCAAAGTGGGGAGTAAGTGTATAAAAAGGGGAGAAGATTAGCTTTCTTTGAGCCAGAACCTGCCAACTTACTCTAAGAGTGGAGGAGGCAAGATTTTAGCCTGCAGTACCTCAGGGAAGGAGATAATCCTTGAACTGAATTGACATTATTTTTTTTTTAACAATGCAAAGAAATATATCTATACTGAAACAAACAGAAATCTCTGCTAATAACTGGAAGTAATTTCTGAGAGACAATTCCCCATGGGTCCCTTTCTGCACTTCCTACGAATAGAGGCACTAACTGCCTTTGCAATAACTGTCTTTAAAAGGACAGCTGTATAATGAATAGCCTTGGAAAACAGATATAGTGTCTTTTTCTGAGCAAAAGGCCCGTATAATAAAATTAATGTCTTTCTCCAGAGCAACAGCAAGCAGGTTTACTGCCCATGGTAAAAGTGTTGGGTCCCATTAGCTTGGAGTTATTTTCTTGTAACATAATCTGCTGTATGTGCAAGTCTAATACGGCCCCCTTCATCCTGTGAGAATTGAGATGTGTGCAACTAACACAAAAATGCTCATCCCCTGGTCACAAACTATTGCTGAGAGTAATAACCTATCTTCTAGCTCTAATCCAAGAGGCTTATGCCTTCTACTAGTGTCAACAAAACTGTGGTAGGCTAATTTGTCTCATATTTTTCACAGTTTTTGGTAAGGAATACATAAGAATATATGTCAGGAAATGAGGGGCTTGTGCACTGCCGGTGGGAATGTAAACTGGTACAAACCTTATGGAAAACAGTATGGAGACGTCTCAAAAAAAAAAAAAAAAAAAAAAAGAACTACAGTATGATCCAGCAATTCCACTTCAAGATATTTATTTGAAGGAAACAAAAACATCAACTAAGAAATATATAAATCCCATGTTGATTGTAGCATTATTTACAATAGCCAAGACAGAAAAACAAAGTTCCATTGACAAATGAGTGGATAAATATATATATATGTATATATTATATATATCTCTATTGTTAATGTATATATAAAGCATACAATATAATATATAATATGTATAATATATTTAATGTATATACTATATAATATATATATTATCCAGCCATAACAAATAGGGAAATCCTGCCATTTGCAACAATATGGATGAAAGACATTATGCCTTGAAGGCATTATGCTAAGTGAAATAAGTCAGAGAACTGCAAATTGCATGCAACTCAGTTGCATGTGAAACTGCAACAAGCCAACAAACAAAAAGACTGAAATCATAGATACAGAGAACAGATTAGTGGTTGCCAAAGGTAGGAGTGAGGGGTGGGTAAAATGGGTAAAAGTGGTCAAGGTACATACTTCCAGTTATAAAATAAGTCATGGGTCTACAAAGTCTGTTCTCTATGTCTGTGTCTCTATTTCTGCTCTGTAACTAGGTTATTCAGTAGCATTTTTCTAGATTCCATATATTTCCATCAATATATGATATTTTTGACGTCTTTCCCTCCTTTTAACAGGCTCTAAGTTCATCCACCACACTGGAACACAGTGGGGAAAGGAGAGGGTCGGATGAATTGAGAGAGTAGCATTGAAACATATAAATTACCATATGTAAAATAGATAGCTAGTAGGAAGTGGATATATGATACAGAGAGCTCAACCGGGTGCCCTGTGACAACCTAGAGGGGTGCGAGGGAGTTTCAAGAGGGAGGGGACATATGTATACTTATAGCTGACTCATGTTTAGTTGTGGCAGAAACCACCATAATATTTTAAAGCAATTATATTCTTCTAAAGTCTGATGGACAGGGAGGCCTGGCATGCTGCGATTCATGGGGTTGCAAAGAGTCTGACATGACTGAGCGACTGAATTGAGCTGAACTGAAAGTCTGCTCAAAAGTTCAACATTTCCTTCCTTAGTACATCTCTCTTGAAATATTTTATCAAAGACAGTTTTTAAAAGGTACATTATACTTTTAACATTCTGCCTGAAAATCACCTTATCTAGACCACAGATATATTAAGCCCTTTTTACATCTTCCAATTTATAGCCAGTAACCATCTTGCCAATTGTTCCACCAATATGTAACACAAATCTCCTCCAGGTTGCAAGAGCACTCATCCCTACGCTTCAAGCCCCACCAGTGGTGTCCTAACTGACCAGCCGCAAAGCCACTGTCCATGATTTAGGTTATTCTTACATCAGCATCCACCATTTTAGATATCAACTTCTAGTTTGGTTATCTATTTATTTCTGCAAAACACACAGTCCCCAAACTCAGGATCCTTGACTTAATTGCACCGGCAAAATGCCTTTTTCTGTAAAAGGTAACATTAATAAATTCTGGAGAACAGAATCTGAATATATTTGTGGACTATTATATCACCCTGCCACAGAGATACTAAATTTTACATACTACATTAAAATTATACATACTATACTACATTATCATTTTTCTCTGTCCCTTGCTTGATTAAAGGAGATTGTCAAGTTTTGAACAGCATAAGGGATAGTAGCAGAAACAGAAAGCAGAAATAAACTGTGTTTTCTGGCCTCACCTGGGAAGCAACAAGATCCCAGACGTGAAAGGAAGATGAATGCATTCACATTCCTTCTCTCAAGCCTGGCATAGAAGCAAAAGATATGAAGTGGTTTTGCAAACAAGGGAATAGACGACCAAACAGTAATGTCAATGAACGTTCCCCAAGGCTTGACTCTGGGGGAGGGGGGGTGCGGGGGGGGTGGTGGCAGCAGAAAAAACTTTGGAAGTAGGAAACACTCAAGAATGATGAGAATTGAAATTTTAGTCTCAGGGTCAGAAAAGAAGTAGAAAATTTTAAAATAACACTTATTTCTCTCATGTCTGGGTTTGAGGATGTAAGTTTACCTTTGCTTTCTCTTTCTCTTCATGTCTGTGTGTATGTGTGTTAAAAAAATGACAATAATTTTGGTCCATAAACTTCTTGGAATAAGAGCATAAAAATACCCTTAAAAAACTATGTATTACCCACTTTAATGAGTATTACTTGTTAATGAGCATGTCAATTAAGTTACTGTTGTTTTCATTCTTATAAATAGTGATATGTTTATTGAGTCCCAGAAACAAATGTAAGTTTTTTTCCCACTAGACTTTAAGTATCTTAATTCCATAATTTCTTCTTAAGATTATCCATCAAAGTATTACGTTGACATTTTCCAAGCTGTTACTTTGGGGTTTCCCAGTTGGCGCTAGTCGTAAAGAACCTGCCTGTCAATGCAGGGGACATAAGAGACCATGGGTTCCACCCCTGGGTTGGGCAGATCCCCTGGAGGAGGGCAGGGCAACCCACTCCAGTATTCTTGCCTGGAGAATCCCATGGACAGAGCAGCCTGGCGGTTTACAGTCTAAGGGGTCACAAAGAGTCCAACACAACTGAAGCAACTTAGCATGCACTTCAGATCAGATCAGATCAGATCAGTCCCTCAGTCCTGTCTGACTCTTTGCGACCCCATGAATCACAGCACACCAGGCCTCCCTGTCCATCACCAACTCCCGGAGTTCACTCAGACTCACGTCCATCAAGTCAGTGATGCCACCCAGACATCTCATCCTCTGTTGTCCCCTTCTCCTCTTGCCCCCAATCCCTCCCAGCATCAGAGTCTTTTTCAATGAGTCAACTCTTCACATCAGGTGGCCAAAGTACTGGAGTTTCAGCTTTAACATCATTCCTTCCAAAGAAATCCCAGGGCTGATCTCCTTCAGAATGGACTGGTTGGATCTCCTTGCAGTCCAAGGGACTCTCAAGAGTCTTCTCCAACACCACAGTTCAAAAGCATCAATTCTTCGGCGCTCAGCCTTCTTCACAGTCCAACTCTCACATCCATACATGACCACTGGAAAAACCATAGCCTTGACTAGACGGACCTTTGTTGGCAAAGTAATGTCCTCTGCTTTGGAATATGCTATCTAGGTTGGTCATAACTTTCCTTCCAAGGAGTAAGCGTCTTTTAATTTCATGGCTGAAGTCACCATCTGCAGTGATTTTGGAGCCCAGAAAAATAAGAAATAGCGTGTGAGATAAGTGCAATTGTGCGGTAGTTTGAGCATTCTTTGGCATTGCCTTTCTTTGGGATTGGAATGAAAACTGACCTTTTCCAGTCCTGTGGCCACTGCTGAGTTTTCCAGATTTGCTGGCATATTGAGTGCAGTACTTTCACAGCATCATCTTTCAGGATTTGGAATAGCTCAACTGGAATTCCATCACCTCCCCTAGCTTTGTTCGTAGTGATGCTTTCTAACACCCACTTGACTTCACATTCCAGGATGTCTGGCTCTAGGTCAGTGATCACACCATCATGATTATCTGGGTCGTGAAGATCTCTTTTGTACAGTTCTTCTGTGTATTCTTGCCATCTCTTCTTAATATCTTCTGCTTCTATTAGGTCCATACCATTTCTGTCCTTTATCAAGCCCATCTTTGCATGAAATGTTCCTTTGGTATCTCTGATTTTCTTGAAGAGATCTCTAGTCTTTCCCATTCTGTTGTTTTCCTCTATTTCTTTGCATTGATCACTGAGGAAGGCTTTCTTATATCTCTTCTTGCTATTCTTTGGAACTCTGCATTCAGATGTTTATATCTTTCCTTTTCTCCTTTGCTTTTCGCTTCTCTTCTTTTCACAGCTATTTGTAAGGCCTCCCCAGACAGCCATTTTGCTTTTTTGCATTTCTTTTCCATGGGGATGGTCTTGATCCCTGTCTCCTATCGGGAGACATAAATATCTCTACAGATTCTTAGTTTGACTTACTGCTTATTAAGACTTCTAATCTTTAAACAACTTCTTTTTCCTCTGAGAGTAACTGAATTATGAAAACATAGCTATGTAATTGATTTCAAGAAGGATGGCCAAGAGTCCTTTCCAGAGAGAATAACTTCATTTTCAGATGGTTTCTACATAAATTGTTCCATGTAATTTTCACAAGAACATTAGATAGCATGGTAGGCATTTCCATGTACATCTCACTAAATTAATTCTTTCAGAAACTCATGTGGGCTACTGTGGAAATTAGAAATAGAAACGAGAAGAAACCAAAACATTCCAACTGTTCAATAGATGGCAGCCATCGTCGCTATTATTTGGTGCCTGTGAGAAGTGGGGGTCAAAGTGATTATGGCTCACCCCAGGTCCTCTGACTCATAATACAAAATTTCATCCTCAGGGCCTCACAGAGATTCCCAGCTAATTTTTCCCTTCAAAGAAAGGGGTTTGATTTAACAGTAGAACAGCAACAGGAATAATCTCACAGATTGTATTCCACCTGCAGGACCTCAGGCTTTTAAGCTCAGGGGTTACTTGTGGACAAAAAGTGTCTGCCAAGTCCCTGATCCTCTCAACCTCCCACACTCTCAGTGTTTATCTTTAAAAGAGAAAAAAAGAATCCCTTAGAAAAGGTCTTAGTCCTCTTCTCTCAAAGGTGGGGGAAAAACACCTTTTGAAACTAGCCTGCTGTCAAAGTTCACGCCTTGATTTGTGAAGCCTAGTCTTGCAAAAGTACTAAATCAAAGTAAAATGGATTTACATTTGTAAACTTTGTTTCCACTTAATGGGATTAGAAAGACCACTCACATTAAACAAACAAAAACATCAGTTCAGCAGTAAGACAGAATAGTAAATTAACCATACACAAGCTCTGAAACTGAGGAAGGCTTTCTTATCTCTCCTTGCTGTTCTTTGGAACTCTGTGTTCAAATGGGTATATCTTTCCTTTTCTCCTTTCCCTTTAGCTTCTCTTTTCTCAGCTATCTGTAAGGCCTCCTCAGACAACCATTTTGCCTTTTTTGCATTTCTTTTTCTTGGGTATGGTCTTGATCACTGCCTCCTGTACAATGTCATGAACTTCCATCCATAGTTCTTCAGGCACTCTATCAGATCCAATCCCTGAATCTATTTGTCACTTCCACTGTAGAATCATTAGAGATTTGACCTAGGTAATACCTGAATAGTCTGGTAGCTTTCCCTACTTTCTTCAATTTAAGTCTGAATTTGGCAATAAGGAGTTAATGATCTGAGCAACAGTCAGTTCCCGGTCTTGTTTTTGATGACTGTATAGAGCTTCTCCATCATTTTGGTATTGACCATCTGTTGATGTCCATGTGTAAAGTCTTCTCCTGTGTTGTTGGAAGAGGGTGTTTGCTATAACCAGTGCATTCTCTTGGCAAAACTCTGTTATCCTTTTCCCCGCTTCATTTTGTATTCCAAGGCCAAATTTGCCTGTTACTCCAGGCATCTCTAGACTTCCTACTTTTGCATTGCAGTCCCCCATAATGAAAAGGATATCTTTTTTGGGTGTTAGTTCTAGAAGGTCTTGTAGGTCTTCATAGAACTGTTCAACTTCAGTTTCTTCAGCATTACTGGTCAGGGCATAGACTTGGATTACTGTGATATTGAATTGATGCTTTTGAACTGTGGTGTTGGAGAAGACTCTTGAGAGTCCCTTGGACTGCTAGGAGATCCAACCAGTCTATCCTAAAGGAAATCAGTCCTGAATATTCATTGGAAGGACTGATTCTGAAGCTGAAACTCCAATACTTTGGTCACCTGATATGAAGAACTAACTCACTAGAAAAGACACTGATAATGGGAAAGATTGAAGGCAGGAGGAGAAGGGGACGACAGAGGGTGAGATGGTTGGATGGCATCACTAACTCGATGGACATGAGTTTGAGTAAGCCTGCTGGAGTTGGTGATGGACAGGGAAACCTGGTATGCTGCAGTCCACGGGGTTGCAAAGAGTCAGACATGATTGAGCAACTGAACTGAACTGACTGAAGCTCTGAAATTCAATGTGAAGTTAGGTCTAGAAATTTTAAGGTAACTTGAAGAATCAGAGACTTCCAGTCCCTATTTATAAGTTTTCACATCTACACTTTACCTGAGCCACATATGTTGTTAGAGAATGAGAAGAGCTACAAAGAGAGTGATAGACAGTGAAGTTATTGGAGAGCAGTTAGACAGGTCTTCTAAAGATCTCCAGATGTGAAGATTTCACACATGAAGATTTAAACTCACATGTGGGCAGCCACATGATGGTTGAAAATCTTTTCAATATGCACATTTCCCAGAACTTACAGCAATAAAAAGAAGTTTTCTTAAAACCATCTTAAATACTCCCAAATAAATTAGCTTTGAATGTTTCGGGCAATAAGAACCTGAAAATAATTATTTTTATGACCCAGTGTCTGCTCACACGTCTACCACATTTTGCAATCTTTTAATTGCATCTGTTTACATTTTTTTCAATCTGTCCCCAGATGAATCTCAGTGTTCGATTCAGCTTCTGGCCTGGGTTCCCATTGGCATCAGATTCCTACATGGGAAAATCAAGCAATGGGCATAAAATTAAAACTGCAAAGGGTATGATTTTTATCGATTTGTTTTGTCTTTGTGGCTTTGCCCACTTAACATCCTGACTAAATTTGTAAATTCAAGCAGTAGCCTCATTTGATTTGAGAGCAAGAAGGATCATGCCAGGGCTTGAGCAGTCACAGGGCAGGTGGTGGGGGGCGATGGTGGGGCAAGTACAGTTGATAAAATAGGAAAAGAGGCTATATTGTTCCAAAGCCTCAACCAAAAAAGTTCCACTAAGAGAAAAATTATCACAGATGCTGTAGGTCAGGATCAAAAAGGAGACTGGACAACTGGATTTGAGCACCGTGGATAGGTACTTGGCCAAAAGAGGCTTGGACATAAATCAATAGAGCTGAACAACAAGAAGTTATCTGGGCATAAAGTCTTGAGGGATCAGAAAAAAATGTGAGCTGATGTCGAGCAAAGTCTCTGTCTCACAAAAGCTTTTTTCAAAGAACGGCTATGAAATATCAAGAGGAGTTTTAGGTGTAACTGGTGTTCTAGCAAACCTACTAAATGTTATACATCCAGATGTGTATTGTCATGCATATGAACCACCAAACAGTTAATCCTTAATTTTTTTACGCTGCTGTTAACAGCTCAGTTTTGAAACTCCTATTGCTTTCACCCCTCCTTAAAAACCACACAGTGCGATCAATGGTATTCATGAAGAAGGCAAGCAGACGTTATGCTTATGCTCACCCACTCTGCTTCCAAAATCTCACCCTGACATTCACCGTTACTTCAAGATGAAAATAATGAATTAGCTATTACCTATTGTAGCAATCATATATTTTCAAATAAATATGTGAAACTGCTGTCTTATTTTCATTCTCAGATCACTCTCACTCTCAGGGCCTAGTGAGAATTGATGTAGCATTCCAGGCATGGTATATTTAATTCTTAGTGTTAGAATATTAGAAATTTGCCAATAGTTGCCAACGTTTATATGTGACTGTGTCTCACTGATGTGATATAAGTAACTTCAGTAAATGCATTACTGAAAACATTTACTTTTCACAATCTTCTCTTGGATGTCCTAAATTCCATTGATTGGACTGTCATTGTTCCTCTATAAACTTGCACACTGGCAGAATTCTTTCCCAGGACTATAAAGAGAAAGCCAGTTGATGCACATAATTCCTAGCCCAATAGCTTTTGAATAAGTGCCAGGGAATTCCAAGAAAACATCTACATCTGCTTCATTGACTATGCTAAAGCCTTTGACTGTGTGGATCACAACAAACTGTGGAAAATTCTTAAAGAGACAGGAATACCAGATCACCTTTCCTGTCTCCTGAGAAACCTGCATGCAGAAAAAGAAGCAATGGTTACAAGTGAACAAGGAACAGTGGACTGGTTTAAAACTGGGAAAAGAATACATCAAGGTTGTATATTATCACCCTGCTTATTTAATGAAGAGTAAATCATGTGAAAAACCAGGCTGGATCTCAAGCTGAAATCAAGATTGCTGGGAGAAATATCAACAATCTCAGATATACAGGTGATACCACTCATGGCAGAAAGTGAAGAGGAACTAAAGAGCCTCTTGATAAAGGTGAAAGAGAAGAGTGAAAAAGCTGTCTTAAAACTCAACATTCAAAAAACTGTTATCAGCCTCTGGTCCCATCACTTCATGGCAAATAGATGGGGGAAAAGTGGAAAGAGTAATGGATTTAATTTTCTTGGGCTCCAAATCACTGCAGACAGTAACTGCAGCCATGAAATTGAAAGACGTTTGCTCCTTGGAAGAAAAGTTATGACCAACCTAGACAGCATGTTAAAAAGCAGAGACATTACTTTGCTGACAAAGGTCCATCTAGTCAAAGCTATGTTTTTTTCCAGTAGTCATGTATGGAAGTAAGAGTTGAACCATAAAACAGGCTGAGAGCTGAAGAATCTATGCTTTCGAACTGTGGTGTTGAAGAAGACTCTTGAGAGTCCCTTGGACTGCAAGGAGATCAAACCAGTCAGTCCTAAAGGAAATCAATCCTGAATATTCATTGTAAGAACTGATGCTGAAGCTAAAGCTCCAATACTTTGGCCACCTGATGCGAAGAACTGACTCATTGGAAAAGACCCTGATGCTGGGAAAGATTGAGGGCAACAGGAGAAGGCGTGACACGGGATGAGATGGTTGGATGGTATCACTGATTCAATGGATATGAGTTTGAGCAAACTCTGGAAGATAGTGAAGGACAGGGAAGACTGGTGTGCTACAATTCATGGGGTTGCAAAGAGTCAGACACAGCTCAGCGACCAAACAAGTGCCAGTGAGGTGCTGCTGTTCTGAAATAGGATTGCCTGTACTTCACTGGTGAATTTTGCAGCACTCTCCATAAATGATGCTTTCAAAACCTAACAGTATTCATTGTTCTGAATTCTTTCCCATGAATATCTTTCCATTTAACACTTTGTAAAATTATACCTTCTAGGATGTTATACAATCTCTGTAGACAACTTTCTCACTAAATGTATACACAACACACATTCCTAACTAGTTGTGTTCTATTTTTTATAGTCTCCAAATAGATATAGAAAGAGAGACAGTCATGTTAGTAATAGTCATTGGTTTGGTAAGAGAGAAGAGGAATCTCAAAATATGGTACTTAGATATTAGAGAATTCCCTAGTTTCTGGATTGATGAAGATTTATTTCTGAATTAGGAAAAGCAACAAAGAGAGGATATTTTATCTACTTTTAATTGTGCAAATAAGGTTGGAATAACTATTGCACTTTTTGATACAATTCTCTTAGCTCTGTAGTTTATGAACATTCCTTATAGATACTGGTAATGGGTTTATTGTCAGTCCTGTTTTATAGTGTTCTGACTTTGGTGATTTTCCTTTGCCTTTACAGATAGTTTTGGGCATAGTTGAAACCAGCTGGATCACAGGCTGCAAACCATATGCCATTTTACACCAGAAACCTCTTTTTCCTCTAGACCTGCTTGCAATTACTCCCATCTTCTGATTTCCTGATTTTTTGGCACCTCCATTCAATTTCTACATCAGCTGCTTACCCATTTGCTTTAGTGAACATCTCTTTCCAAGTTTCTTGGACTTAGGTTCTGTACACACTGCTGGGATAAATTCATTCTACTGGTTATGGTGACATCTAACCCATCTCTTCCCTTGATACCTCTCCAGCTTCTGTAGTTACACAATCACTAAATGTATTTGTCCCCAAATTACAGAGTAGTAATGATTACTTTGTAATACCACAGTCCATGTGTAGTCCTTGAATAGGTGAGTTTGTCTTTCTGGAGGATAAGTATTATATTGTTATTATTTATTTATTAGTGCTTTTGTGTATAGTCCATGATCTTTTGTCATTAAAGACAATTTCTCCATTAGTCAGTTCAGTCACTCAGTCATGTCTGACTCTGCGACCCCGTGGACTGCAGCACACTAGGCTTCCCTGTCTATCACCAGCTCCCAGAGCTTGCTCAAACTCATGTTCATCGAGTCAGTGATACCATCCAACCATCTCATCCTCTGTCATCCCCTTCTCCTCCTGCCTTCCATCTTTCCCAGCATGAGGGTCTTTTCCAAGGAGTCAGTTCTTCGCATCAGGTGGCCAAAGTATTGGAGCTTCAGCTTCAGCATCAGTCCTTCCAATGAATATTTAGCACTGATTTCCTTTAGGATTAACTGGTTTGATCTCCTTGCAGTCCTAGGGACTCTCAAGAGTCTTCAACACCACAGTTCAAAAGCATCAATTTTTCAGCTCTCAGCTTTCTTTATGGTCAACTCTCACACCCAAACATGACTACTGGAAAAAGCATATAGCTTTGACTATACAGAACTTTGTCAGCAAAGTACTGTTTCTGCTTTTTATTACGATGTCTAGGTTTGTCATAGCTTTTTTCCCAAGGAGCAAGCATCTTTTAATTTCATGGCTGCAGTCACCATCTGCAGTGACTTTGGAGCCCAAGAAAATAAAGTGTTTCACTGTTTTCCCATCCATTTGCTATGAAGTGACGGTACTGGATGCCATGATCTTAGTTTTTTGAATGTTGAGTTTTAAGCCAGCTTTTTCACTCTCCACTTTCACTTTCATCAAGAGGCTCTTTAGTTCCTCTTTGCTGTAGAATTGTAAGCATTCCATTGCTAGTGTATGAGATGAGTGCAGTTGAGCAGTAGTTTGATAATTCTTTGGCATTGCCTTTCTTTGGGATTGAAGTGAAAACTGACCTTTTCCAGTCCTGTGCCCACTCTTGAATTTTCCAAATTTGCTGGTTTATTGAGTGCAGCCCTTTCACAGCATCATCTTTGGAGATTTGAAATAGTTCAGCTGGAATTTCATCACCTCCACTAGCCATGGCATGCAATAAATAGAGAATACATTTATTTAGACAAGAACCTTAGTGAAGTCTAGATTACCAAAAAATATGTTTAGAAAATAGATATAAGATTATACATGAGATAGTTATATGAAGAGCTGAAAGAAGACTATTAGGTGTGACAAAAGTAAGAATTACTGGGTTAGATATGAAGTCTTATGCTTATTGCATTATCGTAAATTTAATCTAGTGAAACTAAACTGATTCACAGGATAAATATCCCTCTTGTTATGGTAAATTGTATTAATTCTCATCTTTCTTCATCTTTTTGAAGTCAAAGATGGGAAGAAACAAGAGTTTCACATGCTTGGGGTCCTTGGTGAATCAAGGAAACGGTTTATAAGTAAACTGTTGTTCTTTTCAAATGACTGGAAATGACTTTGCAATGGGCCTTAAAATATAGCAGTTTTATATTATTCCAAAATGAAGTTATCTCACTATTAAATGAAGTGTAATAAGCTAACTGCTATTGTTGGAAGCTAGAAGCATAACAGAAATGATTTGGAAAACTAAGAATTTTTCAGACAGCCACCAAAAATCAGATCAGCTCCATGAACAGTGATGAATAATCTAGTAATATGTTATCTGTTTATTCCTACCTAACCCTTTAAACTTTTATTGGCATATAGTTAAAACAGAAGCAATATTTGTATCTTTCCATGGAACAGTATAAATTTTTTATTAATATGATTTCAAAATCCCTTTGGGATTAAAAAAGGCTTGTACTGAACAAATAGCATATTTTTTAGTTGTCATTTAACTTGTTGCTTCAGTACACATCATTTTTCCTTTTGTGAAAGGTTTTGACAGTTTTGTTTCATTTTTCTTTGATTGTCTTATGTTCTTTGGAATATGAAGTCAGCATGCTTTAAAATATTATGATTTGGAATCATATATTTGAAAGTTTCTGAGAGTAGACCCCAAGAATTGTCATCACAAGGGAAAAAAAATAATTTTGTATGCTGCGGTATAGCACATTTAATTGAACTTATACTACCAGTCTGGGCTTCCCTGGTGGCTCAGTGTAAAGAATATGCCTGCCAAGCAGGAGACACAGGTTCGATCCCTGGGATGGGAAGATCCTCTGGAGAAGGAAATGGCAACCCACTCTGCTATTCTTGTCTGGGACATTTCATGGACAGAGGAGCTTGGCAGGCTGTGGTCTATGGGGTTGCAAAGAGTCGGATGTGACTTAGCCACAAACTTCCACTTTTTTCACTTCAGACTACCAGTGAAGGAAGGTGTGTACACGCAGGCTAAGTCGCTTCAGTTGTGTCTCTTTGCCACCCTGTGAACTGTCAGTCTCCTCTGTCCATGGGGAGCTCCAGGCAAGAATACTGGAGTGGGTTGCCATGCCCTTCTCCAGGGGATCTTCCCAATCCAGGGATCGAACTTGCATTTCTTAGGTCTCCAGCATTGGCACCCAGGTTCTTTACCACTGAGCTATGTGGGAAGCCCTTTTAGTGTATAGTTTTGGGTTTATTTTGTTACCACAATGTGAATCCTAACTCTAAATAACACTTTTGCAAATGAGTTTAATTTTTAAGCCCAAATCTTTCAATAATTTGAAACAAGTAAATATAAAAGTATATTTATTTAAAATGTATTAATGGTAATGGATTATAAAATCAGTTCTCTAAGGAAAAGTCTAACATGTTAACATTTCTGAAGATTGTTAAATATTAAAATAAAAAGAAAACAAAACATAAGTAAAATAAAATCTTAAGGTAACTTCTTCACTTGTACTACATATTTCAAACAGTGAAAAGTTACTTCTTGCCATCTAACTGTGGAGATAATAATAATAACAATAATAATAGTAATAATGATAGTATAAACAAAAAGAAAACAAAGCTAAGGATAATTCATTTGCTGAATATCAATTATTATGCAGACTACTTTCTGAAACACATGTTTAGATAAGAATTAAGACACTGAAACATATGTTACTAATTCTTAATATACAGATGTTAAAAAGTAGTTTATTAAAAGTCATTCAAGAAATGCAAATTCATATTGTTTCTTTGAAATTTCTTCTATGTATAGCTGGACAAGTGAAGAAATTAAACATCACCCTTGGTTAGTATGTGTAAAAACAGACGAAGAATAAACAAATATTTTTAAAAACCCAGTGGTCCAAAGAATAAACAAATATTAAAAAACCCAGATAATATGGTTCAAATTCATGGTTTACTATCTTGCTACATTAAGTATTGATAGCTATAAATAACGTGCAGAAGATACCTTTTCCAAAACTGAGAAAATGCCATTGATGCTATCTGTAATGGTTACTTTTATTTAAATTGAAAGACAAAGTCGCTGCTGCTACTAAGTCGTTTCAGTCGTGTCCGAGCCTGTGCGACCCTATAGACGGCAGCCCAGCAGGCTTCTCCATCCCTGGGACTCTCCAGGCAAGAATATTGGAGTGGGTTGCCAATTGCCTTCTCCATGAAAGACAAAGGCATTCATGTAATTCCTCAGGCCAGCACTGTTTTGATGTGACAAAAGAAAATGATCAACATGCAACTCCTTAAATAAGTACTTAATTTCATATTTTTGAAAAAAAGTGCTTTCTTTCTGGTTAGGCCAGCAAGAATTGAGAAAGGTTAAGATAATGTTTAAATATGTTTATTAAAAAGTAATAATAAAAATATGAAAGATACAGACATAGCATTCTGAGTATTCCAAATAGAATAAAACTGTCATCAAAAAGACTCAACAGCTATAAAAATTCTTCAGAATATGCCATTTTTTTTCAAGATAACAAAATCTATAAATTTCACATGGCTGCATTAGTCATGTATAAAGTCACCAGTGATTCACATTAAACAAACAAACCTATCTCAAGGCATCCTTGCTATTTATCATGGTCTGCTATAGAATCTATAAAAAGTCTGCTTCTTGAGAGTTTAATTCTAAGAGAAATTTTAGTCCTCAGTAAAGATCTTGCTCATATAATGTTTGCCAGAGCATGAACATGGAAGCTGTTTTGTTTGGCTTAAATAATTTTAGTCATATTAACTTTATTATTCTCATTTTTATTTTTTATCTTTTATTACATTGTTTTAAAAATATAGAAGTACTACATATTTGTATTTCTTTGGGAAATAATATAAGACATATAAAGAAAAAGTTAATAAATTCTTCCTTCTCTGAAATTTCTACATCTGTTGCCTGAGGAAACATGCTAATAGCCTGGATGTGTTTTCATCCACATTTTCCCTTGCTCATAAGTACTTATGGACATTTATATGTATATGATTTTTTATATTTTTCTTATTGCACTCAAATAGTTTTTAAAATCAAAATTGTAACTCTGCAGTGCTTTTTTTTAATTGGACCATATGTCCCTAACAAACATTCAGATCAATACAGTTGATGTAGTAGCACATTAGTTCTAATAGCTACATAGTATCTATAGTATGGCTGTTCCATCATGAGTATATGATAATATCCAAAATGATATTATAATTTAGACTTGGACCATTCAGTGTGCATCTTCAAATCAGTAAAGTTGAGAAATATTTTATGCTTTTCTGATCTTTTGGAATACATCTTTTACAAATTACCATCATTGTCTATGATAGCCTGTAATTGGTATCGTCTTTTAATTTTAGACATTCTGCAAGACATGTAGCTATATCTCATTTTGAATTTAATACATGTTTCTTTGATTTCTTAAGATTTCAAGAACTTTTCATAAGTTTATCAGTTATTGGTTTTCTTCATTTGGAAGTCAAATGTGCATTGTTCTATTGGGTTGTCTTTGGTTGAATTTTAGAGAGTTTTTAAATATTTGGATATGAAGTCTTGATTGATTATACATTAAAAATATCTTATTTTCTACTCTGTTGCCTTTTTATTATTCTAAAAATGCTATTGATGAAAATTAAGTAACTCGGGTTTCAGATCAGATCAGATCAGTCGCTCAGTTGTGTCTGACTCTCTGCGACCCCATGAATCGCAGCACGCCAGGACTCCCTGTCCATCACCAACTCCCGGAGTTCACTCAGACTCACGTCCATCGAGTCAGTGATGCCATCCAGCCATCTCATTCTCTGTCGTCCCCTTCTCCTCCTGCCCCCAATCCCTCCCAGCATCAGAGGCCTTTCCAATGAGTCAACCCTTCGCATGAGGTGGCCAAAGTACTGGAGTTTCAGCTTTAGCATCATTCCATCCAAAGAAATCCCAGGGCTGATCTCCTTCAGAATGGACTGGTTGGATCTCCTTGCAGTCCAAGGGACTCTCAAGAGTCTTCTCCAACACCACAGTTCAAAAGCATCAATTCTTTGGCACTCAGCCTTCTTCACAGTCCAATTCTCACATCCATACATGACCACAGGAAAAACCATAGCCTTGACTAGATGGACCTTTGTTGGCAAAGTAATGTCTCTGCTTTTGAATATGCTATCTAGGTTGATCATAACTTTCCTTCCAAGGAGTAAGCGTCTTTTAATTTCATGGCTGCAGTCACCATCTCCAGTGATTTTGGAGCCTAGAAAAAGAAAGTCTGACAGTGTTTCCACTGCTTCCCCATCTATTTCCCATGAAGTGATGGGACTGGATGCCATGATCTTCGTTTTCTGAATGTTGAGCTTTAAGCCAACTTTTTCACTCTCCACTTTCACCTTAATCAAGAGGCTTTTGAGTTCCTCTTCACTTTCTGCCATATGGGTGGTGTCATCTGCATATCTGAGGTTATTGATTTTTCTCCCGGCAATCTTGATTCCGGCTTGTGTTTCTTCCAGTCCAACATTTCTCATGATGTACTCTGCATATAAGTTAAATAAACAGGGTGACAATATACAGCCTTGACGGACTCCTTTTCCTATTTGGAACCAGTCTGTTGTTCCATGTCCAGTTCTAACTGTTGCTTCCTGACCTGCATACAAATTTCTCAAGAGGCTGATCAGGTGGTCTGGTAGTCCCATCTCTTGAATAATTTTACAGAGTTTATTGTGATCCACACAGTCAAAGGCTTTGGCATAGTCAATAAAGCAGAAATAGATGCTTTTCTGGAACTCTCTTACTTTTCCATGATCCAGCAGATGTTGGCAATTTGATCTCTGGTTCCCCTGCCTTTTCTAAAACCAGCTTGAACATCAGGAAGTTCACGGTTCACATATTGCTGAAGCCTGGCTTGGAGAATTTTGAGCATTACTTTACTAGCGTGTCAAGGTAAAGAAATACAGGAAAACAACAGAATGGGAAAAACTAGGGATCTCTTTAAGAAAATCAGAGATACCAAAGGAACATTTCATGCAAAGATGAGCTTGATAAAGGACAGAAATGGTATAGACCTAACAGAAGCAGAAGATATTAAGAAGAGATGGCAAGAATACACAGAAGAACTGTACAAAAAAGATCTTCACGACCCAGATAATCAAGATGGTGTGATCACTGACCTAGAGTCAGACATTCTGGAATGTGAAGTCAAGTGGGCCTTAGAAAGCATCACTACAAACAAAGGTAGTGGAGGTGATGGCATTCCAGTTGAACTATTCCAAATCCTGAAACATGATGCTGTGAAAGTACTACACTCAATATGCCAGCAAATTTGAAAACTCAGCAGTGGCCACAGGACTGGAAAACGTCAGTTTTTATTCCAATCCCAAAGAAAGGCCATGCCAAAGGATGCTCAAACTACTGCACAATTGCACTCATCTCACACGCTAGTAAAGTAATGCTCAAAATTCTCCAAGCCAGGCTTCAGCAATATGTGAACCGTGAACTCCCAGATGTTCAAGCTGGTTTTAGAAAAGGCAGAGGAACCAGAGATCAAATTGCCAACATCCGTGGGATCATAGAAAAAGCAAGAGAGTTCCAGAAAAACATCTATTTCTGCTTTTTTGACTATGCCAAAGCCTTTGACTGTGTGGATCACAATAAACTGTGGAAAATTCTGAAAGAGAAGGGAATACAAGAACACCTGATCTGCCTCGTGAGAAATTTGTATGCAGGTCAGGAAGCAACAGTTAGAACTGGACATGGAACAGACTGGTTCCAAATAGGAAAAGGAGTCCGTCAAGGCTGTATATTGTCACCCTGTTTATTTAACTTATATGCAGAGTACATCATGAGAAACGCTGGGCTGGAAGAAGCACAAGCTGGAATCAAGATTGCCGGGAGAAATATCAATAACCTCAGATATGCAGATGACACCACCCTTACGGCAGAAAGTGAAGAGGAACTCAAAAGCTTCTTGATGAAAGTAAAAGAGGAGAGTGAAAAAGTTGGCTTAAAGCTCAACATTCAGAAAACAAAGATCATGGCATCCAGTCCCATCACTTCATGGGAAATAGATGGGGAAACAGTGGAAACACTGTCAGACTTTCTTTTTCTAGGCTCCAAAATCACTGGAGATGGTGACTGCAGCCATGAAATTAAAAGACACTTACTCCTTGGAAGGAAAGTTATGACCAACCTAGATAGCATATTCAAAAGCAGAGACATTACTTTGCCAATAAAGGTTCGTCTAGTCAAGGCTATGGTTTTTCCTGTGGTCATGTATGGATGTGAGAATTGGACTGTGAAGAAGGCTGAGTGCCAAAGAATTGATGCTTTTGAACTGTGGTGTTGGAGAAGACTCTTGAGAGTCCCTTGGACTGCAAGGAGATCCAACCAGTCCATTCTGAAGGAGATCAGCCCTGGGATTTCTTTGGATGGAATGATGCTAAAGCTGAAACTCCAGTACTTTGGCCACCTCATGCGAAGAGTTGACTCATTGGAAAGGCCTCTGATGCTGGGAGGGATTGGGGGCAGGAGGAGAAGGGGACGACAGAGAATGAGATGGCTGGATGGCATCACTGACTCGATGGATGTGAGTGTGGGTGAACTCCGGGAGTTGGTGATGGACAGGGAGTCCTGGCATGCTGCGATTCATGGGGTCGCAAAGAGTTGGACATGACTGAGCGACTATCTGATCTGATCTGATCTTACTAGCGTGTGAGATAAGTGCAATTGTGCGGTAGTTTGAGCATTCTTTGGCATTGCCTTTCTTTGGGATTGGAATGAAAACTGACCTTTTCCAGTCCTGTGGCCACTGCTGAGTTTTCCAAATTTGCTGGCATATTGAGTGCAGCACTTTCACAGTATCATCTTTCAGGCTTTGGAATAGCTTAACTGGAATTCCATCACCTCCACTACCTTTGTTTGTAGTGATGCTTTCTAAGGCCCACTTGACTTCACATTCCAGGATGTCTGGCTCTAGGTCAGTGATCACACCATCGTGATTATCTGGGTCGTGAAGATCTTTTTTGTACAGTTCTTCTGTATTCTTGCCATCTCGTCTTAATATCTTCTGCTTCTGTTAGGTCCATACGGTATCTGTCTTTTATTGAACCCATCTTTGCATGAAATGTTCCTTTGGTATCTCTGATTTTCTTGAAGAGATCTCTAGTCTTTCCCATTCTGTTGTTTTCCTCTATTTCTTTGCATTGATCGCTGAAGAAAGCTTTCTTATCTCTTCTTGCTATTCTTTGGAACTCTGCATTCAGATGTTTATAACTTTCCTTTTCTCCTTTGCTTTTCACTTCTCTTCTTTTCACAGCTATTTGTAAGGCCTCCCCAGACAGCCATTTTGCTTTTTTGCATTTCTTTTCCATGGTGATGGTCTTTATCCCTGTCTCCTCTACAATGTCACAAACCTCATTCCATAGCTCATCAGGCACTCTGTCTATCAGATGTAGGCCCTTAAATCTTTTTCTCACTTCCACTGTATAATCATAAGGGATTTGATTTAGGTCATACCTGAATGGTCTAGTGGTTTTCCCTACTTTCTTCAATTTCAGTCTGAATTTGGCAATAAGGAGTTCATAGTCTGAGCCACAGTCAGCTCCTGGTCTTGTTTTTGCTGACTATATAGAGCTTCTGCATCTTTGGCTGCAAAGAATATAATCAATCTGATTTCGGTGTTGACCATCTGGTGATGTCCATGTATAGAGTCTTCTCTTGTGTTGTTGGAAAAGGGTGTTCGTTATGACCAGTGCTTTTTCTTGGCAAAACTCTATTAGTCTTTGCCCTGCTTCATTCTGTATTCCAAGGCCAAATTTGCCTGTTACCCCAGGTGTTTCTTGACTTCCTAGTTTTGCATTCCAGTCCCCTATAATGAAAAGGACATCTCTTTTGGGTGTTAGTTCTAAAAGGTCTTGTAGGTCTTCATAGAACTGTTCAACTTCAGCTTCTTCAGCATTACTGGTTGTGGCATAGACTTGGATTACTGTGATATTGAATGGTTTGCCTTGAAAATGAACAGAGATCATTCTGTCATTTTTGAGCTTGCATCCTAGTACTGCATTTCGGACTCTTTTGTGGACCATGATGGCTACTTTATTTCTTCTGAGGAATTCCTGCCCTCAGTAATAGATATAATGGTCATCTGAGTTAAATTCACCCATTCCAGTCCATTTCAGTTCGCTGATTCCTAGAATGTCAACATTCACTCTTGCCATCTCTTATTTGACCACTTCCAATTTGCCTTGATTCATGGACCTGACATTCCAGGTTCCTATGCAATATTGCTCTTTACAGCATTGGACCTTGCTTCTATCACCAGTCACATCCACAGCTGGGTATTGTTTTTGCTTTGGCTCCATCCCTTCATTCTTTCTGGAGTTATTTCTCCACTGATCTCCAGTAGCATATTGGGCACCTACTGATCTGGGGAGTTTCCCTTCAGTGTCCTATCATTTTGCCTTTTCATACTGTTCATGGGGTTATCAAGGCAAGAATACTGAAGTGGTTTGCCAGTCCCTTCTCGAGTGGACCACATTCTGTCAGATCTAAAGCACAGGTGGCTGTGATGGGCGCGCTAAGCGCAGCCGAGAGGAGCTACCCCAAGTCCGAGGTCAGGGGCAGTGGCCGAGAGGCGCAGGAACTGCCAAGAGGAACTACCCCACGTCCGAGGTCAGGGTGGGGGGAGGTGATGGGGGGGGCGGGGCGGAGAGGAGATACCCCATGCCCTTAAGCCTGAGGCTAGGGGCGGCGGCCGGGAGGATCAACCCCACACCGTGGCTGCGTGGGCACAGGAGGGCCTAGAGGAGCTATCCCACGTTGAAGGTCAGGAAGGGCGGTGGTGATGAGATACCCCTCGTCCAAGGTAAGGAGCATTGGCTGCGCTTTGCTGGAGCAGCCGTGAAGAGATACCCCACGCCCAAGGTAAGAGAAACCCAAGTAAGACGGTAGGTGTTGCAAAGAGGGCATCAGAGGGCAGACACACTGAAACCATACTCACAGAAAACTAGTCAATCTAATCACACTAGGACCACAGCCTTGTCTAACTCGGGTTTAATATTGTCTAATATACTTTTCATTATGGTTAGTGTTTTTTTGTGTGTTATGTTTAAGAATTCTTTCTCTGTTTCACTAATGATTCTTATATTATTTCTCAGAAATATTATTTTCTGCATTTCCCCTTTAGATCTTCTGTTTATCTGGAATTAATAGTATTAATACATATTTTAAGAGATGAGATCAAATCTTTGTTTTTTTCCCCATACAGTTGTCCAAATAGGTCATTTACTGAAAGACCATCTATTCATCCTACACAGCAGGGCAGCCGCTAGGGATGGGTCAGTTTTGAGTCTCTGCAAGGTTTGTCAATCATAGGCTAACACTTCCCTTTTTTAATAACTGTAGCCTTTTACCTATTAGTTTAAATAACTGGGCTTCCTTCATAGCTCAGTTGGTAAAGAATCCACCTGCAATACAGGAGACCCCTGTTCAAGTCCTGGGTCAGGAAGATCCCTGTGAAAATGGATAGGCTACTCACTCCAGTATTCTTGGGCTTCCTTTGTGGCTCAGCTGGTAAAGAATCCACCTGCAATGCAGGAGACGTGAGTTTGATCCCTGGGTTGGGAAGATCCCCTGGAGAAGGGAAAGGCTACCCACTCCAGTATTCTGGCCTGGAGAATTCCATAGACTGTATAGTCCATGGGATCACAAAGAGTCAGACACGACTGAGTGACTTTCACTTCCTTTTCACTTTCACTAAATAACTGGTAGAATAAATACTCCTTCTTCTTGCTCCTTAGTATTGCCTTGCTATTATGAGTACTTTTCATGACCATATACATTTTAGAGTTGGTTTCCCAGTTTCCACACAATACCAAAAAATGCTCAAATTTTGAGTGAAATTGCATTAAACATAGAAATCAGTTTGGAAAAATGACCCTATCCAGACAGATAATATAATGTTTTATTTCTGTCATTTTAATTTTCTCTCAACTTCTATGTAATTTTTTTTTTTTTTTTTTGCTATGGTAAAATATAGCTTTAGACTTTTATTGTTATTTGTTTCTGGTATATAGAAATACAATTGATTTTTTAATAGTGACACTGCTCCAACTGCAACTAAACACATTTTAGTCCTTTTAACTCATCTCTGAGCTTCACAGAGATTTTTAAATAAATTGACTAATGTAATAACAGTTTTATTTCTTTCTTTTCAAGTCATGCATCTTATTTTTTTTCTTGCTTTTTTCCACTATCTAAGCTCATTCTACATCTAAAAGGAAAAATTTTCCATATTTCATTATGTATGATATTTGCTGTAAACTTCATTGACAACTTTTATCAGTTTAAAAGATAACTTTTATTACTTTATTAAATAAGTGCCTTTCAATTTCTAGTTTATAAAGCAGCTTTGTTTTTAATCATACATGAATGTCAAACCATGTCAGATGCATTTTCTAAATTGACAAAGAGGACCATATGTTAATTTTACTTTATTCTGTTAATGTAATGAAGATCACTTAGTTAACTTTCAGGTGTTAACCTAGTTTATTCCTAAGATATTTTCAACTATGTTGAGATAGATTATAATTTTCATATAATGCTAGATTCAATTTGCTAATTTTTCATGAAAATTTTTGCATTTCATATATATATATTGCTTTTGGTAATAGCTTTAATATTCTTGGGCTTCCCTGGTGGCTCAGAGGGTAAAGCATCTGCCTGCAATGCAGGAGACCTGGGTTCGATTCCGGGGTCAGGAAGATCCCCTGGAGAAGGAAATGGCAACCCACTCCAGTACCCTTGCCTGGAAAATCCCATGGACAGAGAAGCCTAGTAGTCTACAGTTCATGGGGTCGCAGAGTTGGACACAACTGAGCGCCTTCACTTTCTTTAATGTTCTTAATAAGTATTAACAATACTTCATGCCTTAAGTGTTTCTGTTACTTTCATCTCTAAGAGTTTGTGTAAAATTGGCTTCCTTCTTCCTCTAACACTCGTTAGAATATCCCATCAAATCCACCAGAATCTGTAGTTTTCTACATTCAGACTTTTATTTACAGATTCAATTTCTGTATTGGATAAAAGAATATTAACATTTTCTATTCTTAGTTAATGGAACCCTACTCCAGTACTCTTGCCTGGGAAATCCCATGGATGGAGGAGCCTGGTAGGCTATAGTCCATGGGCAGCTAAGAGTCAGACACGACTGAGAAACTTCACTTTCGCTTTTCACTTTCATGCATTGGAGAAGGAAATGGCAACCCACTTGGGTGTTCTTGCCTGGAGAATCCCAGGGATGGTGGAGCCTGGTGGGCTTCCATCTGAGGGGTCACACAGAGTTGGACAGGACTGACACGACTTAGCAGCAGCATTCTTAGTTTAGTTTTGATAAATTGTGTCTTTCTAGATGATCTATATTTGAAAATTTATTGACAAAACATTTTTATAAAGTTTTCTTGTGCTGTGCTGTGCTTAGTCATGTCTGACTCTTTGTGACTCCTTTACTGTAGCCTGCTGGGCTCCTCTATCCATGGGGATTCTCCAGACAAAAATACTGGAGTGGGTTCCCATGCCCTCTTTCAGGGGATCTTCCCAACCCAAGGATCCAACCAGGGTCTCCTGCATTACAGGAGGGTTTTCCAATTGAGCTACCAGGGAAAGTTCTCTTATGAAGTGTTAAATGTCTGTAACATAATATGATGCTAAGAATAATATGCACACATATTAATTACTTTTACAATCTTGATATTATTATTTGTGCCTTCTCACTTTTTTCTATATTAATTTTGTAAGAAATATACAAGTTTTTCCAAAGAAAAATAATTTGGTTTCCTTAACTCTCTTTATTTAAAAATAAAATATTTTGCTATTTTATGAATTTCTCCTATTAATTTGTATTATTTTTCTTCTACTTTTTCTGGGGTTTATGTATGGTTCCTTTTAAAAAACATCCTTTCTACAATATACATTTAAAGCTATCAACTTCTCAGGACTTCTTTGACGGTTCAGTGGTTAAGACTCTACATTCCTAATAGAGGGAGCACAGATTTGATCCCTGATTGGGGAACTAAGATCCTACATGCTGCACTGTATGGCCAAAAAGACAAGAAACAAACAAACAAAAAAAGATAAAGCCGTCAGCTTCTCTCAGAGTACAAGAGAGGGCATGCAGGACAGCCTCCTTCAGTAAGAAGCAAGAATGAGAAGTATAGAGTGAAAGAGGGAAAATTAAATACCTTCGATTGCCTTTTTTTCCTTGGAATGGTACATTTCCTAATTATCTTCTTTGGTTATTTTTTAGTGCTTTTAAATAGATTATAATTATTATTTGTCTGCTGCTGCTGCTGCTGCTAAGTCACTTCAGTCGTGTCCGACTCTGTGCGACCCCATAGACAGCAGCCCATCAGGCACCCCGTCCCTGGGATTCTCCAGGCAAGAACACTGGAGTGGGTTGCCATTTCCTTCTCCAATGCAAAGTGAAAAGTGGAAGTGAAGTCGCTCAGTCGTGTCCGACTCTTAGCAACCCCATGGACTGCAGCCCACCAGGCTCCTCCGTCCATGGGGTTTGCCAGGCAAGAGCACTGGAGTGGGGTGCCTATTTTCATTTATCTTTTTCAGTAGAAGGCTTGGTATAAATACTTCACCATTACTGAAACCCTGGTACTTATTTTTATGTATGATGTAATCTATATTTCCCCCAAATAGCTAATAAATTGTGTTAATGCCATTTTTTAATATAAACTGTCATTTTTTACAGAAATAAATGAATGCCAAATTTGCCAAATCAGAAATATCAGATTTTGAAATATCTGAATCTCATTCTGGTTTCTCTATTCTGTTTGACTCTATTCAGTTGACTACTTTTATATGTCCATTTCTGTAACAGTATTTTTTAATTATATTTTATGATCAATTTGATTCTATTAATTTTTCCTTTTTAAAATAGTTTTCTATATGATTTCTTGGACTACTATGGATATTATAGCTACAATACGTTGTAAGTTTGCAAGATTGTGAATCTTGACAATGTTTTTAGTCCATCATTGAACAAGGTATATTTATACATTATAACTCATTTTATGACATTTTTCAAGACACTTTTAAACATTTTCATCTATAAGGATCTTATTCATTTTGACTTCTTAATAGATAATATAGTTGTTTTTTATTAAAATGTTATTAGCTGAGTAAGTTTTGACTAGCTATTGATTTTGTGAAGTTTTCTATATGGATGTTTACATAATCTACAAATGATAGTAGTTTTATTTCTTACCTTCTAATTTTTACATCTCTCTTTTTGTCTTAGCCAGGGCTTCTGATCATGTTAAATAATAATAATGATACTGAACATCCTTGTCTTAATAGACCTTTTGAATTTATTAAGCTTATTCATTAAGTATAATAGTTGTAGATATTTGTGTATATGGCTTTCACTAAGTTAAGGAAGTTTTTATTTCTAATTGTATAAGAATTTCAAATAATAAATGCAAAGTATTTTCATTGCTTTCCCTAATTCTATTGAAGGAATATTGCTTTCCTTTTGACCCATGAAAATAATAAATAACATTAAAAATTATCTAGTATTGAATCATCCTTTAATTTCACAACTATCCCTACTTAAGAAATTCTTGGTGATTTTCATTTAAGTAATCCGTACTCTATTTATACTTATTTTCAGGAACTCTACTATTAAGATATTGACACAATTTTTTAGCACTTACAATTTTAAATTCTTTATTAATTGTGAAGTTTTCTGGAAAAGTTATGCAATCTGAAATTCTAGCCCAGTAATTAATTATTTGACTCTTCATCTTCTCTGATAAACTTTTAAGCAATTTTATTTTTCATTCTATTTCCACTTGGATATTTTACATAACTGTTTGCTCCTACTTTGTGTTATCAGTATCTTATATCTATGAAAATTATATTTGTTTTAATCCCTTGATTTATTTTTCCTTAATGATCTTCATTCTGTTACAGCATTTCATCGATTATCAATCATTAGTTCCGGTTCCCTACCCTAGCCCTGGTACCCACAGGGCTTCCTGCTGTTATTTTCTGTACTGACCTTTCTGCCTCTGCAGTTTGGGGCACCACGGTATACCTTGTGACCTCACTTCTCTCGTAGGTCTAAATAAGTTGTTGATTTTCCGGTTTGTTCAGCTTTTTATTTATTGTTAGAATGGAGTAGTAACTCGCAAGCATCTTAAACGTGGTGTGGGAAATCTTTCCCTCATATTATTGAAACAATTTTATTTAAACTTTTTAAATGTTAAGTTTTATTTTAACTTGAAATTGTAGTTTTTGCCACTGGTTCCACTTTGTGAATCATTGCATGCTTGTTCCTAATGCACATAACCTTCACATCATCTGAGCTGTTTAAGATGTAACACATCTTTTGAATTCACAGCCAATGGTTCACTGGAATTTCCTCACACACTTAAATTTTATTTGCATAATGTAATAGTTTTTCTCATTCATTCTAATCTATTCCAAAATGAATTTGTATAATCTCTAAATTGTGACCACTATAATCTTATTCCAAATAATTTTTAAAATCCATGTTTCTCATAAAATCCTAAACATATAACTATGAAGTCATTTACTCAAGGGTACTCACTAAATCTGGGTTTCCTTGGTAGCTCAGCTGATAAAGAATCTTCTTGCAATGCAGGAGACCCTAGTTTGATTCCTGGGCTGGGAAGATCCCCTGGAGAAGGGATAGGCTACCCACTCCAGTATTCCTGGGCTTCCCTGGTGGCTCAGACAGTAGAGAATCCACCAGCATATGGGAGACCTGGGTTTAATCCCAGGGGTGGGAAGGTCCCCTGGAGGATGGCATGGTAACCCACTACAGTATTCTTGCCTAGAGAATCCCCACAGACAGAAGAGCCTGGCAGGTTACAGTCCATGGGGCTGCAAAGAGTTGGACATGACTGAACACAGCACAGTACTCACTAAATCCACTTTCAATTTCCTTACTACCTTCTTTAACAAATTCTATCAGGTAAAATCTATTATAATCATCCCAAACTGCATTGAGGGGTGCCATTTAAAGCTAATCTATCTTCTTCAAATAGATCATTGCTTTTAAAAACTACTTAGAGCATGATATAATAGATTATTTGAGAGGCTTTGTTAAGAACTCAAGTATACAGTGATTCACTTATGAGGGAAAACTTCATAGAACAAGAACAAAACATCACACCTGCCTTATATGCAGGCATTTGCGTCTTTACTGCTCAAATTTGCATCCCATATTTCTGCAATAATTTAGGCATTTAGGTTACAACTTCTCTCTTAAGTGCAGCTTTTGTATGTCTCATAGGTAAGTTTTATTTTCAGTTTTCTTTGATTCAGTGGTTACTCATGAGTGTATCTTAATTTCTAAGATTTCACTTTTTTGATGATTTCCAGTTTTATTAGATTATCACTAGAAAATATGCAAGTGTTTTTTGTGTCTAAAATGAACCAACCAACAAAAAGAATTGTTAAGTCCCTGCCTTTCTAACAGCTATGTTGAAGACTTTTCCATTCTCCAAGTTCTCCCTGCAGGCTAATTGCATTTCTCTCCCCACTGCTGAGGCTAAAACAACTCAGGCCAGTAACAGAGTGACCATCCAATTCTAATAGCACCAGTGCAACTCAACAATGCCACAAAGAACAATTCCAAGGGTAGCCCTTCTGCAGAAGAATCGAAAGAATCCTGCCACTTTAAGTATTCAAATACAAGTTTTGCTCAGTTTCTGAGAAAAAGGTCTTCTCTGCCAAGAGTTTCTTGGCTTTCGCCTAATACCAAAAATAAATAAATAAATAAATAAAAGTTCTGGGACTCTTTTCTTTCTCATGAATCTCAGAAAACTCCCAGCTGTCTGTATGTGTGTGAGTGCCTTCTAGGTGAGTACAGCATGCCTCTCAGTATTATGTAACTTCCCTGAGACAGAGGGAAAGACCATGGCACCCTGGAGTGTGGCCAAGATGCCAGCATCCTGGAGTTTCTCCAGCTGGCAGCTCAGTGAGTCTGAATCAGCTCTTTCAATCCCATGCTCAAAGAGCTGAAATGATCACATTGCTTCTGGTACTGTTCTAAAAGGGTGTCACAAGTATGTTTTGTGAGCCATTAATAGATGATAAGTCAAACACAAAAAAATCCTCTGAATAAATGTGTTTGGAAAATGCTTATTTAAAACAAGCAAAATTATTTGCTTACAAAATTTTTAAGAATAATATTTTACTGTATTGGATATATATAATTTACTTAGCTAATCCACTAATGAAAGATTTTTAGATTTCTTTAGCAACCTAAATATGGGGGAAAGCAACCTAGACACCCTCCCAAAATCTTTCCCCAACAGCTACATAATAAATTTCATTAAAGTTACTACCATTAATTCTAAGCCTTATTCCTTTCTACCAGAGTCAGACCAGCAAGAATTTGGCATCATAAGATGACAGACAATGATGAAGAAAAGTTCTTTGTCAGAATATCGTTTCCAAATTCAGTGATCTGGAAAACTTAGTTCACAAATTGTGTTGTTTATCGTTTTATGATTCATTATAATTATTAAATAACAAATATTTTATTTTGGTATAAAATAAATATTATGCTTTAAAAAAGAACATTTGATGAAGAACACTATGGCTGTTATAATCTTAATTCAACCTTCATAATGAACTTATCCCCGTTTCCTCCTCCAGGGGATCTTCCCGACCCAGAGATTGAACCCAAGTCTCCTGCATTGCAGGCAGACACTTTAACCTCTGAGCCACCAGGGAAGCCCAATGAACTTATAGCAAACCTGAATTTGCCTACACTTAATCTTCAGAAACTAATGTAATGTTCTAAAATTTGATGAACTGAATAATTACTAATAACAACTTGGGATTTATAGTTCTCTGTACAATGTGGGTTTATTGCAAACAATGAAAACTGATTCCAAAGAAAATCTAATAAAATATTAGTATTTTTAAAAGTAGTCAGTTCTTTAAAAAAAATAGACAAATGGAAGTAATCTTTAATAATTATTTAATTATTTACTAATCTTTGATTAATATAGCAGAACTAATATGCAGAGTACATCATGAGAAATGCTGGGCTGGAGGAAGCATAAGCTGGAATAAAGATTGCCGGGAGAAATATCAATAACCTCACATATGCAGATGACACCACCCTTATGGCAGAAAGTGAAGAGGAACTAAAAAGCCTCTTGATGAAAGTGAAAGAGGAGAGTGAAAAAGTTGGCTTAAAGCTCACCATTCAGAAAACTAAGATCATGGCATCTGGTCCCATCACTTCATGGCAAATAGATGGGGAAACTGTGGAAACAGTGGCTGACTTTATTTTTGGGGGCTCCAAAATCACTGCAGATGGTGATTGCAGCCATGATATTAAAAGATACTTACTCCTTGGAAGGAAAGTTATGACCAATCTAGACAGCATATTAAAAAGCAGAGACATTACTTTGTCAGCAAAGGTCTGTCTAGTCAAGGCTATGTTTCTTCCAGTGGTCATGTACAGATGTGAGAGTCAGACTATAAAGAAAGCTGATTGATGCTTTTGAACTGTGGTGTTGGAGAAGACTCTTGAGAGTCCCTTGGACTGCAAGGAGATCCAACCAGTCCATCCTAAAGGAGATCAGTCCTCAGTGTTCATTGGAAGGACTGATGTTGAAGCTGAAACTCCAATACTTTGGCCACCTGATGCAAAGAGCTGACTCATTTGAAAAGACCCTGATGCTGGGAAAAGATTGCGGGCAGGAGGAGAGGGGCACTACAGAGGATGAGATGGTTGGATGGCATCACTGACCCAATGGAGGTGGGTTTGTGTGGTTCTGGGAGTCGGTGATGGACAGAGAGGCCTAGCATGCTGCGGTTCATGGGGTAGCAAAGAGTCAAACACGACTGAGCGACTGAACTGAACTGAATCTCCTCGTAGAATATTAGTTTCTCTTATAATTTACCATGACCTTAGTTATACTGGAGGACTACTATTTTTGGTACTAATTCTGAGAGACTCAAATGCACTTATGATACAGCTAATCTTGTCCAGTTTTTTTAATTAGCTAAAAAGGAGTCAGAGCAGTACTTAAATTTTTGGGCTAACTTATTCTTTCTGATCATGACAAGTTCCCTGCTACTAACATTTGTACATCAAACACATTGATATTATCTCAAAGGGGCCCAGTTGTCTCAGGAAAGCCATACTTACTTTTCTACCTATTTTATTTCCCTAGGAATATATATATATTCCCTAGGAAGTAATCTACTTTTTCCAGGATCATTTAAAAACACTTTTCGATGTCATATTATCCTTAGTTATATCTTCTCACAGTTTCACACTTCTCAAAGCTGCTTGTAGAGCTTGAAGATTGATTTAGGCTAAAAATTCATATAAAGATTGCCCTTGTGAGAATATATTTTTGTTAATCTGGGCTCAATTCATGTTTCTTCTCTTCAGATTTATAACTTCACCCTCATAATATAACCAGAGATGATTTTACAGGAAAAAGAAAAATGTAATCCTTTGTACTCATATTCTTAAAAAAAAAAAAACCTATGTTTAAAAGAGGAAACATATTTTAGAGGCTCTTTGAAAACTGCTATATTTATTAACATGGATTTTTCTTTGGAGATTGAATCATTATTTGAAAAATGTAATTATGTCCAAAGAAACACTTTTAGTAAAGTATGAATATAATCTATCATTAATAGACTTATTTGTCTTCTTTTGAGTTTTAAAAATATACCTCACTATCATCAAAAGGAACACAAATAACAGATGTTGTCAAGGATGTAGAGAAAAGGGAATCCTCATACACTGTTAATAAGAATGGAAATTGCTGCAGCCATCATGGAAAAGAATATGGGGCTTTCTTGAAAAACTAAAAATAAAACTACTCTGTGGCCAAGAAATTCCATTTCTGGGTATATATCCAAAAACAGCAAAAACACTAATTTGAAAAGATACATGTACCCCAATGTTCATAGCAGCAGTATTTACAATTGCCAAGACAGGAAGCAATATATGTGGCCATCGATAGAGGAATGGATAAAGAAGATGTGGTATATATACAATGGAATACTATTCAGCAATAAAAAGAATGAAATTTTGCCATTTGCAGCAACATGGAGGGATTTAGAGGGTATAATACTAAGCGAAGTAAGTCAGACAGAGAAAGACAAATACTGTATGACATCACTCACATGTGGAATCTAAGAAGTATTAATATAACAAACTAGTGACTGTAGTAAAAAAAAAACCAGTATCATATATATAGAGAGAGAAGGAACTAATGGTTACCAGTGGCAGGAGGGACAGGGGAAGGGATAGTATAGTGGTAGGGGAGTAAGAGGTACAAGCTATTATATATAAAATAAGTTATAAGGATATTTTGTACAACACAAGGATATAACCAATATTTTATAACTATAAATGGAGTATAACCTTCAAAAATTGTGAGTCACTATACTGTACATCTGTGACATATAATATGGTATCAATAACTATATTTCCATAAAATTATAATTCAATAAAAGATTTAAAAATTGCCTAAATTAATGAAAGCCTGCTGAAAAAAAATTTAGAGATGCTTGGTAACTCCATTCTATTTCATCATTTTAACTAAATTGTGTTCTGTTACAAATATCAGCTATAGCATTTAGTGTATTATATTTTCCTTTAGGTAATGTTCTAAGAAAAGTAAGTTTCTAGAGAAAAATGTTACATGTGATAGTAAATATAAAGAGCTATTTTCTAAGGTCAGAGATTTATTACTGTACAAAAGGGTGACATAAATAAAATTAGGCAGGAACGACACTCACATATCTTTTACTTAATCTTTTGAAGGTGGGAAGGAAGGGATCCTGTGCTCGTTGTCTCAGAACCTTGGACAGAGTATCAATTTCCGCCTCAACCTGGGTAGGGAAAATGCTCTAAACAAATTAGGACTGGGGAGGCCTATTGGGTATTTCACAAATGAGGCAACTGACACAGAGAGGACAAGGTACTTGCTCAGTTTCCAAAGAGACCAAGTGAGGAAGTGGTACATATCTGCTGATTAACATTCAGTCCACGGGTCATGTTGCAAATCTAATAACAAAACCACTGTTACATTCAAGTAATCCCCAAAATTATTTTTGACTATAAGTCAAGGAAGGCCATTGTCCAATTTTTTCATTACTATGATATGAATATAATCAATCTGATTCTGGTGTTTACCATCTGGTGATGTCCACCTGTAGAGTCTTCTCCTGTGTTTTTGGAAGAGGGTGTTTGCTATGACCAGTGCATTCTCTTGGCAAAACTCTATTAGTCTTTGCCCTGCTTCATTCTGTATTCCAAGGCCAAACTTGCCTGTTACCCCAGGTGTTGCTTGACTTCCTACTTTTGCATTCCAGTCCCCTATAATGCAAAGGAAATCTTTTTTGGGTGTTAGTTCTAAAAGGTCTTGTAGGTCTTCATAGAACTGTTCAACTTCAGCTTCTTCAGCATTACTGGTTGAGGCATAGACTTGGATTACTGTGATATTGAATGGTTTGCCTTGGAAACGAACAGAGATCATTCTGTGGTTTTTGAGATTGCATCCAAGTACTGCATTTCGGACTCTTCTGTTGACCATGATGGCTACTCCATTTTTTTCTAAGGGATTTTTGCCCACAGTAGTAGATATAATGGTCATCTCAGTTAAATTCACCCATTCCAGTCCATTTCAGTTCGCTGATTCCTAGAATGTTGACGTTTACTCTTGCCATCTCCTGTTTGACCACTTCCAATTTGCCTTGATTCATGGACCTGACATTCCAGGTTCCTATGCAATATTGCTCTTTACAGCAGCAGACCTTGCTTCGATCACCAGTCACATCCACACTGGGTATTCTTTTTGCTTTGGCTCCATCCCTTCATTCTTTCTGGAGTTATTTCTCCACTGATCTCCAGTAGCATACTGGGCACCTACCTACCTGGGTAGTTCCACTTCCAGTATCCTATCATTATGCCTTTTCATACTGTTCATGGGGTTCTTATAGCAAGAATACTGAAGTGGTTTGCCATTCCCTTCTCCAGTGGACCACATTCTGTCAGACCTCTCTACCATGACCATATGGTCAACACCGAAATCAGATTGATTATATTCTTTGCAGCCAAAGACGGAGAAGCTCTATACAGTCAGCAAAAACAAGACTGGGAGCTGACTGTGGCTCATATCTGAACTGCTTATTGCAAATTCAGACTGAAATTGAAGAAAGTAGGGAAAACCACTAGACCATTCAGGTATGACCTAAATCAAATCCCTTATGATTATACAGTGTTACTGAGAAATAGATTTAATGGACTAGATCTGATAGACAGAGTGCCTGGTGAACTATGGAATAAGGTTTGTGACATTGTAGAGGAGACAGGGATCAAGACCATCCCCATGGAAAAGAAATGCAAAAAAGCAAAATGGCTGTCTGGGGAGGCCTTACAAATAGCTGTGAAAAGAAGAGAAGCGAAAAGCAAAGGAGAAAAGGAAAGATATAAGAATCTGAATGCAGAGTTCCAAAGAATATCAAGGAGAGATAAGAAAGCCTTCCTCAGGGATCAACGCAAAGAAATCGAGGAAAAAAACAGAATGGGGAAGACTAGAGATCTCTTCAAGAAAATTAGAGATACCAAGGGAATATTTCTTACAAAGATGGGCTAAATAAAGGACAGAAATGGTAAGGACCTAATATAAGCAGAAGATATTAAGAAGAGATGGCAAGAATACACAGAAAAACAGTACAAAAAAGAGCTTCATGACCCAGATAATCACAATGATGTGATCACTCACCTAGAGCCAGACATCCTGGAATGTAAAGTCAAGTGGGCCTTAGAAAGCATCACTACGAACAAAGCTAGTGGAAGTGATGGAATTCCGGATGAGCTATTTTAAATCCTGGAAGATGATTTTGTGAAAGTGCTGCACTCAATATGCCAGCAAATTTGGAAAACTCAGCAGTGGCTACAGGACTGGAAAAGGTCAGTTTTCATTCCAATCCCAAAGAATGCTCAAACTACCCCACAATTGCACTCATCTCAAACACTAGTAAAGTAATGCTCAAAATTCTCCAAGCCAGGCTTCAGCAATACGTGAACCATGAACTTCCAGATGTTCAAGCTAGTTTTAGAAAAGGCAGAGGAATCAGACATCAAATTGCCAACATTTGCTGGATCATCGAAAAAGCAAGATCAGATCAGATCAGTCGCTCAGTCGTGTCCGAATCTTTGCAGCCCCATGAATCGCAGCATGCCAGGCCTCCCTGTCCATCACCAACACCCAGAGTTCACCCAAACTCATGTCCATCGAGTCAGTGATGCCATCCAGCCATCTCATCCTCTGTCGTCCCCTTATCCTCCTGCCCCCAATCCCTCCCAGCATCAGAGGCTTTTCCAATGAGTCAACTCTTCGCATGAGGTAGCCAAAGTACTGGAGTATCAGCTTTAACATCATTCCTTCCAAAGAAATCCCAGGGCTGATCTCCTTCAGAATGGACTGGTTGGATCTCCTTGCAGTCCAAGGGACTCTCAAGAGTCTTCTCCAACACCACAGTTCAAAAGCATCAATTCTTTGGTGCTCAGCCTTCTTCACAGTCCAACTCTCACATCCATACATGACCACAGGAAAAACCATAGCCTTGACCAGACAAACCTTTGTTGGCAAAGTAATGTCTCTGCTTTTGAATATGCTATCTAGGTTGGTCATAACTTTCCTCCCAAGGAGTAAGTGTCTTTTAATTTCATGGCTGCAGTCACCATCTGCAGTGATTTTGGAGCCCCCCAAAATAAAGTCTGACACTGTTTCCCCATCTATTTCCCATGAAGAGATGGGACTGGATGCCATGATCTTCGTTTTCTGAATGTTGAGCTTTAAGCCAACTTTTTTACTCTCCACTTTCACTTTCATCAAGAGGCTTTTGAGTTCCTCTTCACTTTCTGCCATAAGGGTGGTGTCATCTGCATATGTGAGGTTATGGATATTTCTCCTGGCAATCTTGATTCCAGCTTGTGTTTCATCCAGCCCAGCTTTTCTCATGATGTACTCTGCATATAAGTTAAATAAACAGGGTGACAATATACAGCCTTGACGGACTCCTTTTCCTATTTGGAACCAGTCTGTTGTTCTATGTCCAGTTCTAACTGTTGTTTCCTGACCTGCATATAGGTTTCTCAAGAGGCAGGTCAGCTGATCTGGTATTCCCATCTCTTGAAGAATTTTCCACAGTTGATTGTGATCCACACAGTCAAAGGCTTTGGCATAGTCAATAAAGCAGAAATAGATGTTTTTCTGGAACTCTCTTGCTTTTTCCATGATCCAGCGGATGTTGGCAAGTTGATCTCTGGTTCCTCTGCCTTTTCTAAAACCAGCTTGAACATCAGGAAGTTCATGGTTCACGTATTGCTGAAGCCTGGCTTGGAGAATTTTGAGCATTACTTTACTAGCATGTGAGATGAGTGCAATTGTGCGGTAGTTTGAGCGTTCTTTGGCATTGTCTTTCTTTGAGATTGGAATGAAAACTGACCTTTTCCAGTCCTGTGGCCACTGCTGAGTTTTCCAAATTTGCTGGCATATTGAGCGCAGCACTTTCGCAGCATCATCTTTCAGGATTTGGAATAGCTCCACTGGAATTCTATCACCTCCACTAGCTTTGTTTGTAGTGATGCTTTCTAAGGCCCACTTGACTTCACATTCCAGAATGTCTGGCTCTAGGTCAGTGATCACACCATCGTGATTATCTCGGTCATGAAGATCTTTTTTGTACAGTTCTTCTGTGTATTCTTGCCGTCTCTTCTTAATATCTTCTGCTTCTGTTAGGTCCATACCATTTCTGTCCTTTATCAAGCCCATCTTTGCATGAAATGTTCCCTTGGTATCTCTGATTTTCTTGAAGAGATCTCTAGTCTTCCCCATTCTGTTGTTTTCCTCTATTTCTTTGCATTGATCGCTGAAGAAAGCTTTCTTATCTCTTCTTGCAATTCTTTGGAACTCTACATTCAGGTGTTTATACATTTCCTTTTCTCCTTTGCTTTTCACTTCCCTTCTTTTCACAGCTATTTGTAAGCACGAAAAAGCAAGAGAAATCCAGAATAACATCTATTTTTGCTTTATTGACTGTGCCAAATCCTTTGACTGTGTGGATCACAATTAAGTATGGGAAATCCTGAAAGAGATGGGAATACCAGACCGCCTGAACTGCTTCTTGAGAAACCTGTATGCAGGTCAGGAAGCAACAGTTAAAACTGGACATGGAACAACAGACTGGTTCCAAATAGGAAAAGGAGTACGTCAAGGCTGTATATTGTCACCCTGCTTATTTAATATATATGCAGTGTACATCATGAGAAATGCTGGGCTGGAAGAAGCACAAGCTGGAATCAAGATTGCAGGGAGAAATATCAATAACCTCAGATATGCAGATGACACCACCCTATGGCAGAAAGTGAAGAGGAACTAAAAACCTCTTGATGAAAGTGAAAGAGGAGAGTGAAAAAGTTGGTTTAAAGCTCAACATTCAGCAAACTAAGATCATGGCATCTGGTCCCATCACTTCGTGGGAAATAAGTGAGGAAACAGTGGAAACAGTGTCAGACTTTTCTTTTTTTGGGCTCCAAAATCACTGCAGATGGTGACTGCAGCCATGAAATTAAAACACGCTTACTCCTTGGAAGGAAAGTTATGACCAACCTAGATAGCATATTCAAAAGCAGAGACATTACTTTGCCAACAAAGGTTTGTCTAGTCAAGGCTATGGTTTTTCCAGTGGTCATGTATGGATGTGAGAGTTGAACTGTGAAGACAGCTGAGTGCCGAAGAATTGATGCTGTTGAACTGTGGTGTTGGAGAAGACCCTTGAGAGTCCCTTGGACTGCAAGTAGATCCAACCAGTCCATTCTGAAGGAGATCAGCCCTGGGATTTCTTTGGAAGGAATGATGCTAAAGCTGATACTCCAGTACTTTGGCCACCTCATGCGAAGAGTTGACTCATTGGAAAAGACTCTGATGCTGGGAGGGATTGGAGGCAGGAGGAGAAGGGGACGGCAGAGGAAGAGATGGCTGGATGGCATCACCAACTGGATGGACATGAGTTTGGGTGAACTCCGGGAGTCGGTGATGGACAGGGAGGCCTGGCTTGCTGCCATTCATGGGGTCGCAAAGAGTTAAACATGACTGAGTGACTGAACTGATGATATGAAAGCATATTTAACTGTGTAAGGCTCTGAAGAATGAGATCTTTAAAATTTAGTTTATGAAAATTAGTTTATGGTGTTCTCAAGTAAAATTTCATAGTCTGCTGTCAGCCCAGTCCAGTGTAGGTGCCCCTCCTACATTCTTCCCTTTTCCTATCATGGTACTCTCCCTCTTTTAATTGCCTTATGTCTTGTCCATCCCATCTAGTGAACCCTAAGCTCTTTGAATGCAGACATCATACTCATGCAGCTCTATGCCCTAAAGTTATATTATTGCCTAGAATGAAAATGCTTATTTTCTAAGTGAAAGATTGAATGACCATTCACTGTCCCAATAACTATTCACCTATTACTATTGTCTAGTTAGATGACCTGCTCATAGCTTGCTCTCAAGGTAATCAAGATGTTAGCTAATTTAGGTTACCATGCTTTACATTTTCAGGATATTTCAGTTTTTGCTGGGGACACATCAGAGATTATAGACACAGCAATAAGAAATTCTGGCAATAGACTTTCAGTAATTATAATAGACAATTAAAGACGTATTTTTTTAAACAGAGACTCTCCGTATCACATTAGGTAGGCAACCCACATCATAAAGCTAGCCCAGTGTCAGTGTTGTGTAGAGATGTCAGATATGTGTGTTTGCAGAGAGATCCAATGGATCTGATGAATGCTGAGGTACATGAAACCTTTCTGCTGCAATTGAACTTAACTAGATTAAACTTACTTTTGGCTTGCTTTGCCATGCCTCTGGTATGGAATGAAGTGAAAGAGAGAAGTAGTACAGTGGCTAGTCGCAAACTGAGTAAGCATGTGTCTCGTGGCTGTTGAGACATCCACTATTTTGTTATTTTGATTCTCACCTGGTAATGATTCCAAATGTATGACATTTGAAAAAAAAAAAAACATAAATCATTAGTTCCCAGTTAAAACAGCAATTCTAAACCAAGCAGTGTGTTTGGCATTTTCCGAAATGCTTTATTGGAATGATCAAGGGGTTGAAAGACTGGAGTTAGGTATAATGATAATTTTCTTTAAACGGGAGAAGGTCATGATGAAAGTTGCTTTTTATCAGTAATTAGAGTTCTGTAGCAGCAACATGTCCTAATTATGATATTTAGACCATTAGCAAATGAATAATGTTATTCAGATTCTGCTACGGAAAATTACCCCAGGCCATGTGGCATCTTACAAAGTGATTGAGTATAAAGCTATTTGTGGTCTACATCTCATGCACTTACCTAACCCGTCTCACATACACACTCCATCTGGGCTCATTTATTAAGGGCACTTTAGTGTTCAACACAGAACTTGAAAAGTGGCACCTCAGTGGGCTTGGAGACAGAGATGAACATCTCTGTATCTTATTAAATTTTGCACAACATGGTAAACATTATGAATGGTGACATAAAGTGAAACACTAGTATCTAATGAACAATGAACATTTATGAATGACCATAGTCCCCTTTGAATCATTCTTTCAGAAACATAGGCAATGAAATCAGAAGGATCTAAAATCAAAAATTAGAAAAATGTATGTGAGAGTTGGACTGTGAAGAAGGCTGAGCTCTGAAGAATTGATGATTTTGAACTGTGGTGTTGGAGAAGACTCTTGAGGGTCCCTTGGACTGCAAGGAGATCCAACCAGTCCATTCTGAAGGAGATGAGCCCTGGGATTTCTTTGGAAGGAATGATGCTGAAGCTGAAACTCCAGTACTTTGGCCACCTCATGCGAAGAGTTGACTCATTGGAAAAAGACTCTGATGCTGGGAGGGATTGGGGGCAGGAGGAGAAGGGGACAACAGAGGGTGAGACGGCTGGATGGCATCACTGACTCAATGGACGTGAGCCTGTGTGAACTCCGGGAGTTGGTGATGGACAGGGAGGCCTGGTGTGCTGCGATTCATGGGGTGGCAAAGAGTCAGACATGACTGAGCGACTGATCTGATCTGATCTGATCTGAGTGATTACTTCAAAATAATTTGATCTAGCATATATATTAGTAACTTATAAGACCATCCATTAATCATTTACATTCATGTTGTTGAGCAGCCTACCAGGCAGTAGAACAGGAAGATGCCTGCCCTATGGATCCCTATAGATGCTTCAGTCTAGATGAGTTTGAAATGTGTAACAAAAATTTTTACCCAGCAGACTATGAAGATTGATTCTTGGTACAGTTACCCAGACTATTTTTCACTTTTTGGGAGGAGAAAGAAATAATACTGATTTCATATTCCCTCAAACACATTAAACAGTTAAGTAATTTCCTGGGTCTGACTTGAATTATTAGTTCAACGAGGTTTGCCATTGGCTGACAATCTAGTGTTAGCTGACCCAAGGGTGGCTCAGTCAAATTTGTCACAGAACAACAGTACTTCAGAGTCAATAACTCTTTTGTTTCAGGAAATTTTGCCAATTATTCAATCTAAGGTTTCATTTGCTTAATGACTTCCTCATTTTACCATCTAATGTGCTTCCTTATTCCTTCATCTTTTTACTCTTTATCTCTTTTACTTATTCTTTCATCCAGCTATGGTTAATTTAATCTTTCATCCTAAATAAATGTCTCTAATCCTGAAGACACAAGGCCAAAGGCCAAATGACTTTAACTGCCAGTGTATGAAAACTTTCAAAGCTTGGTGAAGTGAGTGTCATTCAGTTCAGTTCAGTTCAGTCACTCAGTCGCGTCCGACTCTGGGAACCCATGAATTGCAGCACGCCAGGCCTCCCTGTCCATCACCAACTCCCAGAGTTCACCAGAACTCATGTTCATCAAGTTGGTGATGCCATCCCACCATCTCATCCTCTGTCGTCCCTTTCTCCTCCTGCCCCCAATCCCTCCCAGCATCAGAGTCTTTTCCACTGAGTCAACTCTTCACATGAGGTGGCCAAATTATTGGAGTTTCAGCTTTAGCATCAGTCCTTCCAAAGAATACCCAGGACTGATCTCCTTTAGAATGGACTGGTTGGATCTTCTTGCAGTCCAAGGGACTCTCAAGAGTTTTCTCCAACACCACAGTTCAAAAGCATCAATTCTTCGGCACTCAGCTTTCTTCACAGTCCAACTCTCACATCAATACATGACCACTGGAAAAACCATAGCCTTGACTAGATGGACCTTTGTTGGCAAAGTAATGTCTCTGCTTTTGAATATGCTATCTAGGTTGGTCATAACTTTCCTTCCAAGGAGTAAGCGTCTTTTAATTTCATGGCTGCAGCCACCATCTGTAGTGATTTTGGAGCCCCCAAAAATAAAGTCTGACAGTGTTTCCACTGTTTCCACATCTATTTCCCATGAAGTGATGGGACCAGATGCCATGATTTTAGTTTTGTGAATGTTGAGCTTTAAGCCAACTTTTTCACTCCCCTCTTTCACTTTCATCAAGAGGCTTTTTAGTTCCTCTTCACTTTCTGCCATAAGAGTGTCGTTCCTGGGGCACATAAGTGGAGGGGGGATGTCTACACTGTCGGTCATAGTCAAGTGTCAGCTCTGAGCTGCAATCATTCAAAATGAAGTCCTTTTGTTGGAGGTTGTAGAACTTTTAAAGGTCTTCCTTTTCTTGTTTATTTATGTGTTTTGTCCCATTAATTGGATTGGCGGGATTGAAGAGTTTATAGGAACAAGTTCAGCAAGCACAGAGGGGAGTTAACCAACCCTGAGTAATGTGTGGCTATTTGGAGCCGTCAAACTGTGTTTTGTGGAAAATACTTAAACACTTTTCTGCAAAATGTTTAAGAGAATCTGTGCATAATATAATAATACTTTAAAAGTTTTACCAAGCAGATGATTTCCTAATTTGCAGTATGACAAACCTATAAAGCAATGGCAGAAATCATAGAGACTTTAAATATGTCAATATGTGCTCATTGCTCCTTTGTCAAATCTGTGATTTTCTTTTGGTCAAAATCAACACCAGATGCATAAGAGTACATGATGAATGTTAGTTAAACAGGATAATTTTTACTTATATTCATCACAATTTTATTTTAATTATTTGTTGGTTTTGTGTCCCATGAATTGTAACCTTATTTTGCCACTCTTCTTTCAAGTTTTAATTTTAAGCATCCTTTTCAATTCTTTCCAATATCTTCAGGTTTTGTTGTTAGGATTTACACTTTATACTCTTTCTGTACTTATTCAATTGTGTCTTTGTTTTTTGTTTTGAACATTTTTCTTTACTAATTTTTTTGCCAGTATTTGTTGTCTTTGCAAGGGAGCTTATACTGATTTTCATTTCAAATAGCTTAAAATTTTCCACAAAATTATTTCAGTTCTGTTTTAAAATGTGTGTCTCATAAAATGATGTTTATAGTAATTAAAAGTTGAAAAAATGTATGGCATTAGGATATTCCATTACTTTCATATAATGAATGCACAATAATTTTGAAAATCCTACTTAACCCTAAAACAATTTTTAAAGTCAATATTTCATTAGTTGAGAAATAGTTTTCATTACACCAATAATTCTCTTGTTTTATATTACATCTGGTACTTAGTACACATTCTATAAGTCAAAATTACTGTCTGTTATCTGGTATGCTTTAGGTCCTAGGAAATCATTTTACATAATAAGGGAGAACATTACATTTGGATAAAATGCCAGGGAAATAAGGGGTCTCTTCTCCCCCTTCGTGAGGGCCAGTAATATATCTTTTAGGTTAATAATCAGTTTCAGAGTATTCAGAGGAATTCATAACTCCCTTCGATACAGTCAAATATACATTTACTATCAAATGCAAAAGAAAAAAAAAATCCTTTCAATCATTCTATTAGGTTAAACCACCTTATATATTTATGGACTAGTATTCATGGAAAATACCATGTATAATGTGTCTAAATATAGATTCAAACAAATGTTATTAATAAATATTTCTAAGCATCATCGATTGGACCAGTTTATTACTCATCTGATGTTTTCACATGTCTTAACAATTGATCTTGAACATCTTATATTCCATTTGGTAGTAGCAGTCATCAAAATAGCCAAAATTACTGTGCAGGCATGCCAGGTCCATTTGGCGGTAACATATAAACATGATCATCATTAGCAAATATGGGCCAGATGTTCATCCCCTAGGAATCCATGGAAATGATTACTTATGTTATGGTATAGAGTCAGTCTTGACATGAAAAAAAAAAAACTTAATTTAACATAGAAGAAAGTACAAAATTTCAAATGATCCTACTGTACCTCTAGAGAAAAGAAACTATAAGTAGAGTTGATATTTTTGGATATTGGTGTCTATTAAATTGCTCAATGAAGTAATCTTTCCATCTGTTCCTAACTGTGGTTCCCTAGTCTTCCTTGCTTAAAAGAACTACTACGTTTGTTTGTTTGTTTTTTGTCCACCTGATTATTCTCTATCACATCTGTTGACTTCCAGACAAAATTTCATTAATAACCCTGTAAGATATGTTATCATATTTTGGGCTATTTTGTTTTCTTCTTGAGATGAAGGCCAGAGAAATATGTGACTTTTAAAAATCCTGTTACTGGACTGACTGACTCTTTTATCTCATATTGAAGTAGAAATAAAACCTTAGTACTATAGATGGCAAAAGTTGCAAAAGTAAAAGAATACAGAAACTTCTTCTTCAGAGAGAAAGATTTTTAAACATGCTCGAGTATCAGACTATAGTGAAATAATGTGTAATATAGTGAGGCATTTCATTGAGTTATGACTGTACTACCATAGAATATTATTTTATTATTTTAAAATTTACTGTAAGGGCATGCATTAAATAATTTTCCATAGAGCCTAATTTCATGTGTTAATCTTTAATCAGCATTTTTGAAGAAAAGATTTTCAGTAATGTGGATGTGGACTGCTTATGCAAACCACAATAGAAAGAGTTTTGAGACTCACTTCAAGAGTTTATACCTTCAGAGTCAGGCCATGAAATGTTTATCACAACCCAGTTGAGCTGTTCATCACAGTCTTAAAATGTATTCTTCCTTTAGAGTTCAAAAGGCATGTCTGAACCAGGTTGGATTGGCTAGGCATTATAATTCTGTTTCTTTGCTTGAAGGCATTTTGAAATGAGGATGTGAGAGTTGGACTATAAAGAAAGCTGAGTGCCAAAGAATTGATGCTTTTGAACTGTGGTGTTGGAGAAGACTCTTGAGAGTCCCTTGGACTGCAAGGAGATCCAACCAGTCCATCCTAAAGGAAATCAGTCCTGAATATTCATTGGAAGGACTGATGCTGAAGCTGAAACTCCAATACTTTGGCCACCTGATGCAAAGAACAGACTCATTTGAAAAGACCCTGATGCTGGGAAAGATTGAAGGCAGGAGGAGAAGGGGACAACAGAGAATAAGATGGTATGATGACATCACCAACTCAATGGAAATGAGTTTGAGTAAACTACGGGAGTTGGTGATGGACGGGGAGGCCTGGTGTGCTGCAGTCCATGGGGTTGCAAACAGTCAGACATGACTAAGTGACTGAACTGAACTGAACTGAACTTAATATTATGTACAAAAAATGTAAGTCATGATGTCACAGTGGATATCAAAATTGGTATAGACACACCCCTCATATAATATCTAACTCTAGATCCCACAGCTAGTGAATCAAATGTTTTCTTTTTCTTATGCATTTTCAGCTTAAAATTAAATAAAAAGTTCTCCAGGGATGGGATAATAATTGCCTTTCATATTCCAAATAATTCAGTATTTAAGAGAATTTTCAAACTAAACATTTTCTAATTAAAATTGCTTTATAGCTGTTTGTCATTTTTATTTTAATCAATCAACTATTTATTGATGCAAAGAGAATGTTTGCCAAATTCTCCCTGGGCTTGTTCTATTTATGTATATCAGAAACTCAGCTTCTATTCACTTGTAGCTAAGAATTAGCCACAAGTCTTAAGACCACTTCAGTTCAGTTGCTCGGTCATGTCCGACTCTTTGCAACCCCATGAACTGCAGCATGCCAGGCCTCCCTGTCCTTAAGTTCATCATAATGTATTTTGGAGAAGGTTAATTGAAAGTCTAAACATCAGCACTGACAAAAACAATTTTTTTCCTTTTAATCCTTATTAGGAAAGTGGTATTAGATATACCTGGATTTCTCTTATAAATTTTTTTTTGTTAATGTGACGTTCTTAATAAATGAAAAAGTTCAGTCACTCCTTCCTTTAACTCTCAACTCTTGATGTCCCAAAGAAGTGTCATTTAACTTTGGACTAATTTCTCTGTCTGTGCTATGCTTTTTGACACTAGTTACTTACTATATTTTAATATGATTCTCAATTAACTTCATGTGTATAACTCCAGCTAATATCCTCTTACACACTTCTCTGAGCACCTTGTATTGGACATTTCTTTTACTATCTTCCTTCCTTTATGCTTGTAGCATGTACTAATAGTAAACTAGAAGGCATGTAATATTATACAAAATTACTATTTCAATTGAGATGGAATTTTGACATCTTAATGGATTCTCATAAACAAGTGAGTTTTCATACACACACATACACACACACACACATAAGATTTTTCTGAGTGAGATAATTAACTGACCATAAAAGAATAGCCTTTGACCTGGGGAAAAATTAGGATTCTGAAAACTGGAATGAGAATTTATTTGTGGAAAACAGTGGAATTGGGCCCTCCTCCTAGTAGGTAGGTCTTACTGGAGGGCACTGACTCCCCTGATGGAAGGATCATGCCAGTTTCTCATGATGCCTTACATTGTCCTCAGACCTATAACCAGAATCAGAGTCAGGAATATTTGCACAAGGAAACCACACACACAAAAAACTCTTGGCAGAGAAAGCTTATAAGATACTAACAATTTATATAATTTATATGGATATAGATGTGGAAAAAATGTTCAAGAATGGAAAATTCTAGGCCTAAGAGGGAGGGGAATAATTTTAGAATGGGATAAATCAATCAATATATGTTCAATTACCAAGCTGATCCTTGGTTCACTGTGCCAGCTTGAGCAGTTGAGTGGGGTTCTTTTTTTTTTCCCAGTTTAGTTAACTTTATTCTTAAGTCATTTTTTGCAATAATGTAGAGGAAATAATCTAAAGGCTCACAAACTAGCAAATGTTAAAGAGGGGTGAACACATTCAACTACTCCCTAACCCTGCTCTCTAAAGGGCCCAGTATACATTCCCTGGGCTTCCCTGATAGCTCAGCTGGTAGAGAATCTGCCAGCAATGCAGGAGACCCTGGTGTGATTACTGGGTTGGGAAGTTCCCCTGGAGAAGGGATAGGCTACCCACTCCAGTATTCTTGATCTTCCTTCATGGTTCAGATAGTAAAGAATCTGCCTGCAATGTGGGAGAGCTGGGTTCAATCTCTGGATTAGGAAGATCCCCTGGAGGAGGGCATGGCATCCCACTCCAGTATTCTTGCCTGGAGAATCCCGTGGGCAGAGGAGCCTGGTGGGTTACAGTCCCTGTGGTTGCAAAGAGTTGGACATGACTGAGTGTCTAAGCACAGCACAGCATACATTCACTACTCCAAGACTTTGAGAAATATTCTAGAGAGTGGAGTCCCAACATCTCTAAAAGTTATTGCACAGGGTTGCACTCTGGAGAAAAGTCATGCTTGTGCAAGCAAGATACTTCAGTCATAGGGCTCCTTGACTTTAGAATGATACTGGATCCCAGGATGTCAGAAAGTAAGAAATGGCACATCACTGTTAGACTAATTAGATCATAGTGACTAAAAACCTATATGCAGGTCAGGAAGCAACAGTTAGAACTGGACATGGAACAACAGACTGGTTCCAAATAGGAAAAGGAGTACGTCAAGGCTGTATATTACCACCCTGCTTATTTAACTTCCATGCAGAGTACATCATGAGAAATGCTGGACTGGAAGAAACATAAGCTGGAATCAAGATTGCTGGGAGAAATATCAATAACCTCAGATATGCAGATGACACCACCCTTATGGCAGAAAGTGAGGAGGAACTAAAAAGCCTCTTGATGAAAGTGAAAGAGGAGAGTGAAAAGGTTGGCTTAAAGCTCAACATTCAGAAAACTAAGATCATGGCATCCAGTCCCATCACTTCATGGGAAATAGATGGGGAAACAGTGGAAACACTGTCAGACTTTATTTTTCTGGGCTCCAAAATCACTGCAGATGGTGATTGCAGCCATGAAATTAAAAGAAGCTTACTCCTTGGAAGGAAAGTTATGACCAACCTAGATAGCATATTCAAAAGCAGAGACATTACTTTGCCAACAAAGGTCCATTTAGTCAAGGCAATGGTTTTTCCAGTGGTCATGTATTGATGTGAAAGTTGGACTGTGAAGAAAGCTGAGTGCCGAAGAATTGATGCTTTTGAACTGTGGTGTTGGAGAAGATTCTTGAGAGTCCCTTGGACTGCAAGAAGATCCAACCAGTCCATTCTAAAGGAGATCAGTCCTGGGTATTCTTTGGAAGGACTGATGCTGAAGCTGAAACTCTAATACTTTGGCCACCTCGTGCAAAGAGTTGACTCATTGGAAAAGACTCTGATGCTGGGAGGGGTTGGGGGCAGGAGGAGAAGGGGACGACAGAGGATGAGATGGCTGGATGGCATCACCGATTTGATGGACATGAGTCTGAGTGAACTCCAGGAACTGGTGATGGACAGGGAGGCCTGGCGTACTGTGATTCATGGGGTCGCAAAGAGTCGGACATGACTGAGCGACTGAACTGAACTGAACTGAACTGACTAAAAACACCAGTAGTATCAGCAAAAGGATCAGAATGATATCATGCATAAGGAATTTCATGGTGGCATATTGATCATCGGTTCCTGGTATGAACAAACTGCGTAATCCCTAATCCCTAGACCTCATAAGTGCAAGTTTTACTTGCATACGTGTGTGTGTGCTGTCATTTCAGTTAAATCCAACTCTTTGCAACCCTATGAACTGTAGTTTGTCAGGCTCCACTGTCCATAGGATTCCCCAGGCAAGAATACTGGAGTGGGTTGCCATGACCTCCTCCAAGGTATTCCCAACCCATGGGATTGAACCTGTGTCTCCTGCATTGCAGGTGGATTCTTTACCCACTGAGCCACCTGGGAAGCCCTGGAGGTCTTACTTAAGCCAACATAATTTTTAATGTTTCCTCAGCCAATTTTTAGAGCTGGGTCAGTTTAAATATCTCTTGGTCCTTCAAACAACAGAAAGGCAGATAAATTTGTTTGGAATATGTTACATCGTAAGTATATATTTTAAATCTACCTCTTGATGTTCTCCCAAAGGGAATTATGTCTATTTATCAAAATGACTGCATCTTTGGGAAAGGCAATGATCCATAACTTTCAGGAGTTTTTGGACACTTGGTTCAAGTTCCTGGAAAGCAAGAATATCACTGAACCTATTGTAAAGGGACTGATAAAAGTCAAGCCCATGTCCATTTTATGTTAGGCTTAGTTAAGTCCTAAACTTAATCTATATTTTATTCCCTAGTTTCCAAATGGAATTAATATTCTAAACAACTGACATAATTCCCACCTTTACTAATAGAGTAAGGACTATCATGATGGAAAATGCTGAAGGGAAACCCCAGAACTTCCCCACCCTATATCAAAGTAGTAAAACAAAAATGATACTGAAGCTCAGAGAGAATAATGGAGACTGATCCTGCTGTCAAAGACTTAAAAGATTGAGGTGATGATTTCTGTCATGTCCACATTCAACTTTCCCATTTGATAGTACCAAAATCATTAGTTCCAAGAAAAAGAAATTCAAAAAAGCAAAATGGCTGTCTGAAGAGGCCTTACAAATAGCTGTGAAAAGAAGGGAAGTGAAAAGCAAAGGAGAAAAGGAAATATATACCCATTTGAATGCAGAATTCCAAAGAACAGCAAGGAGAGATAAGAAAGCCTTCCTCAGCGATCAATGCGAAGAAATAGAGGAAAACAATAGAATGGGAAAGACTAGAGATCTCTTCAAGAAAATTGGAGATACCAAGGGAACATTTCATGCACAGATGGGCTCAATAAAGGACAGAAATGGTAGGGACCTAACAGAAGCAGACGATATTAAGAAGAGGTGGCAAGAAAACACAGAAGAACTGTACAAAAAAGATCTTCACGACCCAGATAATCATGATGGTGTGATCACTCACCTAGAGCCAGATATCCTGGAATGTGAAGTCAAGTGGGCCTTAAGGAAGCATCACTACGAATAAAGCTAGTGGAGGTGATAGAATTCCAGTTGAACTATTCCAAAACCTGAAAGATGATGCTGTGAAAGTGCTGCACTCAATATGCCAGCAAATTTGGAAAACTCAGCAGTGGCCACAGGACTGGAATGGTCAGTTTTCTTTGCAATCCAAAAGAAAGGCAATGCCAAAGAATGCTCAAACTACCACACAATTGCACTCATCTCACACGCTAGTAAAGTAATGCTCAAAATTCTCCAAGCCAGGCTTCAGCAATACGTGAACTGTGAACTTCCAGATGTTCAAGCTGGTTTTACAAAAGGCAGAGGAACCAGAGATCAAATTGCCAACATCTGCTGGATCATCAAAAAAGCAAGAGAGTTCCAGAAAAACATCTATTTCTGCTTTATTGACTATGCCAAAGCCTTTGACTGTGTGGATCAAAATTAACTGTGGAAAATTCTTCAAGAGATGGGAATACCAGATCAGCTGACCTGCCTCTTGAGAAACCTGTAGGCAGGTCAGCAAGCAACAGTTAGAACTGGACATGGAACAACAGGCTGGTTCCATATAAGAAAAGGGGTACATCAAGGCTGTATATTGTCACCCTGCTTATTTAACTTCTATGCAGAGTCCATCATGAGAAACGCTGGGATGGAAGAAGCACAAGCTGGAATTAAGATTGCTGGGAGAAATATCAATAACCTCAGATATGCAGATGACACCACTCTTATGGCAGAAAATGAAGAAGAACTAAAGAGCCTCTTGATGAAAGGGAAAAAGGAGAGTGAAAAAGTTGGCTTTAAGCTCAACATTCAGAAAACTAAGATCATCGCATCTGATCCCATCACTTCATGGGAAATAGATGTGGAAACAATGGAAACAGTGTCAGACTTTATTTTTTGGGGCTCCCAAATCACTGCAGATGGTGACTGCAGCCATGAAAGTAAAAGACGCTTACTCCTTGGAAGGAAAGTTATGACCAACCTAGCCATATTAAAAAACAGAGACATTACTTTTTCAACAAAGATCCATCTAGTCAAGGCTATCGTTTTTCCAGTGGTCATGTATGGGTGCAAGAGTTGGACTATAAAGTAAGCTGAGTTGCAAAGAATTGATGTTTTTGAACTGTGGTGTTGAAGACTCTTGAGAGTCCTTAGACTGCAAAGAGATCCAACCAGTCCATCTTAAAGGAGATCAGTCCTGGGTGTTCATTGGTAGGACTGATGTTGATGCTGAAACCAATATTCTAGCCAAGTGGTGCGAAGAGCTGACTCATTTGAAAAGACCCTGATGCTGGGAAAGATTGAGGCCAGGAGGAGAAGGGGACGACAGAGGATGAGATTGTTGGATGGCATCACCAACTCAATGAACATGGGTTTGGGTGGACTCCAGGAGTTGGTGATGGACAGGGAGGGCTGGTGTGCTGCGGTTTATGGGGTCACAAAGAGTCAGACACGACTGAGTAACTGAACTTAACTGAAGCAGTAAGTCTGATTGCAGTTGCAGTTCCAAATGTGATTTCCTTCTTGGGTCCTACCAATACAAGCCCAGCAACTAGTATGGTCTAAAAGTTATATACATATAACTTTTACCTGTCATGGACAGATGTACATCCTCAATATCTTGCAAAATACATGTGCTGTCTCCGATTATAGACCACAATTTAATTTGAAGGGAATTTAATTTTCTGACTATCCTGCAGAATATCATGCTGGCTCACTATTTGAACAAAATCAAACTGATAGTGTACAGGGCAATAGAAGTTTATTAGTACTTCACTAAGAGACAATAGATAAATTCACGGCAATATGTAATCCTACCATCTTGGTGACGTTTCCAGGGACCCATGGATTGTAACACATGGAGATAAGTACTCCCTACAAAATGGCAGAGCAATAGCTGAACTCTGCATTCTCTTCCACTAATTAGGAATGTAGTATTTGATGGGCCTTCCTGGATCTAAAGGCAGCAAACAAATTTTTACAGTAAGACCCAAAAGACTAACTGCTTTTGAATGGGGGCCAAAGAAGACCACTGCCATGTAGTTCTTAGGATCCAGCGAAACCATGTTGATAACACGTTTGTGGGATGCTATATGGAGCCATCAGCAAGCGTTGATAAGACCTGTAGTGGAGACCCCTAATAGAGATGTGTTCTAGCCACTACCAAAGATGCCATAGATTTGAATCTGAAGGTAAAGACACTCCAAAACAGGAATAGAACAGAATTCATTCTGACGATGAGGATAGGCACGATAGAAATTCTGCTTTGTCTCCATAGGCAAAGTAATCATCATTATTCAGGGGCAAGTGTGTGATGTCACTCTTTTGGGGTACAGCTGACTTCTATCTATGTTGGGAGCAACAGCAGAGGATACCTGCTTCCTCTGTCCCCCAAGGTCGATATGCACTGCAACATTATCTTGGAGTTTTTCCTGGCTCCATGGCCTCTCTTTGGTCAACCTGGAGAGTCCGTGAAGTCTCCAATACTTTTACTGTAAATCATCTGCTGCTTAATATGTCCAGAGTTGGTTTCTTTTGCTTATAACTTAGAATATCCACTGATCACTTAATATATTATTAAAATACCACCACAATGAGAAGCCTGCATACCCCAACTAGAGTAGCCCCTGCTTGCTGCAACTAGAGAAAAATTCACACTCAGCACACAGACTCAGTGCAGCCAAATATAAATAACAAAATCAATAAAAGTCAATTAAAAATACTTATTGAGAAAATGCTGGGAAAATGTTGACTTATAATACCCTACTATTGTGTCCATTAGGTGGAAAAATAACTGAAAAAACTGGGACTGTTGAAAACATTAATGGGCCAATAGCTTTCAAACTAGACAGTTTAAACAACTCTAAATTAAGGATTTTTCATAAAATTATGAATATTTAGTTTTATAATATAAAATCTATAATAGCAAATTACTAATCTCCCTGAATAAAATCTGACCCATTTTCTAGGCACATAAAGCAGAGACTCAGCTTTTATTTTTTACATTTTTTTAATTTAATTTAATTTTATTTTTTAACTTCACAATATTGTATTGGTTTTGCCATATATCAACATGAATCCACCACAGGTAAATCATGGGTCTTTCCCGCTTAGAAATGTATAATGACTCCATAATAAAAGATTTGCAATTTATTACAACTTTTAGCACCTCATTGTTTTTTGTGTGGTTTCATAACATTCATTTTCTGCACACATTGTCTAGAAGCACTCAATAAAAATAATATTGTTTCAAAATTTCCCAACATTTTCTAAGCTTGAAAACAAAAATAGAAAAAAACGCTGTTCTTCTATAACTTAGTCCTTCATCACTCAAATACTTAACTCTTACTCAACTAGATTAGACTTTAACCAATCAACTATGTTTAGCATAACTTATGTATAGATATATATGTCTCTCTTATTACCCTATCACATGCCACTGAACCCAAATAAAATTCCTTTGTTTTCCACTCTTTAAAATATGATCTTTGATTTTTAAACACTAATCAAGAAATCACTTTCTGGATAAATAGTACTTACCAGGGGTGCCTCTTTCCTTCAGGACTACTGTTATCATAGAATCATCTGTGGTATATGAAGAAAAAAGTATGAAATCAATTAATTAAGATTTCTTGATTTTATTCATTATGTGTTCATTCATTCATTCATTCATCCAACCAACATTTGTTGAGGGCATTCTGAATACTAAGCATTTCCCCAGGTGCTAGAGGTGTATAGGTGAGTACCTGATTTCAAGATGCTGCTCCAATCGAATTATGAGTCCTATCTTTACCAGGTATTAATTGTGAAATCTTATAAAAGTCTTTTTTTTTTTCTCAATCTCATTTTATTTTCCTATGAAAATGGGGAGAGTTTATGGGGTTATCACTGTTCTAGTTTCCTGCCCAGAGTTGTGGATCTAAATGGACATAACAACAAACTGAAGTGAGATTCAGAGTTGACTAAATCTCCTCTGCTTGCACCTATTAACTTACATCAGGGATTTATCTATCAGTTAAAGAAAGAGGGTTTAACTACCTAGACTTGAGTTTCAATTTCTCCACATACTAGTTGAATGAATGTGGCAGTTGTCTTCATCTCCCTGTGCATTCATTATCCCCTAAAGATAATGAAGATAGTAGTATTTATGAGGGTTTAGTGAAATCAAAATCTCAGGGACGGGGGAGCCTGGTGGGCTGCCGTCTATGGGGTCACACAGAGTCGGACATGACTGAAGTGACTTAGCAGCAGTGAAATCAGCCCTATAAATCACTGCACTCTGTGCATAGTACTTTGTATGCACTCAATAATAAAAATGATGATGATGACTTTTGCTTAGAGAAGAGAGATGAGTATTTTTGTTGGGTCAGTGATTTTGAGAAAGATGGGGGCACACGTATAAGGATGGAGGAACATGGATAAGTATAATCCTCTTGTGTGGCCCTATCAAAAGGAGCAGGAGGTGTTGAGGAATAGGAGCCAGATTGGAAGTGGAAGGACCTAAGGACACATGTCACACAGTTACCCTGCTGATAGTCTGGATTCAGAGTGAGCTCTTTTAGGTGAACTCTTGAAAATATTTGGAGTACATATTTTCAATGAAATTAAGACATTACATGAGCAAATGGGCACAAGATGAGAAACTTACAGTTTAGGGATTAACATGACTTAATATTACTATGATTTAATTTGTACCACAAGAAGGTGGTTTATATAAAACCATCTATGATATTAATTGGTTTAAATAAAAGAAGGGACATTTATACTACAAAGTGTTAAACTGTTGTATGCTATAATTACTATATGTGCTCATTTCTATATTCCCTTTAATACATTTCTAATCCTTTTCGTGTGCATTCTTAACTATTTTGTAAACCCATTAGCTAGTCTCCTTTTTGAAAGGGAAGAAAAATAAGAGTTTGTTTTAGGTTCCTGCTAGAGTACCTTAAAGTGCTCCCTTGAGAATGCTCAATATACAGAAACTGATTTATTTCAGAAAAGGTTTAAGGTGATTTATGGAGATAACCTGTGGAGCCACAAGATTTTAAAAATTAAATGAAGAAATTGTATATGAAAAAGATAACACAGGCAGAAACTTAAATTAAAATTAGGGTAAAGATTGTACCCAAAATGTTCTGTATGTTTCCTAGAGGTATGTCATTCGTTTGACTTTATGTCTTATAGTAGCTAAGATGAAACTGGAATCTTGATAAGTTAAATGCATCAACATCTATAAAATAACAAAGAACTTTCCTGAAGACATTTAGTTAATCCTTCTACAAAAATCTGAGGGAATGAATATGATGGATATCATTCTTATGATTCAGTTATATAACTTAGCAGGCAAAGGTGAAAAGACTTGCAGACATAAGTCTGCAGACAGGTGCTTTAATCCAATCAAAAGGAAGATAATTCTGGCCAGGTCTTGCCTATCAAACAAGCTCTTTTTGAACAACTTAATGTAGCCTTTGCAGATAAAGGAACTACTTTCCTTGGCCGTTAAGAAGCAAATTGCCCTGTTGTGAAGAGGGCCATGTATCCTGTACAAGAAGGTGGCCTATAGGAGATGAGAACAATCCCTGGCTAACAGCAAGAAAAAAAAAAAAAATAGGAACCACAGTCCTCCAACCACAAGAAGCTGAATTCTGTCAAAAACTTGAGTGAACTTGGAAAGATGTTTCTTCCCTAGTCAAGACTCCAAGTAAGAATACAGCCCATGAATTGATTTCAGATTTTTAAGATCTCTCAAGCAGAGAACATAATAACTGAATGACTATACTTTCATCTTATAGAACTGAGATGATAAATTGGTACAGTTTGTGGTAATTCATTACATAATAAAGCACAAATACAAAGGTATTTAAACAAAAATAATAATTAAACAAAAACTCTGTACCCTGTCTTACACAAGAGAAAAAAAATTTGGCTCCAAATTTAACTACATTACTAATCACAATGTGATATGATTTATAAACAATAGGGCAACAGAAGATTCAATGGTTGTTAAGCAGTTGTGTTTTTAAAATTGTAAGTATTATTTCCTTCAATTAAATTTATATAAAGTTCAGAGATGTGGCAATAATAAAATATTTCATATGCTTCCAAGCTTTGAAAAAGGCAAAATTGTTGTCTGAGGAGGCCTTACAAATAGCTAAAAAGAGAAGAGAAGCAGAAGGCAAAGGAGAAAAGGAAAGATATACCCATCTGAATGCAGAGTTCCAAAGAATAGCAAGGAGAGATTAGAAAGCCTTCCTCAGTGAACAATGTAAAAAACAGAGGAAAACAATAGAATGGGAAAGACTAGAGATCTCTTCAAGAAAATTGGAGATTTAGAGATATCACAAGAACATTTCATGCAAAGAAAAGCACAATAAAGGACAGAAATGGTATGAACCTAACAGAAGCAGAAGATATTAAGAAGAGGTGGCAAGAACACAGAGAAGAACTGTACAAAAAAGATCTTAATGACCCAGATAATCACAATGGCATGATCACTTACCTAGAATCAGACATCCTGGAATGTGAGATCAAGCGCACCTTAGGAGGCATCACTACGAACAAAGCTAGTAGAGCTGATGGCATTACAGTGGAGCTATTTCAAATCCTAAAAGATGATGCTGTGAAAGTACTGCACTCAATATGCCAGCAAATTTGGAAAACTCAGCAGTGGCCACAGGACTGGAAAAGGTCAGTTTTCATTCCAATCCCAAAGAAAGGCAATGCCAAAGAATGCTCAAACTACAGCACAATTGAAATGAATTGCATTCATTTCACATGCTAGCAAAGTAGTGCTCAAAATCCTTCAAGTTAGGCTTCAACAGTATGTGAACCAAAAACTTCCAGATGTACAAGGCAGAGGAACCAGAGATAAAATTGCCAATATCTGTTGGATCACAGAGGAAGCAAAGAGTTCCAGAAAAACATCCACTTCTGCTTCATTGATTATGCTAAAGTCTTTTACTGTGTGGATCACAACAAATTATAGAAAATTCTTAAAGAGATGGGAATACTAGACCACCTGACCTGCCTCCTGAGAAACCTTTGTGCAGGTCAAGAAGCAACAGTTAGAACCTTACATAGAACAACAGACTGGTTCAAAATTGGGAAAGCAATACGTCAAGGCTGTATACTGTCATCCTGCTTATTTAACATATGCGGAGTACATCATACAAAATGCCATGCTGGATGAAGCTGAAGCTGGAATCAAGATGACTAGGAAAAATATCAATAATCTCAAATATGCAGATGACACCATTCTTATGGCAGAAAGTGAAGAGGAACTAAAGAGCCTCTTGATGCAAGTGAAAGAGCAGAGTGAAAAAGCTGGCTGAAAACTCAACATTCAAAAAATGAAGATCATGGCTTCTGGTCCTATCACTTTATGGCAAATAGATGGAGAAATAATGGAAACACTAACAGACTTAATTTTATTGGGCTCTAAAATCACTGTGGACAGTTACTGCAGCCATGAAATTAAATGATACTTGCTCCTTGGAAGAAAAGCTATAACCTAGATAGTGTATTAAGAAGCAGAGATATCACTTTACTGACAAAAGTCCATATAGTCAAAGCTCTGGTTTTTCCATTAGTCACATACAGATGTGAGAGTTGAACCATAAAGAAGACTGAACACTGAAGAATTGATGCTTTTGAATGTGTGATGTTGGAGAAGACTCTTTAGAGTCCCTTGGACATCAAGGAGACCAAGCCAGCACTGAATATTCATTGGAAAGACTGATGCTGAAGCTCCAATACTTTGGCCACCTGATGCGAAGAGCTGACTCTTTGGAAAAGACTCTGATACTGGGAGGGATTGAAGGCAGGAGGAGAAGCAGGCAACAGAAGATGAGATGGTTGGATGGTGTCACAGAGTTAATGGACATGTTTGAGCCAACTTCGGGAGATGGTGAAGAATAGGGAAGACTGATGTGTTGCAGTCCATGGGGTCACAAAGGGTTGGACATGACTGAGTGACTGAACAATAACAAAAGCTTTGAAAATTAAAACAACACAGCAGAGGGACCATCTGAGGTTTCTGTTTAGACACTGTAGATTTTAGCAATTGTTGTCTCTAATAACTTCTTGGAGAGTGAGAGATAGATGAAAAACAATGAGGAGTTATTAGAGGTCAACTAAACTTTTAAGAAATCTGTTGACCTGATTTCATTAAAGGTTTTCATTTAAAAACCTGGTTTCATTTAAGGTTAAGCAAAGCATAAACTGTATAAAATATATTTTTTTAGATGCATGAACAAGCATAGTTGGTGACAAAAAATATGAATATTTTAAAGAATTTCTATGGGGATAATAACCAGGAAGAATGAAGATAATTAGGAAGTAGTTCTCTGAAATATCCCCGAATTATTTTTTTAAAGGCAGGGTTAGGGGGAAAATAATATGGTGTCAAGAAATACAGCACCATTTGCTTGATGCAGAAGGCAAACTAACCGAGCACAATTGTTGAGTAAACGTTGATCAAAATGAGACTTTTATTCATAATGGTTAATAAGTATCTAATTAAGTCAGTTGGGAGGATCTGTTGACCCTGGATTTCCCTACAGCTTTGTGTAACCTCTTGCCTGGTCCTTGCAGGTACGCAGCTTTGTTCTATGCACAGCAATCAAATGTTAATTGTCCGTGTACACTGATGATAATGCTTCCTATAATAAGGGGGCTGCCTGGCATACATACAAACATAAACAAACCTTTTGGTTTCAGCGAGCTGGGAGTGTGATTGTGAGCAGTTGCTCCCACCAACAATGAAAACCTAATGGGACTCTGCCATGGCCCCCTTGAGCTGGCCAGGGAGCCTGGGGCTTTGGGCCTTAACTCTATTCTGATAGTTCATATAAACATGCTAATGCAGCTATGGGAAGAAAGAGAATTCAGAGGAGAGGCATGCCACAAAGGCGATCAAGCCCAAAAAGGGAAAAACAGAAGTAAGAACAGGGGGTAAGGTACATTTTCTTTCAGCCTTCTAGATGAACAATCCTTTTGAAAAGAGAGAGAATGTTATGACTATGTATTTTCTGCTAAAAAAAAAAATAAAATTTGTATACTTTTTATATTATTATACTTTTATTAATCAGTCTAAGGCATCCATTGTGTAAAAATTGGCAGCAGGACTGTTTTCACAAAAGCTACATTTGAATCGCGTGTTAATATTTTTAAGCAATAATTATTTTTAGCATGGAAAGAGTTGATTGAATCTCTAAGGGCTAATTCCTTCTGATGAGTTAAAGATTTTTATAGTAATTTCTCTCTTTTTTTTATTATGAGGTAAATAGGACTAGAATCATTATTTTTATCTGAAACACAGGAAAATTAGACTGAAATGGTTAAGAAACAACTGAGAGAGTCTGGAAAATCTAGTGAAAGAGGCTAGATTTGCTCCCAAGATAATACATTTTTGGTCACAGTGCTACATTTTCTTGCTTAAAAAAATATAAACCATTGTTATTACGGTCAAGAGAAAGCCATTTCCCAGGAAATTTCATTTGTGACTATAATAATATTGCTGTGATATTGGCGATAAAGCAATTTAACTTTGTCAGGAATACTCAAAAAAAAAAAAAAATTACAGGCAGTGAAAGTCATTCTGTAATTAACAGTCATAGGTTTCTGACTTACTCGCCACATCTTTCCAAGCACAGTTAACTCTTCAGGGTACTGAGCTTTGATGAAACAAATAGCCTCTTTAATGTAGAGTTCTTATTTGACAAAATGAATGACAACACAGGGAAAAACCCTGAAATGGAAATAGTATAGCTGATCTTGACATTTGCAGATTTTTGATACTTCTGACTAGGAGTGACCTTAAAGATATATGATATGGAGTTTGTAATTTCATCAGATATAACTTTGTATCATCTGCATAGATAATTTGGTAAAGGGGTCATTGTACATAGTGCTATATTCCATTGACCTTTTTGGATGATATAAAATACCCTTAAATATCACAGTACCGTTATTACAAATGCAGTTTTACAGTACTGCAGATGTGTCAAGGCATTGAATAATAATACACATTTAGATAAACAAGCTTTTTTCTGTATAATGGAGACAGAATTTTAAGTGTTAGCGTAAATTAAGTTTGGGGTTTTTTAGTACATAGTTTTAAAAACTTCACCATGTGTATTCTTTCTAGGTCACCAATGATGTGTGGGTATGTAATTGCAAGTCCCAGAGGCCTTTTATTTTGTCCTCAATTTCTTTGATGATTCTGTATCCTCTGAAACTGGCGACTCCACCCTTCTTGAACTGCTTTACTTCACTTGCTTCTGTGAAATAATGTCCTACTTTGCTTCCCGGTTCCTTGATTAATCCCTCTTTGTCTCCCTTTCTGGCTCCTCTTTAAACACTGAGACGTCCAAGTTTCAGTTTTGGGAACTTGGTCCTCTTATGTGTATTTGTTTTTCAGCTATGTTGATGACTTTCAAAATGTTCTCCTCTGGTATTTATACCTTTGATATTTTAAGATGGGTTTCCTGCTGCAACTGCAAACTCAACATGTTCAAAAGTGAACTCACAATATTCACCTTAGGTCTGTCAGTTGGTTCTTACCCAGGACTGAAGATGAGTTGTCTAAGTCATACTTTTCTTTGACATGTGTAACTACTAAATGATTGAAGCAAATCCACATTTTATTGGAATTTTTAATCCAATTTTACTTTTATCTAGATACATTTCTACAACTGAAGTTTTTAGAGGAATTCTCTCTTGAAAAATCAGTGCCAGCTTGATTTTGACCTATCATTTTGATAAAGTTTCTCTTCTGCTCAGAAACCTGAAAGAGATCTCTATTTCTTGTCAAAGTAAGTTTGACCTGAGCTTAATGCTTCCTTACCTGATGGCGTCCTACCTGTCCTGAGTGTGTGTGCTGAGTTACTTCTGCTGCTGCTGAGTCACTTCAGTCGTGTCCGACTCTGTGCGACCCCATAGATGGCAGCCCACCAGGATGCCCCGTCCCTGGGATTCTCCAGGCAAGAACACTGGAGTGGGTTGCCATTTCCTTCTCCAATGCATGAAAGTGAAAAGTGAAAGTGAAGTCGCTCAGTCATGTCCGGCCCTCAGCGACCCCATGGACTGCAGCCTTCCAGGCTCCTCCATCCATGGGATTTTCCAGACAAGAGTACTGGAGTGGGGTGCCATTGCCTTCTCTGTAAGTTACTTCAGTTGTGTGCAGTTCTTTGTGACACTGTGGACTGTAGCCTGCCAGGCCCCTTTGTCCGTGGGATTCTCCAGGCAAGAATACTGCAGTGGGCTGCCATACCTTCCTCCATGGGATCTTCCGACCCAGGGACTGAACCCATGTCTCTTATGTCTCCTGTATTGGCAGGTGGGTTCTTTACCACTAGTGCCATCTTTGAAGCCCACCTGTCCTATCTACTTCTCTTTGTTCTCTTATATACATCTTTCTCTTCAATCAGGAAAGATTCCTTTTGTTCCCTCCAGTGAGCAGACAACTGTCATTCTTAACTGTATGCCATTGTTTTGAAGGTTGACTTGCCTGGTATCTTGCTTCATCTTCTTCACCTCTGCATCTGCCATCTATCTTCCAAGTTCCAGCCCAAGTCCAACTTCCTAATTACAGTAATCCTCTATAAATATGATTTTCTTGGACATTGCTCAAATTTTAACATTAGGTAGAGGATACATCCTACAGATACCAATGAATGCTGTTGTTTCATATAGTTTAGATTGGGAATCCCTGGAGGCAGGATACATGGTTAATAAATGGTGTGTCAGACCCTGGCTTCTAGATTAATGTATACAAAATAGGTGGTCAGCTATTAATTGCTGATTTAAAACTGCTTTCTCAGATTTCCCAATCATTCATGTTATTTCAATATCACACCTGGCTATTTTGAAAAATAAAGCGGTACCTCAAAGCTTAGTAGATGTAACTATGTTCTCTTGTTTCATTAAGAACATAGCTTTCAAGTTCACCTTTAGGAAAAGAGAATAAGCATTAAACTCATTATTTTTTTAATTGATGGAAATTATTTCACAAATCTGGCCCCAAGTTTACTCTAATTTTCTAACAGGAAACACCTGAGACTAATTGCTTCTGGCCTACAGAATACAGCTTTATTTTTTTTTAAGACTTTTCCATTTAAATACACATATAGCTTTGCTAAATACCACAATCACTTATGGATAGAAACTATAGCACTCTTTTTTCTTTTTTTCCTGTGGCTTACTGAAATTCTTTAATCAAAGGTGATTTTAATTTGGAAATTCAAGATGTTATGAATGAAATTCTACTGCACTTAAAGGGGAAGGAAAATATTTGAAGTACCGCTCTGGGTGTTCTACAATCTATGGAAAAAAATGCTCAGTATACGCTTAGTGAAAAGTGAAGTGAAGTTGCTCAGTCGTGTCTGACTCTTTGTGACCCCATGGACTGTAGCCTGCCAGGCTCCTCTGTCCATGGGATCCTCCAGGCAAGAATACTGGAGTGGGTTGCCATGTTCTTCTCCAGGGTATCTTCCCAACTCAGGGATTTAACCGAGGTCTCCCACATTGCAGACAGACTCGCTACCATCTGAGCCACACCTGTCCTAATTTAAATCAATGATTTCCAAAGAGTGCCCCCCCCTTAATTATAAGCTTATTTTATTCATTAAACTGAAACTTCTTTTGTGGCTTTACAGAAGTAAATTTTTACTTTGGAGCTACAGCTAAGTAGTTTATGTTCTTCCAGATTGCTCACAAAGTTGTTTTTTTTTTTAATGATTCGGATTTTTTTCAGCATACCTCACTTTAAGTAGCATATCTTTTATACATCAAAATGAGTTCAATAGATGTTTTTGTTTAATTTTTACACATTCAATATAAGAGTAGAGATTCCATCAGCTAAATGTTGTAGGGATTTGGGTGGGTGTGTTATGGAAGTGACTTTCAGCTCTCACAAAGTAGAGCAACGTTCCTAATAGAACCCACAGCTGGGTAAGAGTGAGTGTTTCACATTGTCTGTGGGCCATGACCTCACATGACTGGAAGACCAAGTTGCTGCTTGGTGAAAGGGTGACATTTTTTAGTGGCACTTTAGTGCCTTTCTCAGGATTTCCATTTTACATTTGGCAAGAATACACTCTAGACATAGCCAGTTTTTTTAATTTATTTATTTATTTATTTTTTGCACGATTTGGTGGTGAGCACTGAGTGAGAAGAGACGGTGGTGAAATCTGATCCTCCCTCAAAAGAAGGCTTTGATAACTGATGTAGAGAAATCCTTGATTAGGAAAATAAAATTTGAGAGTTATCATTTATATTAATAGTACACAAATAGATGCTACCTGAAAAATGGAAAACATTAAATATAAAGCCAAAATCCATTTTCAGAGCATAATTTTCAGTCATAGTCCTCTCTTTTCTTTCTCAGAAATAGTTATCCACTTGGTGTGTGAGTTTTTCAGTTATTTTAGGTACACCAAAAATGTGTAACATTGTTTTATAATTATAATTCCAATAACTTTATTGAGACATAGGCTTCCCTTGTGGCTCAGCTGGTAAAGAATCCACCCACAATGTAGGAGACCTGGGCTTGATCCCTAGGTTGGGAGGATCCCCTGGAGAAGGGTAAAGCTACCCATTCCAGTATTCTGGCCTGGAGAATTCCATGGACTGTGCAGTCAATGGATTGCAGGACTGGACATGACTGAGTGACTTTCACTTTCACTCACTTATTGAGATATAATTCACATGTACAGTTCACTCATTTGAAGTGCAAAATTTAGTGACTTTTAGTATATTCACAGAGTTGTGTGTATATCACCACAACCAATACTAGAACGTTACTCCAAAAAGAAACACTGCTCCCATAAGCTGTTACTTTCCCAATCCCCAAGCCACAAACATCCCCTCAGCACTAGGTAACTGCTACTCTGTCTTTATAGATTTCCCTACTTTAACTATCCCATGTAAACCAAACCCTGCAATATGAGATCCTTTGTTACTGGCTTCTTTCATTTAGCATAATCTTCAAGGTTAACTCATGTTGTAGCATTAATCAGCACTTTATTTCATTTTATAATTGAATACTATTCTTTTGTATGAATATACATTTTATTTATCCATTCATCAGTTGATGGACATTTGTTTTTTGGCATTTGTATACAAGTTTTTGTGTAGACATATGTTTCATTTTCTCTTGCCTAAACACCTAGGAGTAGAATTGCTGGGTCATAATGGTAACTCTGTTTAATCTTTTGAGGAATTGTCAAACTGTTTTCCAAAGTAGATGTTCCATCTTATATTCCCACCATTGGTGAATGAATGTTCCAATTTCTGTGCATCCTCATCAATGCTTGTTATTATCATAAATGTAATTTTAAAACACATTTTTTTGTTTTACAGTTTTCCTTTATTAACTCAATAATATCTGCAAGATCTAAATAAATACCTCATCTGCTTAATAACTGTGTTTCTCCATATTATGTATATGCAATAATTTTTTTAGTTCTTCCTCTTTCCACAGACTTTCAATTTGTTTAAAATATTTCACTGTTAAAAATGATAATACCTGTACAATGAACATCCTTGTAAAAGCTTTTCTTGTACATGTGAAAGTATTTCCAAGGATGGAAAACTAGAAGTTGAATTGCTGGTACATAGAATAGGCAAAATATTTTCTTTATTTTATATGCCAAAATGGTCAGAATATACTGTCAAAAGTGGCTGTTCAAAATACAGCCTTATTGGCACCTGTTAACTGTGCTTACACCCATATATAACCTTATTAAGCTATTTATATTTTTGTAAATCTAATGGATTAAGATATATGTTATCTTAAAGTATTTCACAGATGACCAGCTCTCATACTTTCATGTTTATTGAACATTTGTTTAATTATATTCACTGTCAGTTTTTTCTATTTCTTATTGATATATATTCAGATACATTTGCATATTAGTTAGTCTGTTGACTATTTTTTAATTTAGAAATTTTAGAAATAAACTTTAAATTTATATATAATTAAATGTATCAACTTTCTCTTTTTTATTTTTTTCCTTTTTTGTCTAATTAAGATTATTATTCCTACTCTAAATTTATAAATACATTTTCTTATACTTTCTCCAATACTTTTTTATTGCAATGTCTATTACTTTTTAATGTCATACTAAATATATACATATGTATTTAATATATAAATATTTAAAAATAATAAAATATAAATTATAATATAAATATATAATAAAATTATATATTATATAATGATTATATGTTATATATAATATAAACATATAAATATAAATATAAATTATGTATAATATAAATAATAAATTCATAATATTAATTAATATAGATAATAATATATAATACAAATACATATATAAAATATATAGATATAATATAATATAAATATATAAATGTGTTAAAATATGAATATAAACAATATATAAAATATTATATTTTGTATATAATGTATATTATATGCAAAATATAAAACATATATAAATATATAAATATATGTATTTAATTTTTACATTTTTGTGTTGGTTTCTTCCGTACAACAATGCAAATTGTACATCCTCTGCCTCCCTAGGTTCCCTTCCCTCCCTTATCCCATTCCTCTTAGTCAAAACAGAACACTAGACTTGGCTTCCTGTAATACACAGCAAATTCTCACCAGCTAGAGAATGATTTGTCTCCAATACTATTAAAACTTTCATGATGAATTCTTTGAATATCTGAGATTAACTTTACTAAAAGGTATGAAGTAGAGATCTATTTTTTTTAATAGACTATTCATTATAACTAAGAAAATTGTTTCAAGCAACTATGAAATATTAGGCATAGCTCTATAAAATATATAATGGGAATCCAGTCAAAACTATGATCAAGTAGCTCCTATCAGAAAGTACATGTGCTTATCAATTTTTTTCAGTGCCATTTACTGAATAGGTCATTCTTTCTCCACAAATTTGAAAAGTCATGTTTATAGCATTTTAAAGAGACACACATGCATGTATATATAGATATACATATATATATATATATTCACAGCCATGGGAAAATAGCACTACATCTGCTGCAGAGACCATAGTTAATTGACAGTCCCAGCTGCTAAACTTTGGGATCTACCACATTCCTCTGGGCAACTCCCAGTAGATCCCTATCAGTGAGTAAGCACAGCAGTGATGCCAACACAAGCTTATTTCCATAAGTAATGGGAATCCTCAAATGAGTAAATTTGGCTCAAAGGCCTTGCCTTGTCTGAAAATTCACTAGAAAATGTATTAGAAATTTGCCGCAGTCTGAACTCTACCCACCCAATACTTCCTTTGACCTTTCCTTTCATAGACCTGCACAGCTATACAAAGACCTTCCCTGGTTACTCCTGATTCTTCCATTTTATCCAACCTATGTGTTCCCTTCCAGTAATTCCCTTGCATGTCTACTCCTTTCTTGGTCTGCTTCTCAGGGGAACTTGACTTAGGCAAATTGTTAACAGCTCTGCCCTTGTCAGTACTGGGTGACAGATTAGCTGAGGAAGCCTCTGCTTATGGGAGATGTCCAAAAGAATTCAGGCCTGTAGGGGGTAAGTTCAAGACAATAAGTATGTCCTTTTCCCTGTTTCTGATGGCTGTAAATGTCCCTTTTCTATTAAGTGAGGAATTTCATATTGTTTTGGAATTCTAATGATACTATAATAATAATTAATAAAACATAATTAATATCATCTATAGTCATGTATGACTATACATCTAAGCACACAACTGAGCAGCTAAGCACAAGCACATAGTCATGCATGGATGTGAGAGTTGGACCTTAAAGAAGGCTGTGCTGTGTGTGCTTAGTCTCTCATTCACGTCCGACTCTGCAACACCATGGATTGCAGCCCTCCAGGTTCCTCTGTCCATGGGGATTCTCCAGAAGCATTTGAGGATTCTCCTTTACTCATATGAGGATTCCCATTATTGCAAGACTACTAGAGTGGGTTGCCATGCCCTTCTCCAGAGGATCTTCCCAATCCAGGAACTGAACCAGAGTCTCCCGTATTGGAGGCAGATTCTTTATCATCTGAGCCACCAGGAAATCCCATATGATCCCATCTTTTATATTTTATAATATGTTTTATAGCTCAGAATTTGGTAACTTGGTGAATATGACTTTTTTGATCTGCTGCATTTGTTCCCTAATTTTATATTTCCTCTCTTTTTTCCTTTTGTGGTTTTAATTGTATATTTTATGTGGTTTCATTTTTTGTTCTTTCTTAAACCAATTATACCTCTTAAAAAATTGAGTGGTTGCACTAGATTTTGAAATTTATGTATTTAACTAAGTTATGTATTTAACTAAGACCTAAATCCATCTTCAAATAATACTGTTCCATTTCACACATAGTATGGGTACTTATAACAAAATATTCCTAATGCTTCCCATTTTTTATACAATTGCTATCATTTATTTCATTTATCCATATGCTGCTGCTAAGTCACTTCAGTCGTGTTCAACTCTGTGCGACCCCAGAGACGGCAGCCCACCAGGCTCCCCTGTCCCTGGGATTCTCCAGGCAAGAATACTGGAGTGGGTTGCCATTTCCTTCTCCAATGTATGAAAGTGAAAAGTGAAAGTGAAGTCACTCAGTGGTATCAGACTCTTAGCGACCCCATGGACTGCAGCCCACCAGGCTCCTCCACCCATGGGATTTTCCAGGCAAGAGTACTGGAGTGGGGTGCCATTGCCTTCTCTGATCCATATGGTATAACCATCCAATACATTTTTACCAGTTAAACTTTAAACTATCATTTGTCTTTTAGATTAAGAAGAAGAAAAATAATATGTATTATTTTACTTCTATTCATTCCTTTTCTGACATTTTTTAAAATTCTCTTAATTTTTAAAATTATATATCAGATGATAGTTGATTAACAATATTTTGTTCATTTCAAGTGTACAGCAAAGTAATTCAGACATACATGTATCTATACATATACATTTTATACACATACATGTACATAATTTGAGTTTCAAAGAAGCAGAGGGACCAGAGATCAAATTGCAAAAATTTGTTGGATCATAGGAGAAGCAAGGGAGCTCCAGAAAATCATCTATTTCTGCTTCATTGATTATGCCTTTGACTGTGTGGATCACAACAAACTGTGGAAAATTCTTAAAGAGATGGGAGTAACAGACTACCTTACCTGTACTATAAGGCAGTATATTGTAACCCTACTTATTTAACTTATATGCAGAGTACATTATGTGAAATGCTGGGCTGAATGAATCACACATTGAATCAAGATTGCTGGGAGAAATGTCAGCAACCTCATATATGCAGATGATACCACCTAATGGCAAAAAGTGAAGAAGAACTAAAGAGCCTGTTGAGAGTAAAAGAGAAGAATAAAAAAGCCATCTGGAAATTCAACATTCACAAAACAAAGATCATGACATCTGGTCCCATCACTTCATAGGGGAAAAATGGAAGCAGGGACAGATTTTGTTTTCTTGGGCTCCAAAATCACTGCAGATGGTAACTGCAGTCAAAATTAAAACACACTTGCATCTTAAAAGAAAAGCTATGACAAACCTAGACAGCATACTAAAAAGCAGAGACATCACTTTGCCAACAAGTGTCTGTATAGTAAAAGCTATGGTTTTTCCAGTAGTCATGTATGAAAGTGAGAGTTAGACCATAAAGAAGACTGAGTGCCAAAGAATGAAGTTTTTGAATAGTGGTGCTGCAGAAGACCCTTGGGAGTTCCTTGGACAGCAAGGAAATCAAACCAGTCAATCCTAAAGGAGATAAACCCTGACTATCAAGTCTTCCTTGGTGGCTCAAATGTTTAAGAATGTTCCTGTGATGCAGGAGACCTGGGTTTAATCCCTGGGTCAAGAAGATCCCCTGGAGAAGGAAATGCAACCCACTCCAATATTCTTGCCTGGAAAATTCCAGGGACAGAAGAGTCTGGTGGTTTACAGTCCGTGGGGTAGCAAAGACTTAGACACGACTGAGAAAATTTTACTTTTCATTCCTTGAAAGGACTAATACTAAAGTTGAAACTCCAATAGTTTGGCCACCTCATGTGAAGAGTTGATTAATTGAAAAAGACCCTGATGCTGAGAAAGACTGAAGGCAAAAGGAGAAGGAGTGGCAGAAGATGAGATGGTTAGATAGTGGTATGTATTCAATGGACATGAATTTGAGCAAGCCCCAGAAAATAGTGGAGGAAAGAGGAGCCTGGCATGCTACAATCCAAGGGGTTGCAAAGAGTTGGACAGCACTGAGCGACTGAACGATAACAACATTCTTTCTCAAACTACTTTCCTATTTAGGTTATTGCAGAATATTGAGCAGCATTCCCTATGCTGTATAGTATAGGTCCTTGTGGGTTATATATTTTAAATATAGCAGTGAGTACATGTCAGTCCCAAACTCCCAATCTATCCTTCCCCTGATCATTCCCCTATACTTATCATAAGTTTGTTCTCTAAGTTTGTGAGTCTGTTTTTGTTTTGTAAATAAGCTCATTTGTATCATCTTTTTAAAGGTTCCACTTGTAAGCAATAGCATAATAACAAAACAAAAAGACAACTCACAGAATGCAAAACAAATATTTGCAAATGATTTGACTGACAAGGGATTAGTCTCCAAAATTTACAAATCACTCATGAGGCTACATATCAAAAAGCAAACAACCCAGAAACAAACAAACATACCAAAGAACAACAAAATAAATGGGCAGAAGACCTAAACAGAAGACATACAGATGTCCAAAAGGCATATGAAAAGATGCTCAACCTTACTAATTAGTAGAGCAATGCAAATTAAAACTACAATGAGATATTACCTCACACTAGTCAGAATGGCCATCATCAAAAAATCTACAAACAATAAATGCTGGAGAGGGTGTGGAGAAATGGGAACCTTCCTAGACTGTTGATGGGAATGTAAATTGGTACATCTACCATGGAGAACAGTATGCAATTTCCTTAAGAAACTGAAAAATAGAGCTACCAAGTGTGCTAAAGTAACTTCAGTCATGTCCCACTCTTTGTGACCCTATGGACTGTAGCCCACCAGGCTCCATGGGATTCTCCAGGCAAGAATACTGTAGTGGATTGCCATGCCCTCCTCTGGGGGATCTTCCCAACCCAGGGATCAAACTCACATCTCCTCCGGCTCCTGCATTGCAGGTGGATTCTTTCCCACTGAGCCACCGGGGAAGCCCTAAAACTACCATGTAATCCAGCAATCCCACTCCTGAGCGTATGTTCAGAAAAAAACACACTTAAGAGGAAACATACATCCCAATGTTCATTGCAGTATCATTTACAATAGCCAAGACATGGAAGCAACCTAAATGTCCTTCGACAGAAGAAGAGATAAAGAACATGTGGTACATGTATACAATGGAATATTACTCAGCCATTAAAAAGATTGAACTAATGCCATTTGCAGCACCACAGATGGACCTGGAGATTATCACACTAAGTGAAGTAAGTCAGAGAAAAACAAGTATCTGTTGTTCTTCTTTTCTTTACAAGATCTGAGTTTCTGACCTATATTATCTCTGAAGAATTTTAAGATTTCTTTCAGATTATTTCTTATGGTGATGAATTATTTCAGTTTTTATGTGTCCAAGAAAGTATTTCTCCCTCACTTCTGATGTATATCTATCCAGAATTTTAAGTGGATGTTTGTCTTGTTTTGTTTTGTCTTTCTAGCATTTAAAATAATTCACTTCATTCTTTTCTTGCTTGCAACAATTTCTAATGAGAAGCCCATTATAATCTTTATCTTTTTCCCTTTACAGGTAAAGTTTTCTCTGACTTCTCTCAAGAAGTCTTTGGCTTTAGCTTTCTGGCACTTAAAAGGTGTCGATTTCTTGATATTTAAATTGCTTTCTATTCTCTGAATTTTGCTGGATCTGTGCTTTGGTGTCTGACTCTAAGCTTGGAAGTTTTTAACCATTATTGCTACAATGTTTCTCTTGCTTTAGTTTATCTTACTTTTCTTTTTTATCTCTCTTTTAATTATTGTCTTTGTTATGTTCACTTGGGTTCACATTGACAATTATATGCAAATGATGCAGCTTAAAATATTTATAATTATTTTCTATTTATCTTGTTGAATTTGTTAAGTATTTCAATAAAATATTAAATAGACTCAATCATAAGATGCATATTGTAAACTTAGAAACCATAAAGAATTTCTGCTTATCACTCTATAAAAAGGTATATGTGTTAAATTTCAGCCTTTAAGTTTATAAAAAATACAACTGTAATCAACTGAAGAACCAAAACTAGCTATTAAACTTTATGGGGAGGAAAAAGGAAAGAGAGGTATTTTTGTTTAATCAAGCTAAATCTTAATCATTCATAACAAAGAACACATTGATATATATCCATTATAAATAATAATCTTGGATATTGTTTGTGACCCTAAAGTCTGAAGCCCCCTGCTCCTCTGTCCATGAAATCTTTAGGTGAGAATACTGGAATGAGTAGCCATTCCCTTCTCCAGGGCATCTTTCCAACCCAGGGATTGAACCCAGGTCTCCTGCATTGCAGGCAGCTTCTTTACTGTCTGAATCATAAGAGAACCCTCATAAATAATAAGATAAATAATTTATTTAGGGGAAGAAAGATAACTATTGAAATAAAAAGCAGCAGTCATCCTTACAAGAAAAGAAAGAAAAGCAAAGGTCTGAAAAAAAAAATCTTCTAAGAGCCATTTGGTTAAAAAATCATATGCATGCATATATTACTTCTGAGCATGGCCTTGTCTGCCAGAACAAGAATCAGATTCCCCAACAGTCAGTCTCTCCTATCAGGAAGTTTGCACAAGCCTCTTATCCTCATCCATCAGAGGTAGAGAGAATGAAATTCAAAATCACAGAAAACTAGCCAAAAAGATCACATGGATCACAGTCTTGCCTAACTCAATGAAACTATGAGCCATCCTGTGTAGGGCCATGGAAAACAGACAGGTCATGGTGGAGAGTTCTGACAAAACGTGGTCCACTGGAGAAGGGAATGGCAAACCACTTTAGCATTCTTGCCTTGAGAACTCCATGAACAGTATGAAAAGGCAAAAAAATATGACACTGAAAGATGAATCCCCCAGGTCAGTAGGTGTCCAATATTGTACTGGAGAAGAGTGGAGAAATAGCTCCTGAAGGAATGAAGAGGTTGAGCCAAAGCAGAAACAACGCCCAGTGGTGGATACGTCTGGTGGTGAAAGTAAAGTCCGATGCTGTAAAGAACGATATTGTATAAGAACCTAGAATGTTAGGTCCGTGAATCAAGATAAATTGGAAGTGGTCAGACAGGAGATGGAAAGTGTGAACATCGACATTTTAGGAATCAGTGAGCTAAAATGGACAAGAATGGGTGAATTTAAATCAGATAACCATTACTTCAATCAAAAAGTTTTAAAAATTAAACTTTCCTATAATAAATTCATTGTACAGCAGTGTGTATACTCTATCTATCATTATTTTCCCAGTTACAACTCTAAGAATTGAGTTTTTATGTGCAGGGCATATATAAGATTATTTTCACATTATTACCAAAGTGTCCTCAAAGGAGTTTAAATATTTTTTCCATGATTTTGTTTTACATCATTCTCCTTCAACTATTGTTCATAAAGTTTTTGTAGTTATGATCAAGTGACTACAATAAACTAGAAGTAAATATTTTTGTAGTATATATGAAAATCTAATCAAGAACTACATCACAGAGAAATAATTATTAAATATCTAAAATTAGCTCACACAAAAAGATAAGTTCCTGAAACTAAATGAATATAGTTTATTTTTATGTTCTGATGCCTTCCAATGGTTTTTCCTTTACTTCTTTCATTTGCTACTTTTTCATCCATTTGAGTTGAGGATCTTGCATTTACTTCAATTTTGACTCTACATCACTATCTTTTTTTTTTTTAATTCTGTGGAAGGTTAAAAATAGTCCAATATCAAGTCTTTAAATAACAAAAAAAGCTATAGTCCAATATCAAGTCTTTAAATAACAAAAAAAGCTACAGAAATCTGCAGCATGGCAGCACAGAATTTTCAGCAACTAACAGGGCACCGGAGTTGGCTTGCAAGGTAAACCATTTGCCCTTTGTTTCTATGTTCTGTCTGTAGGCAATAAAAAAAAAAAAGACCTGTACATTTTACTGGCATTTTGATGTCAACATGTCCAAAAAAAACATACTTCAATTCTAGTAATGGAACTAATTTTTAAGCAATTTTTCAAATTACTAACCAAGTCAATTCTATAATTTCTCTGCACCCATTTGTTGACAAAGTCCTAATGACAATATCACCTCTTATATAATTTGTGAATCATTCCATCCATGGGGATCACCTTAAAACTAAGCTTTTTCTCTTGCTTTGACTATGAAAACATTCCCGAACTGGTATGCTTGCTTAGTGCCTGTTCCCCTTTTAATCCTTGCTCCTCTTTTCCAACAGACTTCTCTTTTAAAAATAGCAAAATGCATTTGTTGTGTCTTTCAGTGGCATTCTTCTACCTGTCTCATAAAACCCAAACTGTACTGAATGATGATTCGTGATCTGGCCCAGGTCCTGCTCTCTAGCCTCTTTCCAGATGCTATTTCCTCAGACTGAATGTTCCATCATGCCAAAATATATTTTCCTGACTACAACATGCTGTTTCAGTCCCACTGCTTTGCACATGAAATCATCTTTACCTGAAATACTATTTCCTTATGCCATCTGCAAATATCCAAAATGATATAACTTTCAAAATAGATATATGTGTTATACTAAATCAAGAAGGAATGAACAATATCTATGACAAATTAAATCCTATAAAACAGTGATTTCTTCCTTAATGAACTCTGTTAATTACTTGGCTTTATTATATTTGGATGACAAAAATGACACCATTATAAATTCTAAGTTTATTCCCACTCTATCCTTTCCATTATATCTTCAGGTTTCTGTATGAAATAATATGGTTAAATAAGTACTCTTGCCTGGAAAATCCCATGGACAGAGGAGCCTGGTAGGCTGCAGACCATGGGGTCGCAAAGAGTCGGACACGACTGAGCGACTTCACTTTCACTTTTCCCTTTCATGCATTGGAGAAGGAAATGGCAACCCACTCCAGTGTTCTTGCCTGGAGAATCCCAGGGATGGGGGAGCCTGGTGGGCCGCTGTCTGTGGGGTCTCACAGAGTCGGACACGACTGAAGCGACTTAGCAGCAGCAGCAAGTATACAAGTATGGCTTAGAATTGGAAAAACCTGTGTTTGAATGCTAGTTTATACTGGTAATTCTATAGCTCTAAAGCTCAGTTTTCCAATAAAATTCATTTAATGTTAGTACCTCATCCATAGAGTATGGGAATATTAAATGAGATAATACATAGAATGCATAAATAGTATCTTGTACAAAATAGGGTTATAATGTTACTCAACATCAAAGGATACCAATTTAAAGCCTTCTCATTTTTATTTTTCTTTATCCCTAGTCATCAAATGTGGTAACTTTGTGCTGCATCAGCCACCCTAAACGTCAACTCTTGCTACTCTAAAGCAGCAACATCAAACACAGAAATTTATGGAGAGGCATATTCTTAGGCACCCCAGTATTTCTAAATCAAAGTTTACATTTTAGTAAGCTCTCCAGATGATTTAGGGCTCCCCAGGTGTCACTGGAGAAGGCAATGGCAACCCACTCCAGTACTCTTGCCTGGCAAATCCCATGGATGGAGGACCCTGGTGGGCTGCAATCCATGGGGTCACTAGGAGTCGGACAAGACTGAGCGACTTCACTTTGACTTTTCACTTTCATGCATTGGAGAAGGAAATGGCAACGTACTGCAGCATTCTTGCCTGGAGAATCCCAGGGATGGTGGAGCCTGGTGGGCTGCCATCTCTGGGGTTGCACAGGGTTGGATATGACTGAAGCACCTTAGCAGCAGAAGCAGCAGCAGGTGTCATTAGTGGTAAAGAATCTGCCTGCCAGTGTAGGAGACACAAGAGATGAGGGTTTGATCCCTGGGTTGGGAAGATCCCTCAGAGCAGAGAATGACAACTCCCTCCAGTATTCTTGCTTGGAAAATTCCATGGACAGAGGAGCCTGGTGGGCTATAGTCTATGGGGCCACAAAGAGTCAGACACGATTAAGAGACTATACACACACACCAGATGATTTGTATGCACATCATGAGAAACGCTGGACTGGAAGAAGCACAAGCTGGAATCAAGATTGCTGGGAGAAATATCAATAACCTCAGATATGCAGATAACACCACCCAATGGCAGAAAGTGAGGAGGAACTAAAAAGCCTCTTGATGAAAGTGAAAATGGAGAGAGAAAATGTTGGCTTAAAGCTCAACATTCAAAAAATGAAGCTCATGGCATCTGGTCCCATCACTTCATGGGAAATAGATGGGGAAACAGTGGAAACAGTGTCAGACTTTATTTTTCTGGGCTCCAAAATCACTGCAGATGGTGACTGCAGCCATGAAATTAAAAGACGCTTACTCCTTGGAAGGAAAGTTATGACCAACCTAGATAGCATATTCAAAAGCAGAGACATTACTTTGCCAACAAAGGTTCGTCTAGTCAAGGCTATGGTTTTTCCTGTGGTCATGTATGGATGTGAGAGTTGGACTGTGAAGAAGGCTGAGCACCGAAGAATTGATGCTTTTGAACTGTGGTGTTGGAGAAGACCCTTGAGAGTCCCTTGGACTGCAAGTAGATCCAACCAGTCCATTCTGAAGGAGATCAGCCCTGGGATTTCTTTGGAAGGAATGATGCTAAAGCTGAAACGCCAGTACTTTGGCCACCTCATGTGAAGAGTTGACTCACTGGAAAAGACTCTGATGCTGGGAGGGATTGGGGGCAGGAGGAGAAGGGGACGACAGAGGATGAGATGGCTGACTCGGTGGACATGAGTCTGAGTGAACTCCAGGAGATGGGGATGGACAGGGAGGCCTGGCGTGCTGTGATTCATGGGGTCGCAAAGAGTCGGACACGACTGAGCGACTGAACTGAACTGAACTGAACTGAAATTCTAGAGCATGTTTCTTATAAACCTTCTACTTTGTATGCATTACACCTGGACTGAACTGTTCACCACCTGCTTTCCTGACAAGCACTATGGTATGGTTGTAGTAATAGGTTTAATTATAACAAAATACTCTCATCATATATATCAAATACTGTATGTAGATTGCAGAAATGCTGAGAATGGCGGTGGTTATGTGTCCATTTGCCATATTCATCATCATGTAAGATAATAGGATTGCTTCTCTGATGTTGCTCTGGTTTCATGACATTTGTTCTGGTTTCAGAGGATCTCAGATCTGAGACATCTCTTGTGTGTATGCGTGCTCAGTCACTCATAAATTTACCCATTCTCGATTCCATTTTGATCAATAATGTATACATCTTTTTAACACATGTTACTTTCAGACATCATAGGACTCACTCTTAAAAGTCATGCCTTTAGTTATTTTGTTGAGATAAAGTTTAATACCGTCAAATGCATCTTAGAGGTAAAATTCAATGATGTGTAGGACAAAACTTAAACATTCTTAAGAAGACATTAAGTAAGTAAGTGTTAGTTAGTCACTCAGGAATGTCTGTCTCTTTGTGACCCCATGAACTGTAGCCAGCCAAGATCCTCTGTCCATGGGATTCTCCAGGCAAGAATACTGGAGTGGGTAGCCATTTCCTTCTCTGGAGGGATCTTCCTGACCCAAGGTTTGAACCCAGGTCTCCTGCATTGCAGGCAGACTACCATCTGAGCCATCAGGAAAGTCCTAATGTATTTTCAAAATACAAGTAAACATAATAAAAGGTCATTAAAGCTTTCAATAATGTTGGTATGAATCACCACATTATAAGTTTCAAATTATAATTATAAATTTAAAGACTTTAATTCACTTTAAAAATACCCATTTATCTGTCAAGCTTTGGAAAATTAATCAAGAAACTTGAAGATTTTTACTACATAATAACATTTACTTTAAAAGAAACATCCTGAAACTATTATAAAAATATAGCTTTTTCTAAATGTCATAATTTAAATTCATGTCATTTAGATTAGTTCTCTTCAAATTATGATGATTCATTAAGGTTTTAGTATTTATGGATTTTATTATTCCACTCATAAGTTAACACTTATAAAGTGTATTTTTTTCTTGTTCTTTATCTTTTGCAATACAGGATATTACAGGGAAGGAGACAAAAACCAGTTAAGGGTTAAGGTGTATGGTATGTATTTCTTCTGATTTTTTGTGATTAAAATTGTGTTTTGAGGCAATTTTGATGGATGAGAGACTGGGGAATGATCCTTGAAAGTGATCCATATCACTTTTTAAAAATTATTTCAAATACCAGCCTGGAACCTTCCAGTGGATCCATGGTTTTCCATGACACCTGCAGCCTGGGGACAGACTGTTCTAGGTCAGCTAAGCGAGTGACCATTCTTTGAAAGACTCAGTGAGGATGTGCCCAAGGCTGCCACTGAGCATTCCACCAGCTTCCTATTTTCTCCTCAGCTCTCCATCTGTGTTATTTTGACTTCAGGTCAAGCAGTTCTTAATAACAAGCTAAGGCTTTCTGATTTCTTTATAACTACTTGTCATCTATGTTTCTGAGATTAAAGCATGGAAAAAGTGGCTTTGCTCAGTGAGAGGCCTGTTTGTGTTGGGCACAGCAGGAGATGCTAGAGGCAAGTAGCAATGACCCAATGCACCAAAAAAAGAGGCCAAGTGTCCTTGAATGCTGAGAATTTACTTAGGATGACAAGAGAGATAATTCAGATGTGATCTCGGTCTAACATCCTAAAAAGAGAGTGTTTGTTATAAACAAGCTTTGCTATTCAGAAATTCCTCTTTAGCAACTCTTTTGGAATCCACTTTCAATAGAGGCAAGTACTCCTCTATGACCACCTGGAAACAGACAAGCAAACTTTTTTTAGAAAAAAATAAATATAAGGATATGTTTCCAAAGAAAGCAATGAATATGAATAGAAAGTAAAGGATATACATAATTTTAAGGTACATAAAACATTTTGAAAAGAATGTTTAGTTCCCTAGAAATTGATATTCTTAAATTAGTGGAATGCTTTTTATCTTCAAATTTAAATGGTGTACTTTCCTTTTTTTCTCTATTATAATACCTCCAAGGACAGACATTTTTAAGTAATGCATGACAGTTGAGATATTTAACCTTAAATGAGTGAATACTTCTTTGACTGTCAGAGCCTGGATTATGATTTTCAAAGAGGAGAAAGCAAGTTTAAGAGAAAGAAGAAATCAAAAACAATTATTTATATAAAACTTTTATGTCCCCTTACAAAAGATAACTATTTGCCATATGAAAATGTTCAGGATTTCCCCCAGGGAAGTAAGTCTATGAATTGCTAGTATCGCAATGTGCAGACCTACTATGGAGATCGGAGACTGTAACCCCAAGTGTTCTGCACCTGAGATGTGAAGCACTGACATGAAGTATGGCTAACATATGTCCCATATTAGTTCCTTAACCTAATCAAATGAAATCATCTCCTCTAAAGCCAAGACGTATTCATAATAGAACAGTTTTTGCCAATCTGAGGAGCCATAGGACCTACATTTATCCAGATGTTTTGATTTATCCAACACATGGCCCTCACAATTTTATTCCTATTTCAGATGCTGCTAGCACTTGAAGTGTTTCTGATCTTTGGCAATTCCTTCCAAGGGCTTCATGGCACAACAGTCAAGGCATCCAGGCCTTTTCAGTTGTTCTAGTCACATCCTTGCACAAAATGTAATGAAATACAGACTGACACAAAGCACCAGAGATGTGAACTATTTTATTTATAAAAACTGTGCTGATACTCACAATAGGTTTGTGTACTTACGTTAGATCACTTCCATGATGAAGCATTATGCAAATGCACATTGCAAAAGTGTCAGTTATACCTTTTTGGGCTCCAAAGTCACTGCAGATGGTGACTGCAGCCATGAAATTAAAAGATGCTTACTCCTTGGAGGGAAAGTTATGACCAACCTAGGTAGCATATTGAAAAGCAGAGACATTACTTTGCCAACAAAGGTCCATCTAGTCAAGGCTATGGTTTTTCCAGTGGTCATGTATGGATGTGTGAGTGGACTATAAAGAAAGCTAAGCCCCAAAGAATTGATGCTTTTGAACTGTGGTGCTGGAGAAGACTCTTGAGAGTCCCTTGGACTGCAAGGAGATCAAACCAGGCGATCCTAAAGCAAATCAGTCCTGGGTGTTCATTGGAAGGACTGAAGTTGAAGCTGAAACTCCAATACTTTGGCCACCTGATGTGAAGAGCTGACTCATTGGAAAAGACCCTGATGCTGGGAAAGATTGAGGGCAGGAGGAGAAGGGGACGGCAGGCGATAAGATGGTTGGATGGCATCACTGACTCAATGGACATGGGTTTGAGTGGACTCCGGGAGTTGGTGATGAACAGGGAGGCCTGGCGTGCTGCAGTTCATGGGGTCGCAAAGAATCGGACATGACTGAGCAACTGAACTGAACTGATTCCAAGACAGTAGCTTGATTAAAGATTTTACTGTCCATCCCACTGGAGTTTTAACCATTTTCAGCCAGTTGATACTATTAGGGCTTCCCTGGTGACTCTGATGGTAAAGAATCTGTCTGCAATGCAGAAGACCCGGGTTTGATCCCTGGGTTGGGAAGATTCCCCTGGAGAAGGAAATGGCAACCCACTCCAGTATTCTTTCCTGGGGAATTCCATGGACAGAGGAGTCTAGCAGGCTATACTCCAGGGGGTTGCAAAAAGTCAGATACAACTGAGCAACTAACACTGACTGATACTATCTATTGGTGGTTACAGTCTATCAATATAATGTTTGACTTAGATTTATTTGATGCAGAGAGGTTGCCAGTAGTTCACTTTAAAGTGTAACATTAGCACTTTTAGCATTTCCTGTATGTGATAGCTCAGGCCACTAAAAACAGAGTAATCAATCTATTCTTCAAGTTTGTTAAGTTTTTGCGAATGTGGGGTATGTACAATTATACACAGGTTTCTAGTTTCCTGAATTGTGTATGTTTATAATGACATCAACGCAAAGAAATAGAGGAAAACAACAGAATGGGAAAGACTAGAGATCTCTTCAAGAAAATCGGAGATACCAAAGGAATATTTCATGCAAAGATGGGCTTGATAAAGGACAGAAAGGGTATGGACCTAACAGAAGCAGAAGATATTCAGAAGAGATGGCAAGAATACACAGAAGAACTATACAAAAAAGATCTTCACGACCCAGATAATCAGAATGCTGTGATCACTCACCTAGAGCCAGACATCCTGGAATGTGAAGTCAAGTGGGCCTTAGAAAGCATCACTACGAACAAAGCTAGTGGAGGTGATGGCATTCCAGTTGAGCTATTCCAAATCCTGAAAGATGATGCTGTGAAAGTGCTGCACTCCATATGCCAGCCAATTTGGAAAACTCAGCAGTAGCCACAGGACTGGAAAAGGTCAGTTTTCATTCCAATCCCAAAGAAAGGCAATGCCAAAGAATTCTCAAACAACTGCACAATTGCACTCATCTCACATACTAGTAAAGTAATGCTCAAAATTCTCCAAGCCAGGCTTCAGCAATATGTGAACCGTGAACTTCCTGATGTTCAAGCTGGTTTTAGAAAAGGCAGAGGAACCAGAGATCAAATTGCCAACATCTGCTGGATCATGGAAAAAGCAAGAGAATTCCAGAAAAACATCTATTTCTGCTTTATTGACTATACCAAAGCCTTTGACTGTTTGGATCACAAGAAACTCTGGAAAATTATTCAAGAGATGGGAATACCAGACCACCTGACCTGCCTCTTGAGAAATCTGTATGCAGGTCAGGAAGCAACAGTTAGAACTGGACATGGAACAACAGACTGGTTCCAAATAGGAAAAGGAGTACATCAAGGCTGCATATTGTCACCCTGCTTATTTAACTTATATGCAGAGTACATTATGAGAAACGCTGGACTGGAAGAAACACAAGCTGGAATCAAGATTGCCGGGAGAAATATCAATAACCTCAGATATGCAGATGACAACACCTTTATGGCAGAAAGTGAAGAGGAACTCAAAAGCCTCTTGATGAAAGTGAAAGTGGAGAGTGAAAAAGTTGGCTTAAAGCTCAACATTCAAAAAACAAAGACCATGGCATCCGGTCCCATCACTTCATGGGAAATAGATGGGGAAACAGTGGAAACAGTGTCAGACTTTATTTTAGGGGGCTCCAAAATCACTGGAGATGGTGACTGCAGCCATGAAATTAAAAGACGCTTACTCCTTGGAAGGAAAGTTATGACCAACCTAGATAGCATATTCAAAAGCAGAGACATAACTTTGCCAACAAAGGTTCGTCTAGTCAAGGCTATGGTTTTTCCTGTGGTCATGTATGGATGTGAGAGTTGGACTGTGAAGAAGGCTGAGTGCCAAAGAATTGATGCTTTTGAACTGTGGTGTTGGAGAAGACTCTTGAGAGTCTCTTGGACTGCAAGGAGATCCAACCAGTCCATTCTGAAGGAGATCAGCCCTGGGATTTCTTTGGAAGGAATGATGCTAAAGCTGAAACTCCAGTACTTAGGCCACCTCATGCTAAGAGTTGGCTCATTGGAAAAGACTCTGATGCTGGGAGGGATTGGGGGCAAGAGGAGAAGGGGACAACAGATGATGAGATGGCTGGATGGCATCACTCACTCAATGGACGTGAGTTTGAGTGAACTCCGGGAGTTGGTGATGGACAGGGAGGCCTGGCGTGATGTTATTTATGGGGTGGCAAAGAGTCGGACACGACTGAGCGACTGATCTGATCTGATCTGATAATGAGAATTCCTATCATGGTATGAGTTTTTCTCTTTCCCAAATGCACATGTTTTGTACTTTATTTGATTATCTGCAGAGAGTTCCATATTGATTTAAAACTAAATATATTTTAATGCTTTCAGGGATATCAGAAAAATTACTTGAAAGTATCTTAACATTTGAAAATTTCTAGCAAATATGAAATTATTTGAGATTTTTCTTACTTCTATCAATCTTTTCAGAAGCAAAGGGCCAGAATTGTTAACTGATTAATTGTATAAGCAGATGGGAGGGAAAAGAGAGTAAGAGACATGGTGTGAGATATGCCATAAAGTTCAGGGCTTAAATAATTGAAAATCAGGTCACATACAGAATGGCTTAATGCAGAATGCAGACAAAATATAAGTAGGAAAAGATTAAGGACACTGAAAGAAAGAAATGTTTCAGAACTAAATATTGATTTATTAAAATTCAGTCATGTCCGACTCTGTGCGACCCCACAGACGGCAGCCCACCAGGCTCCCCTGTCCCTAGGATTCTCCAGGCAAGAACACTGGAGTGGGTTGCCATTTCCTTCTCCAATGCATGAAAGTGAAAAGTGAAAGTGAAGTCGCTCAGTCGTGTCCAACTCTTAGCGACCCCATGGACTACAGCCTACCAGGCTCTTCCGTCCATGGGATTTTCCAGGCAAGAGTACTGGAGTGGGGTGCCATTGCCTTCTCCGCAGTGTTTGCACAGACAGCAGTAAATAACTAAAACAAAATAACTGCCAAGCTCCTCTGTCCAAGGAATTTTTCAGGAAAGAATACTGAAGCAGGTTGTCATTTCCTACTACAGGGGATCTTCTCAACCCAGGAACTGAATCTGTGTCTCTTGCATCTCAGGAGTCTCCTGAACTGGCAGGTGGAGTCTTTACTTCTAGCGCCACCTGGGAATCCCCAAACAAAACAATCCACAAATCTAAGTGCTTTATAAATGAAAAGCTTTATATTTTTATTAGTTCCTTACTAGTTCTTCTGCACACTACAATTTACTTATAATTACAATCACAGTAATTTTTACTCTGCTTTTTCTTATTTATCCTCCAGCACAAAATACTCTCCAGGCTACTGTTATTATACTTACATGCACTATTATGGTTCTATAACAGAAAAACTGCAGCCTGTAGGCCAATTAGCCATTTTTGTAAATAAAGTTTTATTGGAACACAGCCATATTCATTTGTTTCTACATTGTCTATAGCTCCTTTTGGGACACAATGGAACAGCTGAGTATTCACTACACAGACCAAGTAGCCTGCAGCCCAACGTTCTCTTTAAGGACGACTTTGCTAATGTAGCTTTTTCTGCCATTGGACATTAAAGTTTTTCCCAAATCTTTTTCCATTTTATAATAAAAATCCTGTAACCACTTTCTTTTAAAAATTTTTACTCCTAAATAAATATATTGAAGGTTATTGGGTTAAAACATATTTTTATTATAAAATTAATTTCAAAAAGTTTTCAACACATGGCCACAAGTATTGTCTCAAAGTATGAAATTTAATAGAATTTTGCCAATATTTTTATATATTTATGTATTTTATATATTTATTATATATTTTAATTTTTAATAGTTTTATCATCGTTTTCAAAAATTGTATTTTTGATTATAAAGGAAATACAATACTGACAAAATGTTTTAAATAAAACTTGATAAACTGATTCTAAAATTCATCTAGAATAGAAGAAATACCAGATCAGTTAACTAAAAAATATGACTGGGAACTGGGTGAGAGGAAGATTTTCAGTTCAGTCACTCAGTCGTGTTCAACTCTTTGTGACCCCATGGATTGCAGCATGCTGGGCTTTCCTGTCCATCACCAACTCCAGGAGCTTGTTCAAGCTCATGTGCATCAAGTCAGTGATGACATCCAACCATCTCATCCTCTGTCATCCCCTTTTCTCCTGCCTTCAATCTTTTCCAGCATCAGGGTCTTTTCCAAGGAGTTGGTCTCACATCAGATGGCCAAAGTATTGGAGTTTCAACTTCAGCATCAGTCTTTACAATGAATATTCAGGGTTATTTTCCTTTAGGATTGACTGATTTGATCTTGCAGTCCAAGGCACTCTCAAGAGTCTTATCCAACACCACAGTTCAAAAGCATCAGTTCTTCGGTGCTCAGCTTTCTTTATAGTCCAACTCTCAGAACCATACATGACTACTGGAAAAACCATAGCTTTGACTAGATGGACCTTTGTTGGCAAAGTAATGTCCCTGCTTTTCAGTATGCTGTCTAGGTTGGTCATAGTTTTTCTTCCAAGGAGGAAGTACCAAATGTCAAAACCTGCTATAAAACTATATTTAAAAAATGGTGTGAACTTGAAACAGAATTAATAACATCAATTAAACACAAGACTTCTGAAAGATATACATAATTTTTATAATTTCTATATATTAAATATATGATTTAATATAATCCTATGAATGGTTTTTTAATAATTGACTGAAAAAAAGAGTTAAATCCTTACTTCACATCATTTACAAGAAACAAATTTTAGAGAATTAAGTAGTTAGACATTAACTGCAGAGACAATAAGGAAAAATTAACTAGGATTAATGAAGGCTTTCCTGGTAGCTTAGCTGGTAAAGAATCTGCCTACAATGCGGGAGACCTGGGTTTGATCCCTGAGTTGGGAAGATCCCCTGTAGAAGGGAAAGGCTACCCACTCTAATATCCTGGCCTAGAGAATTCCATGGACTGTATGGTTCACGGGACCACAAAGAGTCGGACACGACTTTCAGTTTTCACTTAATTAATTTGCAAAACAGAACACAAATATCTCAAAGAAAAAGAGTAATAGGTTTGTCTACATTTTAAAAGAAAAGAAATCTTTTGTATGGGAAAATAATCATAATCAGAGTTTTAAAAAATAATAACAGGGAGAAATTATTTAGAACACATTTATAACATACACAGATCTATAGGTAATATATCAATATACACATATCCATTTAATCAGTACATATATAAATTCATAAACTTTTTAGAGGTGTTTGAACTTACATTAAAATGTAAGTGCTTATCCTTCAATTTTCATAACTCTACTTCCAAGATACACATTATTCAAAAATACTTACATGTGAAAGTTACAGGCTTGTGATAATGAAAACTTTTAAATAAACTAAATCAATACACAACAATTAAACATAGTTAACATATCCATAACATCAAATTCTATTAAATATTTTAAAAAAGCAATGCAGATTTATCAATATATAAACCAATATTTAAAGAAACTCTCCAACATATATTGGGATTCAACAAAAGCAAATTATAGACAATGTTTAGAATAAATCCTACTTATATAAATACATACATAAAATTACATATTTGTATTATGTATCTATGTTCCAAGACATTCCAATCATTTCCATTTTTAGATACACATATGTACAGACATGCATATCTACAGGTACAGATAAAGCTATTCCAAATAGATTAGGAAAGGCAAATCAATTCTTCTTTTGGATTAATTATGAAAAGTCTGGAAAAAATTCCCAGTCTTGGAAGGTTCAGTTTCAGAAGATATCTACAGTTAAGAAGTAAAGAGAGAATGTTCATTCTTCCTACATGATGTTTATAATGGATCTAATTTACTAGTAATATTCTTTGTGTCTCTCCACTCTGCAACCTTAAAACACCTTTCAAATGACTTTAGAATTAATATAAGTCTTTTCTGTCCTGTTGACCACTATATTGCCCAGCAACCAGGATAATGCCTGATACATAGGAAATAATTAATACTTACTAAATGAGTGTAATATAAAATTTAATCTTTACTAACATAAAATCATGTTTAGTGGCAGGGTTTATAAAACTAAACTGCAGTTTGAACACAACACATTTCTCGTCTATTCATTTGTTCAACTAATATGTACATATTTTTGTATATATGTATTTATCACACCCTTATTATAAATAAACAAAACTTTTGCTCTCACAGCAATTACACTGTGTTATGTCGGGGGTGAGGGGGATGGGGATAGACAATAATCAAGTAAATCTTTTATCAAAAAAAGATTACATGATTATTGTTTTACGATAGATAATGGGAAATAGATAGTGACTTGGGGGCTACCTTTGGTTGAGGAATGAGGAAAGGCTTCTCTGAGAAAGTGACATGAACCAGTGATTTCAGTAGTGTGTTTGCGGTGGGTGGTGTAGTGATTTTGCCCTCTAGGGGCTATCCGATAATCTGGAAACATTTTTCTCATTACAACTTGAAGGAGTGGAGAGCTGACCTATTGGCATCTAACAGAGTCCAGGGATACTCTTGAATATCTTGTAAATCACAGGATCCCCACCTCCCACAACAAAAAATTACCCAGACCAAACTGTTGCAGGGACTGAGAGATCCTGCATGAAGCTAAAATCAATAGGGCAAAATTTAACCAACCTTAAATTGCTTGTTGGAAAAGCATTCTAGGCAGAGGAAAAAGGCAATAGCAAATATCCTTAAATAAGAAAATTCTTAAGGTGCTTTAGAAATGGGAAGAAACCTATCCTGAAAAAGTAGAAGGAAAGGTAGAAAGGAAGTAGGTTAGAAAGGTTCGCAGGAAGGGGTTTGAATATATTATGAATGCAATGGGAAGATAAGGGAGAGGCTTATACTGGAGAATAGCAAGATGTGTTTTGCATTTTAATAAGGTCACTTTGGATACTTCCTGGAGAATAGACAACAGGAAGAGAGCCACAGCATTATGTCAAGAAAAGAAATCATGTCAAAGGAAAAAGAGCACATTGGTCACTAGTGTGAAATGCTGCTAAAAGTCAGTCGTTTTGTGACATTAACATTTTTACCTTTTCCTTTGAATTATCTGGTTCCACCATACACTGAGTTCAGTCTAGGATTGAACACTGTGCTAACAGGTGTACCTACACCATTTAAGAGAACCTGTGTAACTACCCTGTGAGGAACATGCGTGCTTAGTCACTCAGTCTTGTCCAACTCTTTGAGGCCCCATGGACTATATCCCACAGGGCTCCTTTGCTCATGAGGATTCTCCAGGCAAGAATACTGGAGTGGATTGCCATGCCCTCCTCCAGGGGATCTTCCCAACCCTGGGATTGAACTGGGGTCTCCCACACTGCAGGTGGATTCTTTGCCATCTGAGCCACCAGGGAAGCCCTGTGAGGAACATACATATTGCCAACTCAATTAATGAATTAGAAGTCTGAGATCAAAAAATTTAAACAATTTACCTGTTATCACTCAAATAATAAATGGTAGAACTCAGATCCAAACTCAGACATACATTTCTTCATTTCATGTTTTTAAACGCTGTATATGAACTTCTAAGTGCATTAAGCATAGGTAAGAGTTCCAACCAGTCCATTCTAAAGGAGATCAGCCCTGGGTGTTCTTTGGAAGGAATAATGCTAAAGCTGAAACTCCAGTACTTTGGCTACCTCATGCGAAGAGTTGACTCATTGGAAAAGACTCTGATGCTGGGAGGGATTGGGGGCAGGAGGAAAAGGGGACGACAGAGGATGAGATGGCTGGATGGCATCACTGACTCGATGGACATGAGTTTGAGTGAACTCTGGGAGTTGGTGATGGACAGGAAGGCCTGGCGTGCTACGATTCATGGGGTCGCAAAGAGTGGGACACGACTGAGAGACTGAACTGAACTGAACTGAACTGAAGAGTTACATATTGCTTTAGCAAGGAATCCTAGATTTTTTTAAATGACATCTTGGCTTCAACCAAATGACACATAACAACAATTTGTTTGCATTTATTTCTTCAGTCAATAGAACAGACATTGAGAAAACCTGTTTTTTATAATTGCTGTGTCTACAAGCTTCCCAGAAATTTCTTTTTTTCTCTATCTTGAATAGCACAAGTATTTGCTTTCAAGGAGCTGTTACTTCCAATAACACATCTTTGATCACTTTTTCTCACCCACTTTACACCTTTTATTGTTCTCTGAGTTGTCCTACTACCTGTAGGACCTTTCCTTACCTTTTCCCTCCCAATTCAGTGGTGTTACCTCTCAGTTGGTCATGCATTTAAGTAGCTAGATCTGGATTCAGACAATGACTCATTCCCAGTTTTTTTTCAATATTAACATTTATTGGACTATAATTGATTTACCCTGCTGTGTTAGTTTCTGCTATGCAGCAAAGAAAGTCAGTTATAGTATATCCACTCTTTTTTGAAGATTCTGTTCCTATATGGGTCATTACAGAGTACTGAGTAGAGTTCTGTACGCTATACAGTTAGTTATCTATTTTATATATAGTAGTGTGTGTATAGGGGCTGGGGGATCAGTGGGTAAAGAACCTGCCTGCTAATGCAGGAGATGTGGGTTTGACTTCTAGGTTGGGAAGATCCTCTAGAAAAGGAAATGGCAACCCACTCCAGTATTCTTGCCTTGGAAATCCCAAGGACAGAGGAGCCTGGCTGGCTACAGTCCATGGGGTCACAAAACAGTTGAATATAACTTATCGACTAAAACAACAACAAAGTGTGTATGTCAATCCCAATATTCCAATTACTCCCCCACCTTTTCCCATAAGTTATCATAAGGGGATGCTTATGATGCCTATAATGCTTTGTACATCTGTGACTATTTCTGTTTTGTAAATAGGTTCATTTGTGCCAATTTTTATTTAAACTCCACATATAAGCAATATCATATGGTAGTTGTCTTTCTCTGACTTGCTTCACTCAGTATGACAATCTCTAGGTAAAAAAAACTGAAAATAGAGCTGACATATGATCCAGCAATCCCACTCCTGGGCATATATCTGGTGAAAACCATAATATGAAAAGACGTATGTACCTCAGTGTTCATTGCAATGCTATTTACAGTAGCCAGGACACAGAAGCAACCTAAATGTCCATGGATAGAGGAATGGATAAAGAAGATGTAGTACACATATACAATGGATTATTGAATAATAAAAAGAACAAAACAATGTCCGTGACATGGATGGACCTCATCTCTAGTTTTGAATAAATACAAGTAGTCCCTCCAGGAACAGAGAAATGAGAATCTGATGGAAACCACTCATTAACATACACAAAATGTTTTTGTTTGTTTGTTTTTCTTGTTAAGTAGGAAGGACTCAGTATTTCTAACCATCTTTTACCTACTGGTAAGTTCCTTTCTGGGCTTCCCAGGTCGCTAAGTGGGTAAAGAATCCTCCTGCTTATGCAGGAGATGTGGGTTCTATCTCTGGGTCGAGAAGATTCCCTGGAGGAGGGCATGGCAACTCACTCCAGTATTCTTGCCTGGAGAATCCCATGGACGGAGGAGCCTGGCGGGCAGCAGTCCATAGGGTCACAAAGAGTCAGACACAACTGAAGTGACTGAGCACACAGCACAAGTTTCTTTCTATCCCTGGACAACATTATATTCTCCCCACTCTAAAATGTACCTTATCCCTGTCCTTTTTCAAAATAGCTTTCATAGCTCATACTTTATTTATGTTCATGAAATGTATCCCCAATGTCTCTGGGACCTGGCTAGCATTCATGCATTTGTTGAGATTCTATTTCTTTATGTCTGCCTGAAGATCTAACAGTAAACAGGAATCCTAGTCACCTCCTGATATTAAAAATTTCAAGCAAGATATATCAACATTAAATCCTGTCTGTGATCTATATCTCAATAGTAACAACCACCAAAAAGTAAAATGTACATTAAAATAGCTACTAAAATATAGGACACGCTTAATCAGTAAAACTAAATCATATTCCAATCCTTTCTGTTCCAATTCCAATGATTTCTATATATGTTGATCCTTATGGTAAATAGTTTCGTTAACACATGTATACCTGTGGCGGATTCATTTTGATATTTGGCAAAACTAATACAGTTATGTAAAGTTTAAAAATAAAATAAAATTTAAAAAAATAAATAAATAAATAAAAATAAATAAAAATTCCACCAAAAAAAAATTTTTTTTTAAATTTTAAAAAATGGTAGACTACAGGTGACACCAAGTTTTCTAGACAAATTTCCAGACATTATGAAATCTGTTAATTTTGTTGCCACATTTACTGCACATAAGATTTAAGGAAAATCTCTAAAACTTACAGATCTATATCTTGTTTTTGCTTTGTTCTGAAACATATATCTTAACTACAGCACAGAACTGTTTTGGTAATTGAAAGAGATAAAACCAGTCATAGTGCTTCGAAAACTACAAAAAACACAGGTTATTCTTATACAGAAGTGGAAATTATCTGTATATTTAAAGTTTAACCAAGATAAAGTGTGTGTATTTGTAGATGCTATATATGTAACATTTGTAAGATCATCATCATCCAGTCTGAAAAGACAAAAGATACCACCTTCTACAATAAGCATCCTCACCTAGCAGAGATCGAGTTTTATTTCAACCGGTTTGGCACCTGTGGAAATCTTTGTGTTTGATGATGACATTCTATTGTAAGCATCAAAGTTTTACAGGAATGAAAGAGAGAGAAAAAAACAAACAACCCAACCCTGGTTTACCTGACACTGAGGCATGTATAACTAAGCTAAACTCCCAGTCTCTAATAAAAAGTTGATGCTTTGTTCTCAAAAGTGTTTGTGGCAAAGTTCCTCCTTTCTCCAATACTGAAATAAATGGAGGATTGTTAGAGGAAAACACAAGAGATTAAAAGTCTTTATTTCTATATTGTTAAATTACAGCACCTTGAACATATTGTTTGGTTGTCATCTAATTGAGAAGTTCATTCAATGGAAGTGGTGCCTAAACTCACCTTGACACCTGATTTGTCATGGAAGATAAAACTTGAACATTGTTTGGATCAGTTTTAAGAACCTGGCTAAACAGGATTTCTGTCATATGTTTCTTGATCCTTCCTTGCTTACAAAATTATACTTCACCATAGTTTGGTAAGTAATGGTGGTGATATATGAAAGTTCTTCCCTCACAAACCTGATTATCTCCTTTTTCCCGAAGGAATTCCTTTGATGTTGTATCATATACAGGGTGGCAAGCAAAGGTTAAACACATGAAGAAAATCCTTAACATTTTTACAACTGGAATTGCAATTTGATGCAAAATTTTGTACCAAGATCACTAAGCCTAGAAAAGCAATGGAATAATTTTACTCTGGTTGGTATTTTTAAAATAAAATTTCCTATTTCTTTAACTAATGACGACAGAGCAATAGGTATCTTATCTCTTCTGTCCTCTTTTACTAAACAATTGAATTCAAGAGGTACAAATTTATTGTTCATGCAATAGTAGAGGTTTTTGGACCTAGGCTTATGATATATCACATGAATATGGGGCTATATCTCTTTACCAACTGCATCATATAATATGAGCCAGTGGATTTAGCAAAGGCTATTTCCATCCTGTGATTGAGGAGCTGACATTTCTTAGTGTCAGCTCCATAATGATATCATAAAATATCCATGACTGATCCTAATTTGGAGCTATCTGGTTTAGTGAATTTAATTGTGGATAAAAGATTATGTTTAAAAAAAGTAATTGCTGATTTATTTGACATTCAATTTACTTTGCCAGTTCTAAAACTTTTTAGTATAGAGTATATAATATAAATTTTTTCATCATCTATGAGGTAGCCTAACCACTGGATGAAGAAACTTAGTGAGTTGAAAGTTTATGAGAATAGAAAATAGATATGGTAGCATTCAGTCTTCCTGTGCAACTTCACTTCTACAAAGTTTTAGCTTATTTCTCTCATAATGTTGTGATCAAGGATTTATCCTTCTTAATATTGAGTTCTGTATAAGAACTATACCTTACCTTCCACCCCAATCAGGGCAAATTCTTTTTTTCATTTCCATTCATGTCTCCTTTCTTCCTCTCCCTACTTTTGTTTCCTGGACTTCAGATCTGGAGTGTCTTACTGAAATCCTGGAGTCCTGGGCTGTAATTGCAATCTACCAACTCTTGATTGAGCACCAGATTTTACACTTGGGGGATGTGGCTCATATCCCTACGTCAGAAGGTTGTTGTTGTGAGGATGAAAGAAGCTGACATAAGTAGATACCTCACAGGTAGCATGTAGAGTATTTGACAAGAAAAAAGTTATTCCTTGCACTGATGTGCATAATTTACACATGATTTGAACTTTACTTGCCAAAAGGTTTAGTAAATACCCTATATTACCAGGTAGATTGTATGCTCAAAGTTAATCTGTGTTGCATACGCAATCAGTATCCTTCACTTATCTAACAGTGTTTTGTATACAGAATGATGAATGTTCTTGCTCTTGACACCCATTCTCACAGTTACTTCAACATGAAAGAAACAGTGCACATTTGACGGTGCCTCCATTTCAGAAAGAGTAATATAGAGATGAACAGTGTTTAGGATCTACTTGGCCAAGACAATAATGATTCCTCTCAGGAATGACAGGGTGCAATGAATATCTGGGAAGCTTTGAAATATTTTGAACCAAACACCAAGTATATGTTTTAACTCTCTCACTTCATGCCACATTCCCAACTAATTAGCTGCTGTGTATGTATGTGCTCAGTTGTGTAAAGTCACGTTCAACACTTTGTAACCCTATGGACTGTAGCCTGCCAGGCTCTCTGTCCATGGGATTCTCCAGAGAAGAGGAGTGGAGTGAGTTGCCATGTCCTCCTCCAGGAGATCTTCCAACCCAGGGATTGAACCCATGTCTCTTGTGTCTCCTGCATTGGCAGGTGGATTCTTTACCATTAGTGCCGCCTGGGAAGCTCCAGTTAGGGGCTGATACCACTTAACATCTGCAAAAACAATTCCCTGAATAATAAGTTCAATCAGGTTTTTCCTGGCCAAAACATGTCTATATATCTTTTAATTAGAAGAGTAGTTTTTAAATTCAGCATTTCAAATTTGCGATTCAAGTTCATATTCATTTCAACTCGATTTCCTTTTCATTTTACCTAAGATAAATTAATAGCCAGGTTATTACCTTAGTGGAGAAGCAATTAGAAGAATTCTTTTTCTCTCTGACAACAAAAACTTGAGGTTTATGTGCATTTTTTTCTCTTCAATCTACTGCATGCCTTATATCAGGGCCCCCTTCTGTTGCCATTCAGGATGTTGCTGAGTCACCTTCTCAACTGGCATTTGGTCAGTTTGGCATTGTGGTCCCTTCTATTAGTGCACTACTCTTTCTCATTGTGAAAAAAAAAATATATATATATACATATACATATATATATAATATATATATGCATCAGAAAGTAAACAAAAAAAATTCCAACAACAGCAGTAAAACAACAGCAACAAATAATGCCATACCTCCAGAAGGCTAACAGAGAGGATTTTTGGATTATCCACTATTTGGGATAATCTGTACTCTTGATCTCCTCCAGTATTGGCGTGCCTAATTGAGAATTCCTTGCATGTAACCTGACTTCTTTGCAAAAGAGCCATAAAACTCTTTGGCCCTTAGAGAAGTTTCTATGAATGAAATTAATTAAGAAAAAGAATTTGAGGTCTTGGAATGGGAATCATTGCAAAGCACTTTTAAATTATAGTGTCATGACTGGATATTGGAGTAAATTCTTTGATCTCTTTTCTCGTTAACGAGATGATATGATATTTTAAAGGCAATCATTTCATTTTGAAGGTCTGCTGACATCACAAGCCATCAGAGCACAGTCGGTATGGAAATAAGATACCCACTTTTCTCTGCTTCCTCTTACTGATTTCATGCAATGACCTTGCAGTTATTAAATATAGGCCAACTTGCACTCTCAGACCTCAGGCAACCTCTTTTTTAAGTGATCGCTTACTCCCCAACATTTCTACTAAAATTTGATGCTTAAAGATCACTTAATGGAGGCAACCAATTTATCCCTGTCCCTTGGGTGGTCCCCCAGGGCAGTTTTCGCTGTTTCAATACAATTACAAAATGCTTCCAGGCTCTGTGAACTTGGTTATACAAGAAGGTTATGGCAACAAAGACTGTTTTCTTTGGAAAATTGTTACAAAGTGCTGACCTTCCTAAAGTATACAGCATTCTGAAAAGCCTAAAAGCCCAGATGCTTAACACTGTGAGAGGCGGTGCCAAATTCTGGAACCAAAGACATGAGTTAAAGTGCAGGATGCATTGAACCAAAACAAGAAGGAAGAGAACGTTCTTTCAGGAACACTTATTTCATGTCCTGTAGCCTGGATTCAAACAAAATTCCTTTGTGGACTCGAAGGTGTGTTTAGGAGAATCTGACCTAGGAATGGCTTTGAGTCTCATACAAGAGCAGGGAGCTGGAGAAAAGTCAGGATGGTTTTACAGGACTGTAGTGAGAAGTAAGAGCTCATTTGATGTCCAGCTGCTTTCGTGTTAAATATCAAGGGTTTGATTCAGACAACTAAGTATGCAGTCCAGGCAAGACAGTGGATAAATAAGACAAAAAACATTGTTTACAGCCTCAGGTTTTCTCCATACTCATTATAAAGCATTCACACGGAAGCCACATATTATTTACTAAAAAAGTCATGATTTCTAACCTTGCCGACAGCTGTGAGGGGGGATGCCCTCCATGTGGAGGGAGGGACTGGGAGAGGTAGGGAGATCAGTAAGAGTTGCCCTCCAACCACGAAAGCAATTACTATGACAGCAGCAATCCCTTCTCCCCACTTCCCCAAGGGCGAAACACTATGAGATGCACAGGACGCGCTTCCCCAAATCCACAGGGATGTCCCATTTCCATTCAGTTTGTTTAGTTCTGTACTGCCATACAATGAGGACATATAAAGAATAAGACAATAGGCCTGCAAAAGTGTTCCTTTAGACCATGGAGCACTTTTGCAGAAACAACTGACCTGGACAATACTGGCAGAAATAGCCTTACATCTAGAAAGTTAATCTTTGTGTACTTATTTCATGATACATATATTTTGGTGGAATTTTAAAATGCATTCATAGTAGTTTAAGTGGTTATGGTATAACCAGGACTAGAACTGCATCCAGTTAATGTTCCACAATTTATTTAAACATCCCTTTATTAATAGGCAATTACATTTATTTCTTTTTTTTGTATTTTCTTAAATTTTATTGTGTATAATGTGGATTGCATCATTCTCCCTCAAGCATTTTTCTTGTGTGAACTATTTGTAGGGTAAATCCCTAGGACAGTGATTATGGACACAAAACATATAACTACTCCCATGGTGCCTGGATCTATTTAGATAGCTTAGCATTAAAGAATAGTAGAAAGAAAGTATTTGTTGTTCAGTCACTAAGTTGTGTCCAACTATTTGTGGCCCCATGGACTGCAGCATGCCAGGCTCCTCTGTGCTTCACTATCTCCTGGAGTTTCCTCAAATTCATATTCATTGTGTCAGTGATGCTGTCTTACCATCTCATTCTTTGATGCCCCCTTCTCCTCCTACCCTCAATTTTTCCCAGCATCAGGGTCTTTTCCAATGAGTTGGGTCTTCGCATCAGGTGGTCAAAGTATTGGAACTTCAGCTTCAATATCAGCCCTTCCAATGAATGTTCAGGGTTTATTTCCTTTATGATTGACCTTGCTGTCCAAGGGTCTCTCAAGAGTCTTCTCCAGCACCACAGGTCAAAAGCAACTCTTCTTTGGTGCTTAGCCTTCTTTATGGACCAGCTCTCACATTTGTACATGATTAATGGAAAAACTATAGCTTTGATTATGCGGATCTTTGTAGGCAAAGTGATAGCTGTTTTTTAATATGCTAAGTTTCTCAAGGCTTTTCTTGCAAGAAGCAAGTGTCTTTTAATTTCATGGCTGCAGTCACCATCCACAGTAATTCTGGAGCCCAAGAAAATAAAATCTGTCACTGCTTCCACTTTTCCCCTTTCTATTTGCCATGAAGTGATGGGATCAGATCCCATAATCTTAGTTTTTTGAATGTTGAGTTTCAAGCCAGTTTTTTCCGTCTCTTCTTTCACCCTCATCAAGAGGATCTTTAGTACCTCTTCATTTTCTGTCATTAGAGGGATATCAACTGCCTATCTGATGTTGTTGATATTTTTCCTGTCAATCTTAATTCTAGATTGTGAGTCATTCAGCTCAGCATTTCACATGATGTACTCTGCATACAAATTAAATAAGCAGGGTGACAATATACAGTCCTGTTGTGCTCCCTTCCCAATTTTGAACCAGTCTGTTGCCCTATGTCCAGTTCTAAATGTTGCTTCTTGAGCCACATATAGGTTTCTCAGGAGAGACGTAAGGTGGTCTGACATTCCCATCTCTAATAATTTTCCATCTATTTTTTGTTATTAGCCCTAGAAGATCTTGTAGGTCTTTGTTCAACTGGTTAACTTCAACTTCTTCATCATCAGTGGTTGGGGTATATACTTGGATTACTGTAATATTGAATGGTTTGCCCTGGAAATGAACCGAGATCATCCTATCCTTTTTGAGGTTGTACGTAAGTACTGCATTTCAGACTCGTGGTGACTGTGAAGGCTGCTCCATTTTTTCCCACAGTAGTAGGTATAGTGGTCGTCTGAATTAAATTCTTGTGTTCCTGTCTATTTCAGTTCACTGATTTATTTAGTTTACTGTCTATTTCATTCATCTGATTCCTAAGATGTTGATGCTCACTCTTGCCATCTCCTGTTTGACCACATCCAGTTTACCTTGATTCATGGACTAACATTCCAGTTTCTTATACAGTGTTGTTCTTTACAGCATCGGACATTTATTTTCACCACCAGACATATCCACAACTGAGAGTTATTTCCACTTTGGCCCAGCCACTTCATTCTTTCTGGAGCCATCTCTGCTCTTGTCCAGTAGGATATTGGATACATTCTGACTTGGTGGGCTCATCTTCCAGTGTCATATCTTTCTGCCTTTTCATACTGTTCATGGGGTTCATGGGCAAGAATACTGGAGTGGTTTGCTATTCCCTTCTCCAGTGGACCATGTCTTGTCAGAACTCTTCACTATGACCCATCCATCTTGGGTAGCTCTGCACAGCATGGCTCACAGCTCCATTGAGTTATACAAGCCCCTTCACCATGATAAGGCTGTGATCCAGGAAGGGGAGAAAGAAGGTATATTGGTTCTGTTTTTGATTGCTTCAGTTCCCTTTTAAGTACAATTTTCTACATGCTGAGAAACATAAAACAAACGTTGGGAAGAGAGCATTACAATTTTAGTATTTCTGTAGATAATCATCTAGCCTTTAAGTGAGGTCAACCTCTCAAGGTACTTAGAGAATTGCAAAACAGATTGCTAAATAACTGTTAAGTGGAAAACTTGTAGAGAGATCATGTAAAACTGGAAATGTCAAAGGTTATGAACAGAGGAGCCTGGAGGGCTACAGGCCTTGGGGTCGCAAAGAGTCGGACATGGCTAACACACACACACACACACGATATTATAGCTTCTTTTAATTGGAAATAAATATTTTTATAGTTTGATGTTTTCAGTGATATCCACTGAACTTGCCAAATAAGACTTTTCAGAACGTTTTCTCATGATGAGTGAGAACAATGAAAATTTGATGGACTCTGATTTCCTGGAGTAACTAAACATGTCCACACTTGAACATTTGAATGTATAACATAAGAGTCAATCCATGTGATTCTATTGTGCAGAAGCTGCTAATTGTGTAAAATGATGTGGCTATGTTGTGATACAAAGTAAGTCTACTACTAATAACCTGAGATCTATAAGTGCTTACTTAATTTGTGATCTATTGATTTTGTTTAGAAAAGATCAACCAAGATAAAGCAGAATAAGAACTCATACATCATCAGATTTTTGCCTGGTTTATCTAAAAGTGATTTGTTTGTGGGAGATGTAATTATATACACTCTTATATCCCACCACAAACATGTATATAGTCTAAAGGAGTCTTTAGAATCCTTTAACTTTAGAATCCAATAACTTCACTGGACCATAAAATCACCAATGACATGCATATATTGACAGTCTGTGGCCAAATTTGAAATGCCTAAATATTTGAAGATGCCATACAAGTTCATAGAACATATGATCTATAGATTCAGCTGTTTCTAATCATGGAACAGTATTTGCATTCTCTGAAGTGCTGAAATCACTGGAGATATATGATGCAATAATGGAACCAACATTGACTTCAGGCTTGTTCATCTCTGACTAGTCAGGCACTGTTCTGAGCATTAATGTGTATTGATCCCATTTGATTCTAATAACATTCCTATGCATCAAGTGCTATTAAATTCCCCATTTTTATAAATATGAATACCAAAACATACAGAATTTCAATAGCTAGCTAAAGTTAACCCTGTTATAAAATGACAGAGTCCAGGAGGCACAGAATCTGCCTGCCAATGCAGTAGAAGCAGGAGATTCTGCTTCAATCCCTGGGTCAGGCAGATGCCCTGGAGAAGGAAATGGCAATCCACTCCAGTATTCTTGCCTGGGAAATCCAGAGGAGCCTGGCAGACTATAGTCCATGGAGTCTCAGAGAGTCAGACATGACTGAGTGTGCATGGATGCAGATATAACATAGTAAAAAGAGTATAGGATTGCTGGTGAGAAAATTGTGTTTTAATTCCTTGCTCTTTCACCTGCTACTTATGACATAATAGGCAAGTTCTTGGAACTGGGATATGGACGATCTGGGTTAGAGGGAGGCTTCTACCTGCTTACTTTCTTGCACCACTTGAATTTGCAAACACCTCTTGAAATTTCTAAGCAAAATTTCGTACTTCTTAAGGTAAATACTATGAAAGGAAAAAAATGACACAATTGAATTTCAAGTGTCTTTTCCTATGTTTCTGTGCTTTTTAAAAAAGTTCTCAGTGAATTACAAAAGTACCTGTGCAAAAGTACTCTAAATTGGAAATCACCTTGCAGATGGTAGCTCTTCTTACTACTGCTGTGCTTTCTGTTTAGGGATTTATGCCAATAAGACACGGTCAAATATTTTAATCTTTTGCTACTTGAGTAAACATTTACTAGTATAGCCTCAATTTCAGATTTTGATAAGTTATATAAGAACTAAAATATAGAAAGCATTGCCAAGTATTACTTTTTAACTGAATATTTCTACTCAAATGCATTTGAGTAGAAATGCATTTGAGCAATCAAATACATTTTCCCCATTAAAGAGAAAACTAGGAAATTGAATCAAAGCCTCCTTAAAATTTATATTATTAATAATCTACTCTATCACTAGGACACAAATTACTATTCTACACCAATCATATCTCAGGGATTTGATTTCAGAATTTAGTTTTGGAGCTAAGCAGACATGGAATTTAAACCTACTTTGGCTATATATTATCTGTGTAATCCACACAAATTTTTCAATTTTCCCAAGCCTCAATTAATTAAAATAAAAGGTAAGAGCAAGAACCCTGAATTCTCATGCATTCTGGGGCATCATCATTACTCAATGACATTACCATTACTCAAGAATGCCAACCTTAAAATATCAACATGGCATTTTTTTAAAAAAAAAAGATTAATTGGCTGATATTTGCTTTACAATGCTGTGTTTGTTTCTGCCATACAACAACATAAATCAACCATCACTATACATATATTCCCTCCCTCTCAAGCCTCCCTCCCACCTACTACCCTACACCACCCCTCTAGGTTGTTACAGAGCACTGGATTGAGCTCCCTGTGTTACACAGAAACTTCCCACTAGACACTTATTTCACATATGGCAATGAGAAACGCTGGGCTGGAAGAAGCACAAGCTGGAATCAAGATTGCTGGGAGAAATATCCATAACCTCACATATGCAGATGACACCAACTTTATGGCAAAAAGTGAAGAAGAATTAAAAAGCCTCTTGATGAAAGGGAAAGAGGAGAGTGAAAAGGTTGACTTAAAGCTCAACATTCAGATAACTAAGATCATGGCATCCGGTCCCATCACTTCATGGGAAATAGATGGGGAAACAGTGGAAACAGTGGCAGACTTTATTTTTCTGGGCTCCAAAATCACTGCAGATGGTGATTGCAACCATGAAATTAAAAGACGCTTACTCCTGGGAAGGAAAGTTATGACCAACCTAGATAGCATATTCAAGAGCAGAGACATTACTTTGCCAACGAATGTCCATCTAGTCAAGGCTACCGTTTTTCCAGTGGTCATGTATGGATGTGAGAGCTGGACTGTGAAGAAAGCTGAGGGCCAAAGAATTGATGCTTTTGAACTGTGGTGTTGGAGAAGACTCTTGAGAGTCCCTTGGACTGCAAGGAGATCCAACCAGTCCATTCTGAAGGAGATCAGCCCTGGGATTTCTTTGGAAGGAATGATGCTAAAGGTGAAACTCCAGTACTTTGGCCACCTCATGCGAAGAGTTAACTCATTGGAAAAGGCTCTGATGCTGGGAGGGATTGGGGGCAGGCGGAGAAGGGGACAACAGAGGATGAGATGGCTGGATGGCATCACTGACTCGATGGACGTGAGTTTGAGTGAACTCAGGGATGGTGATGGACAGGGAGGCCTGGTGTGCTGCAATTCAGGGGGTCACAAAGAGTTGGACACGACTGAGTGACTGAACTGAACTGAACTGATCATTTTGATGACTCTTTCTTATGAAAATTATCAAATCTTTTAAAAATGTTGGATAAACTTTCCTACATTTCTAAAAAGCCATAACTACCAACCTGCCTACTGAACAATGCTGACGAATATCAAGTTATACCCAGAAAACTCAGTTCACTTATCCTCTTTAATAAACAAGTAGCAGGAAGACACTGACAATCTACTATTCTAGAGACAAAGGTCCATATAGTCAAAGCTGTGTTTTTTTCAGTAGTCATATATGGATGTAAGAGTTGGACCATAAAGAAAGCTGAGCACCAAAGAATTGATGTTTTTGAGCTGTGGTGTTGGAGAAGACTCTCGAGAGTCCCTTAGACTGCAAGGAGATCAAACCAGTCAATCCTAAATAAAATCAGTCCTAAATATTCCTTGGAAGGACTTATGTTGAAGCTCCAATACTTTGGGCACCTGATGCATAGAACTGACTCATTGGAAAACACCCTAATGCTGGGGAAGATTGAAGGCAGGAGGAGAAGGGAGCAACAGAGGATGAGATGATTGGATGGCATCACCAACTCGGTGAGCATGAGTTTGAGCAAGTTCCAGGAGTTGGTAATAAACAGGGAAGCCTGATATGCTGCAGTCTGTGGGGTCACAAAGAGTCAGACACAACTGAGCAACTGAACTGAACCAAAAGACAATATTTAGAATCATGCTATGATATTTGGATCGCAGTTGAGTCACAGGTCTAAAATGTATGGCCATTCATAAGCATTTGCATTTATTTAGTGAACACTGGAGCTTTTTCTCTAAGGGAAAAATTTTTTTTTAAAAATCCAGCTTAGATTATAGGACTGATACAATTTCATATAGTATATACATACAGAAATGATGTTAATGAGTTAATTCATTGGCATTCATAACACGCTCTGCCAAATACAAAATACTATGCAAAATACTCCTCTGTTTATTCCTTTTGCCCCTAAATTTTAAAGCAGCAGTCTACAACAGGATGGAGCTTTAGAATCACCTGGTGAGTTTTTGAACTCCTTGGACCCAGACCCAAAACTGCTTGGAGCAGACATCAATAATTTTTAAAGTTCCCAGAAGATTCCAGTGTGTGTGCAAGGCTGAGAATCTCTGTTTTAAGGAAGTTTAGTCCTTGTTTTCACCTTCAACCTGTTTTATGGGAAGCACATGAGGATAAGATTTTTGAGAAACCAAGGTAAAGCACTTTATAAGAGGAAAGGTTCTCATTGGTATTTTAGAATCAGTGCTTTTAAGAAAAGCTTATGTATCGAATGACTACAATATTGTAAAGGAATTAGCCTCCAATTAAAATAAATAAATTTATATTAAAAAAAAAGAAAAGCTTATGTAAAGTTCTAAAGCATTAATTTTTAAACAACAAATGGTTGGTGGGTAGTTAGGTGATTTCAACACAGGTTTCACGTGATGTCAGCATCACCCCATGTCACTACTTTAAAAGATGATGGAATCATCTGCTTCCATTTTCCCACTGATAAAAACCTCATGTCAGAAGTGAGGCCTGATGACTTGAGCCTCATTTAGCCATAAACATGGGAAATGACGGACAATTCTGATGGATGTTTAGGAAAAGCCAAACCACTATGTGCAGCTTTCTTTGGCCTCAATGCAAATAAACAAGAATTTGTCTGTGCCCCGTTGGTATCTAATAGGCCACTTTGGAATGCTCTCAAAAAGTGTGCAGCACAGAGTCCTACAGCTGCTGCCGGTTAGATTGGTTGGTTGGAGCACAGTACTATGAGGCCAAGATTGTGGGTTTGGGTGGTTTGAATTCCTCTGTTCCATGGCCACAGACTTTACCACCAGCCAGTCTCAGCCAGCTGTCCCCAAAATATGCAGTCTTGCTCACAAAGCAGACTGGGTGAGAAAATACAGATGAGTCAATTCAAATCTTTCACCACAACTAGGGGAGAAAAAAAACCCAAAACTGGAAGCACATGCCCAGCATTATCTTCATGCACAGTACACAGCCATCACGCTCCATCTAGTTATGATTTTGTTTGCTGCCATTTCAGTTCATTGAGAGAATATGATACTGCTTTCTACACCAGTAGTCTGTAGTCTGTACACAGTTTATATACTGTATGTACTCAGGTGTCTGCTTTTAGAATATGATTATGAGTGGTAGTTACAATTATGCAGTAAATCTCACTGAAAACACATCTTATGACAGCAGAGGTGTGCCAGACATTTCATCTTATTTGATTTTTTTCCCCTTCTCCCTTTATTTAGATATGGAGGTTAAATGGTTTCAAGACCACATTCTACAAACGAGTCTTGAATCACCTACCACTGCTAAGCTCAGAAATTTCATCTCCTCAAACCATGATTAGTACGTGTGCCTTCTTCCTTTATCTTTTTTTTTAATAAGACTTCCCTCATCTAGGTAACTCAGCATTATATTAAGTTTAATCATCTTCTGGCACAACTCAGCTCTTATATAGTAGGAGGAAATCTTACAAAGCAAATGACATACTGGTAAGGAATTTGCTAGAACTCAGAGTTCTTACCTATATGGGTTTCCTGGTATTAAAGACCACTTACATTAACATTTCATATCCTACAAATTACAAGATGAGTGCTCCAGAGTGAGAGAGTCTGGTTATGTCCAGAGAAAGGAATAATAAGTAGGCTGTATTTAAGACATTATTCCCAACCACAATCCATATTCAACAAACACACAAGCAGATGCACACACATACACACACACACACACACACACACGCATATATATCCATTTCTAATATAATTTAAGAAATAAGATCTATAGTGATTTGGATAATACTCCTAAAATGAATTAAAAGTCTATGCTTTTGTATTTTCTGTTATGGAGCACATTGGCCCACCTTTTAAATTTTTCACAATAAAACACATATCACCAACAAACAGTAGATTGAATTAGTATGACACAGAATTCTAAATTAAAAGATAATTACCTTATTACAGACATTAACTGTAAGAGAAATTGGATGTTATTTGTTTTGCCTTCTTTTAGAATTTCACTTGTAAAAGATGGAGAAATCCAATTAGGTAGCTTATTTGCTTTTATATGAATCTTTCAAAATTGTCTCTCTACTGAAATTTTTAGTTTGGTTTTAATGGGAAAAGTGCTAGTAACATTAAACTGAAAGAGGAGAATATGGGGTGAAAAAGTTGGTGGCTTGGTATATAATTTTAAAATATCATGAGTATAAACTATTTTAAGACTAGTAAAAATTTTAAGTCATGGCAAATAGAATGAGCTTTTCTGTTTTTTTTTTCTTTTTTTTAATTTAATTTAATTTTATTATTTTTTTATTTTTTAACTTTACAATATTGTATTGGTTTTGCCAAATATCGAAATGAATCCACCACAGGTATACATGTGTTCCCCATCCTGAACCCTCCTCCCTCCTCCCTCCCCATACCATCCCTCTGGGTCGTCTCATTGCACCAGCCCCAAGCATCCAGTATCGTGCATCGAACCTGGACTGGCAACTCATTTCATACATGATATTTTACATGTTTCAATGCCATTCTCCCAAATCTTCCCACCCTCTCCCTCTCCCACAGAGTCCATAAGACTGTTCTATACACCAGTGTCTCTTTTGCTGTCTCGTACACAGGGTTATTGTTACCATCTTTCTAAATTCCATATATATGTGTTAGTATACTGTATTGGTGTTTTTCTTTCTGGCTTACTTCACTCTGTATAATAGGCTCCAGTTTCATCCACCTCATTAGAACTGATTCAAATGTATTCTTTTTAATGGCTGAGTAATACTCCATTGTTTATATATACCACAGCTTTCTTATCCATTCATCTGCTGATGGACATCTAGGTTGCTTCCATGTCCTGGCTATTATAAACAGTGCTGCGATGAACATTGGGGTACACGTGTCTCTTTCCCTTCTGGTTTCCTCAGTGTGTATGCCCAGCAGTGGGATTGCTGGATCATTTCACCATTACTATTCAACATAGTTTTGGAAGTTTTGGCTACAGCAATCAGAGCAGAAAAAGAAATAAGAGGAATCCAAATTGGAAAAGAAGAAGTAAAACTCTCACTGTTTGCAGATGACATGATCCTCTACATAGAAAACCCTAAAGACTCCACCAGAAAATTACTAGAACTAATCAATGACTATAGTAAAGTTGCAGGATATAAAATCAACACCCAGAAATCCCTTGCATTCCTATACACTAATAATGAGAAAATAGAAAGAGAAATTAAGGAAACAATTCCATTCACCATTGCAACGAAAAGAATAAAATACTTAGGAATATATCTACCTAAAGAAACTAAAGACCTATATATAGAAAACTATAAAACACTGGTGAAAGAAATCAAAGAGGACACGAATAGATGGAGAAATATACCATGTTCATGGATTGGAAGAATCAATATAGTGAAAATGAGTATACTACCCAAAGCAATTTATAGATTCAATGCAATCCCTATCAAGCTACCAACAGCATTCTTCACAGAGCTAGAACAAATAATTTCACAATTTGTATGGAAAAACAAAAAACCTCGAATAGCCAAAGCGATCTTGAGAAAGAAGAATGGAACTGGAGGAATCAACCTGCCTGACTTCAGGCTCTACTACAAAGCCACAGTCATCAAGACAGTATGGTACTGGCACAAAGACAGAAATATTGATCAATGGAACAAAATAGAAAGCCCAGAGATAAATCCACGCACATATGGACATCTTATCTTTGACAAAGGAGGCAAGAATATACAATAGATTAAAAACAATCTCTTTAAAAAGTGGTGCTGGGAAAACTGGTCAACCACTTGTAAAAGAATGAAACTAGAGCACTTTCTAACACCATACACAAAAATAAACTCAAAATGGATTAAAGATCTAAACGTAAGACCAGAAACTATAGAACTCCTAGAGGAGAACATAGGCAAAACACTCTCTGACATAAATCACAGTAGGATCCTCCATGACCCACCTTCTAGAATATTGGAAATAAAAGCAAAAATAAACAAATGGGACCTAATTAAACTTAAAAGCTTCTGCACAACAAAGGAAACTATAAGCAAGGTGAAAAGACAGCCTTCAGAATGGGAGAAAATAATAGCAAATGAAGCAACTGACAAACAACTAATCTCAAAAATATACAATCAACTCCTATAGCTCAATTCCAGAAAAATAAATGACCCAATCAAAAAATGGGCCAAAGAACTAAATAGACATTTCTCCAAAGAAGACATACAGATGGCTAACAAACACATGGAAAGATGCTCAACATCACTCATTATCAGAGAAATGCAAATCAAAACCACTATGAGGTACCATTTCACACCAGTCAGAATGGCTGCGATCCAAAAGTCTACAAGCAATAAATGCTGGAGAGGGTGTGGAGAAAAGGGAACCCTCTTACACTGTTGGTGGAAATGCAAACTAGTACAGCCACTATGGAGAACAGTGTGGAGATTCCTTAAAAAACTGGAAATAGAATGAGCTTTTAAAATATGTAGTCCTCTTGGTTCAATGGGTAATCTGTAATTGAGCCACTTTTATTGTTTACATTTCTTTCAGCAAAATGTTATTGAGTGCATAGTACCTGAAGTCATTCTGTTGTGTGCAGGAAATACAAGATAATCATGATAAGGGTTTTTCCTTCCACATATAACAATATCCAGTATAAAACAAAATGCAAGTGAGCATGTTGAATTCTATGATAAAGGTATACAGAGGGGACAGTGGAGCCCCAGAAGTGCCATCAGTCCTGTTGGAGAATCGAGGAAAGGCCCCACCAGCATGATACTTTAGCTGTAATTTCCAAGAATGAGTTGCAGGTAGGTGTTGAGAGTTAGAGTCAGTCAACTGTACAGTGATTCAGACTCCAGACTGGGATACACAATTCTTGGCTCTGCTGTACTTCCTAGTTGGGTGATGTCTTTCCATCTTTGTTCTGCTCTCACTTTTGTCCAAAGTAATACTCTTTATAACCCTGGTTTCCATGATCATTTATTCCCAAAAGATTTATAAATCTCTAAGATCTCTTTGCTGAATTCTCCAACCATGTATCCTACCACTTACTATACATTTCCACTTAAATATCCCTTAGGCAGAAGGAAATGGCAACCCACTCCAGTGTTCTTGCCTGGAGAATCCCAGGGACAGGGGAGCCTGGTGGGCTGCCGTCTATGGGGTTGCACACGACTGAAGCGACTTAGCAGCAGCAGCAGCAGCAGGCAGTTTAAGGTTAGTATAGCCCATATTGAATTTCTCATCATTCCCAATACACAGAATTATTTTTCATTTCTTTTCCTTCTTTTTCTCCCTTGATATATGAGTCTACTGTGGTACTAATCACGTAAGCAGGAGACCTGCGATCACACCAGTAGATTTTCTTCATTCCTCAGCACAGCTCTTTGCTCTCCTCGACTCCAATACCTTTTCTTCATTGCTTCCAGAATTACATTTCTGAAACATCACCCTTCAGCTCACAATCCTTCCTATATCCTTGCAGATAAAACCTAAACTATAATATTTTCCAAGGTCCATTATATTTTTCCCCTGACCGCTTCTCCAGATTATTCTCTTTATTACTCTTGCATTAAATATCTTTGCTCAAGAAAGGCAGAATTACTTACATTTTCCTAAATGTACCTTTCTCACATTCTTGCCCTCTCCACCTGTCTTTATCTGTCAGTCTCTTGCTTTCTCTCTCACTTGTGCCCACATGAGTGCACGAACACACGAACACTCACTGCACATTTCTGTACTTTCTGTTTCCTATAAGTACACTGTACTTGCTGTTTATAAGAACAATAACCTTCTCACACCCTTCCAATGTGATAACTCTATTTGACCTTCAACACACACAGAGGTCAATCTTTTAGAAAGCCTTTCTTGTTGGCTTCTCTCTCTTCCTCTTTGAATCAACTGGTTTAAGTTCCCCTTCTGCAGTTCATACATGGCTATAATTGTTTCCTTTTCTAATTCCACTACCAGACTGCAAACAATTTAAATGCATCACTGGTCTAAATATCTACAGCAATAAACACTGTGTTTAGCACATAGCACCAACTTAATAAACATTTCCTGAAAGTCAAAGACAACTCACAATTTCCCAACTGGCAACTATGTGTCTCTGTAACACGACCTCTTCTCTTTTCAAGCCTCTTCTAGTGCCATCAGATACTTCTTCTAAACATAACTCTTCTGCAAAGTCCCTTTCATTTGCTCTTTGTTTACAGCCACGCTTCTGCAATGGGGATGGTTTTAGCCATCCCCAATGCTACTGGAATCTAGTAGATTGAAATCAGGGGTGCTGGTGAATCTTCTACAATGCAGAGGACACCTCCTCACAATATAGAATCATCAAGTCCAAATTGCCAAGAGCATCAAGGCTGGGAAACTGTCAGTTTGCATGTCTATGAAACATTCCTCAAGTAATGTGAAAAATATGGTAACTAAAACTCACAACACCTGGCCAGCTACCCATCTAGGCTGTGAAAAACAGAGCTGTTGGCCTCTGGCCTCAGACTTCAGAATAATCTCCTGGGGTCTAGGAGGGAAGTGTCATAAACGGGCACTGGCGTCACATAGGATGGAAAGCGCAGATTTCACAGAGGCAAGCACTGAGAAAACTGCTGATCTTGACTTTGCAGACCAATGAGGCTTAGGGGAGTCATGTATTTTTAAACACTAAAATTAAGAGTTTCAAAATGTTTGCCATATGTGAAATAGTACCACTGTGGCGAGAAGGAACTGATAGGTCTCCATGACTGTATCAACCAGGGAGCAACTCAGGCATTATAGAAAACGAAGCTTGATGGTCTCAAGAAAGCATTAGAATTGATTAGTTAGCAGCTCTATCGTTCAAATTAGGGTTAGGGTTAGATGGCTGGATGGCATCACTGACTCGATAGACGTGAGTCTGGGTGAACTCCAGGAGTTGGTGATGGACAGGGAGGCCTGGCGTGCTGCGATTCATGGGGTCGCAAAGAGTCGGACACGACTGAGCGACTGATCTGATCTGATCGTTCAAAGAGATCCATTCAGTTAATCCTAAAAGAAATCAACCCTGATTATTCATTAAAAGGGCTTCCCTTGTGGCTCAGCTGGTAAAGAATCCATCTGCAATGTGGGAGACCTGGGTTTGATCCCTGGGTTGGGAAGATCCCTTGGAGAAGGGAAAGGCTACCCACTCCAGTATTCTGGCCTAGAGAATTCAAACAGTGGGACTCAATTGAGCGACTTTCACTTTCACTTTCATTCATTAGAAGGACTATTGCTAGAGCTGAAGCTCCAACTTTGACCACTTGATGTGAAGAGCCTAGTCATTGGAAAAACCCTGATGCTGGGAAAGACTGAAGGCTAAAAGAGAAGGGGGTGGCAGAGGATGAGGTGGTTAGATAGCATCACTGACTCAATGGACATGAATCAGAGCAAACTCCAGGAGATAGTGAAGGGCAGGGAGGCCTGGCATGCTGCAGTTTATGGGGTCTCAAAGAGTCAGACATGACTTAGTGATAAACAACAACAAATTATCTTTCAAAATTTACTATAGAGTTAAAAATCCAAGGAATTTATTGACTCGACTCTTTTCCATCCTTTTTGCTAAAATAATTTTAAAATAAAGGAACATAACTAGGGGCAAGAATATTAGATTTTATTTTTCTATTTACCTTAGCCAATGTGAATCTAGTAGTAAATTGTGGTACAGGTTTACATGTTAAGTTTCGGGGTATTAGATTTAGCAGGGTGTGTGTGTGTGTGTGTGTGTGTGTGTAAGAAAGCGCAGTTACGCTACTTTGACTTGGCAGTGAGATAATGATGTGCAGTCTGTTCAACACTGCAAGAGTAATAACTAAGGTATTAGGACTTTGTAATAATATATATGTTTGCTCTGGGAACGTTGTAGTTGTCAAAATTCACACTGCAAAAAAAATGGGCAAATGAAGTTTTGGGGCAAGCAACAGAAGATTACCCAGCAGAGGATTAAGCCTTGTGGGGCTTTTCCAAAGCATCAATTTAAGAACATCTGCTTTTAATTTCTATATGTTCTGTTTCCATGGAAACTTGAAATACTCTAAATTTAATATAAACTGACCCTGTATGTAGCTTATTTTATTTTTAACAACTTCCGATAGTCTTTCATTTCAAACAGACATTTTAAGGATTTTTTTCCTTTTTCTGAATGATAATGAATTGCAATGTAACATCCTAAAAACAGTTCAAAAGGTTGAACTTCACTAATTCAACTTACTTCCATTCCCAACCTGGGCTAATTTGGAAATCATTCATACATTTCAGTAAACCTCATCTAGGAGAGGAACTCCTGAAATAGAGAGTTAGTTTGAGCCCCATCTCAAAAGCTGATGAAAACGTCCATCAACCAATTGTCTGTTGCTTCCGCATTAACAAGAATCATTGTTAGAACAATGAACAGAAAAAGGTATCTAATGTCAACAAAGGACCTATGACTTAATTTTTAGGTTTCCAAATCTATGTGACTATCAGTCAAAAACATGTTGCTAACTATACCGCTTTCCTCCTGTTAGCAAATTCTCTGGCAAATGATGATTTCTCATAATGATGATGCTGCCACTTACCCCCTATCTTCCCCAATGAGCTCACATACTATTTAATGGGCTGTCTGCCCATGTTGCACATGATTTTCAGTTCAGTTCAGTTCAGTCGCATCCGACTCTTTGGGACCCCATGGACTGCGGCACGCCAGGCTTCCCTGTCCATCAGCAACTCCTGGAACTTACTCAAACTCATGTCCATTGAGTCGGTGATGCCATCCAATCATCTCACCCTCTGTTGTCCCCTTCTCCTCCTGCCTTCAATCTTTCCCAGCATCAGGGTCTTTCCAAATGAGTCGGTTCTCATCAGGTGGCTGAAGTATTGGAGCTTCAGCTTCAACATCAGTCCTTCCAATGAATATTCGGGACTGATTTCTTTTAGGATGGCTTGGTTGGATCTCCTTGCTGTCCAAGGGACTCTCAAGAGTCTTCTCCAACATCACAGATCAAGAGCATCAATTCTTCAGCGCTCAGCTTTCTCTATAGTCCAACTCTCACATCCATACATGACTACTGGGAAAACCATAGCTTTGATTAGATGGACCTTTGTTGGCAAAGTAATGTCTCTGCTTTTTAATATGCTGTCTAGGTTGGTCATAACTTTTCTTCCAAGGAGCAAGCGTCTTTTAATTTCATGGCTGCAGTTACCATCTGCAGTGATTTTGGAGCCCCCAAAAATAAAGTCTGTCACTGTTTCCATTGTTTCTCCTTCTGTTTGCCATGAAGTGATGGGATCAGATGCCATGATCTTAGTTTTCTGAATGTTGAGTTTTTAGCCAACTTTTTCACTCTCCTCTTTCACTTTCATCAAGAGACTCTTTAGTTCTTCTTCACTTTCTGCCATAAGTGTGGTGTCATCTGCATATCTGAGATTATTGATATTTCTCCCAGAAATCTTGATTCCAGCTTGTGTTTCATCTAGTCCTGCTTTTCTCATGATGTACTCTGCATATAAGTTTAATAAGCAGGGTGACAATATACAGTCCTGATGTACTCCTCTCCCAATTTGGAACCAGTCTATTCTTCCATGTCCTGTTCTAACTGTTGCTTCCTGACCTGCATACAGATTTCTCCAGAGGCAGGTCAGGTGGTCTGGTATTCCCATCTCTTTAAGAATTTTCCACAGTTTTTTCTGATCCACACAGTCAAAAGCTTTAGCATAGTCAATAAAGCAGAATTAGATGTTTTTCTGGAACTCTCTTGCTTTTTTGATGCTCCAACAAATGTTGACAATTTGATCTCTGGTTCCTCTGCCTTTTCTAAATCCAGCTTGAATGTCTGGAAGTTCATGGTTCACATACTGTTGAAGCCTGGCTTGGAGAATTTTGAGCATTACTTTGCTAGTGTGAGAGATGAGTGCTATTGTGTGGCAGTTTGAGCATTCTTTGGCATTGTCTTTCTTTGGGATTGGAATGAAAACTGACCTTTTCCAGTCCTGTGGCCACTGCTGAGCTTTCCAAATTTTCCAAATTTGATTTTCAGACACTGATAATTCCTACCGAAGGGACCATGTGTTGTCCACTGATTGCGCTTCCCTGTTAACTAGCAGAGACCTTCCCAGGTTTCCTACTGCTACTACTAAATTGCTTCAGTTGTGTCCGACTCTGTGCGACCCCATAGATGGCAGCCCACCAGGCTCCCCAGTCCCTGGGATTCTCCAGGCAAGAATACTGGAGTGGGTTGCCATTTCCTTCTCCAATGCACGAAAGTGAAAAGTGGAAGTGAAGTCGCTCAGTTGTGTCCGACTCTTAGCGACCCCATGGACTGCAGCCCACCAGGCTCCTCTGCCCATGGGATTTTCCAGGAAAGAGTACTGGAGTGGGATGCCATTGCCTTCTCCTCCCAGGTTTCCTAGGTTCTACCAAAAAGGAAGCTTAGAAGTTCTTGTTGGGTTAGCAAATCCTAGCTTTTTCAATAGACACTGCTGTTTTCCATGGCTTAGTGAAATATCTTCCAAAGGTTATTATTATTGTCTCAGAAGAAGAAATGCCTGACTTACCATATCTCATAGAGCCAGGTTTATGATTTTCATTAAATTGTCACATTATCTGATCCTCTATATCTCTCTACATGAGAACCTGCTTAAAATATATGGTGCCTCTCAATGGAAAAAGTCAAACTCAGCTTTTTCAGGTGATTGCAGGATTTAGATTATCCCCAAAAGCAATTTGATATAGTATGCAAGTTGAGTTTCTATAGATAAAATGATATAACCGTTAAATGTATTAATACATGAAAACTATCAATAGTGAATTTCTAAACACTTTTTCTAATATATTTTCAAGGTCTTATAAGTCTTGAAACTAAAGTCCATAGAGTATTTAAAGTTAGGATAAAACAATATTTTCACCTTTCTCCAAAGCTTCAATTTCAGTCATCCTGCAAAAACTTATTAACAAGGCTTTGTAGATTTGTTATACCTTATTTGTAACAAAGACTAACTCTAAATTAAAAGTGTCATGTACCTTTACCTAAGCAAATCATTTGAGTTAAACTAACTTATATCATGGACAGAGGAGCAAGTTAGACATGACTGAAGCAACTTAGCATGCACACAAGCATGTATGCTCACTATTATTGCTAATTAATGAGAGTTGACATTTGTCTTTAAATATTAAATCCAAAGGTCCATCTAACCAAGGCTATGGTTTTCCCAGTAGTCACGTATGGAAGTGAGAGTTGGACTATAAAGAAATCTGAGCACAAAAGAATTGATGCTTTTGAACTGTGGTGTTGGAGAAGACTCTTGGGAGTCCCTTGGACTGCAAGGAGATCCAACCAGTCCATCCTAAAGGAGATCAGTCCTGAGTGTTCATTGGAAGGGCTGATGTTGAAGCTGAAACTCCAATACTTTGGCCACCTGGTGAGAAGAACTGACTCATTTGAAAAGACCCTAATGCTTGGAAAGATTGAAGGCAGGAGGAGAAGGGGACGACAGAGGATGAGATGGTTGGATGGCATCACCGACTTGATGGACATGAGTTTGGGTAAGCTCTGGGAGTTGGTGATGGACAGGAAGGCCTGGCATCTTGCAGTCCATGGGGTTGCAAAGAGCTGAATGTGACTGAGCAATTGACCTGAACTGATTAAATCCAATTCCTAGAAAAAGTAGGCTACAGAGGGAGGCCCAGCCAGGGAGTTCACAGATCAATATAGATTATATAGCTCTGATATCTGTGTTTAGGAGACACTGAAATGATAGCTAGCTCATAATTATTGAAGGGAAAGTGAACTTTTATGGCAAATCATGCTGAAGTAAATTATGTCCTACAGGAATGTGTTAGTCTCTCAGCTGTGTCTGACTCTTTGTGGCCCTCTGAGTCTTGCCAGGCTCCTCTGTCCATGGAATTCTCCAGGTAAGAATACTGAAGTGGGTAGCCACTCCCTTCTCCAGGGGATCCTCCTGACCCAAGGATAGAACCCAGGTCTTCCACATTGCAGGCAGATTCTTTACTGTCTGAGCCACCAGGGAAGCCTTAAGAATACTGGAGTGGGTAGTCATTCCCTTCTTCAAGGAATCTTCCTGGTCCAGGGATTTAACCCAGGTCACCTGCAATGCAGGCAGATTCTTTACCATCTGAACCTCCAGGGAAGCCACAGGAATACCTAGGCCAAATCCAAATCTAAAACAGGAACATCAATTCAGGAAACTGAGAGCAGAAGTTAAATTGTGTAGCAGCGCTGTGTCTACACAACTAAGGATATTAAGAAAAGGACTGTGGCAACAGCAGAGGGAGTGAAATCTATGAAATAACACACACAAAACTGTTGACAGAAGCCAAATGATCACAATTTTAAACATGGTCTGGCTTTCAATTTTAATAGAACATTGTTTCCTGTGTAGAAAACAAATTGGAAGGGAAAACCCCATGTACATAAGCATGAAGATATACATACCAGTTTTTGCCCATATGAGAGATAATAGCGACTTGGACTAGAATTGTAACCATAGAAATAAGTGGAGAAAAATTCTAGTATTTGAGATATATTGCTCAGGTAGATACAAAAGAACTTACTGAAAAATTAATGAATTTGATGAAAGATGGTGAGAGCAGAGGAGGACTCAACTTTCTGGCTTGCTTGCTTGAATAGACGGTGATGCCTTTAACTAAGATGAGGGCAATTGGATGAGAAACAGATTTTGTTCGTTAGTACATTTTTGGACATGATAACTTTTGAGTCATCCATCAAACAGACAGACATATTTACAAACAGGGAGTTCAGTGAATGATCTGGCCTAGCAATATCAGCACAAAACAGGAAATTCATCAGTATTTGATTGTGTTTAAAGTGAAGAGGCTGGATGATATCACCTAAGGAGAAAGTACAGATGAAAAAAGAATGGAACTCAGGAAAGAAAGTGGGAGGAACTCCAACTTGGAAAGGTAAAGTTGAAGTAAATATAGACAGAGTAAGAAAAATTGCACAGGAAATGAAAAAGAGAAGCCTGGGATACAAAAGGAAAACAAACAAACAAAAATCCAAAAGTCTATAGGGTCAAGGATGATGACAAGAAAGGAGAATGCTTTAAGGAATTGATTTTAAGTACTTAATTGTATAACAATATTGAAAAATTAAGGGAGCTGAAGACTGAGATATATTTATAGGAATTGGTATTAGGATGATTTTGGTAACTCCAAGAAGGAAAATTTCAGGGATGTTGGAGATGAAAGTGAAATTAAAATGGGTCAGAATCTGAATGAGAGGTGAGAGTGTGCTGTTGCAATTGTGTGTTATTTATGTAAGAGACTTTACTTTGAAGCTAAGCAGAGGAATGGGCAGTAGTAAGAAGGGGAAATGGCATTAAAGGAAAGCTAATTTTGGAGGGAATAGAGCATATGTTTTAAATACTTATGGGAATGATACAGTAGAAACAAAAGCAGTACTGATGATGGAGAAAATATAAGAGATGATTACAGAGGCAAAATCCTTGAAATTTTGAGGGGATGAGATCCTTAGCACCAATGAAGGGGATTTCATTTGACAAAAGCAGGGATATTTCTTCCATTGACTAGGAGAAGAATTTACCATCAAGCACATAAATTAGGTATGGTGAAAATAAGATAGATTCCCTCTAATAACATTTAGAGAACTAATTTAAAATAAATGATGATTTCTGGCTTTACAATGCTGTGAAGGACTACAGAGATTATTAGCTGGTGTATGTACACATATTTGTGTGGTGGGGAGAGCTAGAAGGGGTTTGAAAGAGAAAGGAGAAAGTAATAAAGTTCTTTACTTTGAAAGGACGAGATTTACTAGGGCAAGTAGTATTTTAAAGTACCATTTTAACTTTCCAAGTGGTAATTTAAAATAAAACCAGTCAACTCATTTATATCATTTTATTCCACAAAATTCACAAGGATAAAGGCAGAAAATTTGATTCAAAGAGGGTTAGTTAGAGTGTACTGGGTAAAGAAAATATGTGGGCTCAAAAAAAAAAAAAGTGAAAGTCGTTCAGTCACGTCCGACTTTTTGCAATCCCATGGACTGTAGCTTGCCAGGATTCTCTGTCCATGGAATTCTCCAGGGAAGAATATTGGAATGGGTAGCCTTTCCCTTCTCCAGGGGATCTTCCCAACCCAGGGATCTAACCCAGGTCTCCCAAATTACAGGCAGATTATTTACCAGCTGAGCCACCAGGGAAGCCCAGTGTGTTCAAAAGTGAGTATTGTAATATAGGTTATGCTGTTAAGTTGCTTCAGTCGTGTCCGACTCTGTGCGACCCCATAGACGGCCTCCTACCAGGCTCCTCTGTCCCTGGGATTCTCCAGGCAAGAACACTGGAGTGGGTTGCCATTTCCTTCTCCAAATATAGGTTATAGGACAGGATAAAAGTGACAAGGGAAAGGAGTGATGGCCAATGAGAAATGTGATGAAGTGATTCAGCTGGACTAGAAGTCAGTATGGTGGTGGGAGAATATATGCAGTGAGTTGAAAGTAGTGATCAGATTAGGAAATATTTTTAAATCAGAATTTTGAACTTGGTACAGTTATTGGTGATAACCATGATCCAGGTCATGTTTTCAAGAGTAAGTATCTATGGCTACAAGGATTAAAGATAGTAACATTCAAGGCAGGTAAGGAAATGACTGTCTAGTGCTGTACCTACCACTTCCCTGGATACTAAAGTCATCAGGAATATAACAAGGCTGGAGGTAGAGAGAAGTACTCTACTCAAGCCTTCAGTGAATGACAGAGAGTGACTGTAAGTCTAGAGAACAGTAATATGAGGGAGAAAATTGGGTGCATTGAAGGTTGAAAGACCTGGGGTTTGGAATGAAGAGCAAAGGAAATGGAATGGTTTCAAGCAGCAATGGGTAGCAGGGGGTCACCCAACATATTACCAAGTCCTGGGGCAGGTGAGCAGGAAACAGAACCAATAATCTCCACTGGAGAGATCCTCAGTGGAAGTAGTTTGATCTGGATTTAGTCAAGGTAAAAAGAAGAAATAAGTGTTTAGAAAGGAATGACAATATAGGAGGCTAGGTTAGTCGCAGATGAGGTATTTCAGGGGGCATGGGGAAAGGGTCTGGGAGTGAGAAGGCTGGAGGATGTTTCAGGTCAGAGGATGACGATGGCATCATTAAACTAAAGTACACTCTGCAGGGCTTGAGTTTCTTGTGCTGCCACAGGGAAAACCAAGAGGTGAGTTACGATGCTCTTAATTCTGAAAAATGCCTAGAAGATGGAGAGAAATCCACCAAAGGGAGCCCATGACACCACGAAGACTGGTTATTGTTACCTCCTGCAGCTCTGGATATCCTAAGATCTTAGGCTTCATTCATTCTATATTACATATTTCAGAATTATATAATAGTGAGTCAAGTACTCCAGGTGAAAGCAAATTGACATTTTAAAAAATATTTTCTTCTACTTGTCACCCTTTAGGAAAAATACTAAATCCCTCCCTTTATTTCGCAGGATAGAGGAGATTTTTTTAACTTAGCATTGAGACCCTGGTTGATATTTTTATCTTTATTTGTTTCCATTTTCCTAATTAAACCACCTATCGTGCAATTTTCTGCTCAAAATTTTTAATTGAGAAATGATATTTTCATCATTCTCCTTTTAAGTCACCCTGAGAGGTGATTTAATACACTGATACCATGTTAGTTATGTAGGTTTGGAACTGGGTATCTCTATGGTTTTATCAGTGATGCCCTCCCGAGACTATTGATTCCTCTCAGGAAATTTAAATCTTTGCATAGCAACTGATGGTTCTGGAAGAACTGCACAGTCAGTAATCCATGTGTTCATCAAATGTTCTACTCAGGGCATAGGCTCACTTTTCACTTTAATGCAGATATCTTTTTACTCATCTGATATGAAATCAGACATTCTATCTCAATGAACTGTAGATCTCCCCATTTGTGGCGAGGCATATAGGTAGAAACTAATTTCATTGAGGCTGTATCTTGAAGGCAGCAAAGGATTTTATGACAAATGGTTGATTCAAGTGAACTCTCAGGAAAATTACATTTCTCTGACCAGAAATCTGTCTTTTGTTTATTTCAATATAGTGTGACAATGTCTCTTCATTTGAATCAGCAGCCAACAGAAACTGACATCAAAACATATAGGCAGTGGCATTGGAACTGGGTCTTAAAAGATGAGAAAGAGTTCTGGAAATATAAGAAATGGCTGATGGTGTTTGTAAACTTTTGGATGCCTGAAGAAAAGATGATATATTTAAGTATTTTAAAAGGTACTGTAGAGTTTAGTGTGGCCATAGCGAATGCTGTGTGTGCATGTGTGTGCAAATGTATGTGTGTTGGGAAAGAAAAAAGATAGCTGGAGACAGGAGATACCACATCAAAAAGTAAATTCTTTTCATGTGCTTGTTAGCCTCATAGAGTTTTGATTTGCATTTTCATTATCAGAGAAATGCAAATCAAAACCACTATGAGGTACCATTTCACACCAGTCAGAATGGCTGTGATCCAAAAGTCTACAAGCAATAAATGCTGGAGAGGGTGTGGAAAAAAGGGAACCCTCTTACACTGTTGGTGGGAATGCAAACTAGTACAGCCACTATGGAGAACAGTGTGGAGATTCCTTAAAAAACTGGAAATAGAACTGCCTTATGATCCAGCAATCCCACTGCTGGGCATACACACTGAGGAAACCAGAAGGGAAAGAGACACGTGTACCCCAATGTTCATCGCAGCACTGTTTATAATAGCCAGGACATGGAAGCAACCTAGATGTCCATCAGCAGATGAATGGATAAGAAAGCTATGGTACATATACACAATGGAGTATTACGCAGTCATTAAAAAGAATACATTTGAATCAGTTCTAATGAGGTGGATGAAACTGGAGCCTATTATACAGAGTGAAGTAAGCCAGAAAGAAAAACACCAATACAGTATACTAATGCATATATATGGAATTTAGAAAGATGGCAACAATAACCCTGTGTACGAGACAGCAAAAGAGACACTGATGTATAGAAGAGTCTTATGGACTCTGTTGGAGAGGGAGAGGGTGGGAAGATTTGGGAGAATGGCATTGAAACATATATAATATCATGTATGAAACGAGTTGCCAGTCCAGGTTCAATGCACAATACTGGATGCTTGGGGCTGGTGCACTGGGATGACCCAGAGGGATGGTATGGGGAGGGAGGAGGGAGGAGGGTTCAGGATGGGGAACACATGTATACCTGTGGTGGATTCATTTCGATATTTGGCAAAACTAATACAATTTGTAAGGTTTAAAAATAAAATAAAATTTAAAAAAATAAAATAAAAAAATTTTTTAAAAAAGTAAATTCTTATACGTCAATTCTATCAAGTCAACTGGTTTGATTTTGACTAGTTCATCATTTGATTATATTGATAGGTTGAATGAATCTAATTTTAAAACTAGTTGAGAACAAAGTCATAAACAGAGTTACACTAACTCATATCTTCTTATTAACCTCTTTCTGGACAATAAAAAGGAAACAGCACTTTCTGCCCCTTTTTACCTATTTTGCAGTCTACACTGAATTGGGTAGTCAGTATACACACACACTCATACATTTTTAATTACAGGTATATTAGTATTCAAGTCAGTTATTTAGCCTCTTATTTTAGTAAAATTCTGTCAATTGAATATATATGTATGTGTGTGTGTGTATGGACTGGAATGGGTGAATTTAACTCAGATGACCATTATATCTACTACTGAGGGCAGGAATCCCTCAGAAGAAATGGAGTGGCCATCATGGTCAACAAAAGAGTCCGAAATGCAGTACTTGGATGCAATCTCAAAAATTACAGAATGATCTCTGTTCGTTTCCAAGGCAAACCATTCAATATCACAGTAATCCAAGTCTGTGCCCCAACCAGTAATGCTGAAGAAGCTGAAGTTGAATGGTTCTATGAAGACCTACAAGACCTTTTAGAACTAACACCCAAAAAAGATGTCCTTTTCATTATAGGGGACTGGAATGCAAAAGTAGGAAGTCAAGAAACACCTGGAGTAACAGGCAAATTTGGCCTTGGAATACAGAATGAAGCAGGGCAAAGGCTAATAGAGTTTTGCCAAGAAAATGCACTGGTCATAACAAACACCCTCTTCCAACAACACAAGAGAAGACTCTATACATGGACATCACCAGATGGTCAACACCGAAATCAGGTTGATTATATTCTTTGCAGCCGAAGATGGAGAAGCTCTATACAGTCAGCAAAAACAAGACCAGGAGCTGACTGTGGCTCAGACCATGAACTCCTTATTGCCAAATTCAGACTTAAATTGAAGAAAGTAGGGAAAACCACTAGACCATTCAGGTATGACCTAAATCAAATCCCTTATGATTATACAGTGTTACTGAGAAATAGATTTAAGGGCCTAGATCTGATAGATAGAGTGCCTGATGAACTATGGAATGAGGTTCGTGACATTGTACAGAAGACAGGCATCAAGATCATTCCCATAGAAAAGAAATGCAAAAAAGCAAAATGGCTGTCTGGGGAGGCCTTACAAATAGCTGTGAAAAGAAGAGAAGCGAAAAGCAAAGGAGAAAAGGAAAGATACAAACATCTGAATGCAGAGTTCCAAAGAATAGCAAGAAGAGATAAGAAAGCCTTCTTCAGCGATCAATGCAAAGAAATAGAGGAAAACAACAGAATGGGAAAGACTAGGGATCTCTTCAAGAAAATCAGAGATACCAAAGGAACATTTCATGCAAAGATGAGCTCGATAAAGGACAGAAATGGTATGGACCTAACAGAAGCAGAAGATATTAAGAAGAGATGGCAAGAATACACAGAAGAACTGTACAAAAGAGATCTTCACGACCCAGATAATCACGATGGTGTGATCACTGACCTAGAGCCAGACATCCTGGAATGTGAAGTCAAGTGGGCCTTAGAAAGCATCACTACAAACAAAGCTAGTGGAGGTGATGGCATTCCAGTTGAGCTATTCCAAATCCTGAAAGATGATGCTGTGAAAGTGCTGCGCTCAATATGCCAGCAGATTTGGAAAACTCAGCAGTGGCCACAGGACTGGAAAAGGTCAGTTTCCATTCCAATCCCAAAGAAAGGCAATGCCAAAGAATTCTCAAACAACTGCACAATGGCACTCATCTCACACGCTAGTAAAGTAATGCTCAAAATTCTCCAAGCCAGGCTTCAGCAATATGTGAACCATGAACTTCCTGATGTTCAAGCTGGTTTTAGAAAAGGCAGAGGAACCAGAAATCAAATTGCCAACATCCACTGGATCATGGAAAAAGCAAGAGAGTTCCAGAAAAACATCTATTTCTGCTTTATTGACTATGCCAAAGCCTTTGACTGTGTGGATCACAATCAACTGTGGAAAATTCTTCAAGAGATGGGAATACCAGACCACTTGATCTTCCTCTTGAGAAATTTGTGTGCAGGTCAGGAAGCAACAGTTAGAACTGGACATGGAACAACAGACTGGTTCCAAATAGGAAAAGGAGTTCGTCAAGGCTCTATATTGTCACCCTGTTTATTTAACTTATATGCAGAATACATCATGAGAAACACTGGACTGGAAGAAACACAAGCTGGAATCAAGATTGCCAGGAGAAATATCAATAACCTCAGATATGCAGATGACACCACCCTTATGGCAGAAAGTGAAGAGGAACTAAAAAGCCTCTTGATGAAAGTGAAAGTGGAGAGTGAAAAAGTTGGCTTAAAACTCAACATTCAGAAAACGAAGATCATGGCATCCGATCCCACCACTTCATGGGAAATAGACGGGGAAACAGTGGAAACAGTGTCAGACTTTATTTTTCTGGGCTCCCAAATCACTACAGATGGTGACTGTAGCCATGAAATTAAAAGACACTTACTCCTTAGAAGGAAAGTTATGACTAACCTAGATAGCATATTCAAAAGCAGAGACATTACTTTGCCAACAAAGTTCCGTCTAGTCAAGGCTATGGTTTTTCCTGTGGTCATGTATGGATGTGAGAGTTGGACTGTGAAGAAGGCTGAGCACCGAAGAATTGATGCTTTTGAACTGTGGTGTTGGAGAAGACTCTTGAGAGTCCCTTGGACTGCAAGGAGATCCAACCAGTCCATTCTGAAGGATATCAGCCCTGGGATTTCTTTGGAAGGAATGTTGCTAAAGCTGAAACTCCAATACTTTGGCCACCTCATGCAAAGAGTTGACTCATTGGAAAAGACTCTGATGCTGGGAGGGATTGGGGGCAGGAGGAGAAGGGGACGACAGAGGATGAGATGGCTGGATGGCATCACTGACTCAATGGACGTGAGTCTGAGTGAACTCCGGGAGTTGGTGAGGGACAGGGAGGCCTGGTGTGTTGCGATTCATGGGGTCGCAAAGAGTCGAACACGACTGAGTGACTGATCTGATCTGATAAAGAGAGACAGAGAGAGAGAGAATGGGTAATGATATTAGAACATATTTCACAAAGGAAATCTCAAATACTTTGCATCTTTGATTTTCAGAAGTTTTGGATAATTTCTGCATTGATTCTTTACTTTAGAAGTTAAAATCCCAAGTCACAGATAGGCATTTAAGGTGTCACTGAAGAGCCACCAAACACCTTCATATTTGCTTTCCTATGAAAAACCAGTGATTCTAACCTTTTTAAAATATGTATACTCTAAATTTAATTATTAAATAGTAAGTAATTTATTTAGAATTGAGTAGATATATTTTAATGGTAGCTTTTCTTCTCAAAATGTGAATATCTAAAATACTGTATCAGGAATGTTAAACTTTCTCTTTCACACTAACATGGTCTGAAAAAATAACTTTAGGCAATTTTGGTTTTCTAAATCGGAAGATCCAATCCTTTTGGCACCAGAGACTGGTTTCATGGAAAATAATTTTTCCACAGACCAAAAAGGGAAGGGATGGTTTCATGAGAATTCAAGTGCATTACATTTATTGTGCCCTTTTTTCCTATTATTATTACATCAGCTCCACCTCATATCATCAGGCATTAGATCCTAGAGGTTGAGGACCCCTGTTCTAAACAGGTTTAGCGTAGTTGAGAAAGCAGTAGCAGGAGGTGTAAGAAGTGACGGTAAATGAGAGAGAAGCACAAGCTGCTTGTGAAGGTTATGGTTGTGAGTAGGTTTGTGACAGGTGAAAGCGAAAACCTGGGGCTTCATGCCAACAAGAATAGCCAAATTGACCAAAGTTTAGGATGTGAGGCAAAGACAGAATGTGACGTAAGCCTGTGCTCATTCCTTCCCAGCATCCTGCTCACCAAAAAGCCACAAGAGAGCAGGGCTGTGTACCCGCTGCGAAGCTCCCCACTTGGTTTCCAGTCCTTACATTACCACTGGCTGGCTTTGTGGCTGGGGGTGGTTACTTACCCTAGAAGCTCTTCTATCTTATGTGTTACAGTGAGAAAATAACAAAACATAACTTTTCAGTAAAATGTAAATAATATTGTACAGAAAAGTCACCACAGGATACACAACATAGATATTCTCAATATATATGAGAGCTATACTGTACTATTTTTATTATTTTTACCACATAATCTAGGTGGGCAGCATCAAAGTAAGAAGAGGGGTAAGTCTATTCCTATATACATAAGGAAAAATAACTCCTCTAGCATTCATTAGGAGAAGGCAATGGCACCCCACTCCAGTACTCTTGCCTGGAAAATCCTATGGATGGAGGAGCCTGGAAGGAGGCAGTCCATGGGGTCGCCATGAGTCAAACACGACTGAGCAACTTCACTTTCGATTTTCACTTTCATGCATTGGAGAAGGGAATGGCAACCCACTCCAGTGTTCTTGCCTGGAGAATCCCAGGGACGGCGGAGCCTGGTGGGCTGCCGTCTATGGAGTCGCACAGAGTCGGACACGACTGAAGAGACTTAGCAGCAGCAGCAGCAGCATTCATTACAGCTGTGTTATCAAAGTATTGCAAATTGGATGGTTTAAACAACAGAAACTTATTTTCTCATAATTCAGAAGACTATAACTCTGAGATCAAGGTGTCAACATAGTCGTTTCCTTCTGAGGACTCTGAAGATGAATCTGCTTCATGCTTCTCCCAAGCCTCTGGTGGTTCACTGGCAATGTTTCTGGTTGCTTGTTTTGTCTCATGTATCACCCTGATCTCTGCTTTTATCTTCAATGTGCACTCCTTGTGTGTGTGTCTGAGTTCAAATTTCTCCTTTTTGTAAAAATTCCCTTGGTATTAGTTAAGGGTCCATCTTACTCCACTATGACTTCAGTTTAACTATATATTTAATTATATTTTCAAAGACTATTTCCAAATACAGTCACATTCTGAAGGATGAGGTTGTTAAAACTTCATCACATGAATTTTGGGGAGATGCAAATAAATGTATAAGACCTCCCTTTAAAGCACTCTTCCTCAATGGTTCCATCAGCTCATATAGTCCTTATTATAATCTGTTTCTTGTCCTGCTTCTTTCCATTTTCTAATGCCCAGGCTCCCTTCTCCTGGGGTCATAGGTTATAGCAGTAAGTTAAAAAGTGTGTGCGTGTGTGTGTGTGTGTGTGCATGTGTGCGTGTGTGCATGTGTGTGTGTGTGTGTGTGTGTGCATGCATGTATTCACTGTTTCATCAAACAAGTAAATAGAAAACTGCTAATCTTTACCAAAAGATATTGAGGCTCCATGCAAAGGTTAAGAGATAGAGAGTGCCTACAGATTATTCATATCATTGGTTCTTAACCTCTATGAGAGATTATGGAAAGCTAAGGACATTCTTTCCCTCAAATACAAGTAAACATGAAAACACACAGCATCTTGTGTACAATCTATGAAAATTACTAGATTACTTCTTGCAGTCTTTTTAAAACCTCCTAGAGGTCTACTAACCCTGGATTAAGGATCTTTGGTCTCTTCTAAACTTTCTCAATCTCAATATAATTAAAATTTTGCACAGATAATTATTGGCTGTGAGAGGCTGGGCATTGCAGGATCTTAACATCTCTGGCCTCTACCCACCAGCTGCCAGTAGCATCCCCTGAGTTGTTACAATCAGAGCTATCTCCAGATGTTTCCAAATATCTCCTGGGGGCAAAGTCACTCCGTGTGAGAACAATCGGTCTACAAAGAGGATTGACCCTTGAGCTCAAGTCAATTTACATAAGCATTTGGTAAAGGCTGTCGAGAACAGTGTTACGTAAGTAAGTAAGAAAATCAGTCACTGCTAGATTAAGGGTATCTGGAATATATGCAGTTGTATATTTGTTTGTGTGTTTTATCTTCACAGAAGCAAAGAGTATATCAGCACTTTGTGAGTGTCCAGAAAATATTTGCTTTTGTGTTTATTTGTAGTTGTTTGCTCTCAAACCATTCACATTTAGTGGGTGAGACAGAAAAATATACATCTAACCAAAGCAAACATTGCCCAAAGATGCTTCCTTTAGTGGGAATGGTGGAGTGGGTGGGGGGAGGGGGGGGCAACTGGTAATAATTCGGATATTTATGCCTTTAATAATACTGTAATATTTGGATAAAAAGGTGACATAAGAGAAAGAGACAACTGTTTAGTCTGCCAATGGCTGGGAAGTGGTTTATGGAACTAGTGTGGATAGGGGTAAGGTGTGAAAGGGTATATATGTATCCAGTGTTCCTATTTATTTATTTGAATTTCAGGTGTAAAACATAGTGATTTTATAGTTTTATACATTACCAAATGATCATTGCTATGAGTCTAGTTAAAATCTAAAAGAAAGAAAATGCTAGTTGCTTAGTTGTGTCTGAACCTTTGAGACCCCATGGACTGTAGCCCACCAGGCTTCTTTGTCCATGGGATTTCCCAGGCAAGAATACTCCAGTGGATAGCCGTTTCATTCTCCCAGGGATCTTCCTGACCCAGGGATAGAACCTGGGTCTCCCAAACTGCAGACAGATTCTTTACTGTCTGAGCCACCAGGGCAACCCAAATTACCATCTGTCACCATGTAAATGATTTTTTTCCAGTATTCATGTATGGATGTGAGAGTTGGACCATAAAGAAGGCTGAGTGTCAAAGAACTGATGCTTTTGTACTATGGTGTTGAAGACTCTTGAGAATCCCTTGGACAGCAAGGAGATCATATCAGTCAATCCTAAAGGAATCAGTCCTGAATATTCATTGGAAGGACTAATGCTGACGTTGAAGCTCCAATACTTTGGACATCTGATGCAAAGGGCCAATTCATCGGAAAAGACCCTGATGTTAGGAAAGATTGAGGGTGGGAAGAGAAGAGAGCAACAGAGGAAGAGATGGTTAGATGGCATCATTGACTCAATGGACATGAGTCTGAGCAAACTCCATTGAAGGAGGGAAGTGAAGGACAGGGAAGCCTAGTATGCTGCAGTGCATGGGGTCATGAGAATTGAACATAACTGAGCGACTGAACGACAACCGTATAAATTTATTAAAATATTATTGACCATATTCCCTATGTTGTACATTGCATTCCTGTGACTTATTTATTTTATAACTGGATGTTTGTATCTGTTAATCCTCATTCACCTATTTCTCTTATCCTCCACTCCACTCCCCTCTGTTTATTCTCTGACTCTATGACTAGTTGTATTTTGTCATGTTTGTTCATTTGTTTTGTTTTAGATTTTACAAATAAGTAAAATAATATGACATTTTTCTTTCTCTTTCTCACTTATTTCACTTAGCAGAATACCCTGTAGGTCTATTCATGCCAAAAATGTCCACATTTCACTTTTTAAGGGCTGAGTAATAGTCCATTGTATATGCAAACACCACATCTTCTTTACTCACCCTTCTGTTGATGAAAACTTAGGTTGTTTCTAAAACCTGGCTGCTATAAATAATGCTACAATGAACATATAGGTGCATGTATCTTTTTGAATTGGTCTTTTTATTTGCTTCAGATAAATATCCAGGAGTGAAATTGCTGGATTGTATGGAAGCTATATTTTTAATTTTTGAGGAATCTCCATATTATATTCCTTACTGGCTGCAAAAATTTTTGTTCCCACCAATGGTGCATGAGGTTTCCCCTTTTTCCACACCCTTGCCAACACTTCTTATTTGTTGTCTTTTTGATAATAGCCATTCTGACAGGTGTGAGATGATATCTTATTGTAGTTTTTGACAAAATTCAACATCTCTTAATGATTAAGAATATCCATAAAGTGGGTATAGAAGAAACATATGTGACAGCCCATAGCTCAGTGGTGAAAAGCTGGAAGGATAGGCTCTAAGATCAAGAGCAAAAGAAGGATGCCCACTTTCTCCACCTTTATTCAATGTGGGATATTGGAAGTCCTAGCCACAGCAGTCATATAGGAACAATAAATAATAGTAATCCAAATTGGAAAAGAAGAAAAATACCACTGTTTGCAGATGACATAGTACTATATATAGAAAATCCAAAGATACCACCAAAAAGCAATTAAAATTCACCAATAAATTCAGTAAAGTTGCAAGATAAAAAACTAATTTACAGAAATGTGTTTTTATACATTAACAATGAACTATCAAAAGGGAGATTAAGAAAACAATCCCATTTACAATTGCATCAAAAAATAAAATTTAACTAAAAAGGAAAAATGCCTGTACTTGGAAAACTCTAAGACACAGATGGAAGAGATTGAAGACAACATTAACAAACAGAAAAAGTATACTGTGCATTATTAAAAATAATACATTTGAATCAGTTCTAATGAGGTGGATGAAACTGGAGCCTATTATACAGAGTGAAGTAAGCCAGAAAGAAAAACACCAATACAGTATACTAACGCATATATATGGAATTTAGAAAGATGGTAACAATAACCCTGTATATGAGACAGCAAAAGAGACATGGATATATAGAACAGTCTTTTGGACTCTGTGGGAGAGGGAGAGGGTGGGATGATTTGGGAGAATGGCATTAAAACATGTATAATATCATATATGAAACGAGTCACCAGTCCAGGTTCAATGTAGGATACTGGATGCTTGGGGCTGGTGCACTGGGACGACCCGGGGGGATGGTATGGGGAGGGAGGAGGGAGGAGGGTTCAGGATGGGGAACACATGTATACCTGTGGCGGATTCATTTTGATGTATGGCAAAACCAATACAATATTGTAAAGTTAAAAAATAAAATTAGAAAAAATATATACTATGCACATGGATTGGAAAAACTAATATTTTTGAAATGGTCATATTACCAAGACAATCAACAGATTCAATGCAATCTCTATCAAAATACCAATGGTATTTTTCATAGAACTAAAATCAGTTCAATTCAGTTGCTCAGTAGTGTCCGACTCTTTGCAACCCCATGGACTGCAGCACTCCAGGCTTCCCTGTCCATCACCAGCTCCCAGATCTTGCTCAAACTCATGTCTATCCAGTTAGTGATGCCATCCAACCATCTCATCTTCTGTCATCCCCTTCTCCTCCTGCCTTCAATTTTTTCCAGCATTAGGGTCTTTTCCAATGAGTCAGTTCTTTTGCATCACATGGCCAAAGTATTGGAGCTTCAGCTTCAGTATCAGTCCTTCCAATGAATATTCAGGGTTAATTTCCTTTATGATTGACTTGTTTGATTTCCTGATTGACTGGAGAAGGGACTGGCAAACCATTTCAGTATTCTTGCCTTGAGAACCCAATAAACAGTATGAAAAGGGAAAAAGAGCTAGAATAAACTAAAATTAGTATAGAAACACTAAAGACCCCAAATAAGTGAAACAATCTTAAAAAAAAACAAAGCTGGAGGTAGCATGCTCCTTCATTTCAAACTATATTACAAAGCTATAATCAGAAGAGTGTGTTACTGGCACAAAACCAGTCACATAGATCGATATAATAGAATAGAGAACCAAGAAATAAACCCAAAATTGTATGGCCAATTAATTTATGACAATGGAGGCAAAATGGGAAAAGATCACCTTTTCAATAAATACTGCTGAGAAACTGGACAGCTACATGCAAAAGAGTAAAATTGGACTAGTTGCTCACACCATATACAAAAATAAGCTCAAAATGGATTAAAGACAAATATAAGACCAGAATCCACCAAAAGTTTAATGGAAAGCATAGGCAATATACCATCTGACATGAGTTTTAGCAGTATTGTTTTGGATCCGTCTTCTCAGGCAAAGGAAACAAAAGCAAAAATAAACAAACTACATCAAACTAAGATGCTTTTGCATGGGAAAAGAAACTATCAACAAAATGAAAAAGCCATCCACTGAGTAGGAGAAGATATTTGCAAATAATAGATTGAAATATTGGAGGCAGGAGGATAAGGGGACAACAAAGGATGATATGGTTGGATGGCAACACTGACTCAATGGACATGACTTTGAGTAAGCTCTGGGAGTTGGTGATGGACAGGGAAGCCTGGTGGGCTGCAGTCTATGGGGTTGCAAAGGGTTGGACATATTGAGTGACTGAACTGAACTAAACTGAACTGAGGGGGTTAATATCCAAAATATACATAGGATTCATACAACTCAACTTAAAAAAAACAGCCTAATTAAAAACTGAACAAAAGATCTGAACAGACTTTTTTTTCCTCTCACACACACACACACAAAAGCATGCAGCTGGCCAACACAGGCACATGATAAAGGTGCTCAACACCACTAACCACCAGGAAAATGCAAATCAAAACCACAGTGAAGAAGCCTTTTCAATGCTCAATAACAGGTGATATTGTTAATAGTTGGACGCATGTAAGGCACAGCAAATATCTTGACAATCAGTTCTTTGCTGAGTGACTTTTGCAATAGAAGGTACACAGCTGTCAGATCACAAATGGTCCAGAAATCTGAAAACATGACATAGATGAGTTTCAAGGGTCACGATGTTGCTGCTAGTGTTTGGTGATCAAATTGGAAATACAACATCATAACCTGAAAAATTGTCAGCATGGAGGCACTGTGAAGAGTCCAGAAGCTCAAAATTCAGCCTGAGGTGGAAGGCCCTTGCTGTGTGGCTTCTCTCACCATAAGAAAAATGGTGAAACTTTGGACAGGAATAGATGGGTGGCATGATTCAAGGTAACCTCTGAAATAGCAATAGACTCTCTATTGAATCATCTCTCTTTTGCACTGTCATGATGGTTTTTGTTTCATCTCTTTATTTGTGCACTTTTTGTTTTGGGGGTGGTAGTTTGGTCCTCAGTGGCTTGCTTGCTTCCTCGGGCACAAGGATACTCACATCACAAGTGCGGACCATCTCAAGTGCCTGAGGACCCCGCTCTGAGAGTTTCACTCCAACATTCTAGATGATCCACTCATTCCAACTACCAGACAAAAGTGCTGTGCCCTAGTCAGGGGAAGGGTAGTGAAGCCAGGTATTTTCTCTTCCCATGGCTGGAAGTCCCAACCCACAGTGGTTGTATGGCACCCAAAAGTATTGCAATCCCAAAGCAGGATGTGAGAAATAGGAGCTGAGTGAGAGACTTGTTCTCAGTGGTCTGTGCTCAGTACAACATGGCAATAGTAGCCTGGAGTGTAGATCCCTACCAGTTGTGAAGGTGGGTAGCAATCACGTGGGATAAGAAAGCTGGTGGTCAAAAACCAGTTCAGGGGAATCAAGGTCACAGCAGGAGCTGAGATCACTGTAGGCCATAGCTCTGGGATATTGATGCATATTCTATGATCTCATCAGAATTTAATTATAAAACACAAACTCAGAGATATAATTAATTAATTAATTAAGCCTTTTTAAGATGGTAGCCAGAAACCACTTGCCTTCAGTAAATGTTACCACTCCTCCATTCACACCGTATGTTCTAGCAACACAAACTCCCTCCTATTGGCTTTTGTGATGACTAGCCTTGATCCGGAGAAGGCAATGGCACCCCACTCCAATACTCTTGCCTGGAAAATCCCATGGGCGGAGGAGCCTGGTGGGCTGCAGTCCATGGGGTCGCTAAGAGTCAGACACGACTGAGCGACTTCACTTTCACTTTTCACTTTCATGCATTGGAGAAGGAAATGGCAACCCACTCCAGTGTTCTTGCCTGGAGAATCCCAGGGACTGGGGAGCCTGGTGGGCTGCCTTCTATGGGATCACACAGAGTCGGACACGACTGAGGTGACTTAGCAGCAGCAGCAGCAGCCTTGATCAGCAATACTTTGGTTCATTTTTTCCTCCATAAACTTTAAATTTAAGCATCAGTATTATTTCTTTTGTGATGCCTTCTACCTCTGGGGGTAGTTAGGAATTACTTCTCTGAGTTTTTGTAACACTTGTTTCTCCTCTCATGGCACCAATTACTAGAATGCAATTTTCTGCTTACTGGTTTACTTTTCCTCCTAGACTTTATTTTTTTTTATTCTTTTTTTTTTAACTTTACAATATTGTATTGGTTTTGCCATATATCAACATGAATCCACCACAGGTATACATGTGTTCCCCATCCCGAACCCTCCTCCCTCCTCCCTCCCCTTACCATCCCTCTGGGTCGTCCCAGTGCATATCTGTAATAAGAGGTGGATAAATACTTGTTGAATGAATAGCTCTGTTGAAGGATCATTTTGCACATAGTTAAATTTTTAGCAAAGAGTTTATAGAATAATATTTAACATTTAATCAAGGCCTTATTTTGTTCTTTGTAGCAAATGCTATATTCTATACAGTTTCATCAGTTTTAGCCTATTCAGTTTAAAAATCCAAATAGTGTTAGCTTAAGGAATAATAACTTTCTACCCATACTATGAACAGTGTATTTTTGGAGTCCTTACACAACCAAGAAAATTTTTCCTCACAAATGATAATTTGCCAAAGGGTAAAACTTGGTTTTACCAGTTTTTTTGGCATGAAAATGATGACAAACTTAAACAGGGTGTAGAAAATCACAGACATTATTCTGTCAACAAAGGTCCATATAGTCAAGGCTATGGTCTTCCCAGTGGTCACATACAGTTGTGAGAGCTGGACCATAAAGAAGGCAGAGTGCAAAAAACACACTTTTGAAATGTGGTGCTGGCGAAGGCGCCTGAAAATCCTTTGGAGAGCAACCCTGAATATTGACTGGAAGGACTGATGCTGAAGCTGAAGCTCCAGTATTTTGGTCATCTGATGAGAACAGATGACTCATTGGAAAAGTCCTTGATGTTGGGAAAGATTGAGGGTTGAAAGAGAAGAGGGCATCAGAGGGTGAGATGGCTGAGTGGCATCATTGTTGCAATGAACATGAACTTGGACAAACTCCCAAAGATGGTGAGGTACAGGGAAGCCTAGAGTGCTGCAGTCCATGGAATCGCAAAGAGTCAGACATGACTGGGCAGCTGAACAGCAACAGCAATAGAAAAACTGAGTTACAAATTTTTATTCAAAATTTCATAGATTTTTGTTAATTAATAATTAATTTCTGGCTTTTAATATCACAAAGAAGTCTGAATCTTAACCTGAATTTTTCCTGTTTGTATATAACTGTTTTTGTTTCTGAATGATTATAGAATATTTACTTGTTCTTGAAATGAAAAGAAGTTTCAAATATCTGTTTATATGTAGTTTTATCTTTACTATCTCTTTTCTGAGTGAAACAAGTCTTTTCAGTCTTCATACTTAAATTATTTTTTAAAGTTAGGACAATGTTAGTACTAAGGCGCACTTTGATCACTAAACCTCTTTCAATTTTGGTGATTCTTCTTTAGAAGTTCTTCTTTTTCTGCTTGCCATGTTCTATCATCTTTATTTCCATGGTTTTTAATCCTATTCTTAGGCTTCCCAAGTGGCACAGTGGTAAAGAATTTGCCTGCTAATAATTAAGAGGTGGGTTTGATCCCTGGATCCTGAAGATCCCCTGAAGAAGGAAATGACAACCTACTCCAGTATTCTTGCCTGTTCTTACCATGTACAGAGGAACCTGGCGGGCTACAGTCCATGGAGTTGCAAAGAGTCAGCCATGACTGAATACACACACACACACACGCACACACACACATCCTACTCTTTTTCTCTGCATTCAGACCCAACATGATTCAAATCTTCATTTGCCTATTATAGTTCTTACATTTTCTAATTCAAATTTTATTTCTAGTATTTTGGTTTTGGTCTAGATATAACCTTTTATATTTTTCTGTATCTTTTGCTTACAGTTGAATCTCAACCATTCCCCTTTCAATAGCATCAAACTTCATAGAGTTGTACACTGCTTAGCACAGTTCTTAAAATATGAAAAAAAAAGTGAAAGCATTAATTGCTCAGTTGTCTCTGACTGTGACCCCACGGACTGTACCCTGCAAGGCTCCTCTGTCCATGGAATTCTCCTGACAGGAATACTGGAGTGGATAGACATTACCTTCTCCAGGAGATCTTCCTGACCCAGGAATCAAAACCCTATTAAAAGCAGTTCTCAGAAACTGACATCACAAAGGTCATAGAGGTGCCTTCAGGCAAATGCTATTCACTCTGTAAAATTCAAGCCTGAAAGAGCCAGAAAAATTAACATGCTCAATGTGTTTGCTCGGTCTCTCAATTGCATCTGACACTTTGTGACCCCATGGACTGTAACCCACCAGGCTCCTCTGTTCATGGGGATTCTCTAGGAAAGAGTACTGGATTGGGTTTCCATGCCCTTCTCCAGGGGATCTTCCCCACCTGGAATCACATTAGGAACAGAGATGAAGTATGTGATTTGACTGCTTGAACTTAACAGTGGGATTTAATTCAGAGATGTCTAAAACAAAGTCATACAAATTCACACTGAGCAATTTCACAAGAAACATCACAGGGTTTTGGTGTTCAATCACTTGTCTGAAATATCTTGACTGCCTACAATTGTTGATTATTTCTTAATAAAAATTTGGACACTCCAGTAAATCAGTAATATGCTTAAGCATTAAGCATTGCACCGTGGAGACAAGATACACCGTCTCACCTTAAGAGGGGCTGTATTCTTTCCTTTCCATTCTGATGAGACAAAACATGGGTGGAGACTCAGTGAAGCAAAGATTATGGGTTAAATGCAGAATTTCCCCTTACATTCTTCTCCCTTGTCTGTGAACTTAATGCTGGAGAGGCCATGTTATATTGAGTTGATGGATGTAAAACTTCAAAACAAATAAATCCAAAATCAGTCTCTCCTGCCTAGTGCTTCCCTCTAATTAATGGAACTCATGTTGTTGTTGTTCTGTAGCTACTCTGTGGGTCAGTTAAAGCATTTGGCTTCACCATATCCAGAGCCCAAAACCGAGCAATTGTCCCGTTGAGCATATGGGACTGCATATTGACACAAATAACTGCAAAAACGACGCCAGGGTTATTGGAGTGAGAAACAGAATATTCTTTTTCATGGTTAAAGAAATCAGAATTCTTTACCTGATAACTGAAATGGACTAAATATTCTGGGGAAAAAAAAAATAAAAGATAAACACTTTTGAGAAAGCCAAAGGATCTTTTTATATATGGATGTTAATTAACCGTGAAATCCTTGAATACTAATTAAAGGGCATTTCATACATTGTAAGAGGCCCTTTCTTAGGTAATTATAATATTTCACATTTTTTTATTCAGTGTACTGGGCTCTCAGATTTGCCTCATAATTGGACAGGTTGGATACCAAATAAGACAAAATTATACATAAAAGGTAAAACAAAATGATATCCATTGGTGAGTATAGACATGAAGGCTGTAGGCTCTTCAGGGCTAAAAGAAGGCATGTGTTCTGATATTCTGCTGGAAAATTCTGAAATGCTGCAAATTAAGGGTGCCACAGTGTTCACCCAGACTTTTCTGTTACTTCTCTTACATAACATTTCTTTGTTCTAAGGGAGATCATTAATACTGATTGCAATGCTATGGAGGGGCAGGGGGAAGCAAATGTCTCTGAATTCCAGGGATTTTATTAAATTCTGTGTGACCTACACATCAAAATTGGCATCACATGAGTTTTCAGGACTGCAAGGATCAGCTATTCTCTTCCTGGTGTCACCACTCACAAGCAGGAAACAAAGTCAAATAAAGGATACTCTTCCAGTAGTTCCAAAATTATAGACGTATATGTATATGTGCATAAAATATTTTTAAGTCACGAGATATGCCATATATATAAAGCCTGTATGTATAGTTCAAAGAATACATATAAAGTGAACACTCATGTAAGCACTACTCACACTAAAATATAGAATATTCCAGTCCCCAGCTCCATGGTGTGCCCTTGTCTGACCATAATTTCATTCTCTCCCATCAAGGAATCCTTATTTTCATCTTATTATTAAATCTTAACACTATAATTTAGCTTTGATTTAGGTTTGGAACTTTTAAAAAATAAAATCAAACTATATATTAATATTTTTCCATCCTTTGTAACTTACTGCTAAATGTTTACCTGTAGACTTCCATTTGGGTATATAATGGAGTAACTGGTATTAGACTTTCTCAGAAAACTATAAAAAATACGTGAAACAATGTTTTCAGGCATCTACAACAGGCCATACAGAACTGTAATCCCTGAGAAAAGTGGTGGAAACCAGTGAGCCCAGTAACTGGTTCAGATTTCTCTGCCTGTGGATGCTTTCTGGACTGTGAGAATGTAGGGAGACCCCAAGCTAGTTTCCCTGATTAAAGAGACAAAGATCAGAGTTAAGGAAGACTAAGGAAGTAAGGATTTATAGTGCAGAAAAGCAAATAGGAGAGTACTATGCAGAAAGAGCACTCCAGAAATCTTCATAGCTCCTTTGAGTTTTTGGCTGAGTATTAAACTGTGTTTGTGTAGGGTGAAACTCTATAAGACCAGGCCAAATATAACTACTAGCCAAATACTATCCACCTGGGAGCTGTAGGCTCAACAATTTCAGTAATTAACACTGGGATAGGAGATGTTTGAGTTCTGACTAGCCTGAATGAAATATAGAAAAAAAAATGGTACTGATGAACATATTTTCAGGGCAGGAATAGAGGAGCAGAAGTAGAGAATGGATTTGTGGACATAGCAGGGAATGGAGAAGGTGGGACGAATTGAGAGTAACATTGACTTACATAAAATAGACACCTAGTGGGAAGCTGCTATATAATACAGGGTTCTCAGCTTGGTACTCTCTGATAACCTAGAGGGGTGGGATGTGGGTGGGGGTAGAGGAAGGCTCAGGAGGGAGGGGACATATGCTTGTTGTACAGCAGAAACTAACACAACATTATAAAGTAATTATTCTCCAATTAAAAGAAAAACTTGCTAAACATGCAGGGTATATAATAGTAACCCTAGAAGGGTCTTGTAGAAGGCAATGGCACCCCACTCCAGTACTCTTGCCTGGAAAATCCCATGGGCAGAGGAGCCTGGTAAGCTGCAATCCATGGGGTCGCTAAGAGTCAGGCACGACTGAGTGACTTCACTTTCACTTTTCACTTTCATGCATTGAAGAAGGAAATGGCAACCCACTCCAGTGTTCTTCCTTGGAGAATCCCAGGGACGGGGGAGCCTGGTGGGCTGCCGTCTATGGAGTCGCACAGGGTCGGACACGACTGAAGCAACTTAGCAGCAGCAGCAGCAGAAGGGTCTCACTGTAGTGGTAAAGCTAAACTAGCTTTAGAGTAAAGGCTATCTAGATGCCCTGCCCCTAACAAAGTTTAAAAAAAGCTTCAAAAGATTCAAGCTTATCTATAATTGGAGAAGGCAATGGCACCCCACTCCAGTACTATTGCCTGGAAAATCCCATGGACGGAGGAGCCTGGTAGGCTGCAGTCCATGCTAAGGGTCGGACACGACTGAGTGACTTCACTTTCACCTTTCACTTTCATGCATTGGAGAAGGAAATGGCAACCCACTCCAGTATTCTTGCCTGGAGAATCCCAGGGACGGGGGAGCCTGGTGGGCTGCTGTCTATGGGGTCGCACAGAGTCAGACACGACTGAAGTGACTTAGCAGCAGTAGCAGCAGTATCTATAATTAACTTGATCACCCATAAAACTAAGCTTAAACACTCTTTAAAGGAAAACAATAAAATCCAGAAACTCAACAATGTAGCAGTCATAATGTTAGGATCTCATAAAACTTGACTACATGTGTATAAAAATAGGAAAATATTTCCCACAGGCAGTGGAAATCTCAGTCAATAGAAACAGACCCAGAAATATTAGAGATAATGAAATTAGCAGACAAGGACTTTCAAAAAGCTATGTTACATATGCTAAGTATTTGAAGGAAAATGAACATAAAGAAGAGAGAAATTAAAGATGTTTCTTAAAACCACAATGGAATTTCTAAAAAAAAATTGAAAGGAGAAATAGACATATCCACAATTATGATTGAATACTTCAACAGTCATAAGGGATATGATTTAGGTCATACCTGAATGGTCTAGTGGTTTTCTCCACTTTCTTCAATTTCAGTCTGAATTTAGCAATAAGGAATTCATGATCTGAGCCATCACAGTCAGCTGCTGGTCTTGTTTTTGCTGACTGTATACAGCTTCTCCATCTTTGGCTGCAAAGAATATAATCAATCTGATTTCAGTGTCGACCATCTGGTGATGTCCATGTGTAGAGTCTTCTCTGTGTTGTTGGAAGAAGGTGTTTGCTATGACCAGTGCATTCTCTTGGCAGAACTCTATTAGCCTTTGCCCTGCTTCATTCTGTACTGCATGGCCAAATTTGCCTGTTACTCCAGGTGTTCCTTACCTTCCTACTTTTGCATTCCAGTCCCCTATAATGAAAAGCACATCTTTTTTGGTTGTTAATTCTAGAAGGTCTTGTAGGTCTTCATAGAACTGCTCAACTTGAGCTTCTTCAGCGTTACTGGTCATGTATGGATGTGAGAGTTGGACTATAAAGAAAGCTGAGCACAGAAGAATTGATGCTTTTGAACTGTGGTGTTGGAGAAGACTCTTGAGAGTCCCTCTTTGATCAAGAAGATCCAACCAGTCCATCCTAAAGGAGATCAGTCTTGGGTGTTCATTGGAAGGACTGATGTTGAAGCTGAAACGCCAATACTTTGGCCACCTGATGCCAAGAGCTGACTCATTTGAAAAGACCCTAATGCTGGGAAAGATTGAGGGCAGGAGGAGAAGGGGAAGACAGAGGATGAGATGGCTGGATGGCATCACTGACTCAATGGACATGGGTTTGAGTGAACTCCGGGAGTTGGTGATGGACAGGGAGGCCTGGCATGCTGTGGTTCATAGGGTCGCAAAGAGTCGGACATGACTGAGCGACTGAACTGAACTTCAACAGTTGTCTTTCAGAAAGTAAGAAAACAAGGAAACAGAAAAGTTGGTAAGAAAATTGAACATCTCTACTAATTGGTCAAACTGAGATTTACAAATGAGATTTATATATTGATGTTGAAAAATACATTCTTTTTAAGAATGTATCAAGATGCACTCCTTTCAAGAGCACATAGAATATTCACCAATATAGACTAAACAGTAAAATATAAAACATTTATCAATAAATTTAATAATAGAAATAATATAGAATATGTGCTTTGACTATATGAATCTGTTCAAAAATCAATTTAAAAAATCAGAAAACCCTAAACTATTTTGAAACTAAGCAGTGCAATTCAGAATAACCTATAAGTCAAAAATATCACAAAGGAATTAGAAAATATTTTTAATTAAATTGTAATGGGAAAAGATAAACATCAAAATTCAGGGTGTGTAGCTAAACTGCTACTTGTAGTAAATTTTACAGATTTAAATATATCTATTAGAAAAGAAAGATAAGTAAAATCAGTTATCTAAGCTTTAAACTTAAACAGGTAAAGAAAAAAACAGTAATTAAAAAAAAGAAGAAAATTATCAAAGAATGGAAGTTAAGAAAACTTTAAAATCAACAAATAGAAAAGAAAATCAACAACATCAGAAACTGATTCTTTGAAAAATCAATTAGAACTTTAAATCTTTGGCTAAAAAAATGAAAAATTAGATATAAACTCTAATTATCAATATTAGATATGAAAAAGCTTATCACCACAGAACCTAGAGGTATTTAAAAGATAATGAACTAAAATGGGCTTCCTTTGTCACTCAGTGGTAAATAATCTGCCTGCAATGCAGGAGATGCAGGAGATGGAAGTAAGATCCCTGGGTCAGGAAGATCCTCTGGAGGAGGAAATGGCACACATCCTTTATTCTTGCCTGGAGAATCGCTGGAAAATCCTGAGGCCACAATCCATAGGGTCGCAAAAAAGTTGTACACGGCTTAGCACACACATACACACAAGGAGACATAATAAACAACTTTGTGCCAATAAATTCAAGTTGACAAAAACAAATTCCCTGAGACACTAATTTATAAACTGACAATAGAATATAACACATAAAAAAGAATAAAATTTTCTAGTAAAGAGCCTCTCTTCAAAGAAAATTTCAGAATCTGATGGCTTTGTAGACAATTCTACCAAAAATCTAATATAAAAATATCAATTTTACTCAAATCCTTTGAAAAAAAGGAAGCTGAAATGCTTCAAAATTCATTTTATGAAGCCAGTATTGTCTTAAAATCAAATCCAGCAGAGACATAACAATGAAAGAAAATTACAGAGATCCCTTATGAACATTGTCACCCTGCTTATTTAACTTATATGCAGAGTGCATCATGCGAAATGTTGGGCTGGATGGCATAAACAGAGATCAAGATTGCTGGGAGAAATATTAATAATCTTGTATAGGCAGATGACACCACTCTTATGCAGAAAGCAAACAGAAATTAAAGCGCCTCTTGATGAAGGAGAAAGACAAGAATAAAAAAAACTGGCTTAAACCTCAACTTTCAAATAAACTAAGATCATGGCATCCAGCCCCATCACTTCATGGCAATAGATGGAGAAACAGTGTCAGACTTTATTTCTTGGGCTCCAAAATCACTGAAGATGATGACTGCAGCCATGAAATTGAAAGACACTTGCTCCTTGGAAGAAAAACTATGACAAAACTAGACAGCATATTAAAAAGCAGAAACATTACTTTGCCAACAAAAGTCCATCTAGGCAAAGCTATGGTTTTCCCAGTAGTCATGTATGGATGTGAGAGTTGGACCATAAAGAAGGCTGTGTGCCAAATAATTGATACTTTCGAGCTGTGGTGTTGGAGAAGACTCTTGAGAGTCCCTTGGACTGCAAGGAGATCCAGCCAGTCACTCCTAAAGGAAATCAGTCCTGAATATTCATTGGAAGGACTGATGCTGAAACTGAACTCCAATACTTTGGCCACCTGATGTGAAAAACTGACTCATTGGAAAAGACCTTGCTGCTGGGAAAGATTGAAGGCAGGAGGAGAAGGGAATGACAGAGGACAAGATGGTTGGATGGCAACACCAGTTCACTGGACATGAGTTTGAGCAAATTCCAGGAGATGGTGAAGGACAGGGAAGCCTGGCATGCTGCAGTCCATGGGGTCGCAAAGAGTCAGACACAGCTGAGCGATTCAACAACAATTTATGAACATAATCATGAAAGTTCTTAACAAAATATTAGCAAACTGACTCCAACATTATATAAAAATGGAGCTGAATTGAGTTTATCCCAGAAATGTGAAGACGGTGTGTTATAAAAAAAAAGAAGGTAATTTACTATATTAGCAAAATAACCAAAGAGCATATAATCATTTTAAAATATGCAAAATTTAACATCTATTCATAATAGAAGCTCCCAGCAAACTAGGAATAATAGCATATTCTTTTCAACATGCATCCAATGTGCAATTGATGAAAGAATTAACAATTCTCTCTGAAGATTAAGAACAAGACAAAACTGTCTATCTTCATCATCACTATTCAACACTTATGGTAGAGGTTCTTACCAGTGCAATAAGGTGAGAAAAACATTACAATATAGATGGGAGGATAGATGATATATAAGTCAATAGATTGATAAATAGATAGATATAAAGAGAAAATAGGGAAATTGATTAGAATTAAATAGAAAATGGCCTTTATTCATAGAAAATACAATCATATATGTAGAACATCCTATGTGTTAGTATCCTGCTATAATTAATATCTTAAACTAAGCAATAAATGGAATACCATAGTCATGTGTTGGAAAATTCAGTGTAATACCATTAAACTAGCACAGGTTGTTTTGGTAGAAGTGAAAGATAATTTTAAGATTTATATGTAAACACAAAAGACCCAAAATAGCCAAAACAATTTGTTTTTAACAGGACAAATTTAGAGAAATTTTATTATCTTTTTAAAAGATATATCATAATGTTGTAGTAATCAAGACAGTGTAGAAGTAACATAAGCATAAGCTTATGCTAGAAGTCAAATAAGCATACATATGTATAGCATACATCATATATAACTGATGTCAGTAAATTTTGACATCAGTTCCTTGGTAATTCTAAGTTTTAAATGTAGTCTTTTCAACAAATGATACTGAAATGATTGAAAATAATGAAATTAGACCGAAAATAATGAAATTAGGCCAAAAATAATGATTTTCAACCCTACAGCACAGCATAGACAAAAATAAACTTGAAATCTAGAAAATATTTAAAAGTAGGACCTAAAACTATAGAACTTCTAAAAGCAAACAGAAGAATCTTTGTGACTTTGGAGTAGGCAAATATTTAATAGGACACTAAATATACTGACTAATAAAAAATGGATAAATTAAACTTTAGTACAATTTAAAAATCTGCTCATTGAGAAATACTGTGATAATATGAAAAGATAAGTTATGAGTTGAAATAAATTCTTCACAATATGTATGTCTTACAATGTGTAAAGAATTTTCAACCACATGATAGTACAAATAACCCAATAAAAGGGCAAAATATTTGAATAAACACTGCATCAAAGAAGATATACAAATAAAGAACATGAAAAAATACCCAATATGAATTAAACCACAATGAGTTACTGTTGCATAGCTACTAAAATGACTAAAATTATAAAGACTAGAAATACCAAAGTGTTAATGAAGAGGTGGGGAAATTGAAGCTTTTATACATGGCTCTTGTAAATGTAATGTAAAATGGTATAACCACTCTGGAAAACAACATAGCAGTTTCTGTGTAGTCAAAAATGTATTTATTTTGTGACTCTGCAATTACTCTCCTAGGCATTTACCCTGAGAAATGAAAGCGTATGTTTATAAAAAGATGGGTACACGCCTAGCAGCTTTATTTTTCATAGCGCATAACTAGAAGAAACACAAATGTACCAACAAGTAAATCTGTAAGCAAGTTTTCAACTGTCATACAATGAAATTAATACTTGAATTGATACTTAACTTATGTCAACTTTTAATTGATACAAATGGAACACAACATGTACAAAGCTCAAAAATTGAGTAAAAGAAGTCAGACACAAAAGAGAACACACTGGATTATTTCATTTACATGAAATCTAGAAGATGTAAATTTAACCTATGGCATAATAAAGCAGGTTCGTGCTTACCCGGGGTGTGGGATAAGGGAATAGGATTAAGTGCAAAGAGAAATATGGAAACTTTGGGAGGTGACAGACGTGTGCTACATGTTTACCAGGCTGGTGTTTATATAGGCATATAATTTTCATAACTCATGGAGCTGCATGCTTAAAATAGATGCATTTTTTGTTTTCTAACATTTGTTGTTCAATCACTCTGTTGTGTCCAATTCTTTGTGACCCCATGGACTGCAGCATGCCAGGCTTCCCTATCCTTCATCTTCTCCCAGAGCTTGCTCAAACTCTTGTCCATTGAGTCAATGATGCCATCCAGTCATCTCTTTCTCTGTCGTCCCCTTCTCCTCCTGCCATCAATCTTTCCCAGCATCAGGGTCATCTCTAACGAGTCAGTTCTTTGCATAAGGTGGCCAAAATATTGGAGCTTCAGCTTCAGTATCAGTCCTTCCAATGAATATTCTGGACTGATTTCCTTTAGGATGGACTAGTTTGATCTCCTCGCAGTCTAAGAGACTCTCAAGAGTCTTCTCCAACACCACAGTTCAAAAGCATAAATTCTTCAAGGCTCAGCCTTCTTTATGGTCCATACATGACTCTCAGAACCACACATGACTACTGGAAAAACCATAGCTTTGACTAGACAGACCTTTGTCAGAGAAGTAATGTCTCTCCTTTTTTTTTTTAATACACTGTCTAGGTTTATCATCTTCCAAGGAGAAAGCGTCTTTTAATTTCATGGCTGCACTCACCATCTGCAGTGATTTTGGAGCCCAGAAAAATAAAGTCTGTCACTGTTTCCATTGTTTCCCCATCTATTTGCCATGAAGTGATGGGATCGGATGCCATGATCTTTGCTTTTTGAATGTTGAGTTTTAAGCCAGCTTTTTCACTGTCTTCTTTCACCTTCATCAAGAGGTTCTTTAGTTCCTCTTCACTTTCTGCCATAATGGTGGTGTCATCTGCATATCTGAGGTTATTGGTATTTCTCCCAGTATCTTGATTCTGACTTGTGCTTCATTCAAAAGTTTATGCTTTATTAAAGTTAAGGTAAATTTTTAAAAATGTTTTAATCAATATGTTTAAAAAGTAAAAATCTAGAAACAGTTTAAAGTTTTACTTAATTGGAAATGAATCTTCCCTAATATGCCCCTTCTTAAACATAAGGCAAAATTGAAAATTCACTCACATTTATCCAGTATATATGCTCTTTGGCCAGATGTCTCAGTTTCGGCACTTAGACTTTCCACTTCCTATGTCGCTGTTTTCCAACTTGCTTCTTTGTGATCAGTTCAGTTCAGTTCGGTTGCTCAGTTGTGTGACTCCTAGTGATCCCACGGACTGCAGCACACCAGACTTCTTTGTGTTAATGAAGCTATTTTAAGATAAGCCACTGGCCAACAGCTGTCTATTTCTTTCAGTATAGTGACAGGGGAAATAAACATTTCCCTTCTTCCTCTACTAATGCTGGGCCACATTCAGTAAGCTCTTTGGTTACTGTCATAGGTAGCAGCCTGTCTTTTCTGATGTTAAAACTGCATTAATCCATCTGATAAAGGGTAGTTTGAGGAAGGTGAGCACAGCTCAGGACTCTTTAATCTGTCAAGTCCTATTTTCTTTTACCTTTGAAATGTTCCAGAATTCTCTTTCCAATCTGTCATAGACAAGTCTAACATCCCACCCGAGAGTTTACATTAACTTTTCATAGTATTATTGGCAGACATAAAGTCAATTTACAAAGAAGTTTGTCATCTATGATTTTTTGTATTGTAATTTTGTAATTTTCTCAATTGTGTTGTAAATTTGCCTTTTCTGTCTTTGTTAATGAAAAGTATATTCATATATACACTATATTTCTATGTTGTGGAGAGAAGAAAATTAACATTAGGGTAAATTTGGTAAGTAAGTGAAAAACATTTAAATTAGCTTCTATTTGAAAATAACTTACAGGCTATTTACAATAGACCTTTGATTATTAGAGAGCTAGCTTGCCAAGAATGTGGTAAATACTATTATGAAATGGATGATTCCTCCTACTGCAGGTGGAAATCATAATTTTCCACTCATGTACAGTCTTCCAACTATAAGCTTCATACTGTAGAATATGGATTAGAAGTACCATTTTTTTGAAACCCTATGCAATAAAACTTAGAGAACTTTGGTACAACTAATATAACTGTTTTAGTGAATTACAGAAATTTAAATCTTCTCTAAATATTTCCTATTAGATAACTCTCTAGTGAGAATTTCATTCAACCATCCCCGGCACTTTCTCAAATTGTGTATTAGAGAATTAGCTACTCAGATAGGGACATGTTACTAGAAATGGTAGTATTAATCTGTCATTAGAAGATATTTACTATTACAACTAAGAACATGTTTCATTTCAACAAATAATTATTTCTTTCTTCCTCTTCACCTACAGATTTCATCTTCTATGCCATAAATAGTTACTATTAGAGATCATTCTCATGAGTAGCTCTTAATTACTCAAAAAACTGAGTATACATCAAGAACATTTATGTGTCACAAGTAACTAATTTTGAATAAATCTTGGCCTATGTCAACAAATTGGTAAGCAGGTGTGTCAACATTTTGTCATACATCCAACTCTCCGCTACTACCAGATGGCAAAACACAAAGAAATATAGCCTCTGCCTTCAGATTTTGTTTCTCAGAAATAAAGAAAATATATACACATAAAGCATAACAGTAAACTATAGCATAATATCAAGCACAAAACTAACAATAGCTGTAAAGTTTATGTATCTGTCTGCCTGTGAAAGAGGAAGACAGAAAGTATAACTAGAAGAGAAAATCTATTTCTACTCACCAGGTCTTACCATTAGGGATTTTTATCTTTCTTAATACTACCAGCAATATATGAAGTCAGTATATATGCCCACTTGCAGCATGAGGAAACTGAACCTTAGAGAGGTTAAGATGCTTATCCAAGGCACATGTCTAGAATTTACAATGCTAGTTTCAATCCAGGTCTAGATTTCAATGAATATTTATTGGTACTGAGGTTGTTCAGACATTAGGCAAATAAAAGACTTTATTTGCTGATTCTGCTTCCTTGTGTGTTTTCTCACCATTTAAGGAAAGAAATGCTAAATGACAGATATAATTAGCCAGAGACACTTACAGAATTGTGTTTTAACAGGGTCCTTATGACCTAAAATTTAAGAAAAGATACAAGATACAATTGAGATGGAAAGGCCAGTAGGAAGAATAATAAGATCTTACTCTCATCATAGGATGTTTAACAGTCAGCAGGTATGCTGTAAACAGAGTTAGCACCATAAAAACCATGAATTTATCCCCTGAGTATTAATTGTTCAGATTGGAGAATGCTCAGAAGTTGTAACCAAAAATAGAATTCTCTAAGGACAGCCATTGGGTTTCTGACCAAAATGTGCTCTCTTTTTCTTCTGTAATATAATTTTAATTTTTCACATAGCATTCCTCTAAGAAAGAAAGTCTATCTATAAAGCTGGTGCCTGTTTGTCAATGTAATTTATATAAGTGGCTTTTATTGGGCCACAAATAATTTTGCCTTTTGAAATTGCACAGTATGCTTGATTCCTTTTCTAAATGTATTTCCATATGTATCAATGAGTATATAAAATTTCAATCAACATGGATACACATATATTTATTTCATTAAATCTATGCCTCAGTGAGATATTAACATTTCAGATTTCATGAACAAAGATATTTGAGTATTTTTACTATTAACTTAAGATTTTAGATCAGAAAGATTATTTGTATTTAAAGATATACATTACTTTTTAAAAGATACACATGTCATTTGAAATCCATATTTTATATGCCATGTCACCCTCCTCATACTTCTTCCTAAAAAATGCAAAACATTTTATTTTCTTAATATAAAGGTCATAAAGAGAAGTTATCAAAAGTACAGACAATTGCTATAATCAGAAATAAAGTTTAAGTTTTTATTTCAGTCATCTGGTTGGGAAAAAGGTTGTGGAAGTTAAATGAAAGTAAGAAAGCTCAAAATTATTTTCAATATTATTTTCTAAATTTCACTCTTTATCAAAATTATTCTTGGAGGGTAAACTCCAAAACCAAGATTCCGTATCCAAACATGTATCATTCTTACTCAGCAAAAGACAGGGCTGAGGATAGATGTCTACATATAAAGCAAGATATTTCATGAAACTATTAATGTTTGGAAATCAAGAAATCTCTTTGAAATTCCAAATGGACCATAAGGAAGTTCTGACCTAAAATCAAAGCATTTGTAAGAATATGAAAAATAAGATGAAATAACTGTCTTAGCAACCAGGACTTTGATATTTAGTGACTTTCTTAGAATATTCCCAGATTATTTTTTGTTCTGCACAGTAAGTATCAAATCAAATTCTTGATTTTCAAACATTAATGGTCTCATGAAATGTCTTGACTTACATGTAGACGTCTATCTAAATGCCTAACATGAATGCTTCCTTTGTGGCTCAGCTGGTAAAGAATATGCCTGAGATGCGGGAGATCTGGGTTCAATCCCTGGGTTGGGAAGATCCTCTGGAGAAGGAAAAGGCTACCCACTCCAGTATTCTGGCCTGGAGAATTCCATGGACTATATAGTCCATGAGGTCATAAAGAGTTGGACACGCCTGAGCGACTTTCACTTCACTTCACTTCACTACCATGAATATCCAAGAATACTGTTAGAATTTTTTTCCAGTAGTCAATTTTACCCTGAACGTGGCTCAGTCATGTCTGACTAGTTGTCACCCCATGGACTATACAGTCCATGAAATTCTCCAGGTCAGAACACTGGAGTGGGAAGCCTTTCCTTTCTCCAGGGGATCTTCCCAACCCAGGGATCTAACCCAGGTCTTGCGCATCGCAGGCAGATTCCTTGCCAGCTGTGCCAAAAGGAAAGCCCAATTTTACTCAAGCATAGTAATTTTACTGGTTAGCTATGTTTTGTTTTAATTTGTACCTTATGTATCATTTTCTAACCCCACTTTTTATGTACCAAAATATAACTTCTGAAATTACTTCTACTACCTGGAATCATTATTTAATATTAACACTTTTCAAGATGATAGATATATTTGTTTTTTTTATACTTACTAATGGCCAGAAAATTTGGGATTGGCATATGAGGAAAAAATTTTCAGTAGAGTTAAATAGTTGGCAATTAAATTCATATATGATACATTGCATTGCCTGGAATCCAGGCACAGAATTCCCCTTCAATTTGGAAGCATCCTAGTGCTCGATGAGTAGATCTTTGATGTCTCTGATAGTCTTATCCTCTCAACCCGAAGCATGCTGTCAGCAAGTCTCATCTCATTTAGTATAAGTCTTTGGGTGAATAGTTGTGTCCAGTGAAAGTTGGAGACATGAGTCACAGAATTGAAAGGCTTTTTCCTAATCTGGAATTTGCAGAATTCTAGCAGCAGGGCATTACTGAGAACTAAAGAGAAGTCTTGATTTGACAGGACACATGACTTAAGCTGGGAAAAACACTTAATGAATTGAGATGGCTGGATAACTATGCTATACATCAATCAAGAAGTCCAGAAGACATTGTAAACCACAGACATAATGCTCTTATGGAGGAGTGATGCTCTTGTGGTTTGCAAAACCGTTCTGAGCCTCTGAGAAATTTCAAGGATAGAAATTCATCCCTAGTCATCCAGTGCTACTTATAAAGGGGGTAGAGATGGTTGTTTTTGTTGTTCTAATGTTTAAAATTCTCAACATAGGACAGCAGCTTGAAAAACTCACTTAAGGAATTTTATAATAATACTTTGGCTGTGTTGTACATGTCTGGAGGCTATTTGAATTTTATGGCATTGGGCTTATAGGTTGGTAGGTTAGTTTCACTATAATTTCCTTCAGTGACTCTGAAATTTCACCCCCTGTCACAAAAGGAGAATCTGCCCACTGAAAATGATATGAAAGTGCACACTGGATAGCTACACTAAACTGTACATATTTCTTCAAATGCTGCTGCTGCTGCTGCTGCTAAGTCTCTTAGTCGTGTCTGACTCTGTGCGACCCCATGGACTGCAGCCTACCAGGCTTCTCCGTCCATGGGATTCTCCAGGCAAGAACACTGGAGTGGGTTGCCATTTCCTTCTCCAATGCATGAAAGTGGAAAGTGAAAGTGAAGTCGCTCAGTTGTGTCCGACTCTTAGCGACCCCATGGACTGCAGCCTACCAGACTCCTCCATCCATGGGATTTTCCGGGCAACAGTACTGGAGTGGGGTGCCATTGCCTTCTGCCTTTCCTCAAATGAGAGCAAAGCAAACTGGGAAGAAAATTGTCCACTACCACCAGTAACCTTTCTTGTTTTTTAAATGCATATGTCACTTCCTTCAAACTCCTACATTTAATGCTAAATTTCTATATTTTGCTTTACCCTATAATAAGGATATTCCCTAATTCTTTTACATTTTTGTGCAGCTCAATTAGCAGGATAAAGAAAAAATGTGTACCTTTTAATTTATATATAATTTATCCTTTGCCAGAAAAAATTTCAAGCAATGTCCACGAATTCATAAAATTATATAAGATTTCATAAACTAAATGGGAGATAAGAACACACTAGAAGAAGTAAAGGGGCTACCCCCGTGGCTCAGTGGTAAAGAATCCGCCTGCCAGTGCAGGAGACATGGGCTCGATATCTGGGCCAGGAGGATCCCCTGGAGAAGGAAATGGCAACCCACTCCAGTCTCCTTGCTTGGGAACTCCCACAGACAGAGAAGCCTAGTGGACTATAGTCCACGGGGTCACAAAGGAGTCAGACATGACTTAGGGCCTAAACAACAACAACAGAAGAGACGAAGAGACAAAGGACAAGGTTAAAATGTTCCCTTCCATATTATGTTGAGGATACAAACTTGACTTTAAATCTATATTCAGTTGATGTGAAGAGAGAAAAGTGATGAACAAATTCTCAGAATTCATAATATAAAAACAAACCACTTATAGCCAATAATAATAGCAAATATCTAATATAGTTATTTTAAAAGAGTGAGAGTGAAGTCGCTCAGCTATGTCCGACTCTTTGTGACCCCATGGACTGTAGCCTACCAGGCCTCTCTTTCCATGGGATTCTCCAGGCAATAGTACTGGAGTGGACTGCCATTTCCTTCTCCAGGGGATCTTCCCAACCCAGGGATCAAACCTGTGTCTCCCACATTGTAGACAGACGCTTTACCATCTGAGCCACCATTATATATATATATCAACTCATTTAATCCTCATAAAAGCCCTATTCAATAGGCATTATACTTATCCTTATTTTTTACAGATGAAGAAATTGAGGCAAAAGAGATTAAGCAACTTTCCCAGGTCATATGGCTTGTAAGTAATTATGTTGGGATATTAATGTATGCAGTCTAGTTTCAAAATCCCTGATCCTAATTTCTCTGCCACACTGCCTGCAGAAAAATCCAAGTATTCTTATGGGAAAAAAATGTGTCCTGATCCTCATTGTGACACTATGTCGTAATGTCTTTGAGAAAATCCTATAGTAGAGTCCACAATAATTTAAAAGACATGTTCTCCAAATAGACACACATATTAAACCAAAAAGCTTATTAGAGGAATCAGTTCTATCAAAGGCCAATTCTTACCAGCGTAGGAAGGGGTTGTTTTCGGCAATGACGATGTTGAAGGCCATCTGGAGGTGGAGACATTTGCATCAGCTCAAAAGGATAAAAAAGTTTCTAGAGATAGAAAATATGGGGATTATTTTCAGATGGCATTTTTAAACAGACCCTAAAAGTTGAATTCAGTGGAGCCAAAACCATTACGAAACTGGGACTGTACATTAAATCAATCATGTTTCAGTCACAAAATAGTCACAGATCATATACACATCTGGACAAAGGTTTGATTGGAAGTATTCCCAGACATGTTTATGGCCCTTGTGAAACTATAGATTTCCAGACTCTGGCGAACCTACTGAATTCAAGTTCCTAGGTAAAACATGTAGATTCAAAAAACTCAAATAACCTTTCCACGTCAAGAAATTGGAGTCAGGTGTTTCCAATGGCAATAAAATTCATCAGGTTCACGTTACTTGAAACACAAATTGTGAGAACTTGTATATGACTGTTCATATATTTTAAAGCTGTGAATTATTTGATAAAAGAATAATGCTTGCTTAGGTCACCTTTCATATGTCATATTCAGATTGGTGTCACTTTCTACGTGACTCTTCAATAAGGAAGCATTTCATCTCTTTTTCATAGTACTAACTTGGAAAGAATATGTACAGTTACATCAAACTGTGCCTACTTATTTTTATTACGGCTTGAAAAAAAAAAGTGTCATACGTTGGGTTTTAAAGAAGCATACTTTACATGTTAATTAAAGTGAATGTGCATGTGGGCTGAGTCGCTTCAGTCAAGTATGACTCTTTGTGACCCCATGGACCGTAGCCTGCCAGGCTCCTCTGTTCATGGGATTCTCCAGGCAAGAATACTGGAGTGGATTGACATGCCCTCCTCCAGGGGATCTTCCTGATTTAGGGATCCAACCCTCCTCTCTAATAGTCTCCCACATTGGCAGGAGGGTTCTTTACCACTAGCACCACCTGGGAAGCCCAATTAAAGTGAGTGTCTATCTTCAAACTAATGTACTTGACATATATTTTGTATTAAATTTCAGATAAAGTACTCTTATGGGTCTTTAGACTCCGGATCATCAAAACTGAGGACAGGTGATTTGTTTTATCGCTGGGAACTTGAATAGCTAATGGTCTGTAAACCAGCACATGTAAGTTGGGTTTTATTCAGTTTGCCCACTAAATGAATTAGCTCACCAAATGTGTCTACTTTTTGGGTTTTCTCAAATAAATATTCTTAGGTGATTCCCGGTTTGGTGCAGCAAGACATTCCTGGACACTTGCATCTGGAGGACAAGTCTGCAAAGCTGCTCTCACTTTTTCTTCCTGCCATGGGCTATGGTGCATGTCTGAGACCAGATAATCTTTTCCAGTTTATGTCTCCCAAACTGCTTAAGAAAAAAAAATGATGACATACACACAAAAGTGAGCAAGCTTTTTTTGTAGGCTCATAAAAGCTGCAGAATAAGATTTTCCTTTGGTTTTTCTGTATTTTTTTTTCTTTCTTTCTTTTTTTGCCAGCCTCCCATTGAGAGTACTGCCCACTAGCTGGATTTTCTTAGAATAGAAATCCAAAACAATATGCTTGATTCAAAGCTGTTTTCCTCAGTCACAGGTTTAAATGTAAAAAGTTTAATTGTAAAAAAAATTTTTTTAAATTAAAAAAAAAAGTTTAATTGTAATATGATAAATGGTTCATAAACTCAGTTTTCACCAACGAAAATTTTGAAGACAAAATAGGTGACCAGATGGATGGATGAATCCTGACTGGATGGTGAAAGAGGCAGATAGATATAAGTTCAGAACTAAATAAGAGTTCCCCTTTATAATTCTACATCTGAAACCAAAATGTAAATAATTGTATACACTACTTAAATTTCAACATATGGACTCAAAATTTTTTAGACTTTAAAATGTATTACTCCCTTTCCCCAAATACCTGTTTATGTGTCTCCTATTCCTTACTCTTTCTAATTGCTCTGCTCACTAATTACCCCTAAGAGAGTTTGTTAATCTACAGGAAAATTGAGAACCAAGTGATTTTGATTTATTTCAATGATATGCCTTCCTAGATTTACATTTATTATTCCCTTTAAAAAATGAAACACACCAAGCTAATATGGTGTGGCCATGTCTTTTTTAACCTTTGGAAAGTAGGCAGCATGTTGCTAAGCAAGTAGTAAATGTTTAAAATAATCTTGCTAAACTAAACTAACTATTGCCCATAGTACACATAAATTTCAGCCACAAGAGGAACAACGCGTGAAAGTGCACTTTGTAATGACCCAGTTCAGCTGGACAGATGAAAGTCTGGGGCATAGCATTTCACTGGCTTGATCCATCTGCCACCAGTCACTTGTGGAAAGAGGCTTCTGTTTCTTTTCAGCCAGCAAGAGGAAGCAAAGCAGGATTTAGTAGCAGCTAAGGCACCAAAGGAAAGGGCACAGCACACACCATTCATGTCAAGTCAGGGATGGAATCCCAGCTGCCTTATTCTCCCATCTGGTAAGTAAACACTCTCCAAGCTGGTTTGCTTCAGATAATACCTTGCTTACCAGATAAGGAAAACTACACTCATTTACTAAGGAGGTTAATAACCCCTTTTATAAGAATAAAAATATATATGGTCTATATTTGAACTCACAGAAGCTACCTAAACATTGAGAAAAACCGATTATTTGGGTTGCTCAAATTTCTCTTAAGCCACCTCTGTTTAATTATCTGACAGAGTCAGGCAAAGTGGGTTTTAAAGTCATATTGTTGTTGTTCACTCACTAAATCGTGTCTGACTCTTTGCAGCCTCATGGACTGCACCATACCAGGCTCCTCTGTCCTCTACTATCTCCCAGAGTTAGCTCAAGTTCATGTCCATTGTATCAGTCATGTTATCTAACCATCTCATCCTCTGCTGCATTCTTCTCCTTTGCCTTCAACCTTTCCCAGGATCAGGGTCTTTTCCAATAAGTCAGCTCTCCCCATCAGGTGGTCAAAGTACTGGAGCTTCAGCTTCAGCAGCAGTCCTTCCAATGAATATTCAGGGTTGATTTCCTATAGGATTGACTGGTTTGATCTCCTTGCTGTTCAAGGGACTCTCAAAAGTCTTCTCCAGTACCACAATTCAAAAGCATCAATTCTTTGGAGCTCAGCCTTCTTTATAGTCCAATTTTTGCATCCATACATGACTAATGGAAAAATCATAGCTTTGACTATATAGACCTTTGCTGGCAAAGTGATGTCTCTGCTTTTTAATATAATGTGTTTGTTACAGCTTTCCTTCCAAGGAGTATGCATCTTTCAATTTCATGGCAGCCATCACCATCTGCAGTGATACTGGAGCCCAAGAAAATAAAATCTGTCACTGATTCCACTTTTCTCCCTTCTATTTGCCATACAGAGATGGGATCAGATGCCATGATCTTAGTTTGTTTCATGCTGAGTTTCAAACCAGCTTTTTCACTCTTCTCTTTTACCTTCATTAAGAGGCTCTTTATTTCCTCTCCAATTTCTGCCAATAGAGTGGTTATATTATCAAGACACTATTTCAATTTTCAACTTCACGACCTGTATATAGACATAGCCAAGATGAAAAATAAAAGGTAGTCCCCTCAGTTAACCTACAAATGATTTTATTTCTTTCCTATCAAAAAGAAAGAGGTATCTGCACTCCCATGTTATTTGACACATTATTCACAAAACCAAAATAGAAAACACCCTAAGTGAAAGGACAAGGAAATGGAGTGTATGTAAATAATAGAATATTGTTCACTCATGAAAAAAAGCAAGAAATTGGTCTTTGGAGGTATGGGTGAACCTGGAGGACAGTAAAAGAAATATACCAAATACAGAAAGACAAATACTATTTTATCTCACATGTATAATCTTAAAAAGTCAAACAATGGAAGCAGAAAGTATTCCAGGGCTGAAGGGTGGAATAAATGGGAAGATGTTGTTCAAAGATTATAAAATTGCAGTAATAAGATGAATAAGACACAAGATTAATATACAGAGTGGTAATTATAGTTAATAATATATTAATATGTACTCAAAATTTGCTAAGAGAGTAGGTTTGGATGTGTCTTATCAAAAGTAAAACAAAAGCAAATTTATGTGAGGTGACAGATGTGTTAATTTAATGTTGATTGTGTTTATTCACAATGTACATCAAATGATCAATTGTACATCTTCTATATAATATTTTAATTTACAATTATTCCTCAGTAAAGCTGGGAGAAGAAAAAGAAAGAAAAAGAAAGAGGAGTAATCAAGATTTGTCATTTGATTCAGGACTCAGTTCAGTTCAGTCGCTCAGTCGTGCCTGACTCTTTGCGACCCCATGAACAGCAGCACGCCAGGCTTCCCTGTCCATCACCAACTCCCAGAGCTTACCCAAACTCATATCCATTGAGTCAGCGATGCCATCCAACCATCTCGTCCTCTGTCATCCCCTTCTCCTCCTGCCCTCAATCTTTCCCAGCATTAGGGTCTTTTCAAATGAGTCAGCTCTTCGTATCAGGTGGCCAAAGTGTTGGAGTTTCAGCTTCAGCATCAGCCCTTCCAATGAACACCCAGGACTGATCTCCTTTGGGATGGACTGGTTGGATGTCCTTGCAGTCCAAGGGACTCTCAAGAGTCTTCTCCAACACCACAGTTCAAAAGCATCACTTCTTTAGTGCTCAGCTTTCTTTACTGATTCAGCACTAGGGGCCTGCCAAAATGGGAAATATTTGTATACATCAATGGTCATCTAATTTGGAAGTATGAGGCTATGCTGCTGCTAAGTCGCTTCAGTCGTGTCCGATTCTGTGCGACCCCATAGATGGCAGCCCACCAGGCTCTGCCGTCCCTGGGATTCTCCAGGCAAGAACACTGGAATGGGTTGCCATTGCCTTCTCCATTGTGTGAAAGTGAAAAGTGAAAGTGAAGTCGCTCAGTCACGTCTGACTTGTAGCGACCCCATGGACTGCAGCCTACCAGGCTCCTCTATCCATGGGATTTTCTAGGCAAGAGTACTGGAGTGGCTTGCCATTGCCTTCTCCGATGAGGCTATAGTAACAATATTTCTTTCTTTAAAAAAAACAACAAAACTCCAGAACAGTCCCTTTATTCAATATATCACAAATTATTTTTCTGACTTCAAGGGAAAAAATAGAAACATAATTTGATGTGCAAATACTGAAAGCTATGTATGCTAATCTAAAGTTTTTTTAAATGGTATTGTTCCAAAAATACAATTTGGGCAGAAATATTTCATTAGTAAACAAAGCCAGTAGCCATGCTAAGGTGGGGAGGAGGGCTCACCCTCAGGCCATGCATGGGGAGGGAGGAGAGAGCTACTACTTAATATCTGCACCACACATTTTCCAGGATGGGGTCGCACAGAGTCGGACACAACTGAAGTGACTTAGCAGCAGCCGCAGCAGCAGCAGTGAGTCTGATTTTCTTCCATGCCCCAGTTTTTGAATATCAAGACCTTGCTTTTGAAGAAACAAGTGAGGAAAATTAGGGAAATAAATACCGCAGTGTTTTGTTATTGTTGCTGTTTTTGCTTGTCTATTTTTGCTTATCACATTCATCTGTAAAGTTTGAAACTGATGTTTGTAATGAATCAGTGGAGGAAGGCACTAAAATTTTCCTTTACATGAACTGATACAGTTTTGTGAGACACTTGTTAACAAAAAGGCAATGTGCTTAATTATGAATAAAGAGAAAAGAAAATATGATAGTGCTACCATAATCAGGTAGTGTTCGGTCACCTAGCAACAGTGGCTCTGATAATTTTCTCTTTCTATAATTTTACATGTTCAAATGGTTGTCCAGCCTAGGAGGAGAGGTTTTTATGTACTACATACAATAATGCATCTTAGAATGAAAGTGGTGCCTCTCTTTCATGACTGTTGAGTCTTCTCTGGGTAATTCACGACAAATTGTCAGGTAGCTCCTGGAAGAGAATTATATGAGGCACATTTCCTAGGCAGAGAATTATGTGGGGATCTCACTAAATTCCTATGCTTCAGCTCCCTTCATTTCCATCCCCACCCCCACAACCCTTATTCTGGCCCTCAACAGCTCTTGCCTAAACTCCTGCATATCCTCATCTCAATCTCTATTTTCTCCTGTAGTATTTGAACAGTAGAGCCATATTTTTAATGAATTCCAATGAGGGTCCATAAATGAAAAGTGATATTTTATAAATTTATTATCATGAAAATTTCAAGTTTATAACTTACACATTATCATATCAATTAATGAGAACAGTTATTGGTGACACTTATAGCCTCAATATAGAATATATTTTTAGGTTTTACCTTGGATACACAGTATCAAGAAAATTCTGAATCACAGAAACATACTGTTCAATTAAATAGACTCAAAGCTTAAAAGAATATCGAAAAGTAAAGTGTATTTATAAGTCATCTTATAAGGTTTGTAAATTCACATAATCTCTACTGAGTACCCAGTTTGGAGAGAGTAGACGAATAGATTCTTTGGTTGGGTAAATATTCACAATTAGGCACTAAATAAATTTTATGTGTATATGTAAATGATGAAATAGTCAATAGTATATTTTTAAATTTAAGATATTTAAGTATTTATCTGTCAAATATTCATTCAATGTCTTGAAATAGTTGTTTTAGTTTGTTCTAATGTTAGGTTCAAATATTTCTATTTCATTTCTGACTCTTCATCTGCAGCTGTAAGCAAAGTTTTGCCAGATGAAGTCAGTTCAGCTCTTTAAAGGTACTGGTAAGATACGCAAGATGATGTAACCTTGCTTAAGGAGCAATTACTGAAAGAATTACTTTATCAGAAACAAACAAAAGACACTACTCTCCTGTCTCATTTGAGATACTTGAGTCAGTACCTTGCCCAAAAGCTTTTATCAAATTAGCACAGAAAGGGAAATTTCTGGAATTTATTGACAATATAATAACAAGAAAGTGAAAAATCTACAATTTAAGATTGTACCTAATAAATCAATAATTTATATAGAATTATCCAATACTGTTTTAAAGACAGGCATCGTCTATGTGTGTGTGTGTATATATATATATATATATATATAAAGATGTTTTATTAAACAGTCTGCTTTATTAAACTGTTCAGTGAATGATGAAAAGAAGGTAAGAAACTTAATTTTATGCTCTGAATATTTTATTTCAAAATGGCATTGTAACTGCAGGGGCTGTAATCAGATCAGATCAGATCAGTCACTCAGTCGTGTCCGACTCTTTGCGACCCCATGAACCCCAGCACCCCAGGCCTCCCTGTCCATCACCAACTCCCGGAGTTCACCCAGACTCATGTCCATCGAGTCAGTGATGCCATCCAGCCATCTCATCCTCTGTTGTCCCCTTCTCCTCCTGCCCCCAATCCCTCCCAGCATCAGAGTCTTTTCCAATGGGTCAACTCTTCGCATGAGGTGGCCAAAGTACTGGAGTTTCAGCTTTAGCATCATTCCCTCCAAAGAAATCCCAGGGCTGATCTCCTTCAGAATGGACTGGTTGGATCTCCTTGCAGTCCAAGGGACTCTCAAGAGTCTTCTCCAACACCACAGTTCAAAAGCATCAATTCTTCAGTGCTCAGCCTTCTTCACAGTCCAACTCTCACATCCATACATGACCACAGGAAAAACCATAGCCTTGACTAGACGAACCTTTGTTAGCAAAGTAATGTCTCTGCTTTTGAATATGCTATCTAGGTTGGTCATAACTTTCCTTCCAAGGAGTAAGCGTCTTTTAATTTCATGGCTGCAGTCACCATCTGCAGTGATTTTGGAGCCCCCTAAAATAAAGTCTGACACTGTTTCCACTGTTTCCCCATCTATTTCCCATGAAGTGGTGGGACCGGATGCCATGATCTTCGTTTTCTGAATGTTGAGCTTTAAGCCAACTTTTTCACTCTCCACTTTCACTTTCATCAAGAGGCTTTTGAGTTCCTCTTCACTTTCTGCCATAAGGGTGGTGTCATCTGCATATCTGAGGTTATTGATATTTCTCCTGGCTGTAATAATATTTACCAATTTCACAACAGAAAATACACTATGGATTTAGGCAATTTTTATTACTAAAAGGTGGAGAAGGCAATGGCACCCCACTCCAGTACTCTTGCCTGGAAAATCCCATGGACGGAGGAGCCTGGTAGGCTGCAGTCCATGGGGTCGCTAAGAATCAGACACGACTGAGCGACTTCACTTTCACTTTTCACTTTCCTGCATTAGAGAAGGAAATGGCAACCCACTCCAGTGTTCTTGCCTGGAGAATCCCAGGGATGGAGGAGCCTGATGGGCTGCCGTCTATGGGGTCACACAGAGTCAGACATGACTGAAGCGACTTAGCAGCTGCAGTAGCATTACTAAAAGGTGAATCCCAATGAATTACTGGTATTTACTTTCTTGTCATCCAGAAATTTTCTGTAAGAATTTGTTGACACATTTTCTTCAGGAAACAGCATAGTATTGTAGTTAAGAGAAAGTACTTCAGGCAGTCAAATCCACCCTTCTCATTCCAAACCTGGTTCACTATCTGTGTGGCCTTATGTGGTTGTTTAACCTTTTTGTGCCTCAGTATCCTTTCCTGTAAAGTAGAGAAAATGATAGTATCTGCTTGTAGAATTCTTTTAAGAATTGCTTAAATTTAATCATATACAGGAACACCCTTGATATTTATAGGATCTAGAACAAGAATACAAAGGAAGGCTCAAGTATCATAAATCTAAATATTTAAAAGTTATTGAAATGATAATAAACTATTAAATAAAATATGCTATCTCTTATCTTGCAAATGTACCTTCATAAGGATGTGGGTGACATGTCTGGGCTTAGAATTCTGCACTCCTCAAAGTCCTGCTCTGGCACATGGTGGCATGAGAACTAGCCCCAGGTCTGCAGTCTGACCTCCTCCCCCTTGCATCATTGGCTCATTCCACACCCTGAGGGCTTCTTATGGTTGTGTGTGGTCACCTGGACTGCATGCCAAAGCTCCAGTAACACCCAATAGTCACCCCTGGGCCACTCATCAGCACTATACTACACCAGCTCTGCACTACACCAAAGTGTAGAACCTCTTCAGAAGGATGGATCCAGGGAAGATCACCACGCAGGCTGGGATGTGCTTGCGGGCAGGGAGTTCTGGGAAGCAGGATACCTAAAGGTCAGTCTGAAAGAGAGTTGTGGGCTTCCGCTCAGCTGTGGACTCATTTGCTCTATGGAGAGGGATGCAGCCATAGAAGGCAAAAAAAAAAAAAAAAAAAAAAATGCCCAGGACCCACAGCTGAGGCCCCTCTTGCCCAGATCTAAAGGCAGCATAGGACATTAAAAAAAAAAAGAAAAGAAAAGAGCTCTATTACATTCTTTTCTGTTTTCAATATTATGCTCTTTTCTGTTTTCAAGGTATCTACCACAAATTGTGAAATTAGTTTATGTTATATCCTACCATACTTTATTCAGTCTAATCATTCTCATCATTAAATGCTATTTTTAATTTTCTTCTTATAACCAGAAGTCTACTTTGGGTTTCAAAGATAATCATTCTATCTCCTACAAAAATCACTGATAAAAGTTATACCAAAAAAAGAAACCACTGAAAATGCCCAGTAACACTGTCAAATATAAAATAGTCAAATGTTAGAAAATAAAAAAAGAAGAACAAAAAAGAAAAGGGAGCATCTAAACTTTACCTAAATGCAAAAGAAACTGTAGTATTGCATCTGCTCTAGGCGTTATGAATTCACTTGTTACAGTGCAACTATGATTAAAGAGGCTGAGGGCCTGCACCCAGCTGCTGTGTCTGCACCTAGCCTGGGACTAAAAACAACAGTCTGACTCAAATATCTCACAGGGCTGCATCGGTCAAACACATGAATAAACATCCACAATAAAAACAAAGACAATGCAAAATCAAAATTGATATAGAGCAAGAAACCTCTGATCAAATATATTTTTATAAGTACTTAAATGTTCAACAACAATCACAGGAGCTTTGTTCTCAGCTTAACATACAACAGATGACTTAACCCAGCAGCACCTCTTGATACCACTTAGTCTCCAATATCCAAAATTTCTTATTACATGCATTTTTTGATAACAAAAAACATTTCCCATTTTACTATCAGAGTAGACAGGCCCAGGAGCACTGACTGTATTCCATGAAGCACGCATGTGCTCACATCTTGCCCTGGTACCTGTCAAGGTTCTTTGTTGTTGTTCAGCCTCTCAGTCACGTCCGACTCTTTGCAACCCCATGCCGTGCAGCACACCAGTCTTCCCTGTCCTTCACCAACTCCCAGAGCTTGCTCAAACGTATGTCCATTGAGTCAGTGATGTCATCCAACCATCTTGTCCTCTGTCACTCCCTTCTCCTCCTACCTTCAATCTTTCCCAGCGTCAGGGTCTTACCTAATGAGTCAGTTCTATGCATCAGGTGCCCAAAGTATTAGAGCTTCAGCTTTAACATCAGTCCTTCCAAGGAATATTGAGGACTGATTTTATTTAGGATTGACTGGTTGGATCTCCTTGAAGTCCAAGGGACTCTGAAGGGTCTTTTCCAATACCACAATTTGAAAGCATCAATTCTTTGGCACTTAGCCTTCTTCATGGTCCAACTCTCACATCCATACATGACTACTGGAAAAACCATAGCTTTGACTATATGGACCTTTGTCAGCAAACTGATGTCTCTACTCTTTAATATGCTATCTTGGTTTTTCACAGCACTGTCAAGGTAAGGCAGTGGCTTAGTATGACCAGCAGAGGCCTCCCGAGAAGCCAGGCAGCACTCTGACATGTAGAGTAAGGTACAGTAGTCTTTGTGATGAGACAGTTTGGTGCTTCCGCACTCAGTGATGGCTCATCTCAGCAATTGTCCAGTTTACCCCAGGTGCTGAAAATTCGTGACAGAGACAGGAATATCAACCTGATCTTATTACAGCAAGATGCTTTGAACTTTCTGCTCTTAACCTTGTTTCTAGCTTGTAGTGATGAAGGTAACTATTTATTCCACTGATTTGCATATTAATTACAGTTTTTAAATGCTGAATTATTATTTTTGATTGCATTTATATTAATGTTTGGAGAGTGTGCTTAGAATCTCCAATGAATTCTTTGGTTTCACTGAACAGTTTTATAACCTAGGGTCTCACCTATCCTTCATACTGTCACCAGGTTGACTGTAAACCAGACACCCCTGCTTAAAAATTTGGCTTGAAAATAAAGTCTAAACTACTTAAAGGAAATTGCAGAACTACTGTATCTAATTCTATATTTCTACTATCCTCTGCAATAAACTCTTCTCCTCTTAGCAGACCTCTTGTAATGGACTCATCTTCCCCACTCTTTGCTTGGGACATTCTGCCTTGATTATTCTCAGCATTAGTTGGATGAAAATAGAGTGGAACTCAAGTCCAAGAGAAGTTTCTAACATGACTGAGGCAAAAGACATTCATGCTCTTGGAAGGATTACTAGGTCAATACAAATAGAGACTCCACTGCCTGGGATGATCTGATTCGGTCAGATTAGAGACTACAGAAAGCTAAGACTCTGTGTGATGGTGGAAGGCCTTGAATGCTTGTATTCTCCTTAGTATTATCTGAGGGAGAAAAGAAATGAAAAGCAATGCAACTTATTCTGAGGGCAAGGTGGTTATTTGCTTCTACTTATGGATTATTTATTAAATTTTGTTCTTGACTGCAGTTAAATTGGTGAGACTGGCAGCGTCATTGGTTGGGGAAAGTCTGCTAGTCTTACCTGGAGCATTCAGCTCCATAACTGTTCCTTAAAAAGGTTTTTTGCCATTTTGTTCCATAATAAGCTATTCTCAAACTCTGGCAATCACCATCAACAGAACACTGATAATTTCTATTTTGATAATTCTATGAAATGAATGTAGATGTGTTGAGAAAAACAAAACTATTACCTCTGAGTGTACATCTATAATTCAATTGACCACATCTTACTGTTTCTGATCAAAAATTTAGTATATCTTGTCATTTTCTTTCCTGTTGTGGGAAAAATTCATAAACATGCCCTGTTCAATCAAGAAAATCTGTAGCAATTAATGAGAATATGAGTCCTTTGAGAATCTGAATTCAGCTATAATATAATGTGATAAATATCAAGCCATCTCATAAGATTACTGGGAGGATTCCCTAAAATAAGACGTATGTAGTGCATCAGTGATGGTTTAATTTTTTAGAATTATGCTTATTTTTATTCTAGCAAGTTCATTAAAACTTGCTTCAAGTCTTCAATCCTGTTTAAATTATATAGTATAAATTAATAAATACTCACAACAAAATAAGTATAATATCTAAGAGTTGATACACGAATTCCTCTTACAAAAGAAACTGTTCTTGATAAACTCCTGGATTATAGAAGATAAGACCCAGGAACTCATGTGGCCCCCTTGCCTTATTCATTGTTGCATCATTGAGTGCTTAGTATTAGGCATTGAAGTTATAGCAACAGACAAAACAGATAAAGCCATTGTTCTCACAAAGTTAACGTTCTACTAGGGGAAGAGACACACACGCGCGCGCCTAACGTCAAGGAGTCATTTGTGCCATGAAGCAAATAGTGCAATAAGACAGAAAATAACTAAATAGGGGACAGGGCTTAGGATGGGTAGGATGGTCACAAAAGGCATCTTTGAAGAGGTAACAATTGAATCAAGATCCAAATGAGGTGACATGACAGGTAAATAGAATTGGAAGCAGAGCAAAGAACAAATTCAAAGGATCTGATTTGAGAATGGATGTAGCAAGTTGTTGAGGCACCAGGAAGGCCAGGGTGGCCAGAACTTAGGGTGTAAAGAACTTTGGACTTTATTCTAAGAGCAGCTCTTTTTCTCATAACCATATAGGAGTGACTCAGTTATTTTGAAAGAGATAACAAAATGATTTCTTTAAATGAATCCATAGAATATTCATCAGAAGGACTGATGCTGAAGCTGAAGCTCCAATACTTTGGCCACCTGATGAGAAGAACTGACTCACTGGAAAAGACCCTGATGCCAGGAAAGACTAAAGGCAGGAGGAAAAGGGGACAACAGAGGATGAGATGGTTGGATGGCATCACTGACTCAATGGACATGAGTTTTAGCAAGCTCTGGGAGTTGGTGATGGACTGGGAAGCCTGGTGTGCTGCAGTCTGCTGCTACTGCTGCTAAATCGCTTCAGTCGTGTCCAACTCTGTGCGACCCCATAGACGGCAGCCCACCAGGCTCCCCCGTCCCTGGGATTCTCCAGGCAACAACACTAGAGTGGCTTGCCATTTCTTTCTCCAGTGCATAAAAGTGAGAAGTGAAACTGAAGTCGCTCAGTCGTGTCTGACCCTTAGCAACCCCATGGACTGTGGCCCACCAGGCTCCTCGGTCCATGGGATTTTCCAGGCAAGAGTACTGGAGTGGGGTGCCATTGCCTTCTCCGTGCTGCAGTCTAGGGGGTCACAAAGAGTTGGACATGACTGAGTGAGTGAACTGACTGATGTGCTAAATTTTAAATAATTTATTTAAATTGAATTAAATTAAACAGTACTGCAATACTAAAATGAAAGAATAGTCATTCCCACTAACCCAGTACCTCTTCCTGAAAGGAACCAGTATTATCATTTGGTGTATTCTTCCAGTTCAAAATATAGTTATTTACCTCCAAAAATAGAAACATATCATAGACATCATTTTGCATCCTGATTTTTTATACTTCGTAATATCTCTTAGAAATTTTTCCTTTCAAGGATGTACTTGTTTTCATTATTTTTAAATGACTGCTGTATGAATGTTTAAATCATTTAAGTCACACTGGATGGATTATCTTAGTCAATTTAATTGGGTTGTAATATAGGAAGCTTTATTTTTAATTTTTGCTGTTACAATGTTTGTGTGTGCATTCTCAGTTGTGTCTGACTCTTTGAAACCCCATGGACTGATCCCACCAGGCTCCTCTGTCCATCTGATTCTCCAAGCAAGAATACCGGAATGGGTTGCCATTTGTTCCTACAGGGGATTTTCCTGACCCAGGGATGGAACCCATGTCTCCTGCACTCCTGTATTGACAGGCAGATTATTTACCACTGAACCACTTGAGAAGCCCATTACAAACAATACTGTTATTTAAATCTTGGAATGTATATATAAATTAATGAATTTATTCCAAAGCACACTTCTACAGGGACTGAAGGACTGGTGGAAATTCCTATCAAGAAAGATGGCTGAAGGGATCAGGGTGGCCTTATACTAAATGTAGAGTCATTATTCTTGCAGCAGTGTAAATGCTTTGCCCTCTTAATCTTCCCCATCCCAATATGCCAAAAAGTTCTCTACATTCATGAGTGTTTCATTTGCAAGGGCTGCATTTTTGTTTTGTGGATAAAGAATAGCTCAGAGTATAAATTTAAAATGATATGGTGGATATAAAAGACAGGAAACATAGAAACTCAGACAGAGGGTGGAGGAAGAGTAACCATTAAGAACTTAAGCTACCTGGATTTTACTGACATTTGAAAAATGTTTCCTCCTTCCACAAGGTGGGTATCAAGATTCAAGGCAATCTTATCTAGATCTCATGGAAGACAAGGTGGCCCCACCTGACATCTGGGTTACATATTTAATGCCCAAACATCCAAGGAGGAGGGAATCAATCAAACTAACTCTTTTGATTTCACGTAAACAAAATAACAAACTGATGGACTGATTGCTTCACTTGTTTTGGATTTATATATACACAACTACATACCAGTGATGAAAAATAAAACATCATCTTCAAACTCAGAACAATAGACAAGACTGTATTCTATTGTTCATAGCAATCAATGTTATAAAGAATAATGTATCTACTAAAGGTATTCTTCACATTTTGCAAGGTACCAAAAAGAACATTAATTATAGGCAAATAATCATCACTTATCCAGAACACAAATAGCTTCATTCATAATTGTGGCTTCTTTGCTTTTCTTCCTTCAATCTATAGTGTGGTACTTTATTGTTTGTTCTTATCTCCCCAATAGAGTAAGCTGAAAAAGAGGAATAGAAACCTATATCAATATTTTCTGCCCAACTAAATGTTTAAGGGCAATACCAATATTTCTACTACATAAATTAGGGATTTCCATGTGTTTTAGTCAGATTTTAATTTAGTTTAATCTAATTTAATTTCTTAAAAACAAATGCTTTTTCAGCTATCAAAAATGAGCCAATTATTAAATATGTCCCTATATAAATTAGAAAGATATTCAATAGCATCTACTTGTCTCTGCTTATAAAAATCTTTACACATTCACTGTGGAAAATATAAATATATACAACAAAACCTGGATGTTTTCTGCTTATTTGTAGTGTCTATATTTCTGTACTATTTTGAAAAATACACTCTGAATAAATCACATGGATATTAAGCTAAAATGTGGATTACCAAATTAAGTTATAAAATATACTCCTGTAAATGCCCTCTAATAATTATAAATATAGAATTATATAACTATACTCCCATCCAAAATCAGAAAAAAAAGACTAATCTTCCTTTCAGCCTTTTCTAATTCCCATGGCTTCAATTATCATCTATTCAAAACATATATCTGATATAGATTCCTCTTCTGGATTGTAGATCTGCCTATCCAACTGTCTGCTAGAAATATCTGTTTAGATTTCTCAAGTACACCTCAAAGTCAGCAAGTTGAAACCACCATAAGAAAGCTATTTCACCCGAAAACATTTCTTTCCTTAAATATTTCTCATTGTAGTTAAGGGTGATACCATCTATGTATCCAATTGATCAAGCCAATTACCTTCTTTCCATTTCTTTCACTCTTAATATACAATCACTGTCTTATTTAATTTGCCTCCTAAATATTTTTTTGTTTCATTACACTTTTTTCCATCCTCTCTGTTTCTCCCCTAAGATCACTACTTCTTTCACCTGGGTGACACAGTCCACGTGAATGGGCTACTGGGTTATAGCTTAGGCAACATTTGGAGGCCTTCTAGCCTCAGCTTGTATCATCTTCCTCTCAAACTCTACTCGCTAGCATATTAAACATCTTTTAGCTCCTTAACATTTCATATTCTCTTATCTTGGAGTCACCAGACTATCTGTACTCTTTGCCTAGTGTACAGAGCACAGATAAATAATATATGTAGCATATATATACATTACAGCATAAATCATTACTTATGCTATACATGAATACACACACACACACATATATATATATATATATATACATGCCATGAAAGTAAAAGTGTTAGCTGCTCAGTTGTTTCCGACTTTTTGTAACCCCATGGACTGTAGCCCACCAGGCTCCTCTGTCCATGGAATTCTCCAGGCAAGAACACTGGAGTGAATAGCCATTCCCTTCTCCAGAGGGTGTTCCCAATCCAGAGACCGGACCTGGGTCTCTGGCACTGCAGGCAGATTCTTTACCGTATGAGCCACCAGGGAATACACATAATTTTCTCTGAGACACTACTTTTTATCATCACCTCTCTTATCACCATCACGGTTGAGTTGAGTTTTCCACTGATACAATCCCAAAACATCTGTTACTTTCTAATCGGAAAATATATTACTTTTATTATAGTTACTCATTTGCCTGATTACGCCCTCCAGCTGCATCAAAGATGTGTATTTTTTTTTTTATTACTATGGCTCCAATATCTAGCACTACCAATATTCCAACTACCAGAGTAGGCAGAAGAAATATTTCCTAAAGGCAAGAATTAATGAATCAATAAATATATGCTAATATTTCATGCAAAAATATGATAATACAAGGGTCATGACTATTCAAATCAAGAATTATGTTTAAGTAGGAGATATTTATAGAGTTAATGTCATTATTCTTGTTCCACCTGTAAGGTAAAATGTAGTGCTTATTCTTTATTTTGAAAAGCTGAATTATTAACACTGCCTCTGTAAGTAAAAAGGCTTAAGGAAAGACTGGGATCCATGATCCATGGTGTGTGTTATGGCCATTTTGGACATGACAGCTCAACTTTAACTGAACACAGCCAGACAACTCTCAAGGCTAAAATCTTAAGTTGTCAGCAAATTGTTTTCCAAAAGAATAATTACTACTGCAGCGAAATCATGTAAATAAAAAATGGAAAGCCATGACAGGTCATCTAATCTCTCCTGTGAGAATACTCTCAGATGTTGGCCTCAATGATCTTCAGGGTGAATTTTAAGTACAACCAGTAATGTAAATCCTACCTTTACCCTCGGGAGGCTGTTGTGCAAACCAAAAGTTTTCATTGCTTCTACTTGGATGAAATATTTTATAATTTGTCTTTTTCTTGGTGTGTTCATTTTAGTCTAGCTCTCTGGTGCCTCTATCTTTTTAGGTTTCATAAATAAAAATAAGTGATGAGACAATCTTAGAGCAATAGTTTTCATTCAACTAACAAACCAGTTGCAAGCAGCAAAAGCACCCTTTCCATTTAAAGGTATACCTAATGGTGACAATATTTTTTTTCTATTCTAGGTTTAGTATGTTTTTATTTCATTCTATTGATGTTTAAAAGTTGAAAGGGGTGAATAAGTCAGAATTTATCACTCCAGTAGGTTAAACCTTAAATAAAGAACAGAAATGGTATGAACCTAACAGAAGCAGAAGATATTAGGAAGAGGTGACATTAATACAGAATACACAGAAGAACTGTGCAAAAAATATCTTCATGACCCAGATAACCACGATGATGTGATCACTCACCTAGAGGCAGGCATCCTGGAATGCGAAGTCAAGCAGGCCTTAGGAAGCATCACTAAGAACAAAGCTAGTGAAGGTGATGGAATTTCAGTTGAGCTATTTCAAATCCTAAAAGATGATGCTGTGAAAGTGCTACACTCAATATGCCAGCAAATTTGCAAAACTCAGCAGTGGTCAAAGGACTGGAAAAGGTCAGTTTTCATTCCAATCCAAAAGAAAGGCAATGCCAAAGAATGCTCAAACTATGACACAATTGTACTCATCTCACACGCCAACAAAGTAATGCTTAAAATTCTCCAAACCAGACTTCAACAGTACATGAACCATGAACTTCCAGATGTTCAAGCTGGATTTTGAAAAGGCAATGGAACCGAATTGCCAACATCTGTTGGATCGTCAAAAAAGCAAGAGAGTTCCAGAAAAATATCTACCTCTGCTTTATTGACTATGACAAAGCCTTTGACTGTGTGGATCACAACAAACTCTGGAAAATTCTTAAAGAGATGGGAATGCCAGACCACCTGACCTGCCTCCTGAGAAATTTGTATGCAGGTCAAGAAGCAACACTTAGAACTGTACATGGAACAACAGAATGGTTCCAAATAGGGAAAGGAGTACGTCAAGGCTGTATATTGTCACCCTGCTTATTTAACTTATAAGCACAGTACATCATGCAAAATGTCAGGCTGGATGAAGCACAAGCTAGAATCAAGATTGCCAGGAAAAATATCAATAACCTCAGATATGCAGATGACACCACCCTTATGACAGAAAGTGAAGAAGAACTAAAGAGCCTCTTGATGAAAGTGAAAGAGGAGAGTGAAAAAAAGTTGGCTTAAAACTCAATATTCATTCATCGAACCTAGACTGGTGATCTATTTCATATATGGTAACATACATGTTTCAATGTTATTCTCTCAAATCATCCCACCGTCACCTTCTCCCACAGAATCCAAAAGTCTGTTCTTTACATCTGTGTCTCTTTTTTGTCTCACATATAGAATCATCATTGCCATCTTTCTTAGTTCCACATATATGTGTTATTATACTGTATTGGTGTTTTTCTTTCTGACTTACCTCACTCTGTAAAATAGGCTCCAGTTTCATCCACCTCATTAGAACTGATTCAAATGCATTCTTTTTAATAGCTGAGTACTATTCCATCGTGTATATGTACCATAGCTTTCTTATCCATTCATCTACTGATGGACATCTAGGTTGCTTCCATGTCCTGGCTATTATAAACAGTGCTGCGATGAACATTGGGATACATGTGTCCCTTTCATTTCTGGTTTCCTTGGTGTGTATGCCCAGTAGTTGGATTGCTGGGTCATATGGGGCACTCAGGGCCAGTGCACTGGTACAACCCTGAGGGATGGGATGAGGAGGGAGGTGGGAGAGGGGTTCAGGATGGGGGACACATGTACACCCATGGCTGATTCATGTGAATGTATGGCAAAAACCACTACAATATTATAAAGTAATTATCCTCCAATTAAAATAAATTAATTAATTTACCAAAGAAAAAAAACCCACCTCATATTCAGAAAACTAAAATCATGGCATATGGTCCCATCACTTCATGACAAATAGATGGGGAAACAATGGAAACAGTGACAGACTTTATTATTATTTTTTTTGCTCCAAAATCACTTCAGATGGTGGCTACAGGCATGAAATTAAAAGACACTTGCTCTTTGGAAGAAAAACTATGACCAACCTAGACAGCATATTAAAAAGCAGAGACATTACTCTGCCGACAAAGGTCCATCTAGTCAAAGCTATGGTTTTTCCAATAGTCATATATAGATGTGAGAGATGAACTATAAAGAAAGCTGAACACTGAAGAATTGATGCTTTTGTACTATGGTGTTGGAGAAGATTCTTGACAGTCTCTTGGACTGCAAGGAGATCCAACCAGTCAATTCTAAAGAAAATCAGTCTTGAATATTCTTTAGAAGGACTGATGCTGAAGCTGAAACTCCAATACTTAGGCCACCTGATGCGAAGAACTGACTCATTGGAAAAGACCTTGATGCTGGGAACGATTGAAGGCGGGAGGAGAAGGGGACAACAGAGGATGAGATGGTTGGATGGCATCACTGACTCAATGGACATGAGTTTGAGCAAGATCTGGGACTTGGTGATGGACTGGGAAGCCTGACGTGCTGCAGTCCATGGGGCTGCAAATAGTTGGACACGACTGAGCAACTGAACTGAACTGAAACTTCAAGAGACTCTTTAGGTTCATTTGCTGTAATGCAAAGAATTTTAATGAAATATTGTTTAATTAAACAAGGTTTCTGCTGGATCTGGAAAATCTGGGGATTATATAAAATGTTATGAAATTTATTTTTGTCTATTTGCTCAACATTTTAATCTTATTTTCCTTGAGAACCTTGCCAGTATCTTCTCAAGACATTATCCTTACATCTGATTAAATCAATCTTTGGTTCAATGGATAAGGCAATACTGGCTTTTTCTTCTGCAACATTTCCCAAACATTAGTCTTCAGTGTACCAATTACCTGAATGTGTGCATATTTTATACTACTATACAATATGTTTCTTGAGATAATGGTACTTGTTTGCATTCAAACGTATTTAAGTAGTATTTATGTCATTTAATCACTTCATCCCCTAATATATGCAAATGAATGCATTTTAAAACATTATTGCATAACTTCTAAAATTATCTTGTAGCTACAATTTGGAAAAGCTCTTCTATGTTATTTCATGATAAATCTTGGGGAGAGGCAGATTCTGAGATGGACATGTTCCTCATCAACCATTGCCACCAGACCACCATCTTCACAGATGCCGAGGACCGAAAGTGCAGTGGTTGTATGAGGACAATCAACTTCATGACAGAGCAAGACATTGCATGAGTGTGACTTCACCCGCCAGACAGCACAGCCTCAGGCCCCAGCCACTGTGGGGCTAGCCTTCTTGGCAGATGAGACATTGGAGGCTCTGTGCTTTGAGCCCTTCTCCAGCGCACCTGAGCTGCCCTATGTGAGGAAGCAGTAGAACTCAAGAAGCAAAGCCAATGAACAAGCCGTGTAGGAAGATGGTCTCCCCAGCCCTTCCCTGCCTCAGCTGTGCCCCACTAATCCCCTCTAATAAAAGAGATTTGGGTTTAAAAACATCTATAGATAATTGCCTTCTTCTTTCATAAAAGACATAAAAGAGTTATTTTCTGATAGTCTCCTTGAAATTAAAAGTCTGTATGGTGTATGCTGTTCTCTTATTACTATAAAATTAATTTAACTTAAACAAACAAAAAAATTAATTTAACTTAAACAAATATAGAGAAATCACAAGCATTATTTATAAAAATTAAAAGATTAGTTTTATTTCTTTGATACATTTCTAATAGAGGTACTACCAAACTTACTTTAATAAGAAATAAGATGTATCATTAATAATGTCTAAAATATTTAAAATATTCTATTTTATTGGCACTAGTTATTCCCTAAATATTATGCACTAATACTTTTTTACATAACATTTTCAAAATTCAACTGAAGTAAACATAAATTCTAAATTAGATATTGATTCATATGAACTCATATTTTGATCTGTTTTCTTTGGGTTCTACATCTGGTACCTCTGGAAACACTTCTACTTGAATATTATTGAGAAAACTAGTCTTTACCAACCAATAAATAGAGATTTATAAAACTTCACCATTATAAAAACCTGCTGCAGTTATCCTCCAACTGGATTCATTGCCATCTATTATTTGTGTTTATGATCTTTTAGCCAGTTCTCAATCCATGTGACTCTGTTCTCATCCAAAACAATTATAATTAATTTGCAACTAAACGTTCATGATCCACTGTTTCAAATGCTTCACTGAAGCCCAAATACATGACGTAGACTCCATCCTCTTCTCCAGTTAGTTTTGTAACTCTCTCAAACAAGTCTATCATCACGGTCAGGCATGATTTGTTCATTATAGACCATGGTGTGTAAGGTTCGAAATTCCCTTGTCTTCTAACTGCTTACAGATTGCCCTTCAAAAGTTTATTCATTCCTTCACTCTATATTGAACTAATGCTTGGTTGTGTGTAAACCTTTGCTTTATTTGGGCATGTTTATAAAGAAGAAAAACTGAAGGAGAGTAACTTGTAGAATCATTGTAATTGATCTTTGCAAATTATATAACACTTAAATGAAGAGCTTTGGGATCTTGGTCTTTTTTTTTATATTCCCTTAAGTTTACATAAAATCTTTTTCATGAGAATTACTAAGGAGTTCAGCATTATTAATTTGTGGGTACTTACATTTTCAAAGGACTATGAAACTAGGCTAATTAGAGAAGTGTTTTTGGCTCAGAGGGTTCATGTAATAAAGCAATAGATTTCATCATGACTCAAATAGAAAATGAGCTAATTGTAGGGTAGAGTGGAGTAAGTTAAAGAGGATCTAAGAATGTCTACTTGAGGGATAAAATTAATTTGTAACATTTATGTATAATATATAATTATAATTATCTGAATTTTTATAAATATTTGAATGACTGTAATATAAAACTAGTTGTAAAAATAAAAAATTTATAACCTCTAAGATTTCCTTAGTGTACCAACAGCTCACTCAACAATTATTGGTAAAATTTGCAATAAGCAATAGTTTTAATGGTATCAATTACTAATTGTATTGGCTCCAGTTTCTGTGATAGTTAAAATGCTTCATTATACATGAATAATTCTAAAGTGTAGAAAAGTTTATTCCTTTAATGTTCTGTTGACATTTGCTGATTGTATATCAAATACTTGTTGACATTTACTGATGGTTGACAATTAGAAAATCTGTTGACATTTGCTGACTTTATAGCAAATGTCTTTGTCTTAAAAAATATCACTGCTTTAAAACTTCAAAACTACTTTTCAACTTCAGAATTATTTTTATATTTTAATTTTTAATTTTTAAATTATGAAAGTATGATAACACATTTACAGAGAAGACTTGGAAAATATAGAACAAGGATACATATAGTTCCACTATATATTACAATTATTTTTTAAAGTAGATAAATTAAGATTTTTAGTTGGAGTTTCAATATCAAATATTAATAGAATGAATATGCAGAGAAGTAGAATATGGATACATTCTGTATATTCTGTATATGAATATACAGAGAAGTAGAAGTAGGATATGGTAGACCTGAAAACACTATGAACCCATTCCAAATAACTAAGATTTATACACTTTTCACACAACAGGAGGATATAAATTCTATTCACGTTCCCATAGATTGTAAACTAGGAGACACTGGAACATATCCAGGGACATAAAACAAGGTGCAAAAAATAATGGTTTAAAATTATTGAAATCATACAATTTATTCTCTTATCACATATTTTCAAGTGCAGTGTGACATTTACCAAGAGAGATCTTTGACTTAGGTATTAAAAGCCTCAGTAAAGTTAGACTGAGAAAAGCACAGAGGGTGATTGCAGAGAAGAAGGCATTTAAATGAGAAATTAACATCAAAAATGAGAAATTAATATTAAAGACACTTTACTCAAAATCCCATGTATTTCAAAATTAAATGTCTACTTTTAAATGATGAGTGTATCTAAGCTGTAACAAGGAAAAAATTAGAAAATATTTGTAATAGAATAAAAATGAAAAGAGAATTTACCAGAACTTTTTGCAGGCAGCTGAATCTGCTCAATGCAATTAAATACAATGTGGAGTCTTGAGTAAGGTATGGAAACAAATAATGGACACTAGTATAAAATTTTGTGAAATTGGAACAAAATCTGTACTTCAGTTAATAATACTGTATCACATGTTAAATTCCTGTGTTTTTTTTTTAAACATAGTATTTCTTTATAGTCTCAGAATTGAATTAAAAGTTTCAAACGTCATTCAAATTATTTTTAATTCAAAAGATAATAAATTTTCTAGACTTTTGGTAATACTAGATGCCAAAATACATGGAACTATATTGAAGTTTTGTGCAAATATAAATTAGAAATCTAGCATTCTATTCATACTAAGTCAAACAAGTGTAATCCAAGTGTCATGAATTTTTTTAACTAGAGAAAAATTCATAAATTTTCTGATATATATATATTATATTATACACATTTTAGGACTTCCCAGATGGTGCTAGTAGTAAAGAACCTGCCTTCCAATGCAGGTAGATGTAAGAGACACGGGTTTGACCCCTGGGTTAGGAAGATCCCCTGGAGAAGGAAATGGCAACCCACTCCAGTGTTTTTGACTGGAGAATCCTATGGACAGAGGAGCCTGGCCAGCTACAGTCCATGCGGATGCAATGAGTCAGACACGATTGAAGTGACTTAGCACATACATACTATACATACAAAAGCTTTTCTACTATGCTTGATAAAGGCTTGAGAAAAACAATAACAGCAAAAAAGAGACAGAGAAATTAAAAAACATAAACTAAATGAAATGTGAGCACTGAATATGAAATAGAAAAAGTGAAATAAACTGGATAAAATAAAAGATCATCATATAGTCCAGTTGTTTTTAAACATTGCTGCTCATTAGAAACACATCTGGAGCTTTGGAGAACAGCAATACCTGGGCATTTGCATTTTTCAAAAAGAATCCAAGATAATTCTGTTATGCATCTGGATTTTAAAAAGTGATTATAAATTTTTCTATTAAATGGTAGTTTTAGCAATATAGAATTCTATTATTTTCTACTGACCAGTAATGATTCACTTGATAATCTTATCAAGTGAATAATAGTTACATAATCACAATACTAAGAGAAGTTTATCAATTTTCAAAATCAATAGCCAGACAAAATATAAAAGATCATTATAATTTCAAGCCATAATGGAAACATGATTAACCTAACAATATAAAATAATTATATATAATTTGAGGGGTTCAGTAGAGTGATGTGGTAAGTGGAAGTGCATACACGCACTTGTTATCTACTGCCCAGACAGTCTATGTCTTTTGGTTGGTGCATTTAATTCATTTATAGTTAAGGTATATGTATTCCTATTACCATTATCTTAATTGTTTTAGGTTTATTTTGTGTTGGTCTTTTCCTTCTCTTGTGTTTCCTGCCTAGAGAAGTTCCTTGAGTATTTGTTGCAAAGCTAGTTTTGCGGTGCTAAATTCTCTTCACTTTTGCTTCTCTGGAAAGCTTTTGACTTCTCCATCAAAAATGAATGTGAGTCTTGCTTGGTAGAGTATTCTTTGTTGAAGGTTCTTCCTTTTCATCACTTTAAAAATATCATGGCATTCCCTTCTAGATTGTACAGTTTCTGTTGAGAAACTTTATGTGAGTTCTCTTGTATTTTATTTGTCGTTTTTCCCTTTTTCTTTTTAATATTTTATCTTTGTCTTTATCTTTTTTTTTTTTTTTTGTAATTTTCATTACCATGTGTCTTGCTGTGTTCTTCCTTGGGTTTATTCTCCCTGGGACTCTCTGTGTTTCCTAGACTTTGTTGACTATTTCCTTTCCCATAATAGGGAGGTTTTCAGCTATTATTTCTTCAAATATTTTCTCAAATCCTTTCTCTCTTCACTTCTCCTTTTTGTGACCCCTCTAGTATGAATGTTGGTATGTTTAATGTTGTCCCAGAGGTCTCTTAGGCTGTCTTCATTTATTTTTTATTCATTTTTGTATATTTTGTTCTGTGGCAGTGATTTCCACCATTCTGTCCTCCAGGTCAGTTATTCTGGTATTGATTCTTTCTAACGTATTGTTGGGGTTCCCAAGTGGCTCAGTGGTAAAGAATATGCCTGCCAGGTGGCTCAGTGGTAAAGAACTGGTCTGCCAGGAAGGAGAGATGAATTAGATCCCTAGGTTGAGAAGATACCCAGGAGAAGGAAATGGCAACCCACTCCAGTATTCTTGCCTGGAATATCTATGGACAAAGGAGCCTAGAAGGCTATAGCCGATAGGATAGCAAAGAGTCAGATGCAACTTAAAGACTAAACAACAGCAATAGAGTACTGTTCATCTCTGTTTACCTGTGCTTTGGTTCTTCTAGGTCTTTGGTAAATATTTCTTGCACCTTCTCAATCTTTACCTCCATTCTTTTTTTCGAGATTCTGGATCATCTTCACTATCAATATTCTAAATTCTTTTTCTGGAATTTTGCTTATCTCCACTTCATTTGGCTATATTTATGGGATTTTATCTTGTCCCTTCATCTGGGACAAAACCCTCTGCTTTTTCATCCTTTTTAACTTTCTGTGATGTGGTTTTGGTTCTAGCAGCTGCAGGATTGTGATTCATCTTGCTTCTTCTGTCTGCCCTTTGGTAGGTGAGGCTGAGTCTTGTGCAATCTTCTTGATGGGAAGGACTGGTGATTAGAAAAACTGGGTTTTGCTCTGGTGGGCAAGGCCACGCTCACTAAAATTTTAATCCAATTATCTGCTGATGGATGGGGTTGTGCTCCCTTCCTGTAAGTTGTTTGGCTTGAGGTGACCCAGCCCTGGGGTCTTTGGGCTCTATGGTAGGGTTAATGGTGACCTCCAAGAGGACTTACACCACGGGGCCTCCTCTAGGACTGCTGTTGCCAATGCCCCCATTCCCACAGAGAGACACGCTGACCCACACCTCCACAGGATCCTCCAACACTTACAGGTAGGTCTGGTTCAGTCTCCTGAGGGGTTGCTACTCCTTTCCTCCGGGTCTTGGCATGAACAAGATTTTGTTTGTGCCCTCCAGTAGTGGGGTCTCTGTTTCCTCTTGCCCAGTGGAAGTCCTATAATCAAATTCCACTGGTCTTCAAAGTCAGATTCCCTGGGGATTACCAGTACCTTTGCTGGATCCCCAGGCTGGGAAGCCTGATATGAGGCTCAGAAGCTTCACTATGGTGGGAAAACGTCTTTGGTATTATTTTTCTCCAGATTGTGGTGGGTATGGGATTTGATTTTATCATGTTTGCACACCTCCTGCCATCTTGTTGTGGCTTCTTCTTTGTCTGTGGATGTGGGGTATCTTTTTTTGGTGGGTTCCAGTGTCCTCCTGTGGATGGTTGCTCAATAGCTAGTTGCAATTTTTGTGCTCTCACAAGAGAAGATGAGCTCACATCCTTCTACTCTGCCATCTTGAACTGAACTCAGAATTATGAAGTCTGAGAAATTGGCTGCTAAGTCACTTCAGTCGTGTCCAACTCTGTGCGACCCCATAGACAGCAGCCCACCAGGCTGCCCCGTCCCTGGGATTCTCCAGGCAAGAACACTGGAGTGGGTTGCCATTTCCTTCTCCAATGCAGGAAAGTGAAAAGTGAAAGTGAATTCGCTCAGTCGTGCCCAACCCTCAGTGACCCCATGGACTGCAGCCTTCCAGGCTCCTCCGTCCATGGGATTTTCCAGGCAAGAGTACTGGAGTGGGGTGCCATTTCCATAATATATGTCCTTTCTGTTCAGGATAATTTAATAACATGTTTGTAAGTTATAATATTTAAAACAGCATTTGCAAATTGAATATCCATGTTTAAAATGCTTTTGCAAACATCTTGCTTTCCCAGTTACCAAAATTATTATTTTTAAAATGAAAACACATTAAGTATATTGTCTTATCCTGATCCAAATCAGTAAGAAAGTATTTACATTTATAATTGAAGAAAGTTCTTATTTTTTTAAGTCTGATTAATATCTAAAAGAGTTCTAGGCTAGGACTTGGCCACTAAGGGGCCTGGCAATTTAAATTTAAGCAGACATATAACTGGTAATGGGGCAGGAGGTGTATGTTCATGGACAATCAAAGAAAAAGGAAAACATTTTATTGTTTTCCAATTCTAATTTCTGGAAAATTCTGTGAAATTGTAAATGGGAAACAAACAAATTTTTGTGAGTTGAAGTACATATGATTTAAAGGCTAACTGGCCTGTGATATTGGAACAGTGTAGAAGAAATTGAGCACAATGTTTTTAATAGAAAAATTATCTGTAACACTTTCTATTTCAAGGGTTGGTTCCCTTCAAATTTGCTTACTGAGAATGCGTTTGTTTATCCCTTCATAATTTAAATAAAAACACATATTAAAAAGAGATTTCAAATCTCAAAAAAATTTAATCCTTATTTTCAATATTTACTGATGAGAACTCTTTTTATTTTATAAAGGCTCTTCTTATTGTTCTGATAGAAACATTTGACAGTTAAGTATTTTGCACTGAATGTAATGTGTTTAATGTAGTCACATGAATGAACACACCATATTAGCTACATGACAATTCAATTAAAAAAAAATTGACAATGACCATGATTTGCTTAAAACATTAGATCCCAATGCAGGTAAAACGGCCCTTCCCTGCTTTGTTCACCTCAACTTCATGTACCTAGAGGCACTCAGTGTGTCTTCACTGGCTACATTTAACTCGGAAAGTTTAAATTTTTACATTTTTTTCCACATAGGGGAAAACCTACATTTGAATCTACATAATAGACACTCAAGATTCACAGAAACAAACAAACAGTCTCCCAACTAAGATATAGGTCTGATATAAATTCACAATAAAAATGTTTAAATGTTTCCAAATGAAAACTAAAAGGGCTAATATGAAAATAATGTGCTATCTTTTCTACTTCAAAGCACTCTTTATTATTTTAATTTAAGTATTTTTAATATTGTAACTTTTCTCAGGAAAATATCGTCTGTTCAGTGATGACAGGAGAAACATCTAATTTGTTCTCTGCAGATTCCTTGATATTTAGAATAATACTTGAATTGAGACATAGAAAATCCTTGGTAAGTATTTGCTGAATGAATGAATTCATGCATCAGTGTTTAACTAGAGAAGCAGAAGCAGTAGGAGATCTGCTTTAAGAGAATTGTTGCAAGGAACTGGCTTATGCAGTTGTGGAGACTGGCTAGGCACCTCCAGAATCCACTGGGGCAGGCTGTCAGGAAAGCAGTCTGGAACTCTTGGTCAGGGTCTGATACTGCTGTCCACAGATAGAATTTCTTGTTCACCAGGGAAACCTCAGATCTGCTCTTTAGGCATTTTAACTGACTGAATAGACTCACTCAGATTATCTAGGATACTTTTTCTTATCTAAAGGCAACTGTTTATAGATCTTAATCACATCTAGAAAATGCCTCCATAGAAACATCTAGATTAGTTTTTGGTTGAATAACTAGAGACTGTAATTTAGCCAAGTTGACACATCAAGAAAACATATATAAACCAAATAGGTATTACCTTTTGTTGTTAGTAGCTAACCCATCCCTGATAACTAAAAAGGGGGTAGATTGTCCTTCTAACAGGTACCATTTATGTGGCACTTATTATATGGCCTTAAGTTTATTTGATACTAAGGTTTTCATGCATATTATAACTTTCAATAATTTTAGAATCCTTAATTTTGTCCTCATTCTCCAGAGAAGAAACTTGAGGTTAAAGTTTTAAATTTTTCTAAGTTAACTATCTAGTGAGAGTTGAAAGCTAAAATATACTACTACCAAAGTCCTAACTTTTAAAAACTATAATCCTAGCATGGCATTATTAAACAAAAATATGGCATATAGAGAAAGGGAATTCTTTACTAAAGAATTTCAGTTTTACTGCAATATAATTGTTCCTTCTTCCTCCCCTCCATTGCTGTGTTCGTCTGTTACTCCTCAACATTTCTGAGAAAGTGTTGAAAGAGAATATAGGATACTTGAGATACTGATTACAAAGATATTATCATTTGTGTCTTATTACAACAGACTATTTTGAAAGCCACTAAAATGCTTTATTAGCCAACAGCAGTAGGAAAAACAAACTTTTTTCATCTGCAACTGTCAAAGCTTATGCTAAAATTATTATTGATTTCTTATTTAACTTTATTCAATGTCTGGGACTGGTTTTTAGAAATGTTCATAACTGAAAAGTAAGAACAAGATTTCAGCTCTTTAGCATGTAATAAATTATTTCTCTATAATAGTGTTTTATTCTGCTTTCTCTTTTTCTGCCTTACTACTTAGTGTTCTTATTTACATAGCTAAGACCCTAACTACCATTATGTATGACCCTTAAATGTACTCTGGTCTTCTAAATCATATAAAAATAATCAAGAGAGAGATCAAAATGCCTTTACTGATATATAATCAAATAGTATTATTATATATTACAAATTTTACTAATTATTATCCAGCCTAAATTTACAAGAGTTGGGACTTTGATAGTGAATTTGATTTGTGAACTTCATAATGAGTCTCAACCTGTTCATTATTTTTCAAACCTAAAAGTTATAATGATATCTTAAGAAATAAAGCTAGTAATTCATTTTAGCTTTTTCTTAACAAAACAAACCCTTTTATATAATATTAAACATAATTTTCTTTTATTTAATGTTAGTACTACAGTGCTAGCTGTAGTTAGCTACAGTTCTGTGACTGTCCAAGAGATAGAAATGGAAGAGAATTTGTAGAAAAGTCCAAATACAGTCCAAAAAGAAGAAAGTCCTCCCAAAAGAAAGAAAAATGAAAACAGATGCAGTGTCATCCTCCATTACGTTAGCTCGTGCATGGTTCTTGCTAAAGAACAGACATTCAATCTGCTTTGAATTATTTGTCATTTGGCTTCTTTATATTTCCATGCTTTATTTTGCATTTGTTCACTACTCATTGTGTTACACAATCTACATTCTGCAAAAATAATGTTAATATATATTCTCGCCAAGGATTGAGATGTGCATAACCAAGTTTAGAAACTACACAAACCTTGATGTTTTAGACTTTGCAACCAAACTTGATTGCTCTGGGGTCTGTGTTCACTTGCTCTTGGCCCAGTTGAATGTAAAAGTCCAATGAATTTTATTTTAAAGGGCTTGTAAAATATTCAAAAAGCTTCTTGCACATCAAATAGCTCTCAAGACAGAACATTTTGATGAGTTTAGTGTAAATGAATCAGAAACATATGGATTAAATTTACCTTAAAATACTCCTGGGTTTAAGAATTAAGAGAAAATGTGCTTGGCAAAACACATTTTGGGTTTTGCCTAACCCAGAACATTGGAAAAGTAGTTCAAGATGTTTGACGAACCCAAAACATGACTGGGTTCACCCATCCCTAATCTCCTGTGGTAATAGCAAAGGACAGGCAGACGCAGATTTTAGGTGCCTAAATCTAACTCAGGTTTTTATCATGGTTGTCCCAAACTATTGGCTAACTTGAGAATGCCTTACCTTGTCTAAAGCAAATTTGTGCTATGTGCTTTAAACAACCCCTGCTTAAGGACTGTACAATGTGTGTTTTATACAAAGGGTGTGGTTCTACATAATTGCAGCAGCTTCTATATATCCACTCAATAAAAAAAAAGAGAGAGAAATAATAAGGTTTAGGCTTACCTAGAGAATATCCCCAGTGGCTCAGTGGTAAAGAATCTGCCTGCAGTACGGGAAACCCGAGTTTGACCCCTGGGACGGGAAGATCCCAGTGAAGGGTGTGGCTGCTGCTGCTAAGTCGCTTCCGTCGTGTAGTGGAGTCCTGTACTGGAGTGGGTTGCCATTGCCTTCTCCGGAAGGGCATGGCAACCCACTCCAGTATTCTTGCCTGGAGAATCCCACGGACTGAGGAGCCTGGCAGGCTGCAGTCCATGGGGTCATAAAGAGTTGGACACAACTGAAGCAACTGAGCACACTCTCAAAGAATATCAAGAGATGCAGAGGCTTTAATATTAATCTCAATGACTATGTGTTTGAATTGAATAAAAAGTTTATCAATTATTTCTACCTCTAAAATTAATTAAAATATGCTAAAGAAGACTATGTTCAAAAAGAAGCAACACATACTATAGTAAATATTGTGAAATTTGATTTCCTTTTTCCAATTTGGTTTTATTCTTACACAAGAAATGGGCATTGAATATGAGCAAGTCATTAAATTATCTGAATATAACTTTAACCCCAAAGCAACCATTCATTCCTTATTTAGGGGAACTTCCTGAATTGCTTTACAGTTGAATTATAGCTAAATCTTTGTGAGGAAACAAATGTGAAAGAAAAAAGTTTTTTTATCTGCCATCTTCCTTCTCTTTCAGTAAACAAACAGCCAGGGAGAGATACAGATCTCACATTAATGGAAATAAACAGATTCCTATGAATTGTTGGCTCAAAGAATTTCAAGTTATAGCATAAAAACTCACATTGTAAAATTGAGCAAATCATGTAGGAATGTTGATGAACCAATTAAGATAGTGTGTTAAAGATAACATCTAAAGTGCAAACTATATGCGACTTTTTGTGACAAGTAATATATAAATGTAAGATGTATTCATGAACATTATGTTAGTAAATATAAATGACACTTTACCATACAAGTTGGAAGATTAGAAACTGCTTTTCACAAGGAATATTATTATATTATGGAGTAATGATAATCTATTTTCTGCAACATAAGAAATTACTAAGGAGGTATAAAGATCTATTTTTGCACATTTTTATACAAAAAGATTACATTTAAAAAATATGCTTTGTTTATTGTTGTTTAGTCACTAAGTTATATCTGACTGTTTTGTGACCCCATGGACTATAGCCTGCTAGGCTCCTCTGTCCATGGGATTTCCCAGGCAAGAATACTGGAGTGGGTTGCCATTTCTTCTGCCAGGGGACCTTCCCAACCCAGGGATGGAATCCATGTCTCCTGCTTTGGCAGGTGGGCTCTTAACCGCTGAGCCACCAGGGAAGCCCGATGTACTCAAATAATAGATTAGAAATAAGTAATATTTATTATCAAACAAATAACTAAAAGGTAATTTGATTCATAAAGTGCTTATATAAAAATGTAGGAACATGGAGAATATATGTATTTTAATAACAAAAAATAGAACTACAACACTTTAAGTAAGTAGTTTTCCATCAGCCTTTACTTTCTTTTTTTTTTCTTTATTTTTTTAATTCTATATTTTTTCTTTTTTTAATATAATGAATCAACCAGCCTCTACTTTCTAAAACTAAGTAACTAAACATATTCTCATCATACTAAAGGAATGTCATCAATATGTACTTAAGATGTATACTTTAATTCTAGTGTGAGTTGGTGATGGACAGGGAGGCCTGGTGTGCTGCAATTCATGAGGTCACAAAGAGTCGGACAAGACTGAGTGACTGAACTGAACTGAATACTTAGCCTTTGGATTCTTATTCACCATACAATTAACTTGATTATCCCATAGATATTTACTAAGCACCCACTATGGGCAAGACATCCATGGGGGATAGCACGGAATAATGTAAAAGAAGACAAAAATTATATTGCCTAACAGTGTAACAAGGGGTGCTATTAGAATCATTTAATTCATAGTGAGTTTATTTTGTTTAAAAAGATAAGGATATATAGAACATATTTTAATCAATATGAATTAGTGTGAATTTTGTATCATATGAAGACAATTGCACAAATGCTATGCATAAAATATTATAGTGTGTATATGAATAAATAACACAAATAAGTATAGAATGCTTAATGTTATATAACAGAACAGACATGAGGAAGGGGACTTGGTCTTAGGAGAAAGCAATTTCAAAGTTGTCTGTGTGGAAGATTGCCAATTATCTTAAAAAACCTTTGGCTACTGATGAATGATAATTACAAGGATTATAGCCTGCTTCCAGCTAAGTTGATAGAGATAAATAGAAGATATTAGCCATCTAGATGTGTGTTCCAAGGACTACATGTGGCCAAATCACTAGGAGAATTTGCTAACAAGAGCAGTTTTCTGATATTGTACTTCTGGGAGCAAAGCCCATCCATCCTAATTGTTAACACAATTTTCAAATGATTCTTAAGCACATTTAAAAACCACTATTCTAAGTTTTATCAGGAATCTTTTTTGGAAAGATGATGACAGTTTTGGCAGGTAGTCAGTGAGCAGACATTGAAAACCATTTATTCTCTTATGCTATACAAAGATACTGTAATGTGAATAACAGTGTTTTGAAAGCTTTGGGGGGCATACATTTTTGACATATGTATATTTCATACTACAGCCACTTAATAACTATATATTGACTTTTACTATAAATAGATGGTTGAATTGTATCTACAAACCAGATATTGTGTTTCTATCTTGTTACTTTCATATGTTAGCTTCATACATGTCCTAACATGACTACACACCTGGCACTTGGTAGCAACTTTTATTAGGAAACTAGGGAAAAAGTGAAAGAACTCAGGGAAATATATTCCCCAAATTACTGACACTTGCCTGGAAAATCCCATGGACAGAGGAGCCTGGTAGGCTGCAGTCCATGGGGTCGCTAAGGGTCCAACACGACTGAGCGACTTCACTTTCACTTTTCACTTTCATGCATTGGAGAAGGAAATGGCAACCCACTCCAGTGTTCTTGCCTGGAGAATCCCAGGGACAGCGGAGCCTGGTGGGCTGCCGTCTGTGGGGTCGCACAGAGTCGGACACGACTGAAGCGACTTAGCAGCAGCAGAGGCCAATGTTATCAAACACTTTAAAAAGGTTCCCATCAAAAATGATTGTTTTCTAGTTCTAGTTTTTTAGTTTGGGTGCCGGGGTCCAGCCCCGGTGGATCCAGGGAATTTGAAGCAGGGACGGCGTCGGCGAAAATCAGGAAACAACTGCTTAATTAAACGTTTATTAAGGATATAAAGAGTGGTGAAATAAGGATAGCTCAGCGAAGAAATTCAGGGAAGAAAACAGGCTGAATAAAATTCCAAAGCAGGGAATTTACGTCACCTACGAAGGCCGCAGGCGTCCTACCGTTCTCCCGAAGGAGAGGAGACACTAAGGCCTCCCCGGTCAGATCTTAGAAGCCCAGGCAAAATTAGTAGGCTTGATGAGCTTCCCGGCCTCAGAGGAAAAGTTCAGCTAGAAGGTGAAAGAAAGACGGACATGAGGAGACCAAATTTCGGTGAACAAAAAAAGGGCATACTTTATTTTCCAAAGTAGTTTTATACCTTAAGTTGTGCATAGAGGATAATGGGGGAAGGGGTAGAGTCATGCAAAGACAGCAGTTCCTGATCCTTATCGAAGCCAGGCTTTCAAACTGATCATATGCAAAAGTTTAGGTGATTTACATCATCTTCTGGCCAGGAGGCCAGTTAACATTTTTAGAAACTTATTTTTCTCTAAAGGTGATTATTCTAAAGTCAGGTGCCAGCCTCCAAAAAGCATTGGATAAAGTTGCATTCCTATAGGGCAAAGGTGAGGTGGGCTCAGTCAAGAAAAGAATTAACTCAAGGGTCCAAGGTTACAAACATTGAGGCTACTACTTACATTTCTATACACCCATTATATCAATCAATACACTGCCAAGGACACAGTAGGTAAGGGATATGGAGACTTAGCAGCAAACATTGGCCCAACAGGTGAAAAACCCTTCACCAATACAATTTCTAATCAATCTTTTAACTACTCAAAGGAATCTGTGTTTAGACAGTTTAGAACATCTCCTGCCTCTCAGTTGGGAGGCTCTGAACAATCACATGTTGCCGGAAAAAACCTATTCAGGCAGGCTAGAGGACTTCCAAAGGAGTTTGTAGGTTGAAACACTGTCACACCCAGGAATTATTAACTGGAGCTGTAAGCTAACTCTCTTTTCAGAGAGAGGTAGTGGGGGACAGCCCCCCGTAAAGTCAGAGGTGTAGGTGAAAGCACAAAGCAGAAAGTAGGCAGACTCTGGTTTTGGGGGTAGAAGCTCGAGAATTTCCAGGGAGACTCCTGAGGCTCGATCCCGCCTTTGCGGTATGCCAAGCCTCCTTCCTCAAGACCTTTGCCAGGGGTGGAGCTGGCTCCCCGCATTTGGGTTATATTTCAGTTATATGGAAATATGCTGTCTTTCCATTCATTCATATAGAGAGGTAGTCTTGATCTCAGATAAACTAAAAATAACTCACATTATATTTTTATTTTACTTCCTTCTTATTTCTTTATAGATCCAGCAAAAAAATAAAAAATAAATAAAACCATTTGGGGATGTGAAACAGAAAAAAGTATACCATACCAACAGCTGTCACACACACACATGCAGAATAACAACAGATAAGTAGAAATAAAGAAATATATGGAGTCTGAAAGTGAAAAGTGAAAGTGAAGTCACTCAGTCGTGTTTGACTCTTTGCAACCCCATGGACTGTAGCCTACCAGGCTCCTCTGTCCATGGGATTTTCCAGGCAAGAATACTGGAGTGGGTTGCCATCTCCTTCTCCAGGGGATCTTCCTGACCCAGGGATCGAACCCCAGGTCTCCCGCATTGTAATCAGACGCTTTTACCATCTGAGCCACCAGGGCAGTCTTGGGTCATGAAATGGAAGGGGCAGAAATACAGCATCTCCCCTAAGCACATGTTCCACTCAGATCATCTTCACTTTTAGCATTTTCTGCTTAGAAAAAGAGCAATCTGCAGACATTAACACAGCTTCCCCCTCCTCGTAATTTCACCACAACATACACACTTCACCTTAGAATTTTTACCTTTTTTCCTCTGATCTAAGAGACAGGTGCCCCTGCTGTCTAAGATTATCATTATACTTCGATTCCTCTTTTCCTGAATTTATCTCACTTCATATAGCCTCCCTCCCTCTTAAGGCACCTCCTTCAATCATTCTTCTATACACAGTCAAGGTTTTATCAGAAAGTCTTGACATTCACCTGTATTTAGCTATTGCCTATTCTTTCTTCAACTCACTCGTAATTGAATTCCACCTCTACTATGCCACTAAAATTGCTGTTATTAATGTTAACAGTTGTGTGCTAAGTCACTTCAGTCATGTCTGACTCTGCAACCCTATGGAATGTAGCCTGCCAGGCTCCTCTGTCCTTGGAATTTCCCAGGCAATAATACTGGAGTGGGTAGCCCTGCCCTTCTCTAGGGGATCTTCCTGACCCAGGGATTGAACCTGCATTTCTTATGCCTCCTGCATTGGCAGGCAGGTTCTTTACTATTAGTACCACCTGGGAAGCCCCAATGTTACCAATGGTTAAGCCCAGTGGAGGCTTTTTAAAAAATCTATGTATATCTTTAATTCTAATTAATTTATTTTGCTTTTGAAACATCTCAAATTATATAATTTTATGATTATCATTTGTTGTTGTTGTTGTTCAGTTCAGTTCAGTCACTCAGTCACGTCCGACTCTTTGTGACCCCATGAACCGCAGCACGCCAGGCCTCCCTGTCCAACACCAACTCCCGGAGTTCACTCAAACTCACGTCCATCGAGTCAGTGATGCCATCCAGCCATCTCATCCTCTGTCATCCCCTTTTCCTCCTGCCCCCAGTCCCTCCCAGCATCAGAGTTTTTCCAATGAGTCAACTCTTTGCATGAGGTGGCCAAAGTACTGGAGTTTCAGCTTCAGCATCATTCCTTCCAAAGAACACCAGGACTGATCTCCTTTAGAATGGACTGGTTAGATCTCCTTGCAGTCCAGGGGACTCTCAAGAGTCTTCTCCAACACCACAGTTCAAAAGCATCAATTTTTTGGCGTTCAGCGTTCTTCACAGTCCAACTCTCACATCCATACATGACCACTGGAAAAACCATAGCCTTGACTAGATGGACCTTTGTTGGCAAAGTAATGTCTCTGCTTTTGAATATGCTATCTAGGTTGGTCATAACTTGCCTTCCAAGGAGTAAGCGTCTTTTATTTCATGGCTGCAATCACCATCTGCAGTGTTTTTGGAGCCCAGAAAAATAAAGTCTGACACTGTTTCCACTCTTTCCCCATCTATTTGCCCTGAAGTGATGGGACCGGATGCCACGATCTTCGTTTTCTGAATGTTGAGCTTTAAGCCAACTTTTTCACTCTCTTCTTTCACTTTCATCAAGAGGCTTTTGAGTTCCTCTTCACTTTCTGCCATAAGGGTGGTGTCATCTGCCTATCTGAGGTTATTGATATTTCTCCTGGCAATCTTAATTCCAGCTTGTGCTTCATCCAGCCCAGCGTTTCTCATGATGTACTCTGCATATAAGTTAAATAAGCAGCGTGACAATATACAGCCTTGATGTACTCCTTTTCCTGTTTGGAACCAGTCTGTTGTTCCATGTTCAGTTCTAACTGTTGCTTCCTGACTTGCATATAGGTTTCTCAAGAGGCAGGTCTGCTGCTGCTGCTGCTAAGTCACTTCAGTCATGTCTGACTCTGTACGACCCAATAGATGGCAGCCCATTAGGCTCCTCTGTCCCTGGGATTCTTCAGGCAAGAACACTGGAGTGGGTTGCCATTTCCTTCTCCAATGCATGAAAGTGAAAGGGAAAGTGAAGTCGCTCCATTGTGTCCGACTCTTAGCGACCCCATGGACTACAGCCTACCAGGCTCCTCCATCCATGGATTTTCCAATCCTATCAAATAGTAGCTACTGTTAACAAGCCCAAAGAAAAAAGATAATTTGGACTTAGTTTTCTGTTAGACATATTTGGGACAAAAGAAAGTACATTTCTATGGACATTTTCAAGATATTAAAAATGAGATAAAAACAAATGAGAAGAAAACAAATTTAGCTCTATGAGCTAACATCACTATATGTGAAATATAGAATAAATAGCTACTCTAATCTCAAATGATAAAAAAAATCCTAACCTCTTAATATTACTCTTTAGAACACTCCTTCCTTGATCCTTAAGGCAGTTTTAGCCTCTTCGGTCATTATCTACATTTTACTATATAATATCATACTATATTATCATAATATATACATATCATAATATATACATAATAATAATATATTCTTATTTATTTTATTTATTCAACAAATATTGATAAGCAATATTTATAATCTAGGTGCTGTGTGACAGAGTATAAAACAATGACAAAAGGAGAAGAACCTGTGTCCTTGCACATTTCAAAGTACAGTCAAGATATTAAACAAAAACACAATTGCTCTGAAACAATAGAGATGGGCACACAGAGACTGTCTGACCAGAAAAGTGTAGTTTTTACTGTGGAGTAAGGGAAAACTTACCTGAAGATGTGACATTCAAACTAAACACTTAATTTTTTATTATGTGGACTGTTCACCAAGATTAAAAGTATAGGCACAGGTATATTGGAATAGACCAGTGAGGGAATGTAAAGGCCTTGCAGCAAAGATGGCACCTCTTTTACATTCTGAAAAGCAGACATGGTGTCAGTTGTATCCTCCCTTTTCTTTCAATGTGTGGAGTGACAAAATAGCTTCAGTAAAAGTGTGTGTGCTTCAATAGCCTATCACAATTCATTAAAAAACATGTCTAGGCTATGGGCGGAGGAGCCTGGTAGGCTGCAGTCCATGGGATCACTAAGAGTCGGACATGACTGAGTGACTTCTTTCACTCTTCACTTTCATGCATTGGAGAAGGAAATGGCAACCCACTCCAGTGTTCTTGCCTGGAGAATCCCAGGGACGGGGGAGCCTGGTGGGCTGCTGTCTGTGGGGTTGCACAGAGTCGGACACGACTGAAGCAACAGCAGCAGCAGCAGGCTAGAGAAGAGCATAACACATCACATAAAGACAACAGCCACTTTTTTACGATTCACTTTTGATCCCCTCCAACTTGGTTGTCACCAAGAATTCCTATGATTAGGTTTACTCATGAGCCATTACCTAGGTTTTTCTGGACTTTTTGTGGGTCAGCTTAATGCAAAGAGGTACTTCCAGAATTGTTCTGAACAGCTCATTCTGTTTCCCAAGTTAATCGTTTTGATAACTCAACAAGGTGAAGAGTAAACTATTTGGAATTTGTCCAGGTACTTAAAAAAATAAAATCAGAGCTTAATTTATAATAAACTATGTGAACTAGAACATGTTTCCAAACAGAACTTTGTTTCTCCACCATAAAAGTAGAAACAGCATAAATCTATACAATTTTTAATTACTCTATGATTACATTTTATTCAGGAATGGAAATCTAATACAGGACAAAAGTACAGTATTAATAGATTCTAACTAGTTTATGGGTTTCGCATCAGAGTTATACAGGGCTCAAGGTGACAATTATTTACTTCACATTTTAGTGAGAGGTTTTGATTTATTATGTCAGAAACAACTGAAAACATGCTTTCATTAGGTACTATAGAATAATTCCCCACAAAGGTGAGGTAATCATTCCCTCATAGCTTAGCAAGAAAGTTTCTTCTTGAATCAAATATTCTTGAAATCATTTGTTCCTTTTTTGTGTGTAAAATACATTTATTATTTGCACATCAGCATCACAATTTTTGTCATGTGAGATAAACGTTTTAAAATTAGATTATCTTGAAAGGTACTTCTGGATCAAAATTTTACTATTTGGGGTCTACATACAAACTACAGGAAAGATTTTAAAAATTAACATGCTCATTTGGGAGACTTGCCTCAGTTGGAATGAGGTAACTTAGCGGAACTCCAACATTTTCGCCACCTGATGCAAAAAACTGACTCACTGGAAAAGGCCCTGATGCTGGAAAAGATTGAAGGCAGGGTTAGAAGCAAGCAACAGAAGATGAGATGGTTGGATGACATCACCGACTCAATGGGCATGAGTTTGTGCAACTCTAGGAGACAGTGAAGGACAGCAAAGGCTGGCATGCTGCAATCCATGGGGTCACAAAAAGTCAGACACAACTTAGTGACTGAACAACTGAGGTTTAGCAGTGCTAAGTCATTTGCCTTAGTTACTAAATATAAAATAAAAGACTAGGAGAATGTCCTTATGGTATCATTTTTCAAATTCAAGCTAGTGGATTTAATAGAAAATCCAATGGAATTTCAAAGACTTGCCCAACAAACCTTTAAAGATAATAATCTCTAAACAAATAAATAGCATTTGGAAATATAAAAAACATGCCTAAGTCTCTACATTCTCTAGCAAAAATATCCTTTGGCTTTTTTCCTGTTTCATATTATAATATCATATAATATATGAAGATTTTAACATTTAATGCTTAGCAGGTTGATTAGGGGATACGTGAGTCTGCTAGAGGATTTGGTACAATCTTACTTTAAAAATACTTCAAAAATAAATAAATAAATAAAGCATGTTAGGCCCAAGGGAACCGAAAAGTTCTCAAGAGCCTCAAGGGAATGACTATAAGTAAAAGAAACAGCATGCATACATGATGACATAAAGGGCTCTTAATGCAATATAGCTATAGTATTAGGCTGCTTTCAATGGCAAAATTGAGCCTCCAGTATTTTTGGCTCTGTTGCTATTGAAACTCCTTTTTTTTTTCCTTCCTGTATTTCAACCAACAGTAATAAATAAAATTTTTGCCTCAGATGTTTCTTTGTCCCAAGGACAACATTACTGGTGCCAGAACTTTACTAAACGTCATAAAATACACATATTTGAGGAGATGTCTCGGGAGATTAGAGTGTTTTATCTTTCTGGAAGCAGATTTAAAATGTTAGCTTATCTGGTCAATTTTAAAGCAAACATGAATAGTTTAAAATTTAGAGGCAGCATTTTCCAGGGAAATGTGTCATTTTGAGTAGAGATAATGCACTCAGAGGTGGAAATGTGTTTGAAAGGCAAGAGAGAGACTTTAAATTTTAAAGCTCTGTAAGAGTGGGTCTTTTGGTATGGCATGTATAATTTCAATCATGTGATTTAAATTATCTTAAAGCATGCAGAAAGCACCAACTGGCCACAAAATAGCTAAAAGGAACTAGAAATTGCTTTTCAACAGGGAACTAATTTCCTATCATATCATAGATGACATCAAGGTGATATTTAGAACATTCTCTATGTAACTTCAGATATGTCAATAGTCCTCTCTGTTGATTTGATCAACTGTAAAGTAGAAATAGTATTATTGAAGTATATAATGAATAAAGAATTGTTTATTTTTAAAAAAATTTTATTGGACTATAGTTGCTTTACAATGTTATATTGGTTTCTACTATAAAGTATATTTTCATACTTTTAAACACTGAGTGTGGGAAATGAATGTAAGTCCTTCTGGTAAAAAAAATGCTAAAGTCTTTTAATCTATTTATTTTTGTCAGTTATTTAAACATATATTTCTCGTATTTATTTCTTGGTTTTCCAAATAGGAAGAAGTAAAGAACTTTGTTCTGTGCTGAACAAGATAAAAGATAGTTTAAAGGCTCTTTGGAAGCATATCTTCAAATATAATTAATCTTTTTACCCTTGATTAAATTAATAATATTTTTTCATTTGACTAAAATGCACACAACTTATTTTTGACTACAATGGTTTGTGATACGTCATTTTAAGTGAGATACCATTCTAATCCATGATTAGATGTTGTGTTCATGTGTCATGACTACGTCAACTGGTAAAAATAATATGATTCTCTGCTATAAATGACGGTAGTATTTCCCCTTCTCTCCATATTCTTTGGCACCCTTCTTTCCTTTTCCCACGCTGCCAAATTGAGGTCTGCATGCTTCATTTGGTTCCGATGACCAACGGATTTTATAAACTTGTGTAAAAGTTTTAGAAACAAGTTATATTTGGTAGGAATGCATGGGTTACAAGTGACAGAAAGATAATTCTATTCTTGGCAATAAAAGACCAATCCTAGAAAGGAATCAATAAAAAATTATACTCAGCTCATGGTTCTTTATCATAAAATCTCTCTCATGGTTTTAGTGATTTATTACACTTCTCCCCATATTCTTTTCCCACTCCCTTGCCTTCACCTTGAAGGCAAATACCCTAACTTATTTAATGTTCATTGCCACACTAATGCCTGAACTTTTACTTTATGTAAGTGTTATGTGTATCAATGTTTTTTAGCTCTTTTCCTTAGCACCATGACTTTAAAAATCCTTCCTTGCTTATTTATGCAGGGGATAAACTTTTATAGAACATAAAATGTGTGTTGCAGTCTGACCCTGTCATTAGCTTATTTTGTGACCTTGAGTGAGTCATCTACATCTTTTATGTCTAAATTTCTTCATTTAAAAAAAAATATGAGGAGATTGAAAGAAAATTTTAACAAATGAGGAGATTGAATTAGAATGTGTATCAAGTTTTAGAAATAAACTATATCAAAAGAAAAAATGCCATGTATTGCGGGCATTTCTGACATTGATAAATCTTGTAGATATATTGGGATAAATGGTTGAGAGAAGAGAATGCCTGTTGGCAAATATGGAGAATGCCAAATACGGAGAATGCCAATTGGCAACCTTGGCTGTTGTCAAATATGGAGAATTATGAGGCATCAAAGAGGATGAAAGGAAACAGGAGAGGGCTTGGTAGGAATTGGCATTGGATCTTAAACTGCATATAATGACATCCAAATGGGTTGCCTCGATGGCATTACCTTCAGTCATTCACAGTTGAGGCTAAGTGGTATTAGTCAGGATCTACAGAGAAATAGAACCAATAGGATATATACAGATATGTAAGAGGAGATTTATTATGAGAATTGGCTCACATGATTATGGAGGCTGAAAAGTCCCACAGTTGCCTTCTGCAAGTTGGAGAACCAGGAAAGCTGGTGGTATAGTTTCATCTGAGTCCAAAGGCATGAAAACGCAGGTGGGCCCAGAGGGAAGCTGAAGGCCTGAAAAGGTAGGGCTGCTGCTCTAAGTCCTGAAGGCCAAAGGCTGAGAAAACAGGAGCTTTAATGTCTGAAGGCAGGAGAAAATGGATGGCACAGCTCAAGGAAAGAGAAAGAGAACTCACGCTTCCTCTCCCTTTTCATTTCTTTAGGGCCCTGAATATGTTGGATGATTCTAGTTTCCTTTACACAGTCCACTTGTTTGTGTGTGTGCTCAGTCATCAGTCTTGTCTCTTTGTGACCCCTTGGACTGTAGCCCACCACGGACTGTCCATGAGACTCTCCAGGCAGGAATACTGGAGTGGGTTGCCATTTGCTTTTCCAGGGGATCTTCCCAACCCAGAGATCAAACCCACATCTCCTGCATTGGCAGGCAGATTCTTTACCACTGAGCCACCTGGGAAGCCCTACTCAGTCAACTTAGTCAAATGCTAATCTCTTCCAGAAACACCCTCAGAGACACACCCAGAAATAATGTTTTACCAGCTACTGAAAATCTCTCATGACAGTCACACTGACTCAAAAATTAAGAATTCCAGCATGCGCTGTGGAATGTAGATCCTTGAGAAGTGAAATGGGAAGCAGTAACATGCCTTCCAGCTAGAAAACAGAGCCTAGAACAGCTAAAATATTAGGTCTTTGAGGAAGGATCCAGAGAGTTTTCTTGGATATCCAGTCTGCAAAAAGATAGCCTTGGGAAAGATTTTTAACCTAATAAAGGCACATTCAGTATGTATTTTGGAATCAGTGAAAATCAGTATATTTTATGACTAAGTTTTACATAACATCCTGGATGCACCAGGATGTACCAATGACTGTAGTGAGAAGAAAGAGTTTATGAAATAATGGTGACCTGGAATTCTTAGTCTTCCTGAAGATATGCAAGTATGGCTTGATATTTCACTTTGGAATAAATTTAACACCTTAATACAACTTCCTTCTAAATATGTGCCCATTATTATAGACAAACCCTATGAATATCAGAAAAGAGAGACTCTTCTGCAACATATACCAGAGAAAAAAATACAATAAATTTATTTACTGAGTTGTTTCATATCATTTTCAGCTCACTGAATTGTGTCATACTTTTGCATTTAGGATGTTACATTTATGCTGGATCACGGATAACACTGCCTTTTGTTAGAGGATAATACCCTAAAATTACAACCATCTTAAGAGAAGGAAATATTTTTAACAAGATTTGTTTTAAAATGGTGGGGGGTGGACTTTAATTAAAATTGAAATTCCCTCTGAGTATGCAATGGCAACCCACTCCAGTATTCTTGCCTGGAGAATCCCAGGGACACAGGAACCTAGAGGGCTGCCATCTATGGGGTCGCACAGAGTCGGACACGACTGAAGTGACTTAGCAGCAGCAGCAGCAGCATGCAATATTTATACTACTTATTTGCTGCATTCTGTAAAATGTCTGAGTTTCTAGTGATAAAAATTCCTGCCAAAAAGACTGTTATTTCCTGGAAATGTTTCCTTATGTTTAAAGTAAATGAATTTAGAATAGTTTCCAGAAGAGTCATCATCTAAGCAAGGAACTCTGAGTACTTAAACTGAAAACCACAGTCAGTGACTGTCTACACAGTCTGACTGTAGGGAATTTGGGTCTAAATGAGCCACATTGGCTGTTTACACATAATGATGACTCAATTCTATGTTTTACTGGGCCTATACTAACATTTTCTAAAGGGGAGAAAATGATTGGGTTGAATATGTCAATATTTGTTTAAATAACTATCACTTGAGTCATCTGTCCTTAAATAGTGCATGCATCATTGGTAAATTTAAATTCAATAATCATTTATTTTCATTGTTTGAACTTAGGCATTGGGTTAGATTCTTAGGGTTGGAAAGTAAATGAGGTATAAAGTTTCAAGAAATGCTCTTGATTTACCTCCTCAGCATAGCTTGATTAATTCCTTTCCCACCCATCCCACACTCCCCAGATACAAACCCCCATTAACTCTAGCCTGAACTACTCCTGGAAGGATCTTGTTGATCTCAATACGCCCTATACTCAAACTCCCTATATCTCAGTATATCCTCCGAAGTCATTCTCCACACTACACAGTGGTCATTTACAATGCCACTTTGATAGTGCTTCTGCCAGTTTTCAACTTTCATATCTAGCCTGCACAGTCCTGCTTGACCCATGGCCCCTGTGTATCGTTAGCCTCAGCTTTGGCCTCTTTCTCTTCTTCTCTATACTCCAACCACATTGGACTGTTCCATTTTAATCCTTTTAACATACTGTCCTACCTATCTCAGAGCCACACATGCTCTAGGCTCTGCCTACTACATCAGCACTTGTGTCTCCTTCACCATTTATTTGCAAATTTTGTTGTGGATTTTAGCTCAAATAGCACTCTTTTAGGACAATCATTCTGCTCCACCATGTTCACCACTGCCCCCCTCCACCACCACCCGTTTCACACTTGCATAGCACCCTGCACATTTCCTTCAAAGAAAACATGTGTAATAATCATGCATTAGGTTATTTATGTCTATATCACTCACCAGATGGCATGTTTCCACTAAAGGATCTTTGATTGTTCTGCACTGTGTCTTTGGTAACATGCAGGGTGCTTACCACCCTAAATGAAATGGAAGGAAGGAAAGAGTGAGGGAGAGAAGGAAGGAAGGAAGGCTGGAGGGAGAGAGGGAATCATTTCAACTTGCCAGGAATTTATTGTTTTGCTTTATTTTGTTTTGTTTCTGCTGTAAGGATAAATATTAAAACATGAGTATGTTTACTTCAAGTGAATCAAATGGTTTCTGAAAATCAGAATATATATCAAACATTATTACAAGAAACTCAGTTTCTTGGCATCTTATTTTCTCAAGTTTAATACAGGACTGAGATCTGGCTAAACAATCCTAAAATCATGTATTTATAAAAAACACAATTGTTTTATGATACAGAAGTTAAAATTTATTAATCCTAGTTCTTTGACCTGAGGGTCAATGAATAGAACTATGGAAACTTTATCAAGTAAAAGTCCTCCATACCTCTTCAGACAATGAAACGGATTTTTAAGGAATATATTTGGTCACTGGCAAAGCCCATTAACAAATAGAAAATAAAAATAGAATCTGGGTAATAAGATAAAGTCTAACTTTAAAAAAAACAAAACAAAACAAAAAACCTTTGTGCTTAGTCTAGTTTCTCTTGTTCATAGGGTGTGGTGGGCAAAGGCCTTGCCCCCAGCACTTTGGACCAGAGTGGAATTTCTAGTGTGAAATGGCTACATTGAACACTTCCGATTCAGGACTAGGATGGTGTACAGGAGTCCTGTGCCTGAAGCCACAATTTAAGATTGCAGCAGCGGTGGCAGTAGGCAGTGTTCCGAGATGCCGCAGCAGGTGCAATGCAATCAGGACTGCTGAGAGCTGTAAAAAGCAGCCCAACCATGGCCTGTGTGCTCTGGACCACAAGCTCCCACATCTCCATTCTTGATCAAAGAATAATGCATTTCAGCTCTCATGACACACGCAGGAGGACCCTTGTTGGTGCCCAAATTGGGGTCATTGGTAACAATGTGTAAGCCCAGGCTTGAAAGACAAAATTCATTAATTCTGCTACTAGCCACCGAGAATCCATGGAAAAGTACAACTGTGGGGAAATTAGAGATCATCTAGGCAGTGATATAGTTCCTTTATTTTGAAGATGATTGAATCTAAGAGCAGCTGAAGACCAGAAAGATAAGCAATGGTAGAGTAAGACATAAAGACATAAAGATATGCAATGGTACAGCAAGTGATATGTTTCAATTAGGACTTTGAGTTAGCCAAAAAATTGTTGAGAGGAGATGGATGAAGGGATGAGGGTAGGAGTTAAGGAAGTCTGTGTCTTTTGAACTGGAGTAAGTGTGGCATGTGGATGACAGGGAGCATCTTCAATTTGGTTAGAATGAGGTAAATTCTTCCTTTGTCACTTAGTTATGTTGTTATATCACTCATGATATGGGAAAAGTGAAAGGAGGAATGTGTGATATATCATCTATTTCATTAGATAGTAGAGTTTTAGAAAAAAATCCTAAAGCACTTTGTAGGAAAGGGAAGAATCATAATGTCCCTATACCAAGAGTAACATTCACTGTTAGTCATTGGTAACTTGAAAATGTGTAAATTATTCTAAATCCTAGTATTAACTTATGGTGCCACCTTGAGTTTGTTGCTTGATTGTCCTGAGGATCATGGTACGGTGCCCTGCCATGCTGACTTGCTTTACTCATGTCCAGCTCTTTGCAACCTAATGGACTGTAGCCCTCTCGGCTCTTCTGTCCATGGGGATTCTCCAGGCAAGAATACTGGAGTGGGTTGCTATGCCCTCCTCCAGGGGATCTTCCCAACTCAGGGATCCAATCTGTGTCTTTTACATCTCCTACATCGGCAGGCAGAGCCAACTTGGAAGCCTAAGGGTCATAGTGAAAGTGAAGTCGTTCAGTTGTGTCCGACTCTTTGCGACCCCATGGACTGTAGCCTATCAGGCTCCTCTGTCCATGGGATTTTCCAGGCAAGAGTGCTGGAGTGGATTGCCATTTCCTTCTCCAGGGGATCTTCCCGACCCAGGAATCGAACCCGGGTCTCCCGCATTGCAGGCAGACACTTTACCATCTGAGCCACCAGGGAAGCCCAAAGGGTCATGGTAGCATTCCTTAATAATATTATTACGGGACTGGGCTGACTTTCTCCCAATTCATGTTAGAAGATATTAGTTCTGGAACCTTAAGAGATATTTTCAGGGCTCCAGTACACTTGAGAAAAATTGGATTCAAAGAGGTTAAATACCACTTTATAAAAGAACTTCTTAGAGCCTTTAATATACAAATGAACTTTGCAATTCTCCAAGTCTGGTCATATTCAGTGATTCCCAAACTTATTTAACCAAGAAATGTTTTTAAAGGAATATTTCTCAGGAATAATGTATTATAGAATCTCATCTTGAGAAATGCAAAAGCATAATCTAAAAGCCAGTTTTTTCTAATTCTGAAGGCTCTAGACTTGTTTTTAATTCAGTGTATTGTATTCAAGGAACAGATTCTTTTATAAAAAATGTAGAAAATTTTAATGTACACATTATATGCTCCTACAATGCAGAAGACCCCAGTTCTACTCCTGGGTTTGGAGGATCCCCTGGGAAAGGGAAAGGATACCCACTCTAGTATTCTGGCCTAGAGAATTCCATGGACTGTATAGTCCATGGGGTCACAGAGAGTCAGACATGACTGTGCTAGAATTTATCTTATATGCTAAAATTTATATTCTAGAATTTATTATCATTAAAAATGATTTGCTAAAATTAACTCTGAATCTTTTAGAGACCCTTCTAATGATTAAATTATAATAGCATCATATCCAAGGGCAGTTATCATTCCTCTAAAATACTGAGATATGGCATAATATTGTGATATTCATATAATGAATACTTGAAAGTAGTTAACAGCATACACACTAAAGTAATTTCCATTATAAATTATAAAATTAGTATAAAGTCCTCCATGTTTATTTTCCCCAGATATATTAATTGAAACAATTGAAATCATATGCAAGTAAAACTGAGATTTTTTTTTTCCTGAAATATTTACTGACTCACAATTGATTTAATGAGAAGACAGTCATAGACATTGAAAAATAACTAAAATGTTCATTTTGGGGAATAGTCTTTACATGGTTAAGTAATTCCTGTGAATAGGAAAGATTCATATTTATCAAATTACTACCCTGGAGAAATTGCATGTAAAAGAAAGAAAAAAGTTACCTGAAAAGGCAAAGAACATGGTCAACAAAAGCTCCCGACCATCAGGACCACTGAATGAACGCCACATCATTTTTCTAAAAATAATATTAATATTGCCATCCCACAAACCGCACTGCCTTTTTTAAAATAGTAACACCAGTTACAAGGTGATTACAAAACCAACATGTCCAAGTGGCCGATGGTTCCAGAAAGAAGGTAAAAAAGATTCACTTTTATTTGGACCTGGAGTCATAGTCAAAGGCACTAAATGATTTTTTTTTTCCAGTTTTCCAGCTTTAAAGTATTACCCAGTAAAATACAGCCAAGCATGGTGGGAATTTGAATTTCCTCTTTCTCTACTTTCCTTTCTACATTTTAATTTCCTTTTCTCTCCAATTACCAGCAACAGTCCCAGCCTCCCACTTCAGAAATGCCTACCCTCTTCTAGCAGAGAGGTAAAGAGGTAACTTGTCTTCCATTTGTTCTGGATTCTGAGCCTGACCTGCTGATAGCAGCCTCTACTGAGTCTTTGGATTTTTGTTCGTTTGTTTCGCTGTCAACATATGGGATCTTAGTTCCCCAACCAGGGACTGAACCTGTACTCCCTGCAGTGGAAGTGCTGTCTTAACCACTGGACAGCCAGGCATACTTTGTGATTCTCTATACACTTCACGTTACTTGAGAAGTTTTTCTTTTTCTTTTTTTTCTCTGATATATTTTGATGTGCAGGGATTGCTATCCCCAAGCACATTGCAAAGTGTGATAACTTCCTTAGTCATCTGAAGAGCTGTCCGTCCATCTAGCTCTCTGCCCTCCCACCACCATCCAGCATCCTCACGCAGCATATTTAGGATGACACAGATTTTTTCTTGAGGAAAAGTCTCTCCAACTACAAAGATCAGTTTCATCCCAGATATATATATTTTTTAAAATTTTGTTTCACCGTAGCTACAAGAACAAGAATACTATGACTGTTAAATTATAGGCCAGTGATGTCTAACCATGATTTAAGAAAAAGAAAATTCCACATATAACCTGGGCATTATCAATAGTAATGCAATTAAGTAAATTATATAATATGAAGATAAATACAAACATTAAACAATTATTTTGAGATGGAAAAAAAAGAGTACTATTCCCGTTCTGCTACCTGGTCATATATATCCTACCTCTTGCCAAACACTAGTAATCTTGAACTGATGGACATTTATAGGTAAATTTTTTCATAAGTAAAAATTTTAAAAAGTCATTCTATTAAAAGATTACCTCATTCTGTTCTCGCTATTTATTTTTTTCAAAAGCAATAACACTAAACAAATAATCCTGTTACCAGATGAGTCCCTACTCCTGGTATCACCCACAATCACTACTTTAAAGCAAATTGTCCTCAGCAAATACCCTACGGCATCTCCCAGACTAGCCTCCTGACCTGTCTCCTGTACTACAGCCCTGTTACTGCCAGAATTTTCTATATATTGAGACAGTATAAACTTGATCTTATTGTTTCTTATTTTAATATGCTTCATAGTTCCTTGTGCCCTTTCTTGCTTCATCCTACCCTAAACCAATCTTATTTTATCTGAGCTTCAGTTCAGTTACAATATGTTTTCCTATGTTCTCTGGATATACCTGCCTTTGTGTGTGTGTCCTGCATGCTCTGACTTTTCAGGTTTTCTTCCTTCATCCTAGATTGCCCTTGCCATTTTCTCTATCTGAAGAATTCCCAGTCATCATTCTAGTGTCAAATTTCACATCCTCTGCAAAACTTTTCCTTACTTTGCCTCAATGAGTTACCTCCACTCTCCTTTAAACATCGCCTCTTTATGTATTTCTGTTTTCATGATATTCTATCAGTGCATTTACATCTCTCTTTTGTATACTGTGTTTAAGAGACCATGTTGATGATCAATAAGGTCATAAAATTTCACTTCCTTTTCCTTGCCTGTCAAAACCAATTGACAAAGACAGATGTCAAGAAGACAGAGGTCAAAATATCACCTCTTCAGTTAACAGAAATATAATATATTATAAATACAAGAGAATATGATTCAGATAGGCTTTTTAATATTTCACCTCTCAACTGGATGTACTTACTACACAAGTCAGGCATTCCTGAACTGACACAGGGGAGAGAACCTGTCGAGAAGCCCACCACTTGGCCAGGAGCAAATGGGAACCCTGTTCTCTGCAACTAGGCAGAAATGAGAGAAAGGGCCTGAGACCCTCTGCTAGTTCCTTCTCCTAAATCCATCAGTCAAGTAATCCCTCCCTCCTCTGGGAGGGACAGAGGCAGTGAGAAGACTTTCTCCCTGCTTGTCTGTCTATCTGTGTGTCCAAATTTCTTCTTTTTAAAAGGACACCAGTCATATTGGATTACTTGGTGGCTCACCTGGTAAAGAATCCACCTGCAATGCGGGAGACCTGGGTTCGATCCCTGGGTTGGGAAGATTCCATGGAGAAGGGAAAGGCTACTCACTCCAATATTCTGGCCTGGAGAATTCCATAGACTGTATATAGTCCATGGGGTCACAAAGAGTCGAACACAACTGAGCGACTTTCACTGCAGTCTGATCTCATCTTAACTAATTACATCTGCAGTGAACCTATTTCCAAATAAAGTCACTTTTTTCCTAGGTACTAAGGGTAAGAACTTCAACATTTAAAAGGTATACAGTCAACTCATCACAAAAGAATTACTTTTATAGATATCACCAATTATCAAATATTATCAACTATAAGAACTAACATGGAAAATTAAAATAGTATGCAATGATTATCACTTAGGATTTTAATTTAATACTGGTGAAAGGGCTCATTTAGAACTATTTAGGTATATGTTTTGTAATATATAATTCAAGTGCATATACTTAGAAAAATAAGTAAAATAAGCTGTTTTTTTCCTACACCTTTTTCATATTTCTAGTTTAATTTTCAGAATCACTTTTCGACTCAGAGTCATCAACAACTATATTTTTTCACACAGTAGTGCCCTTTTTCCATCAAGAGCGTTAATAATAAAGCATTTAAAAATATATAGTCCAGTGTTGTTTTCAGGACTCTCATGCAAGCTACTGACACCCATTCTGCAGTTTTGATAGGTAGGCAATAATCATTTCAACCATATCATAAATGCACCCCAGATTACAGCAATTAGAAGACAGTACCCGATTTCAAGCTCAAGTTCAGTCACTCAGTTATGTCTGACTCTTTGTGACCCCATGGACTGCAGCACGCCAGGCTTCCCTGTCCATCACTGACTGCCAGAGCCTACTCAAACTTATGTCCATCATGTCAGTGATGCCATCCAACCATCTCATCCTCTGCTGTCCCCTTCTCCTCCCACTTTCAATCTTTCCCAGCATCAGGGTCTTTTCCAATGAGTCGGTTCTTCACATTAGGTTGTCAAAGTATTAGAATTTCAGCTTCAGCATCAGTCCTTCCAATGAATATTCAGAACTGATTTCCTTTAGGATGGACTGGTTGGATCTCCTTGCAGTCCAAGGGACTCTCAAGAATCTTCTCCAACACCACAGTTCAAAAGCATCAGTTCTTTGGTGTTCAGCTTTCTTTATAGTCTAACTCTCACATCCATATATGACTACTAGAAAAACTATAGCTTTGAATAGACAAACCTTTGTTGGTAAAGTAATGTCTCTTCTTTTTAATATGCTGTCTAGGTTGGTCATAGCCTTTCTTCCAAGGAGCAAGCATCTCTTAATTTCATGGCTGCAGTCACCATCTGCAGTGATTTTGGAGCCCCAAAAATAAAGTCTCTCACTGTTTCCCCATCTACTTGCCATGAAATGATGGGACCAGATGCCATGATCTTAGTTTTCTGAATGTTGAGTTTTAAGCCAACTTTTTCACTCTCCTCTTTCACAGATTCTTCTGTTCATGGAATTTTCCAGGCAAGAACACTGGAGTGAGTTACCATTTTCAACTCAAGGGTATCTTCCTGACCCAGGGATCAAACTGCATCTCCTGCATTGGCAGGAGGATTCTTTACCACTGCACCATCTGGGAAGCCCCTTTAATAGCTTAAAACAGCACAAATTTATTACCTTATAATTGTGTAAATCTGAAGTTCAGCAATGGCCTTACTGGACTAAAATCAAGGTGTCAGCAGGATGCATTCTTTTCTATAATCTCTGAAGGATGATACATTTCCTTGCCTTTTCCAACTTCTAGGAGCCACCCATGCATCTTGTCTTTAGTTTTGTCCCTTTCCTCTGTCTTGAGCGACTGATCTGATCTGATCTGTCTTCAAAGTTAGCAGCATAACATCTCTCTGATCCTGCTTCCATCAGCACATCTCTTTCTCTGACCACTGTCAGGAAAGATTCTTCACTTTTAAGACCCATATGACTAGACTGAACCCACCTGGATATTTGAGTATAATCTTCCCATCTCAAGACTGTTAATTTAATCATATCTGCAAAGTCCCTTTTTCCATGCAAGGAGACAAACAAACATTTTTAGGGGGACTATTATTCTTCCTGCCACAACCCTATTCATAGTCTAATGTCTGTTAACTTGTCTTTAGGCTTTTTTTAAGAACAAATGTGTTTTTGATTTGTATTCTCAGTGTCTAGTAGCAAGTAGATATACAATAGGTTTATTGAATATTGGGAAAATATATGAAATGATAGATTTTCTTTTTCATGTCTATTCAAACAAGAAGTTACATCTGTAAAGGCATGAGTTATGAGTTTTGAATAAGCATGACATATTTCATAAATGACAAGAAGCTTGGTGAAGTGAGGGTTTAGGTTGTATATTAAAGAGCCTTGAGAGTTGGTGATAGACAGGGAGGCCTGGCATGCTGTGATTCATGGGATCACAAAGAGTCGGACACAACTGAGCGACTGAACTGAACTGAACTGAGGGATGGGATGGGGAAGGAGGTGGGAGGGGGGGTTCAGGATGGGGAACACATGTACACCCATGGCAGATTCATGTCAATGTATGGCAAAACCAATACAATATTGTAAAGTAATTAACCTCCACAAATTTAATTAATTAATTAATTTAAAAAAAGAGCCTTGGGATATAAGTCATAATATAGAGATCATGAAAAATCTACATATATTGCTTAGGAGTTTGTTCTTATATCCAAAATATATCTATTGAAGAATTACAACCAGGGAAGTGAAAGGAGTGAGGTTTTTTTTTTTAATTATTTTGATGATGGCACAAAATGTTATTTGAGAAACAGAGACTATAGTTAGAAAGTTTCTAGGTCATGACTGTAAGCTTAGGGGGGACTTCAAAGACAGAGACTATTTAGGATGTAAATTTTCTAATTTGAGGAGCTATACTTTGTTTTCATTGCCAACACTCTAAAACCTTCCAGGTTTTTCTAGAATATTTAAAATCACTTCCAGAATTCTATTCTGCTCATTAGTTAGAATTTAATTATTTTTAACTCCATGGGATGCATGTCTGATGATTACTATACAAATGCTGAGATTTTCCAAACAAGTTCAATCAATCAATTTTTATGCAGCTGTTTTCTTTTACTTTTGAATGTCAAGTCAATGGGCCTTCCCCATCTGAAGTCAAAGAAATATAACAGAAAGAGGCAGTAGGAATGAGACAGGAGGGATTGCCCTGCTGTTGCTGCCTTTGAAGATGAAGGAGGCCACAAGCCAAGGAAGATGGGTGGACTTTAGAAGCTGAGAATGACCCTCAGATGACAGTCAGCAAGGAAACAGGGACCTAGAGTCACCAAAATGGAATGAATATAACTTTGATTTTTGCCATGTGAGGGCTGAAGCAGAGAAACCATCTAATCTATAGCATTATAATAAATGGATGCTATTTTAAGTCATTTATTTATGGTGATCTATTATGGCAGAAATAGAAAACTAATACAAATGCTGTGTGTTACTAAGATAATTAAATAGCAAACATTTTCTATTTAACTCTACTTACCGTTAACAAAAGAAGATCCCTCTCTTCTTAAACTGCCTGTTTCAAATGCCTCACTAAACCCTGCCAGACTCTTCAATAACAGATTTGTAAGAATCTGCCCTACTCTCACCAAATTAAAGTTTAATGAACTTCACTTATATTCAGACTAAGATCCCATGGCCTCACATTTACTCTCCATATCCTAAGCTAGACATTGCATTCAGCAAAAAAAGTTAACCTAGCACTTAAAAATACTGGATTTGTTCCTACATTTTCCAATAGAGCTGCTTCCATGGTTGTGCCCTACCTATTTCTGCTTCTTGTAACACAGATAAACAAGTCCAAGTACAGTGGAGAGGTTGGGGGCCTTCAACCTGCTGCAAACTGACTTTATCAACTCTTCCTAGGCAACGGCCATCCCATGCTTAGTTGCACTATGGATATTCTCTCCATGTCCCAAGGCCTCACCTACAAGAAGGCAGGTGCTGTCACTGACCAGAGAATTAAAGGAAATTATTTGCTCTGCATCTTCCCAGTTCTTGCAGACTTTTGGTTTTCACTCATTTCTGCAAGAACTGGGAAGATACAGGACAATTAATCTTAAGATTACTGGTATGGTCAGGGAGATCAGGAATAATACAGACTGTAGAGTTCATAAGTCTTCACCTTGCTTACAATTGTAGTTTTCTGCTGCCTTGGTGGAAGGTCCCCCTTCCCAGTCTATTATCTTGATCCCAGTCTCAGGGTTTTTTACAGTGTGACAATAATCTGAGTGTTCGTCTCTCCACTAAGGGAGCAATGAGGGGGAAAATCAAAACCAGCCACTCCCTAATCAAAAGAAATTTAAGTCACATATGTCAAAAGCTAAAACCTCAACCAATGATTTGCTCCCTCAGACTGAACACATGCTGTAATTCTCTTTTGTTTCATATGTGTATCTGAATATCCTTATAAATATATACATTACCATGTTTACTTCGACCCCTCTTGGTTTCCAATGTATATCTAATCTCCTTTCAAATCTATATTTTACCTCTGTTTACTATTATTCTCTTGTAAACGTGAATTGTTTTGCAAATGTATACTGTAAGTTTGTTTACATTTGAGTACAAAGGACTCCTCTCCCTGTGGGTATCAAAGTAATTTCTGGGTCAGAGCAGGTTGAAAGGGGGTTGAAAGAATTTGGAGCTATGCTCCTGATTTGTAAAGAATTGAAGTGAATCCTCTCCAATTTGCAGAGGCTCACATCAGTTGTTTCCTGTATATACATTGAAGAAATAATACAAATTATGTTTCACAACTCTCATTAATAAATGTGTCATTTGTACATTTTACTATATCTATTATTCTTTAGCTTTTTTTCTTCAACTCTTTTTTCAACATTAGTTTTTAATTTTCTTACAAAGGCTACAAAAGACCTAGAATTTGACAAAAAGAAGAGACAATTGTTATGAAAGATCAAGGCATCCCAGCTTCAGAAATTGCTCCATGGTACAGAATACGACTGAGTGACTGAACTGAACTGAACTTAGAGGGTTCCAAATTAAAGCAAGCTTGGGAAATGTATATTTTCTCCCCTGCTACCCATGTCAGTTCAGATTAGTATCTTGAAAGAGCTAACTAAGGTGGCCCTCAGGCTTCCCTGGTGACTCAAGTGCTAAAGAATCCACCTGTCAATGCGAGAGATCCAGGTTTGATCCCTGAGTCAGGAAGATCTCCCAGAAAAGGAGATGGCTACACTCCAGTATTCTTGCCTAGAGAATTCCAGAGGAATCTGGCAGGCTACAGTCAACGGGGTTGCAAAGACTTGGACACAACTGACAGACTGGTGGTAATGGCAACCTCCTTCAAAAGGAAGTCCTGTCAACTCAGACAGAACTCAGGCAGCTCCCCAGACTCTTGTATTCAATACCCCTGAACCTGCAGCAGGCCACTGTCAACCCACGCCTCCACTGGAGACTCTTGGACACTCACAGGCAAGTCTGGCTCAGTTTCTTGTTGGGTCACTGCTCCTTCCTCCTGGGTCCTGATATACACAAGATTTTGTTTGTGCCCTCAAAGAGTCCATTTCCCCAATCCTGTGGAAATTCTGTAATCAAATCCCACTGGCTTTCAAAGGCAAATTGCCTGGGGGTTCTCAGTCCCTTTTCCAGATCCCCAGGTTGGGAAATATTTCCTGGGACCTAGAGAAAGTTCTGACAAAATGTGGTCCACTGGAGAAAGGAATGTCAAACTACTTCAGTATTCTTGCCTTGAGAACCCCATTAAGAGTATGAAGAGGAAAAAAGATTTGACACTGAAAGATAAACTCCCCAGGTCTGTAGGTGCCCAATATGCTACTGGAGAAGAGTGGAGAAATAACTCTAGAAAGAATGAAGAGACAGAATCAAAGCAAAAACAATGCCCAGTCATGGATGTGACTGGAGATAGAAGTCCCATGCTGTAAAGAACAATATTTGCATTGGAACCTGGAATGTGAAATCCACTAATCAAGGAAAATTGGAAGTGGCCAAACAGTGGATGACAAGAGTGAACATCAACATTTTAAGAATCAGTGAACTAAAATGGACTGGAATGGGTGAATTTAATTAAGATGACCATTATATCTACTACTGTGGGCAAGAATCTATTAGAAGAAATGGAATAGCCCTCATAGTCAACAAAAGAGTATGAAATATAGAGCTCAGGCGCAATCTCAAAAATTACAGAAGGATCTCTGTTCGTTTCAAGGCAAAGCATTCAATATCACAGTAATCCAACTCTATGCCCCAACCACTAATGCCAAAGAATATGAAGTTGAATGGTTTTTTGATGACCAAGACTTTCTAAAACTAACACCAAAAAAAAAAAAAAGAAAAATGTCCTTTTCATCATAGGGCACTGGTATGCTAAAGTCAAGAGATACATGGTGTAACAGGCAAGTTTGACCTTGGAGTACAAAATGAAGCAGGGAAAAGGCTAACGGAGTTTTGCCAAGAGAATGCACTTGTCATAGCAAATACCCCCTTCCAACAACACAAGAGATGACTCTACACATGGACATCAGCAGATGGTCAATACTGAAATCGGATTGATTATATTGTTTGTAGAAAAAATGGAGAAGCTCTAAACAGTTAGCAAACAAGACAAGAAGCTGACTGTGGCTCAGATCATGAACTCCTTATTGCCAAATTCAGACTTAAATTGAAGAAAGTAGGGAGAACCACTAACCATTCAGGTATGACCTAAATCAAATCCCTTAGGATTCTATAGTGGAAGTGACAAATAGATTCAAGGGATTAGATCTGATAGAGTCCCTGAAGAACTATGGATGGAGGTTCATAACATTGTACAGGAGTGGTAATCAAGACCAACCATAAGAAAAAGAAATGCAAAAAAGCAAAATGCTTGTTTGAGGTGGCCTTATAAATAGCTGAGAAAAAAGGGAAGTGAAAGGCAAAGGAGAAAAGGTAAGATATATCCATTTGAAAGCAAAGTTCCAAAGAATAACAAGGAGAGATAAGAACATCTTCCTAAGTGAGCAATACAAAGAAATAGAGCAAAACAATAGAATGGGAAAGACTAGAGATCTCTTCAAGAAAATTAGAGATATCAAGGGAACATTTCATACAAAGATGGGCACAATAAAGGACAGAAACAGTATGGACCTACCAGACGCAGAAGATATTAAGAGGTGGCAAGAATATACAGAAGAACTATACAAAAATGATCTTAATGACCCAGATAACCACGATGGTGTGATAACTCATCTAGAGCCAGACATCCTGGAGTACGAAGTCAAGTAGACCTTGGGAAGCATCATTCTGAAAAAGGCTAGTGGAGGTGATGGAATTCTAGCTGAGCTATTTCAAATCCTAAAAGAAGATGCTGTGAAAGTGCTCCACCAATGTGCCAGCAAATTTGGAAACCTCAGCTGTGGCCACAGGACAGGAAAGGGTCAGTTTTCATCTCAATCCCAAAGAAAGGCAACGCCAAAGATTGTTCAAACTACAGTACAATTGCAGTCATCTCACACACTAGCAAAATAATGCTCAAAATCATTCAAGCTAAGCTTCAACAGTATGTGAACCAAGAACTTTCAGATGTTCAAGCTGGATTTAGAAAAGGCAGAGGAACCAGAGATCAAATTGTCAACATCCATTAGATCATTGAAAAGGCAAAAAAAATTTCAGAATAACATCTACTTCTGCTTCATTGACTCTGATAAAGCCTTTGGCTGTGTGGATCACAACAAACTATGGAAAAGTCTTAAAGATACAGGAATACCAGACACCCTTACCTCCCACTTGAGAAATCTGTATGCAGGTCAAGAAGCAACAGTTAGAAGCAGATATGGAACAATGGACTGGTTTCAAATTGGGAAAGGAGTACATCAAGGCTGCATATTGTCACCCTGCTTATTGAAATTACACACAGAGTACATCATGCAAAATGCCAAACTGGGCAAAGCACAAGCTGCAATCAAAATTGCCAGGAGAAATATTAACAACCTCAGATATGCAGATGACACCACCTTTATGGCAGAAAGCAAAGAAGAACTAAAAGCCTCTTGATGAAACTGAAAGAGGAGAATGAAAAAGCTGGCTTAAAACTCAACATTCAAAACATGAAGATTATGGCTTCTGGTCCCATCACTTCATGGCAAAGAGATGGGGAAACAATGGAAACAGTGAGAGTTTTATCTTCCTGGGCTCCAAAATCACTGCAGATCATGACTGCAGCCATGAAATTAAAAGATGCTTGGTCCTTGGAAGAAAATCTATGACAAACTTAGGGGACTAAAAAGCAGAGACATTACTTTGCAGACAAAATCCTTCCAGTCAAAGCTATGTTTCTTCCCATTGTCACATATGGATGTGAGAGTTGAACCATAAAGAAAGCTATGTGCCAAAGAATTGGTGCTTTTGAACTGTGGCATTGGAGACGACTCTTGAGAGTCCCTTGGACTGTAAGGAGATCAAATCAGTCAATCCTGAACAATATCAGTTCTGAATATTCATTTGAAGAACTGATGCTGAAGCTGATGCTCCAATACTTTGGCCATCTGATACGAAGAACTGACTCATTAGAAAAGACCCTGATACTGGGAAAGATTGAAGGCAGGAGGAGAAGGGGATGACAGAGGGTAAGACGGTTGGATGGCATCACTGACTCAATGGACATGAGTTTAAGCAAGCTCCAGGAGTTGGTGATGGACAGGGAAGCCTGGCGTGCTGCAGTTCATTGGGTCACAAAGAGTCAGACATGACTGAGGCACTGATCTGAACTGAACTGAGAGACTAACATTTTCACTTTTTTTTTTTTCCCAAAGATGATCCTCATTAAAGAAGCCTGGTTCTCTGCCAAACCCAGTACCAAATGAAGGAGACTTTTCTTCAAAGGTCAGGATTATAATAAAGGAAAGAGACAAATAAGGCTTGTGCTTCAGACACAAAACTGAAGGCAGATCAAAATACTCAGTAATCAATATGAATAATATTTTGATACAACATGATTTAGAATAAAAATTAATGCAAAAATAGATGATAAATAAATTATTGAATTTGAAATAAAGACATCATGGATATTTTCTTACCCTGGTCGTACAGGAGGGGATGACTTATAGGAAATACAGAATCTTTGATTCACTATTGATCACTTACATGACATAGGTACTCTTCTAGGTACAAAGAAATCAGCAGAGAAGAAAACACTGCAGTACTCTTCTCATGAAGTCCTCTGAATGTCTTTTACGTTATGGCAGGGGAAACAGAAAATAATCCAGTAAGTAAAATGTTCTGGATATTAGTGACAAGCTTTAAGGAAAGAAAAACAAAGCAGGAAAATAGCATAAGAAGAATTATGTAAATTTTGAAAAGTTAGTCCAGGGACTTCTGTGAGAGTTGGCTTTGGAGTAAAGACTCAAGAAAGCAGAGAGAGCAGTCATGCAAAGCAAAAGCTTTTCAGGCCAAAGAAATAGCAGCAAGCAAGGCCTAAGGCAGGGCCATGCAGGCCCTGTTCTATGAACAGCAAGAAGGCCAACACGGCTAGAGCTGGCAAGAAGCCGATGGGGAAGAGTAGGAACTGAGATAAAACTCAACAGGGTGAGAGGACAGATCACTCATGGCTTTAGAGATGTGGACATAGGATGTATCTTTTACTCTGAGTGAGAGGAGAAGTCCTTAGAGGAACTGATCAATGAAAGTGCATGAGCTGACTTACTTTCTAAGATGTACCATGCAAATAAAGTGTTAGTTGCTCAGTTGTATCCTATTCTTTGCAACTCATGAACTGTAACCCACAAGGCTCTTCTGTCCATGAGATTTTCCAGGCAAGAATACTGGAATGGGTTGCCATTTCCTTCTCCAGGAGATCTCTCCAATCCAAAGATCGAACCCATATTTCCTATGTCTCCTGCATTGCAGGCAGATTCTTAACCCACTGAGCCAGCAGAAAAGATCCCACTATGCAAATAAAAGGAGTGAGCACCTATTATGTTTTTATCTGTCTCTAGATGTTTTATTCCTCGGTTGAAAAGGAAAGGAAAATGAATTGAGTCTTTTGTTGGCTTAGCCTCACAGAGTTTGTTGCTGTTGTTTAGTTGCTAAAAGGTGTCCAACACTTTGCAGTCCCATTGACTGCAGCCTGCCAGGGTACACTGTGACTCTGTGGATCACAACAAACTCTGGAATATTCTTAAAGAGATGGGAATACCAGACCACCTCACCTGCCTCCTGAGAAACCTGTATGCAGGACAAGAAGCAACAGTTTGAACTGAACATGGAAAATGGACTAGTTCAAAATTGGGAAAGGAGTACATCAAGGCTGTATATTTTCATCCTGCTTATTTAACTTATATGCAGAATACATCACACAAAATGCTAGGCTAGATGACTTATAAGTTGGAATCAAGATGGCTGGGAGAAATATCAAAAACCTTGGGTATGCAGATGATACAACTCTAATTTCAGAAAGTGAAGAGGAATTGAAGAGCCTTTTGATGAAGGTGAAAAAGCAGAGTAAAAAAGTTGGCTTAAAACTCAGCATTAAAAAAACAAAGATCATGGCATTTGGTCCTATCACTTCATAGCAAATAGATGGGGAAAAAGTAGAAACAGTGTCAGATTTCCTATTCTTGGGCTCCAAAATCAATGCAGATGGTGGCCTCAGCCACAAAATTAAAAGACACTTATTCCTTGGGAAAAAAGCTATGACAAACCTACAAAGTGTATTAAAAAGCAGAGACATCCCTTTGCCAACAAAGGTCATATAGTCAAAGTTTTTCCAGTAGTCATGAATGTGAGAGTTGGACCATAAAGAAGGCTGAGCACTGAAGAATTGATGTTTTTAAACTGTGGTGTTGGAGAAGACTCTTGAGAGTCCCATAGTTTGCAAGGTGATCAAACCAGTCAATCCTAAAGGAAACTAACCCTGAATATTCATTGGAAGGACTGATGCTGAAGCTGAAGCTCCAATACTTTGGCTACTTGATGCAAAGAATTGACTCATTGGAAAAGACCCTGATACTGGGAAAGATTGAGGCCAGGAGGAGAAGGGGGTCACAGAGAATGAGATGGTTGGATGGCATCACTGATTCAATGGGCATGAATTTGAGCAAACTCGGGGACATACTGAAGAACAAGGAAGCCTGGCATGCTGCAGTTCAGGGGGTCTCAAAGAGTCAGATATGATTTAGCAACTAAACAACAGCGACACCTGTAAAGCCCATAATGTAAAATAGGGATAAGATTTCACAAACACGCCTCCATGTCAACAAGACTTGACTCAATAAACTTTACCTGTTAATATGTAGATAGATGTAGTTGATGTAGGTATAGATTTAGTTGTATTTGTGAATGTGGATGTGAATATGGATATATTTAATAACAATGTATTTGCAATTGCAAAATAATATAATTATAGAAGCCTTTCAAAAAGATTTTCTTTCATTTGCTTATTGAATATTTGGAAGGATATCAATATCTTGCTCAATCAAACATGAGAATATATTTGATGAGCAGAACTTTAATGGGAATACATCCTTTTGCTTTTGTATGCATGTGTTTCTATTATTAAGAGCTGGCACAGCATCTTATAATATCCTCTGCTTCAAATATAAACTGCTTTATCCATTACTTTAATTTCTTTTACATTTCTTATTTAACTTGCTTTTGAAATTTGTGAAGCAAAAGCATTTTGCACGTTGGAAGAATGTCTTGTTTATGAATATTGCTACTTCAAATATTCATTAAGATTGATATCAGACAGCTGCTTGTAAGGCATAAATAGGGAGTCAGACCTCTTGACGCCAAGTTCTACACTCTGCTATGAGAAGACAGAGGCAGTTTTTACTGAATTTAACAAAAGCTTTCCCCTAAACCTGCTAAGTCACTTCAGTCGTGTCCGACTCTGTGCGACCCCATAGACGGCAGCCCACCAGGCTCCCCAGTCTCTGGGATTCTCCAGGCAAGAACACTGGAGTGGGTTGCCATTTCCTTCTCCAATGCATGAAAGTGAAAAAGTGAAAGTGAAGTCGCTCAGTCATGTCCGACTCCTAGCGACCCCATGGACTGCAGCCTACCAGGCTCCTCCATCCATGGGATTTTCCAGGCAAGAGTACTGGAGTGGGGTGCCATTGCCTCCTCCATCCCCTAAACTTAGCTTCTGTCAAAAGACATCTAAGGGCAGAATCTCATATTAATTTCTATTTCATTTGCTTGGAAGAATGTAAAACAGTAAAAGAAAATAAGTGCCATTTACCAACCTGGCATTGAGCCAGCAAGCTTTAGCTTAGCCACGCTGGTTGCTGATGGTTGGTATCCAACCTAGCTATTCAGTGCCCTATCTGGCTGAATGTTCTTCTGCCTTCCAGAGAAATAAATGTTTTGATTGGCTTTTATTCTATTTGTTTTGAAATGCTACCTCAGAATTTCAGGAAAGATATAGGGAAATTTCCAAAAAAGACACAGGCCCTACAGAACTTGACCTATCTTTAATAAATATTTCCCTCTTCCCTCTTCTAAAATGAGGGCAATAAAGTTGGCAAGACTAGCAAAGAAGATTGTTGAGAGTCCCTCAGACACCAAGGAGATCAAACCAGTCAGTCCTAAAGGAAATCAACCCTAAATACTCATTGGAAGGACTGATGCTGAAGCTGAAACTCTAATACTTTGGCCACCTGATGTGAAGAGCCAACTCATTGGAAAAGACTCTAATGCTGGGAAAGATTGAAGGCAGGAGAAGGGGATGACAGAGGAAGAGATGGTTGGATGGCATCACTGACTCAATGGACTTGAATTTTGAGCAAACTCCAGGATGATAGTGAAGGACAGGGAAATCTGGCATGCTGCTGTCCATGGGGATGTAAAGAGCTAGATCAACTTAGTGACTGAACAACAACAACAAAGCTGGCATAGGTCACAGAAAGGTTATTAGTATTGTTAATAAAATTATAGCAACAGTTACTATGACTTAGGAATAGGTTAATACAACTTGAGTGATATATAGGGCAGTCCCGATTGATCACATCCAAGCCTTAAGAAAGTTAAGGAATCTACACCATGACGAAATCTTTCACAAGAACCCATAGAAAACATTTTCTGTAGTTCGTTAAATATATTTCTTCCACTATTCATACAGCATAGTTTAAGAATGAGATTATTCTGAAGTCTATCTCTTCTATTCCTTCAATTCATTACATATCTCAACTTAAACATCCCATCTTATGACACATCTTTAACCCTCTCTGGGTCTTACCTCTATTCACATAACCATTATTCATTTTACTATTTACAAATAGATAATGCCATTGAGTACTTTCTAACCATATGATTGTTTAGGCTTTATCTATATGAAACAACACTAATAAAATGAAGTTATAATTTCAACCAATCCACTTAATGTTAAATATGGTGGTCTGGCATAAATCTTAGATTTTAGCAACTTCTGAATCGTAAAATATGGCTTTCTATTGATTTCCATCTTAAATTATTCTGATTACATCCAGACAGATTTTTTTTTTTAATCTCTAAAAGTGATGTCCTTGTAAGTGAGACATAACAATAGTCATATCTGCCCAAAAGAGCTTCTCCTCTGTGATATCTTTCCACAGAAAGAGAGAACATTTCCTATAAAAAGATCCAATGCACAATGAATGAATTCAGATACTGTTTCTGAGTATCTGGTTCAGATACTAACCAAACCAGATCAAATTGCCAACATCTGCTGGATCATCGACAAAGCAAAAGAATTCCAGAAGAGCATCTACTTCTGCTTTATTGACTATGCCAAAGCCTTTGACTGTATGAATCACAACAAACTGTGGAAAATAAAGAGATGGGTATACCAGACCACCTTACCTGCCTCCTGAGAAATCTATATACAGGTCAAGAAGCAACACTTAGAACTGGACATGGAACAACAGAATGGTTCCAAATCAGGAAAGGATTACATCAAGGCTGTATATCGTCATCCTGCTTATTCAACTTATATGCAGAATACATCACGCAAAATGCCATTGCCGGGAGAAATATCAATAATCTCAGATACCCAGATGACACCACCCTTATGGCAGAAAGTGAAGAGGAACTAAAAAGCCTCTTGATGAAGGTGAAAGGGGAGAGTGAAAAAGTTGGCTTAAAACTCAACATTCAGAAAACTAAGATCATGGCATCTGGTCCCATCACTTCATGGCAAATAGATGGGGAAACAGTGGAAACAGTGTCAGACTTTATTTTCTGGGCTCCAAAATCACTTCAGATGGTGGCTGCAGCCGTGAAATTAAAAGATGGTTGCTTGTTGGAAGAAAAGCTGTGACCATCTAGATAGCATATTAAAAAACAGACACATTACTTTGCCAACAAAGGCCCATCTAGGCAAAGCTATGATTTTTCCAGTAGTCTTGCATGGATGTGAGAGTTGAACTATAAAGAAAGCTAGTGCCAAAGAATTGATGCATTTGAACTGTGGTGTTGGATAAGACTCTTGAGAGTCCCTTGGACTGCATGGAGATCCAATCAGTCCATCCTAAAGGAAATTAGTCCTGAATATTCATTGAAAGGACTGACACTGAAGCTGAAACTCCATACTTGGGCCACTTGATGCAAAGAACTGACTCATTGGAAAAGACCCTGATGTTGGGAAAGATTGAAGGCAGGAGGAGAAGGGGACAACAGAAGATGAGGTGGTTGGATGGCATCACTGACTCGATGGACATGAGTTTGAGTAAGCTCTGGGAGTTGGTGACGGACAGGGAAGCCTGGCACGTTGCAGTCCATGGGATTGCAAAGAGTTGGACATGACTGAGTGACTGGACTGAACTGTTTCTTTGGGAGGCTTACAAATTTCATGAATGGAAACTTTGCATTGTCACAGTGCGGCCCAAGCTAGCTCCTATGAAAAGCTACAAAACACTCTTCAAAGTTAATCAGTGATCATGTAGAATTTGTTTCTAGTTGTGGTTGCTATTGTCAATAGGAGAAATCAGAGGATTCCTTTTCAGATATTAGACATCAAGATCCAGTGTCTGAGTTTCACAGAAACAGGTAATCTGGCAGTATAGCATGAGAGAGTAAGGGATTCCTGTGGATTTAACTGTGTCCCCCAAAATTCATATATTGAAGTGATAAGCCCCAATGTGATCATATTTAGATATAAGATTTTAAGGAGGTACGGTAATTAAGGTTAAATGGGACTTCCCTAGTAGCTCAGTTGGTAAAGAATCTGCTTGCAGTGCAGGAGACCCGGGTTTGATCCCTGGGTTGGGAAGATCCCTTGGAGAAGGAAATGGCAAACCACTCCAGTATTTTTGCCTGGAAAATCCCATGGACAGAGGAGCCTAGTAGGCTACAGTCCATGGGATCACAAGAGTTGGACATGACTTAGCAACTAAACCACTACCACCAAGGTTAAATGCGGGCTCATGTGGAACCTCAATCCAATGGGGCTGGTGTCCTTAAAAAGAGAGAGACACAGGGATACAGGCACAAAGAGGAATGGCCATGTGAGGACACAGCCATCTGCAAGTCAAGGAGAGAAGGCTCAGGAGAAACTAGACCTGCAGACACCTTGATCTTGCACTTCAAGTGCCCAGAAGTGTGATAAAATAAATATCTGTTGTTTAAGCCATCCAGTCTGTTGTATTTTGTTGTGACCAACCCTAGCAGATTAATATAGAGATCTCAGTTCTTCTTTTACTTTATGTTTTCTAATTAAACAGATATATCAAGTGGCTCTTCATGATTCAGAGAGTAGAGTATGCTATGAATACAGCCTATTTCAAAATATTGATATTAGTATGTAATATAAGCAATATGTTATTCAAGCCACCTGCAAAGGTGGTAACACTATTGTCCTTTTAGCTCTTGCTGCCTGTAAGACTATTCCTCTGTATACAATCCCAACTACTTTTGTTATTTAAAGTGAATCAAGAAAAGATCCTGCACAGATGGTCTTTTTGTGATCGAGTTGAACCTGATGTTAATTTTCTAATGCTGGAAGGTCAGATTATGCTGAGGAGCTCAGAGGTTAGACTATCGCCACTTTCACTTTCACTTTCAAAGGGTTCTTCTTCCCCTTTTCACTGTTCAGAATCTGAATCCTTCCCTTTTAGACTCACTTCCTCCTATTTCCCACTTCCCTATTTCATCAGTTGCCTTTAACAGAGCTGAGAATGCATGCACTGGAGGATGAATGAAAAAATGCTGAACCATGGCGACTGTAGGGAAGTTGAGGGGAGAAGGTCCAGAAGAAGCAGTACTTTTGCCACACAAACGTGCTGATGTGCTGCCTGTGGAGAAAGTAAGACTAAGCCTCCTGCCCTGATGTGGTTTTAGAGCAAGGTGTATAGTACAAAGAAATCCTAACTAACTTGTACTAAGTTGGAGTCTCCATATAAGTTGGACTATGTCACTGGAACGTGAAGAGAAGGAAGAACTAATCCTTCTTCATGATTACATGTGTGTGCTTCAGCAGCTAACAGTATGGCCCTTTGGTAACTTGTAACTGGCGGTGGTAGCCCCTACTTTCTTTGATAACTTATATGGGGCCTTAATGTTCTACAGCAAATTTCCATAGTCTAAGATATCAATCAGAGAAGGTAATAGCACCCCACTCCAGTACTCTTGCCTGGAAAATCCCATGGATGGAGGAGCCTGGTAGGCTGCACTCCATGGGGTTGCTGAGGGTCGGACATGACTGAGCAACTTCACTTTCACTTTTCACTTTCATGCATTGGAGAAGGAACTGGCAACCCACTCCAGTGTTCTTGCCTGGAGAATCCCAGGGACGGGGGACCCTGGTGGGCTGCTGTCTATGGGGTCACACAGAGTCAGACACGACTGAAGCGACTTAGCAGCTGCAGCAGCAGCAAGATATCAATACTTGCTACCGTGATCTAATCCATCATCAGTCTGTATTCTGGCTGTGCCTCTTAATAACTATACACAGCCGAATTTCTGTCCCCCAAACTTCATGAAGTCACTTTTCAAAATGACTCTTATTTTGGCCTCAGTCCATAGATAAATGCATAATATAAATTAAGTACCTGGAATTTAATACAACATGATGGGTATAGCCAACACCGTTGTATTAGGAACATTGTTAAGGAAAATTGTTAAGAGAGTAAATCCTGAGTTCTATCACAAGGAGAATTTTCTCCCTTTTTTGTTCTCTACTTTCTTTTCTTTTTTATTGTATTTATATGAGAAGTTGGATGTTAGCTAAACAGTCATGGTAATCATTTCACAATAGGTATAAATCAAGCTGTCATGCTGTATGCCTTCAACTTATACAGTGACATATGTCAATTATTTTTCAGTAACACTGGCAGGAAAATGATAAAATAAAACTTCTATAGAAAGGCGAAAAAAAAAATGAATCAAATAAAAAAGAAAGAAGCCTTCTTTTATTTATCTTTCCAGGTACCAAATCTCTGATGTGGATAAATATGGAGGTTCTCTAGGTTATTAGAAACAAGGTCAATTGCTGATTAAGGAAACTGGCCAAGAAGGGCAAAATAGAAACTTCATCCTCATCCATTTCAGGCAGAAGATTAAGTACAGAAATATCTATGTCATCAGCCAGGGAGAGCTTGACACCAGTTTTAATTGGAAGTAAACAGAGAGCTGTAGAGGAAGGGCAGGCTGACTTGTCAAATGGGAAGCTTTGATCAGATTTCATTAGGTCATCTCACCAAGAAACAGGCTAAAATTTACAACTGGACAAAGAGTTTCTGTCCTGAAAGTGGGCCAAAATGTACATTCTGTATAACAGAAATGTTTCAATATTTAAGTCTCTCTAGCTTTAAAATGAAGTAAATGATCTTTCTCCTTTAAAATTCTTACAGGGACATTTTAAAAAGATACTTCCTGTGAAATGTGTTAAGTTCCTTTGAAGAAAAAGAGAAGGAAATAGAAGATATTATTAACATTAAAAGACTATTTATTGTTGATCTGCTTTATCACATAATTTCTAAAATTCTCCTCTACCTCCATGACTTCAGGCAGAGAATTTTACCTATTTTCAACTTAATCTTTAAGTTTGCAAAGTAAAAGAAAGCTATACATTTTGATTTAATCAATGATTCATTCACATTTTAGTTCAAATTAAAAAAAACACTGATGCATTTATTAACAAAGTAATTGACATCAAGATAACGGTCATACATAGAGTAGATTACCCCAACATTTGAGCAAGTACTAAAAAAAGAGAATTTGATTTTATGTCTCCTAATACCTGGCGTGCTGTGATTCATGGGGTCGCAAAGAATCGGACACGACTGAGCGACTGAACTGAACTGAATAATAATCTAAGTAAATGCAAATCCTTTATTAGCTTTCAAGGACACATTTTTTTTTTTTAAGTATTAAGTCTTTCAGACCATTTGAATGTGAACAAACCTGATGGAATGCTTTCAGTCTCAAAAGAATGAGACTTTTCTTAGTGCCTAATTAGTTTTCTTTTTTAAGTCAGGGGGATCTGCTCAGAGTCAGGCCAGCTCTTCAAAGCAGGCCTAGCACATTCACATTATACAAGGTCATAGTCAGTAGACAGAGTTTCCAACCACGTGGGGTCATATTTCCTTTAGAGGTACAGGAAATGGAGAGAAGTCAGAAAGTACAGATTATCCCACAGGCCAACAAACAATGATGCCAATTACTCTCCAGGGGAGCCCAGCACAATTGAAAGAGTCCGCCATATAATTATTAGTGACACAAGCCTTTGCTTTGGTCATGTTGACTTTACCTAACTGAAATAGTCACTAAGCTAGCTGGGCAATGACCTCCCCTTATTTGTATTTTTATCAGAATAGATTCATGTTGGGTCTTTAATCTGTTTATATAATCAATTCACAAATAGTTTATACTTTTTTCAAAAATGTACATAAATACTTTTTCCTTTAGATAAAATAAAGGCATAGATATCTGAATTTTATTTCAACCAATAATTTAAGATATATTGTTACAACAGTCAGCAATCAGTAAAATTAGTATGTTTGCTTTCTCTTCCTTTATAATTTGGCTTCCCTGGTAGCTCAGATGGTAAAGAATCTGCCTGCACTGCAGAAGACCTGGGTTCGATCCCTAGGTAGGGAAGATCCCTGGTGAAGAGAATGACTACCCACTCCAGTATTCTCTCCTGGAGAATCCCATGGACACAGGAGCCTGGTGGGCTGCAGACCAGAGGGTTGCAAAGAGTCAGACAAAACTGAGAGAATAACACATTCATATATAAGCAACTAATTTTCAATAGTCAAGTACTTTAACAAATGGTGAAATATTAGAACTAGATACTCTATAACATGGTACATCATATTCAATAGATATGTTTCAAAAATCTGTGAAAAGATTTAAATTTTGAAAAAGCAACTTAATGTTTTAAGAGTATTCAGTCACTCCAAGGTGACTCTTAGATAAAGTGCAAAATATTTTACATAAATAAACTTACAAAAATACTCCCAAGTTTCATTTTTGTATCTGGGGTTTCATTTATCAAATTGATATGCAAAACTGAACTATACTTTTGTATTTAGTCAAATGATATTTGTTAAGTTAACCACATTCTTACTTGTAGTTTTATTCAGCAAAAGTTTAATATAACCTCTCCTGAAGTGATATCACATTAACTTATGAACTTTCCTCACACTCTGCCTCAAAGTGATATCATGATGATTGTATTAGTTTCTTGTTGCTGTGGTAACAAATTACCACAAAAGTAGGAGTTTAAGACAACATTCATCAATTATCTCATGGTTCAGTAGGTCAGAAGTCTGGGTTGGCCTCACTAATTTCTCTGCTCTGGATCCCATGACAACATCAACAAGTTGTCAACTCATTACCTCTTACAAAGAGGCTCCGAGAAGAATCTGCTTTCAGGCTCCTTTAGGTCACTGGTAGAATCCAGTTCCTTGCATTTGTAGGACTAAGGTCCCATTTCTCTGCTGGCTGTCATCTGGGGGCCAGCAAGCCCCCATTTTTCATCAATTCTTGCACCTGGTCCTTCCATCTCAGAACCAGCAACAGTGCATCAAGTCTTTTTCATGCTTGGAATCTCTTTGAATTCCACTTTTGCCCATCTTGTTGAGTTCCTTCCTCTTCTACTTTTAAGGGCTTCTGTGAGACATTGGGCCCACCCAGATAATTAGAGATAACCTCTCTATTTTAAAGCCGGTTCATTGGTAATTTTAATCACATCCTCAAAGTCTTTTCCACAGCAGTACATAGATTTTAGTGGACTCACAAGGGGACAGAAATCTTGGAGGCATATCTATGGCATTCTGCCTACGCACTGACTACAACCCCATGGACTATACAGTCCATGGAATTCTCCAGGCCAGAATACTGGAGTTGGTAGCTGTTTCCTTCTCCAGGATATCTTCCCAACCCAGGGATCAAACCCAGGTCTCCCGCACTGCAGGCGGATTCTTCACCAACTAAGCCACAAGGGAAGCCCAAGAATACTGCAGTGGGTAGCCTATCCCTTATCCAGCGGATTTCCTGACCCAGGAATTCCTGCATTGCAGGCAGATTCTTTACCAACTGAGCTGTCAGGGAAGCCCAGTTTCATCACAAACAGCTCAAATATAGCCATAGTAAGTATCTTTGGGGCTTCCCTGGTGGCTCAGATGGTAAAGAATCTGCCAGGTTTGATCTCTGGGTCGGAAAGATCCCCTGGAGAAGGAAATGGCTACCAAGTCCAGTATTCTCGCCTGGAGAATTCCATGGATAGAGGAGCCTGGTAGACTACAATCCATAGGGTTGCAAAGAGTCAGACACGACTGAGCGACTATACTTTCACTCTTTTTCAGGCATCTTTATAAACCAGTAGTCATCATTTCTACAGTGATTAAGAAAATAAACTTTGACTCTGCCTTTACTCCTATAAGGAATCTTAATTAACTTGTACAACCAAACATTTTGAAAAGCTACAGGATATAGAAAGAAAGCAAACTAAAATTAGAAGTAGAATTAGGAGAGAAAGAAAACATATCAACACACCAGGTATTATAAGTATTTTGAACTTTAATAATGCTGAGATTTTAAAATAAACTTTTGGTTGTGGTTTACATTGTGCTGTGGTCATTTATATCCATTAAAGGGAAACATGTGTTTGTCATTTAAGGATATGTACAGAATGCTGGACCTCACAATAGATTTTTGCATTCAAATTTGCAAGTGCTTTTACTGGAAAGGTTCTTAAGGGGAACATCAAGTTTATTGCTGTCTTGCTTGAATTTAGAATCTTTAACTCTTTTTAGGTGAAGCTATCCAAATGGGTCAGTACTAGGTTTACCAGTTGAAACTTAAATCATATTCCTAGATTAAATATGTACATTGATTATACATAAATACATACATTGATCTATTCAGTGATTGTTTATACTAAGTTGCTTCAGTCCTGTCCAACTCCTTGTGACCCTATGGACTCTAGTCTGTCAGTCTGCCAGTTTCCTCTGTCCATAGGCTCCTCCAGCCAAGAATACTGGAGTGGGTCACCATGCCCTCCTCCCGGGGATATTCCTAACCCAGGGATTGAACCCGCGTTTCTTGTTTCTGCAATGACAGGCAGATTCTATACCACTAGCACCACCTGGGAAGGACAAACATTGATTGGTAAGACTTGAAAACTCCTACAAAATTCCTTTTGCTTTGACCTAAAGAACCTTCACAAAGAGAATTGTTCCTAAAGGGATAAAGCAGATAAGTGAGATGGCCTTTATTTTCTAGGCAGAGTAGGGATATTGAGTATAGCGTGGCACTTGTCTTTCAAAAATAAAACTAGTTCTACTTCTGAGAAGCATTTCTGGGAAAATAGCACCTAAAAGATCTAGTCACATGCCTCTCTTTAAATAGTGGGGAAACAGTTCTCTGTGTTATCCAGAAGGAAAGGAAAAGCAGTGGGCGCTAGTTATGCCTACATAGATGTGCTATTATTTTTATTTTTATGGTGATTCTGCAGTTGGTCACTTTTTGAAATTCATAATTTCTGATTTCAATCATTCACGATCTTGGATTTTCTGTGTAGATAAATTTATCTAAAATGGTATCAATTTTACATATCTTTCATATTTTTACCTTTTTTTCCTACCTTATATTTGTATTGATCTGACTCCAATAAAGGTGTAAGTTTATCTTATTCCTGCCTTTAATAGAAATGCTTCTAGAATTTGAACAGAAAGTATGACTTTAATTGTAGGGCTTCCTTAACGGCTCAAGGGTTGAAGAATCTTCCTGCACTGTAGGAGACATAGGAGATCCAAGTTCAACCCCTGAATCAGGAGGATACCCTGGAGGAGGAAATGGAAACCCACTCCAATATTCTTGCCTGGAAAATCCCATGGACAAAGAAGCCTGGCGGGCTACAGTCCAGAGGGTTGCAAAGAGTTGGACACTACTGAGAGACTAAGTACACACATTTTTCTACCTTTTATAATAGCAAACTAGTTCCCTTATTGGAGAAGGAAATGACACCCCGCTCCAGTACTCTCGCCTGGAAAATCCTATGGATGGAGGAGCCTGGTGGGCTACAGTCCATGGGGTCGCCAAGAGTCAGACATGACTAAGCGACTTCACTTTAACTTTTCACTCTCATGCATTGGAGAAGGAAATGGCAACCCACTCCAGGATTATTGCCTGGATAATCCCAGGGACAGAAGAGCCTGGTAGGCTGCTGTCTATGGGGTCGCACAGGGTCGGACACGACTGAAACGACTTAGCAGCAGCAGCAGAAGCAGTTCCCTTATAGCTCTTGTTTGTTAAGAGTGTTACAAGTAACTATTGAATTTTCAATGTCTTGGTCTATTATGATCATCTGTTTTTCTCTGACCAACTTTGAGCATGATTGATTTTTAAAACTTTTTTTTTAAACTTTTTATTTTATATTGGAATATAGTCAATTAACAATATTGTGATAGTTTCAGGTACTCAGCAAAGGAACTTAGCCAATCATATACATGTATCTATTCTTCCCCAGATTCCCCTCCCATCCAGGCTACCACAGAACATTGAGCAGAGTTTCCTGTGCTGTACAATAGGTTCTTGTTGGTTATCCATTTTAAATACAGTAGTGAGTACTTGTTGATTCCAAACTCCCTAAACATCCCGTCTCCCATCCTTCCCCCTGGCAAAAATAAGTTCATTCTCTGTCTGTGAGTCTGCTTCTGTTTTGAAATAAGTTGATATGTATCATTTCTTTTTAGATTCTGCATATAAGGGATGTCAATTTTTTAATAATAGTGTATCATCCATGTATCATGGAACAGACTGAATAACAACAATCATCCATGAACTCCTAGGGGATAGTTGATTAGATAATGCTGGATGTATGCATGTGTGTGAGTGAGTCTGTGTATGTGTTAACATACAGTTGGATTTAATTTCATATTTTACTTAGGGTTTATGTTAAATGAAATTGGCTAATAAGTTTATTGTCTGATTTGAATATCAAGGTTATATTATCCTGCTTAGTTAACTTTTGTAGCTATCTTTTCACAAACAGAAAACAATTTGCATATAATACAGAAATTCTGTTACTGAAATTTTACCAAAGCTTAGATGTAACATTGTTTGCTCTTGGAAAGCCAAAAAACAAACAAAAAAAAAACAGAAAGATTTTTGGCTACTGTTTCATTTCTTATCTGTTGTTTTCTTCATTCAGGATTTTTTTTTAAAGTATGTTTATCCATTTTGGTAATTTAGATGTTTCAAAATATTAATGACTTCATCTGGCTTTTCACATGTATAAACACAGTTTTGTTCATATTATTTTTTTAATTCCTACATTATCTTGCCCATGCAATCCATTTTATTCTTAATGTTATTTATTTCTCTTTCTCTTTCTTTTCAATCTTGCCAGATTTTAACTTTCTTATTGTCTAAAAGGAAAAAAAGTGGCAGGGGAATTTAATTTTCAAACTTGCTTTTTTATTAGTTTGTTTTCAAATGTATTAAATTCTAATATTTTTCCTTCTTATTTTCTTTTTTCTATTTAATCATGTTTTTACTGTCCCACCAACTTCTTGGGTTGATCTTACTTATTGACATCATGGGACTTCCCTGGTGGCTCAGAGGGTAAAGCATATGCCTACAATGCAGGAGACCTGAGTTCAATCCCTGGGTTGGGAAGATCTCCTGGAGAAGGAAATGGCACCCCACTCCAGTATTCTTGCCTGGAAAATCCCATGGACAGAGGAGCCTGGTAGACTACAGTCCATGGGGTTGCAAAGAGTTGGACACGACTGAGCAACTTCACTTGTCTTCTAAGAAATAAACTTAAGGTGATAATTCTGAAGTGACGTATAAAAATTCACATAATTATTCTAATGATTTTTCATTTAAACCATACATTATTAAGTCTGTTTGCAGAATTTCAAATATATGGGAAATGGTGTCACGATGTTTTTATTGGTGTTCAATTTTAAAACATCAGGTTCAGAAAATGTCATCTATAAAATGTTAATATTTTGCATTTAATTGATATTCCCTGTATTGCCTACTATATGTTGTTTTGTATGTTTTAAGCATGTTGATCAATTTATTAAAATACATATTTCTAGAAAATTGTCAATTTCATCTAGGTTTGCAAATGTGTAAGCATAAAATGTTTTCATGTCTGTTTTTAAACAATGTCTACTCTGCTTTGGCCCTGAAAATATATATGTATCTATTAGCTCAGAGCTACCAGTTATATTACTAAACTGTTTATGTCATTAATTATTTCCTATCTGCTGATTCTGTGAGACTGTAATCTCCCTGAATGATTGTGAAGTTCTAATTAATTCTCTGAAATCATTAAATTTTGTTTGATGTATTTCCAGGTCCTGTAGGTCCATGAAGGTGTGTAATGATTACATCTTCTTGGTGGATTACTTTATTAAAGCACAAAAATTCTCCCACTTTGTCCTTCGTAATGTTTTTCCTTTAAATTTGATTTTGCCTGATATTAATATTCCTTTTTAGCTTCTCAAAATTAACACCTCAAAGTGTGGTCCTGGAATCCCTGAGAGTCACTGAGACTTTTTCAGAAGTTCTGCAAGAACAAAAGTGTTTTCTTAATAATACGAAGATGTATTTCATCCTCAGTGTCTCATAGCTAACAGTGGTTACCTGACAAAAAATGTGGCAACAAACTGAATGTAGACACAGGTTTGAAAATTCAGTTGTCCTCTATTAACCAAGGTATTAAAGATTGCAAAAAATGAACGTTAATGCAACTCATCACACTGTGTTTTTGGAAAATGTCATCATTTTTCAAAAACATTATTTCTATCAACAAACAATGGGTTGATTACTATTATTTTTAAAGATATTAATACACATTAGTTTTACTTTTCCTAGCATTTATTGAATTCACCATATTTTCCTCTACCAATCCACTTCTAAAATTAACTATTGTCACTTATATAAAAGATTATCTTAATAGATTTCTTTAAAAAGAATCCATGTTCCTATTTTTTTCCTGAAACAAAAGTGTGGAGAATTTTCATTATTTTACTACTTAATTAACATATTCTAACTACTGTTTCACTTCTGCCAACACCCACATTCAGCATTCTTATATTTGCTGTGGGAGATAAGATTTTTAGTATGTGTTCATTCTGTCATTCTTTTTCAGAAGCCATGATATTTTTTCCAATGACAGTGCTTGTTTAAAATAAATTTTAGTACCTGCTATTTAGATAATAAAAATTTCTCCCCTTATTTAATGGCTTCATAGCTTCTTTTTAAAAATTAGGAACTTAGTCTAACATTTAATCCATGTTAATTCAACACATTTTCTGGTCTGATTTTCCACTATGCTTATTGAAAATATATACTTCAATGGAATCAGACTATAGGACATTTTCTAGACATGTTTCATCATTCACCCTCTCTATGCCTGTGTCTATTGTCTACTTCAGCCTTGAATTCCCTCCTCAGTCTTCAAATTTCTGTAATCCACTTGAACCACAGTCTGGTACAAAGTCCCTTCTTCCATAAAGACCTCCCTGAGAAGCCCATATGGAAGCAATTTCCAGGCACTGAATTCTTGAGCATTTTGTATCATTCAAAATGCAGGTATCTTATACTGCATTGCTTTGTAGTTATTTGAGGATTTATCCTATGTCCTCAGTTGCATTGTAAGTTAGTTGAGGGCAGAAATTATTTAACCCACCGTTGAATCTACAACATCACTAAACACAGGATTATTTAGAAAACATCATAGAAATGAATAATTCTCAGGAATATAACAGTCAAAATCAATTGTCATAGAGTAAAGCAATTAACATTTTTAGTTTTCTGATATGAGATCATGATACTGTCTTAGGGTAGGAGATATATTCTTAGCGCACAGCTGTACCCTTGCTTTGGGTATACGTATTGGGAATCAATCTACCATGGGTTGATAGTGAGAAAAAAGTTGCAACTTGTGGGTCTCCTTCACCCATGCTCTGAATTCACAGCTTCAGCCAAAATCCTAGAAACAACAAAAAGTAAGTTCTTTAGCTACCACTATTGCCTTTTGCCAAGTCATCTTTGGGCACACTGAAAAAGAGCTAATGAAATCACTATGTTCTAAACTTATTAGCAATGTTGATCCATGGACATGGTTTCTAAAACATTTCAAAAGAGTTTCCAGTAACATTTAATGCTCTTTCATCACAAAGCTTGTCAGAAAAGGGAACAAGTGTAGTAGACTATTGAAATACAGTGTGCCTATCTTACACAAGATGACATGTGCCAGCCATGATTTTATTTATCCTATTCTGTCTCATTTCACAAAAACATTTATTACCATCTAAACTGCAAAATATATTTGTGGGTGTAAAATATAGCTTGCAAATAGTTGCATAATCCACTTTTCCAAATATGTAAATCATCTGCTCTCTTTAGTTTAGTTCAACAAATAATTATCAAGCACCTGCTATTTTCCTGATTCTATATATATAAGCATGTGAAGATGAACAAAACACAATCCGTGTTCCCAGTGTACTGGAGAAAGTGAAAGTAGTAAACATCTAAAGAGAAATGTGGTAAGGTCTCAGATAAGAGTTATGATGATATACACTGGTTTCAGGAAAGCCTTCTATGACAAACTCACCCCTGCCCAAATGCTTGAAGGTGAGTAAAAGCCAGATGTCTGTCAGGAAGGCATTTCAGACAAGAAGATAAAGTACCATTATATGGTGAGCCTTTTAGAAATACTAAAAGGCTGTGGGGAGTACCAGGAATAGGGTCCATTCAGTTGGGTGATGAGTAGAACCTTGCATTGCCTGATAATAAGCTGAGAATTAAGTTACAGTTAGCATCTCTCAGACTGTGTTGCAGGGGAAGACTAGAATCTTGCAGAATACAGCAGTTTCTCTTGGAAAAAATACAGTTCTATGGTCAAAATAATTTATCTTTTAGAGATTCATGTTGAAAATCTTAAAAGCTATGAGAAGTCCTGAAGTCAAGAGTCTGGCTTCATGTTAACCCAACATTCTCGAAACTAATTTGGCTTCTAGAATTTTTTTTTTTTTTTTAACAGAACAACTGTTAACATCCCATGTGACTCCAATGTTTCACGAAACAAAATTTGGGCAGTATTGGACTTAACAATAGAATAGCTACTGGGCTTGTCACTTTGCATGTATGTTGATAAACTTGGACTTGGCTTTCTGGAGGGAGGCATCAACAATGTACCAGAAAAATGGCTTGATTGGAACTGTGACTCAGAAGGTAACCCAACAAGGATATGAAGAAGGACTGGAGGGGAGACAGGCAGGAGGCTGGAACGCCAGTGAGAATTCATTCTTGGAATGGTTCAAAATAGAAAACTATAAACATATGTTTTGGAAATGTCTCTAGGTTTAATAAATTCTGTGATAATATACCAGGGAGATTTCTTTGAAAATCTATAACACATGCCAGCAAGAGCACTATTCACTTTGTCATTAATTAACATATTTGGGATCTCCAAGGGGCGCTACGCATGTATACAACAACCAAAAACAAACTGCAACAGGCTTGCCTTGTTGTCAACCCAGAGAAACAATGATCAAGATAAAATAATTAATTTCAGATGGATTCAATTACTATAGTCAGTCACAGTCCAACTATTTATTAAGTACCCACAGGGTGCACAGCATTTTACTAGGTTCTTGTAAAAAATCCATAAAGATATTAATAACAGTGACTTTTTCCATGACAATAATATGTAATTGGCATTGGATTTTGGGTCAAAACAGGGCTCCCCGAGACTCATCGAGGATGGTGTATGCAGAGGAAGATAGCCTCCGGCGAGCACCCATTAAACAACTGTGTTCAGAATCCAGACAAAGAAAATAGGCCTTTAAATTCCATCAGTGGAGAGGGTATTGATTTAAACAATTTACAAAGTTTCAAATTATATACGTCTATAATTAGGTGGAAAACTTGGGATAACTCAGAAAGTCTGCCTGCATGGGTGCTAAGTCACTTCAGTTGTATCTGATTCTTTGTGACCCTGTGCATCCTAGCCCACCAGGCTTCTCTGGCCATTGGAATCCTGGCCACAGGCAAATTTAACACCTCATAACTGGGCTAATAGATAATTCATATATTCACTCAGTCAGTTGAAAAACATACATTGAGCACAAATACATGTCTGGCATTGAACAAGGCACTGAGCGTACAGAAGTGAAAAAATTGGCTTAGATCATTGCCCTTTTCTAGAAAAAAAATTTAATTGGAGTATAATTGCTTTACAATGTTATGTTGATTTCTACCATACAACAATGTAAATCAGTCATAACTACATATATATATATATATTCCGTCCCTCTTTCCCTCATGGAGGTTGAATCTTATCAATGAAGAGAGATAAAAAACAAATGAAATATGAATAGATACTGATATGGATGTAGACAGAGATATAGATACAGACGTACATGTAAGTGTGATAGATGCAATGGTGAGAAATTAGGCAGAGTAGAGAAATATGAACTTCTAAAACATTGGAGGAACTTGATAGAAAAATATCTCAGGTAGAAGAAACAGCAAGGGCAAAGGCTCTGAGGCAGAAGCATGTATGACTAGATTAGGATGAAAGAAAGAAGGAGGCATAGAAATGAAGTGGAAAATGGCAAGATGTGGATCATTTGGGTCATTCAAATGAGTTTGACCTTTTTGAGTATAATAATGTTGGAGGGTTTTGAAGAGAGAGAAGGTAATCTCTGACATGACTTTAAGGAATCCCTGTGACTGCCACATTAGAAAGAGCCTAGAGGGTAGGTTGACTAGGGCAGAAGTAGATAAACCAGTCAGGAGGCTTTGCAGCATTGTTATTCTTGTTCAGACCCCATGCACTGCAGCATGCCAGGCTTCCCTGTTCTTCATTGTCTCTTGGAGTTTGTTCAAACTCATATCCATTGAGTCAGTGATGCCATCCAACTATGTCATCCTCTGTCTCCTCCTTCTCCTCCTGTCTTCAATCTTTCCCAACATTATGGTATTTTCCAATGAGTTGGCTCTTTGCATCAGGTGGCCAAAGTATTTGGAGCTTCAGCTTCAGCATCAGTCCTTCCAATGAATATTTAGGGTTAATTTCTTTTAGGATTGACTGGTTTGATCTCCTTGCAGTAGAAGGGACTCTCAAGAGTCTTCTTTGCAGCACTACAAGTGAGGAATAATGGAGGCTTGGATGTAGGAGGTAATAATGGAAAAGTGGTCAGATTTAAGATATGTATTGATGGTATTGCTGACAGGATTTTCTAGTAGAGAAGCCAAGAATGACTTAGTCTCTGGCTTGAGCAACTGGACAAATGCAATTGTCATTTAAACAGATGAGGAAGACTGTAGGTGGAAGTAGGTTTGCGGATAAAGATTGGGAATTCAGTTTGGGGCGTCTTATGTACTAAATGCTTATTCAGCATCCATCAAGAGATATCAAGTAGGCAGCTCATATGAATTTAGAGATCAGGAAAGGGTCCAAGGCTGGAGAAAGAAAATTAGGAATGAATGATATCACAAAGAGAGCATAGATAAAGAATGGATCAAGCACTGAGCCCTGGGAAACACCAGTGTTTAGAATTCAGAGAAACAATGAGACATCAGTAAAGCAGGTTGAGAAAGAATAGTCAATTAAGCGAGAAAACTAGGAACATGTGATATTCAGTAAACAAAGCAAAGAAAATGTTTCAAGAAAGACAGATTGTCAATTATGTCAAATGCTACTGGTGGATCAAACAAAATAGGAACTATTGACTACTGCAGTTAGAAACACCAAGGTAATTGATAACTTTGGGGAAAAAAGTTTTTAGTGAAGAACTATCAGCAAAAGTCTTATTGGAGTGGATTTAATAAAGAAAAGAAAAGAAATCAGAGACAAATCTAGAGAAAGCTCCTTCAAGAGGCTTTATTTTACAAGGAAGAAGAAAAATAGGAAAACAGATTTCAAGGTATGAACCTAAAGAGTGAAATTTCTCATTGGGAGAAATTATAAGATATGTTGATGAATACAATACAGAGAGAAAATTTGATCGTGTGAGAGAGGAGAATTTCCACAGCTAAGACTTTATCATAAAAATACCATCTAGTTCTGAAATAAAGAAGTTGGACTTCTAGGAGTAAGTGCAGCTGGTATTGCTGACAAGCAAAAAGGCACCCAGATGTAGGTACCTGGATTTATGTGTGTTGAGGAGTGATCTTTTCTTATTACCTCTATACTATATCTGTGAAATAGAAAGTCAGGTCATCAACTCAGATTGAGGAGACGGGAAGACATGATTATTGAAGGGAGGATGACATTGGAGATATTGAGTAGACAAAAGAAAGAGGGGTGATTTTCTAAAAGGAGAGGAAAACACAGAATTGTTAGGCAGCTCCTAAGGTCCTACTTGAAATTAATGGTCCTTAGTTAAGGTAAAATATTAGCATGATTTTGTGGTTTTCTTCAGCCAATTTAGCTGAGCTAAAACTTAAAAGGATTAAGGTTTAATATGGCCAGTGATGAGTTTTTGGAAGATGAGTGTAAGAAAGCTAGACAATGTGCAAGGGTATAGAAAATAGATTCAAAGGAATAATTATAGATTGGCCATGGGATTTAAGGCAGGAAAGAAGGGACACCAAGATGTGACAGTAATGAAAAAGTGGGAAAGTCAAATACCATGTAGATACCAGTGGATTCAGAAATTCATTAAAGTTTGAGTACCAGAGGAAGTGAAATTGAAAGGTAATAGATGATAACCTATGAGTAGGATGATCAAACCTAAAATTATGGTAAATTAAAATTTTTCATTAATGGTAGGGTTGCAGGTTATAAGACAATGGAACCAAATGCTGTTTTCCAGGAAGAGAAAATGTTTGAAAGAGATAAGGTCAAGTTGTTGAAGAGCTAGGATATTAAAAGGATTCTATTCATGGATACTGAAATTGCATAGAGTTTTCCCCAAGAGTTGAGCATGGAAGAAAATTAATACTGTGAAGATTTTTTAGGTGGGGGGGAAACAAGTCAGAGGTAGATGGAATAGGACAACAGGAGTTTTAGGTGAGAATATTTGAAGTTAATCATAAGTTTAGAGAATCAGTGAGTTGAACAATTTTTGACAAATTTTAATGTCCATATAGATCACCTATGGCTTTTACTAAAATGAAGCTTTTAATTTAGTTGGCCTGTGGTAAGGGCTAAGATTTTCCAAATAGAGTAAAAAAAGTGGAAAAAAAGAGAATTTGGATCAACATTTATTAATAAGTTTAAAGAATATCAATACCCTTCAGGAAAATTCTTAACTCTTTTTTTATTCCTTTTTCCCTTATATCTTTCCCAAGTACACAGGAATCAATTAGACTCTCATTCAAATGTGAACAGAGAGAAAGTATACAAAATATTAACATTTATTCAACTATGAGATAGTTATTAGTGAGATTCTAGTGCTTTTATTCCCATGGACAGAGGAGCCTAGTAGGCTGCAGTCCATGGGGTCGCTGAGGGTCGTACACGACTGAGCAACTTCACTTTCACTTTTCACTTTCACGCATTGGAGAAGGAAATGGCAACCCACTCCAGTGTTCTTGCCTGGAGAATCCCAGGGACGGGGGAGCCTGGGGGACTGCCGTCTCTGGGGTTGCACAGAGTCGGACACGACTGAAGTGACTTAGCAGCAGCAGCAGCAGTGCTTTTATTTAGGGAGTAAAACCAGAAGCGAACTTTTTCCTTCCCAGAAGGAGTTACTAATGTTCTTTGCTTCCATTTTAAAAAGAGTTCCTAGTGAAAATCTGTGTTGCCTTTCATTTGTGTGTTTAAAGAAAATAAACCTCAATGAGATGGGATCATGGGCAGATGTGGTTCATAATGAGTAAGAAGAAATGATCCTGCTACAAAGGAAAATCTACTTTCTAAAGGATTGGGAACTCAGTATATGACACAGGTATTCAAAAGAAATACATGAATTATTCCATCAGCCAAAGTTTTGAAAGGAAGTCATTCCATGGTGCTTCAAAGGAAGGAAGAAGATTGTATTAATCTGTAGCATCCTTCCCCCGTTATCAATATATGCAAGACATTTGGACCCCAGCTAATTCCTTTTAGTCACATCTGTCGCTCTCTAGGAGGAGAAGAATCTGAGAAAGGTAGAGTTAAATCTTAATGAAAAATTGCAGGTCTCAAGAGATTATGAATAGAATTGATGAGTTTTTCTTTCCTGAAGACAATATGCAGATTAAAGAGCTTTTAACTATTCTTGATGCAATCAAAGGTTATGGTCATCTGCTAAAAACTCAGTTTCAGCCACAGTTTATGTAAGTCGTTCACATTAGTCACTCAGTAATGATGCACTTGGCCCCACTGTTTGTGGTCTGGTTCTCATTTGTTCGGCATTACATTCCAAGACTGCAATGACTGAGAAATGTTCCTTATTTTTTACAGTAAGAAGAAATAGAATGCTTTGCCTGTAACATCTTGAGTTAAATCACTTGTCTGTGGTCTTCCACAATCTACCCAAGCAGGTGTATATAAGTGAAGACTTCCACATATAGAGTCAGAGAACCAATATTCCTAACCAGAAAATTTCTGAAGTTAGCTTCTTACACTCATATGGCATTAACAGAAAATTTAAGCTCTTTGCAATGTTGTACAATATTTCCTTTTATCAGAATATAGCTGCTAACAGAATATCAGCAAGTAAGTGTTTTAGAATACAAGAAAACTTTCCAGGTTCAAAACTATCAAAAGTATCAAAACCTCTAGCAAGCATGTCTGAGGGAGTATAAAAGCTGTATTCAAATCTATTCAAATAGATGTTGCATGCAAAAGATGTGGGAATTGTTCTACACCGACCTGGAAGATAGAAGTAGGAGCCATAGGTTAATAAAAAATATGATTAGATGTATTTTGGACACAATACAATTTAAATAGCTGTTTCCTACAAACTTGACTGTCTTAAATGTTAATAGGGCCTTAGTAGATATTCTTTTTTTTTTTTTAAGCAGTCTCTCTCATGACTTATGCTACCTCATTTTCACCTTCCATAAGGTTGGATCACCCAACTTCTTTTCCTCCCATAGAAATTCATAGCATTCCCCTCCCTCAGCTGGTAACAGAAAGTGAATTTCACCAGAAACGGAGGAACATCTTCAGTTTAAAGTATTCTCCCCCAGATAAATGTGTTTAAATAGAGAACTTACCACCAACATATTAAACATAATTGAATATAAATCAACCTATTTTCCAGAATTCACCTGTTATACAAAAGAACTGTCATGCAAAAGGCCCTAAGGAAGTAAAATACAGGATAATAAGATTATGATCAGGAAAGGAGGCTTGGAGAGAGAAAAAGAAGCACGAAGAAGTTCAGCCCATAGAGGAAAGACTTGGTTAATCATTCTAGTACACAGATTAGTTAAATCCCCAGATGTAGAAGCCGCAGATATGGAGCATGAACTATATACTCTGTCATTTTATCTAAGGGACTTGAGCATCCCTAGACTTTGGTATCATGGAACGAATTCCCTCCACCAACACCCTCGAATACTGAAAGATGACTGTATCATAAGAGTGGCAACAGGCACCTGTGACAACGGACTTTATCTCGTGTGTTTCCCTCCCTCTGTGAAGCATGACCCTACCAAAGATTTTCAACAAATACCTCAGGAAAACTGGGGAGAAAGGGCTCCCAAACCTGATAGGAGTTCAAATAAACAGCCCAGAAGTCAAAGGAAGGGATTCCAGGGCCATTCTTTTACTTCCTTAAAATTCCTTTAGTTCGATAAGAACTATCCTGAGTTTGGAAACAGTACTTTGTAAAGACATATTTTTATACTCAATGTTAGCTTGAAGTAAGTTCTCTAATTTTATAGGACTAGCGCTCTTGCTCAGTGACTCATCTCACTTAGAGTTTAAAAGTTTGCGTCACAAAGGGAAAGTGAAAAGTAGCAGTAATTTATGGAACTAAGGAAGCATTTTTCTCACTCAGAGAAAAATTTGTGAAGCAGTATAACCTCTAGGTATCAAGATGTTGATTATTTTGCAAATTGTAACTAAGAGGTTATTTCTCATATTTATGTGGTGCTGGAATTTCATTTCCTATTTTATGAAAGAAATCATGAGCCCAAAGGAAGAATACCATTTAGAGGAGATAAAAAAGCCAATAAATATTTCATTTATCCAACACCTCGTTTTCCAGACTTGCGACACTGTCCTTAAATTAGGACCTGAACTCTTAAGGATTTCTGATTTAACTTTTATTAAGCTCATTTTATTTCTCTATAAAGACAATATATTACATGATCCCTAAAATCAAGCCCAGCCCCAAATTTTATGATTGTATTCCCACAAGTTCAATTGATTCCAACCCTATTATCTTCTAGCCATTGAAAAACCAATATTTTGAGTTAATCTCTTTCCCCTCTCTGGTAAATCAGCTATGTCCAGGGTGGTCCATAATCCTCTTCTGAAAGAACTGATATGATATATTCCAGTGTGGGGCCACTTTAAGCTCACTGAGAGTTCTTGAAGATAATTGCTTGTGACTCAGCAATGGCTGTGGCCAATTTCTTAAGTTCTTTAGTGTGGAAGCTATCAAGATCTATGGATTTAACTCATCCAATCTGAGTCAGTCATTTTTATCTGTTCCTGCTTTGGTAAGGCTCTCTGCCTCCCATCATATCTTTGCCTGCTCACATGATTAGACAATAGTTGACATTTGTGAGGGAAGAATGAAATAAAAAGTGCCTTCCTGTCACTGTCATTTTTTAAGTACTTTTCTTGTCATTTGATAAAAGACAGTGCTTTTCCCACCTTCGCCCACTTAATGCTCTTACATAGTTTTGTACATCTTGTGAATTGCATCTTATACCTTGCTTGAATATTATTGGTTTATCAACCATAGCATAACAGAATATTAAAGGTCATTGGACTTTGAATAAGGACATTTAGATTTTTGCCCAATAATTTTTGGGGCGTGTTCAGAACTCCCCATCTTTAATGTTAGTATGGGCTTCCCCGATGGTTCAGTAATGTTAGTATGTCAGTAGTTCAGTACTTGACCTTAAGGTCCCTTTCTCTTTAAATGTCTTCTAACACTCCTTACCGGTGGATTCATCTCTCTCTGTAACGTTTCTCTGTAGCATCTCTGTTGCCAGTGTTTCCTGTCACAGTAAACAAACCTGTCTGCCAGGCATTCACACTTGGTGCCCCTGTAGAAACTCTGGCTCTTCCCATGCCTTCCATTCCCACATTCCCAGGGCCCCATTCTGCCTGCCATGACCTCCATCATGTCCTGCTTTGGGATGCTGCTGCTATGACTATAGTCTAGCTCTCCTTGCAGACTGCCTACATCTTTATGGCTTCCCTGGTCTGTTCCTCACTCGTCTCAAGGACATTACTGAAGTTGTTTGATTGGAAAAGATGCCAGAGAGTGCCATGTTTTTGATGAGTAAGAGAACTGTATGTTGTGAGTTTCTGACAAACTTGTCTCATAGGTGTCTTGGCAAGACAGGTGAAAGTATTTTCTTTGTGATGTAGGTATCTGGTTGAATTTGATTATAACATCAACAGCTATGGAGAAGGAAATGGTAACCTATTCCAATACTGTTACCTGGATAATCCCATAGATAGAGGAAGCTGGTGGGCTACAATCCATGGAATCGCAAAAGTTGAACACGACAGAGTGACTGAGCAAGCAGCAGAACAGAAAAAGCCTTTACTTAAAGGAAAACCATGCTGGGAAAGCTCTATTACTAGGAGAGTAGCCCTGCATACTTTTGTTGTCGTTATTGTTTAGTCACTCAGTTGTGTCCAACTCTTTTGTGACCCCATAGATTGGGATTATCCAGGCAAGAATACTGGAATGGGTTGACATTTCCTTTTTCCCAACACAGGCATTGAACCTGAGTCTGTTTCATTGCAGGGAGATTCTTTATCCTCTGAGCCACCAGGGAAGCCCTTTGTATACTTTGGACACATACTTTTCTACCAACTTCTCAACACTAGAGACTGAGTTTGGCATTGGGTATATCAAGGGAAATAAGCATATATCCAAGCCTCAAGGGCATCACTATCTAGTGAGGAAGGCAGATTAATTGATAATTATAATGCAAAGTGCTGTATTCAGTAGAATGTAAAAGGTGTACATATAAAGCAGTAGACAATGGTGCTTGAACTGTCTTCCAAGCTGAGTATGTGTTGAAGATAATTGCTCCAGGGAAAAGGAGGAACATTTGGGAGAGTAGGATAATATTGATTGGCTTGAAACCTTTGGCTAGGAGGCTAGTGGAGATAAAACGATCGGCCAAAGAGAATTGCTGGAGGCTTTCAAACAAGATTTCCCTTGTAGCTCAGTTGGTAAAGAATCTGCCTGCAGTGCAGGAGACCCAGGTTCGATCCCTGGGTTGAGAAGATTCCCTGGAGAAGGAAATGGCAACCCGCCCCAGTATCCTTGTCTGGAAAATCTCATGGTCAGAGAGTCCTGGTGGACATGCAGTCCATGGGATTGCAAAGAGTCTTCCACGACTGAGTGACTAACACACACTCTTCAGAAAATTTGTTCTGATAGCTGTACTGAGGGATAGTTAATTGTGGACCAGGAGAATGAAGCGTAAGGAAAGGGTAGATGCTAAGCTGGAAACAAGGAACCAGTTAGAAACCCCTCAGAGTGGTTTAGCTGAGAATTAACATGAACAATATAGAGAAAGATGGCAATAGAAAATAATTAGCAGGGATTATTGATGGAGGGATTATTATTGAAAGAGAAAAGAAGAGTCTTTTTTTTTAATGTCTAATATTACTAACCTCACACACCATAAGGATAGCACATATGCTCACATTTTTACAAAGTAGGCAGGCAAGCAAAGTACATTTAATCCCATCACAGCAATATTGAACTCTTATCATTAGTCATTCAGGTTAAGGCACTGTATTTACTTGGAAGTGAAGACCCCAACAGTTAGTGTTAGTCATGCAGTCGGGTCTGACTCTTTGCAACTCCACGGACTATAGCCAGGCTCCTCTGTCCATGGAATTCTTCAGGCAAGATACAAGGTCATAATCAGCCACAAATTAGTATCATTTTATTAGCTGTCACAGGGAAACTTGTTTTCAGGCTTTTAAGGATAAAACACAAGACAGAATCTAATCAGGTGTGGATTCAGGAGTGGATTGGCCCATGGTAGAATGCCCAAGACAGATCTGTTTGAGACTTTCACAGTATAGGATTTTGAGCAACAAGACACAAAATTAGCACTCTGAAAATAGAGAAAATGGCTATGGGGAGCCAGCAGGAAGGATATCAGGGGTGAAAAGAAGTAGTGAGGAGCTGAAGGTGAAAAAAGAGGAGTGGTACTTTGGTAGTGGCCCTCAGCTTATTGTAACATCTTCATCTCTGTCACCTAGGAGAAAAAGGTCAGGCTACTGTTGGTTGTGATACTCACAGATGTGAGAGGAAAGCAGGCATTAAGCCTGGACCCTGGGGGTCTGTGAGCATAGTTGTAATACAGTTAATTTTAGGTGTGCAGACATCAAAGAGAAATAGTCCCACAATTATGGTGAAGATCTTGTTAATCATCTAGGTGAGAGATAACCTGGTGTTCCCTTCCTTCTGATACTAACCTTCCCTTCCTTGGAGGCCATTAGATTAAATCAAGTCTGCTGCAGAAGAGACCACAATATCCAATCTTTGCTCACTGAAGAAATCTGCTGTATTGAACTGAAACTGCTCAAAATGAGTTTCAACAATTTCTTGGCTTTTTTTTTTTTTTAAAGAACCATTGAACTGTGAAAAATGATTCATTTTTGCCAACTTGTAATTTTACCAACAGAGACATTTAAATAATAAATGTATCTTCTATTCTCTACTTCCTCCATCATTTCATAAGAAGTGGACATTTTAATAGTAAGTGAAAGCAGAAAAATTAATTTCTCAAAATAATAGAAAATCTAAATTAAATGAATTTAATGTTAGGAATAGCCTATTGGATTTCTCATTTTACCACTGGCTGATAAAGCCCTGACACTGAGCTGTCATCTGCCATGGATCTGTAATCAGGAACCACCCTGGAAGTGGGAAAAGTGGGCTAAAAAGATACCACTGCACTCATCACAGGGCATAACTTGCACTGAGGTGAGGTCAGGATCTGACTAATGAGTGGCATCGGAGAGTATCATTTATTTATTAGCCAGAGGCAAACAGAATTTTTCTTTTTCCATGTCCAGGTTTTCTGCCAATTGAAAACACTCCAGTTTGTTATTAGATTCAGGTGCTCCTGTGGTTGTCTGCTTTCTACCCCCTTTAATTCCTTCTTTCCTGAGATTGTGCTATAATTTGTGAAGCTTCTGGCATCAACTTTATTTTCTTTCTGACTAGTGATTGCAAACCCTGCGCATGTTTCTGGTTTGTTAGCAGGTGGCCTGGCCTGCCAAAAAGCAAACTCATAGTTTTGGATTACCCCCAGGCTTTACCCAGGTTCCAAAGTTGGTATCAGCCCTGATACATATTACAGAGCCTCATGGGTACTTGAGCATTCATACAGGGCCACAGGCCCATAGGGTATGTGCTTCATCCAAACACTTCATGTGTGATTGAAAGAGGATACAGCATGGCAATGGAATCCTGTTCTTGAAGATTGGTTTTACAATTCACCAAGGAGATGAAAAAAGAGGAAACAGGTGAAACGTTTGGGCCAAGTGAACTGCTGTTCCAAGTATTTCACAACTCAGGAGGTAGCAGAGAATTCGGAAAACAACATCAAGCTGCTTTCTCTGGGCTTCTTATTCTGTGTTGCGTAAATGGAGGAATGCCACGCCTATTCAGAAAACATTTGCCGGATCTTCTGGGATGGAAGCTAGCCTCAAAGAAGGGAAGCAAACTGGGACTGGCGAAGGAAAATTACAAATACATGATGTAGTCAGGAGCTGGAAAGGCCTCAAATTATTTACTCGACCATGCAATAAAAGTGACAGGAGTTGTGTATCCTTAAACAACCTTCTGCTGGCAGAATGATACCATGAAATGGTCTGTTTTGCTGGTAGATGCACTAAAGATTAGATAAGAAGGCAAACAGTCCTTTGTGGGACACTCCAAGTCCTTTAACTGCCAAAATAAGACCCCAGACTGGATTAAAAGTTTAAAGAATTCTAGAGTGTCTATAAGTGCTTCTCAGAACCAGAGAGGTGATTAAAAACCAAAACACTGGAGTAGACTGGAGGAATGAGATTAGATTCTGGAGAAGGATGTGCTACGAAGGACTTTAACTAAGCTGCCATTTGTAGGCTTTTCTTCTATCACTGTTTCAGACTTGTTTGTTTACCCAAGTCATAAACTAAGTCAATCATGATGACCTATTAACTCTGTGGGTCAAAGGAAATCAACATGATAGAGTGGGAGTAAGTGGGTTTCTTGCTGCAATTGTCTCTTTAATAAACTGTGTGGGAATGCATCTAACTTTCCTATGCCATAGTTTCTTCAACTATAAAAATAAGACATATGGATTAAGATCCTTTCCAATTTTTGAGATAAACTACCTTCTGATTTTGAAATCAACTGGAACATTTTAGGCTTCAGTGAAAAGACAGGTCAATGACCCTTCAGTGACCATCACTATAGCTAAGAGTTAGAGTAGGTAAGTCAGAATTAAGGAATAGATGGTATGTCAGTCTCTCTTATGAGACGACCACAAGGAAAGAAATTTTGCCCATCAACTAAATTTATTCTTTCCTATAAACCAACTAACTCTGGGAAGTACAATATATAAAAATATTATCAGGCCATTAACAGTATAACAGGATAAAATACTCATGAATATTTGTTCTAAGACAACAGCAAAAGGATCCAGTGCTCATCCACATTAGCAAAGGATTATTTGCTTTATTAGGAAGATCATCACTTGTGTCTTTTATATACTTAGCTGCCCATATGTTTTTAAACTTAATCCAACTTCGAAATTTAGCTATATTTTATCCAAATCATGTTTTAGTCACTAAAGATACAATGCTAAAGGTATAGTATGTGATAACTGTATACTAAATGCTGGTCACTAAAGTTAAAATGTTTGGTTTGTTCCTGTGCTTGAATCGTTCTCATTCTAAGTGGCAAACTGACAAATATCAACGAGGATCCTTAAATGTGAGAAATGATAGTAACAAACAGGAACTTTGGAAGGCCAGGGAAGTAGGTGTTAATAACCCTGCCTTTTGTAAGGATGGAAGTAATCTAAGAGACTTCATGGAAGAGGATATCTTAGAGGCTCGACCTTTTCTAGAGCAAAATCTTCTAATTAGATCTAGAGCACAAGGACTGAGGTGGGAAAGGCATAGCAAAGAGAAGAGTGGCATTTGCAAGAGGAAATGACATGTAGTAAATGGTTGCTGTTGCTATGTGACTCAGCTATACTATGTAAGACTTTAGGGAAAGAGGAAGAAGTGATAATGAAAAATAAGTCAGCTTTTCTTTTCTACAAAGCTAAAGATTTTCAACCTTACCTATAGGCTATGGTAAGAGGAGCTATAAATATGGGATTGGAAATATAGAAAAGTAAGGTCCCTTAGTATTCGACTATCCAACTATTGAGAGTCTTACGAAATGACCAGGAGGATTGTTTGATACTAAATAATTCAAATTCACTTGTATCATAGCTGCAGTTTGGTGCCACCTGGTGGTCAGTTTCTAATTGGGTATACATACACACTGGGAAGATCCTGATTCTTGCGGTGGCTGAAACTTCTAGGGCATGGTCTGTAATTCCAGTATGATAATGGCTTAACTCCAGTTCTTTGGCCACCTCATGCGAAGAGTTGACTCACTGGAAAAGACTCTGATGCTGGGAGGGATTGGGGGCAGGAGGAGAAGGGGACAACAGAGGATGAGATGGCTGGATGGCATCACTGACTCGATGGACGTGAGTCTCAGTGAACTCCGGGAGTAGGTGATGGACAGGGAGGCCTGGCGTGCTGCGATTCATGGGGTCGCAAAGAGTCGGACACGACTGAGCGACTGAACTGAACTGAACTGAATGGCCTCTGCTTCCTTGACTCAATTTCCTGGGCCAGGAGAATACAGGGACCACAGTGTTTTTTTTTTTTAATTCCTGCCCTATCTTCCTTTCACTGTTCTTTTCTCTCCTTTCCCCTCCCACAGAAGACCAGAGGTTATGGGGTGTTGGCTAGAGACAGGAACCAATCCTCAATCCCTTTGTGTTATCATGAGATTAATTGGTCGTAAAGTTAAATGGCTAACATTGACTCTCTACAACAGAAATGAGGAGAGTATTAGAGTGTCTTAAGATATCTTGCTCATTATGTTGAACTGGATCTGCCCTAATCAGTTTGAGGAAACTAGCTGATAAGCATTGCTGGAAGCATATGAAATGGGAAACATCTCCAACACCTATAAAAAGTCACAAAATTGTGAAGAATAAAGCCATCTATGAAATCATCTATTGCTAAATTGGTATATTTAATAGATGAGGGAACTGAGTTCTCGAAAGGCTCACTTCTTAGTGTTTATACACAGTCTTGCACAGGACAGCAAGAGCCTGATGAAGCATTGGCTTTTTGCTCTACTTGAATAATCAGATAGGTTTGGAAAACACACTCATCTCCAATATCCTTTGTATTCTTCTGACGCATAGCAAAGAAAATGAAAGGCCCTAGATCAGAGACCATTACATATTAACACAATATAAGAATCGACCCAAATTTTTAAACATCTTAAACACAAATCATGTTCTTGACATTTCAGATACTCTAACTTTTTACCAAAAAGAAAAAAAGAAAAAGTGCACATGCCTTCTTATGTCATGGAATCCACCCAAACTATAAGTTAAAAGTATCAAAATATACTCTAATAGCAAAAAAAAAAAACAAAACAAACACATAAAGGAAAAAAAAAAAAAGGAAATCTAGGCAAACAAACAAACAGAAACAGTTCTCCCAGGATTTCTAACTTCAATTGTATCCCCCAGTAAATAAACTAGTCAGGGACAACTTCCAGACCAAAGAAATTTGGATTTATTTCTGAATACTTGAACAGTTACCTGAACAGTTAGAAACTGAACACTCAGATTACTTAATCCTGTAAACAACATCCTCAGTTTGTCCTTTCAAAGATATTAGAGTAAAATGGAAATTACAACTTAATTTGAAAAACATTACTGTTTCTATACTTGTCAGCCTCCAAGGTCATACATGCTTTTTTAAAAACAAATTATGGAAAATATATAGAGATATAAGGAAAACTTTTGTGAATGTGAATAAGTGTTAAATAAGGAAAATTACTGTAACTCCTTCCCATCTTGTTCTATAGTGTGCACTGAATATCTCTCTTTTATGGACGCAGAAAAACCCTTACACTGCTGATATTATCCAGAATTAGAGTAACAGGCAGTACTGACCTATGCGATGATATGGGTAATCATGATTGATGTGGCACTGGCAGAATTATTAAGAAGTTACATTAATTTCCATCTCAGCCTTTAAAAACTCTTTATCCATCCATGTAGCATATGCCACTCATGCCCTGCTCTAGATGCCTGGCTTACCTCTGTGCTCACTTGAAGCTAAGTGTTCTGTAATCGCTGATGGGGAATGTCTCTGTTTCACTGTCTGAGACTTCTCTCCAGCTCCCTAAGAACTTGTGTAGACTGCCCACAGCTAGGGAGTTCTGGGCAGTCAATGGTCCCAATAATGAGGGGCACAGGTCACTGGTAAAGATCCCACTTCCCTGTCCTTCTGTAGTGTAATTCTCAGTTATATTCTACACAGTGATCTTGAGGGTTCTCAGTGGGATTGAACACCAGGTATTAACTCATTTGTAATCATACCCTTTATGGGCTCCTCATCCTGCCCATTCTTACACTTCTTGTGAGACTCTCCTCAAAAGTTACGTGCATTCAAGTTCTTGTCACAGGATCTAATTTTAAGGGGAAACCAAGCTATGCTATTTCAGGTATGTGTCCAATACTCCTTGTGTTACCTTCTCATTAGTTGCCAATTAATCTAGTTTAATGCCTTAAACAGGCACAGGGCTAGGAGGTGAGAATCTGAATTCTAATCTTGTTCACTAAATGGGTGTCCACTCTGAGACTTAGTTTTGTTGTTTGATAAATGAGAGGATTGGATTATGTATGCTATAAAGTGCCATTGAGTTTTACCCTTTTATCTTTTGTTATTTTACACTGGGGAAAAAAAAAAAAACACCAGCAAACAATAATGGATGGAAGCGTACTCTGTCATAAACTTGTCTGACCTCCAGACTATACTTGCAATTCTCACATTATGTTAAGTTATTATTATCTTGCAATCCACTATGATGTGAGCTCCTTGAGGTTGAGAAAAATGTTTTATTCATCTTCAAATTCCCACATCTTAACCAGTGCCTAACATATTATACAACAGGTCTTCCCATGTGGTGGTAGTGGTAAAGAATCTTCCTGCCAGTGCGTAAGATGCAAGAGACAGCTGGGTCAGGAAGATCCTCTGGAGTAGGAAATGACACCCCACTACATTAATCTTGCTTGGAAAATTCCATGGGCAGAGGAGCCTGGTGGGCTACAGTCCATGGGACTGCAAAAAGTCAGATACGACTGAGCAAATGAGCATACAAAATATATAATAGGCATTTAATAAATGCATAATCAATTAACTAATAACTATTATGTTCGGTGGAGAAGGCAATGGCACCCTACTCCAGTACTCTTGCCTGGAAAATCCCATGGATGGAGGAGCCTGGTAGGCTGCAGTCCATGGGGTTGCTAAGAGTCGGACACAACTGAGCGACTTCACTTTCACTTTTCACTTCCATGCACTGGAGAAGGAAATGGCAACCCACTCCAGTGTTCTTGCCTGGAAAATCCCAGGGACGGAGGAGCCTGGTGGGCTGCCGTCTCTGGGGTTGCACAGAGTCGGACACAACTGAAGCGACTTAGCAGCAGCAGCAGCATTATGTCCAGAATGGAAAAGTGAGGATACTGGCTAGATTAATGGAAGATAAAATAAAATTGGTACAATGGGACTAGATTCCATGGTGCTCGGAGTGCTGGATCTTGGTCTTAAACCAATGGCTGGATCAAAGCATAAAAAGTTTTTAACCAAGAATGGGATAATGAATGAAATAAGGAGAAATAAGTAGGCATAAAGAGAAGAGGTAGCAGAGAGACTGAAGAAAGAAAAGTAATCTATTTAGCTCTCAATTACAAGAGAACTAAAAAAGCCAATTTTCAATTTTCAATAATTATAATGAAATAGAATGTTTGTGTTTATATGGTTATTAAACTACCAGTAAACCAATAAGCTTCATATATCATCAGCATATGATACTCATAAATAGGTGTGAACCGTGGCACAGTAATTGGTTTCTTACCCATCCTGTTATTCTGTGCACTTTCAGTGAAAATATTTTTGGTATTACCAAATTGGTGTTACTTTGTTTATTTCACAGTTCCTAGTTACCAGGCTTAGTTCACAAATTCCAACTGTTTTCAAAACTCAAGTTCAACTTCAGAAAAGGAAAATCTTTCCATACCAAAGAGATTCAAAACAGTAGAGAAATCAAAACTCATTTATGTAAATCATTTTTATTGGATTTATTAAAATAAAAAAATCTCATTTTTCATAGTCATGACACTTATTAAAAGAACTAATCATTTCAATATGAGTTAATTCCAGTTTACAAAGGCAGAAGTCTGAGAGTCACGCTCAAATTCCCCTTTTGACTAAATCTCCTTGCCCAGTTAGCTGCTTTCCACAAGTTTAGCATATCTGTTCTTTCTGCATCTAGAACTTGAATTCACCAGTGAAAAAGTGGCCTTGTTATGGCCAAAAATAACAGGAGGTATACAAATACTTCAGAGGATAAATTACTGTGGTCCAAGAATCCTTTCTCATAGGCCATTGACTTCTCTCTGTTTCCTTTCTGTTCCTCCTCTTCCTCCTCTCCTGTTTTCTCCTCCCTCTCCAGTCCCCTCCCCTTCTCCTCTTCTCTGGATATTTAAATATCCAATATAAACTGAGTATTTTATTTTATTAAGGAATTATTTTCTTAGGTCCCATCACTTCATGGGAAATAGATGGGGAAACAGTGTCAGACTTTATTTTTTGGGGCTCCAAAATCACTGCAGATGGTGACTGCAGCCATGAAATTAAAAGACGCTTACTCCTTGGAAGGAAAGTTATGACCAACCTAGATAGCATATTTAAAAACAGAGACATTACTTTGCCAGCAAAGGTCCATCTAGTCAAGGCTATGGTTTTTCCTGTGGTCATGTATGGATGTGAGAGTTGGAATGTGAAGAAAGCTGAGCACCGAAGAATCGATGCTTTTGAACTGTGATGTTGCAGAAGACTCTTGAGAGGCCCTTGGACTGCAAGGAGATCCAACCAGTCCATTCTAAAGGAGATCAGTCCTGGGTGTTCTTTGGAAGGAATGATGCTGAGGCTGAAACTCCAGTACTTTGGCCACCTCATGTGAAGAGTTGACTCATTGGAAAAGGCTCTGATGCTGGGAGGGATTGGGGGCAGGAGGAGAAGGGGACAACAGAGGATGAGATGGCTGGATGGCATCACTGACTCGATGGACATGCGTTTGGGTGAAGTCCAGGAGTTGGTGATGGACAGGGAGGCCTGGCATGCTGTAATTCATGGGGTCGCAGAGTCAGACACGACTGAGCGCCTGAACTGAACTGAACTGATTTTCTTAGGAGAATGTTCTTATTTTTAGGAGGCATAGATTAAACTGTTTAGGGAGTGGGTGGAAGGAAGGTCCAAGAGGGAACAGATATATGTATACTTACAGCTGATTCACTTTATTGTATGGAAGAAACTAACACAATGCTGTAAAGCAATTATATTCCAATTTTAAAAAATTGTTTAGGAGTGAAATGTCATTATTTCAGCTACTTCTTTCAAGTGATTCCATATTAATAAATGTGTGTAGGGGCAGGAGAGAGAGATGAAGCCAATGTGACAGAATACTAACAATTTGAATTTAGATGAGTGCATACTGCTGCTGCTGCTGCGTCGCTTCAGTCGTGTCTGACTCTGTGTGACCCTAGAGACGGCAGCCCACCAGGCTCCCCGTCCCTGGGATTCTCCAGGCGAGAACACTGGAGTGGGTTGCCATTTCCTTCTCCTGAGTGCATACTAGTATCTATTATATTATTCTTTCAATTCTTCTATGTTTTCAATTTTTTCAAAAGAATGTATAGAGGAAAATTAAATGAGAAACCTGAGAATCTTAGTCTTATAATTTTATATACCTTTTTATTTAGTTACTATTATGCCATAAGCATTTCCCGCTTGTTTTAAAAGTCCTGTTATAAGTATAAAGAATGTCCAGATAAGGACCTATTGTATAGTACAAGAAATTATACTTAATATATTATAATAGCCTATAATGGAAACAAATTTGAAAAGGAATGTATATAACCTAATCACTTTACTGTACACCTGAAACTATCACAACATTTTAAAACAACTATACTTCAATAAAAAATCCAATGTAAGGGAAAAAAGGTACAGGTTTTTTAAAAATCAACATCTATATGTTATTGTTGTTTAGTTTCTAAGTTTTGCCCAACTCTTTGCAACCCCATGGACTGTAACCCACCAGGTTAAATGAGATTCTTCAGGCAAGAATACTGGAATGGGATGCCCTCTCCTCCTCCAGGGGAACTTCCAGAGATGGAACTCTCCTGCATTGGCAGATGGATTCATTATCACTGAGCCACTAGGAAAGCCCATACAGGTAAATAAAGTGATACAAAAATACCAAAATTTCCTGTTTAATTTCAGGTCATTAAAGAGTAAAGGTGCTAAAAGTAAGCTGTAAATTAACCAGTGTATCATGTCTATATTTTCTGTGTAACTTTGGATTCTCTCCCTTTAACCATGTGTGCCAAATCATGAACAATTTTCTAAGCACATTTCAGACTAAACATGATATGCTTATATTTCAGAGAGGGAAAATGTTGTTTAGTTAAAAAAAAAACAACAAAAAAAAAAAACAAAAAAAACAGAGACATGTAATTCCCTGGCTGCACTCTAGTCCTGAAAGGCAGTACAAAAACTATCTTCTCTTCTGAAAACTAATTTCCTCTATTATAAAAGTTAGAATTGGGCTTCCTAGGTGGTTCAGTGGGTAAAGAAACTGCCTGCAATGCAGAAGACACAGGTTCAATCCCTGAGCTGGGAAGATCCCCTGGCAGAGGGCATGGCAACCCACTCCAGTATTCTTGACAGGAGAATCCACATGAACAGTGGAGTCTGGGGGGCTATAATCCATGGGGTCACAAAATAATTGGATCCAACAAAAGTTACTGAGCACACATGGTCAGAATTATCTTATAGTTTATTCATTGTCCCCTCTAATAACAGCTTTGCAATTCTGAAAGAACAATTGACTATTTTAAACTCTTCTATTTTAATTTACCATTATATAAGAAATGAGTGACCTAGAATTAATGTAATGATCCAGAGTCTAGATCATCCAGACTACTTTTATAAATATAATGTACACACAAATGATAATTTAGCATATAGATTTTAAGTAACTCCATAATTTTTTGGAATGATACCATCACCAAAATAGGCTGGAGGAGCTCAATCCCTGGCTTCAGAGGCTGGCAGTCTGGACATGAGCAAGTGGTTTAAAATTCCTGTGTTAAATATATATTAATTTTTAACTGAACACATGGTCAGAATTACCTTATAGTTTATTCATTGCCCCCTCCAATAACAGCTTTGTAATTCTGGGTGTAAAACACCCAAGTCCAAGGAATCAGAATCAGAAGTCCAAGGAATCAGAGCAGCAGGAAGACTATCTGAAGCAGTTGGCAGCCAGGAGTTTGATGTGCCTTAGGGCCAGACTCTCCCCTGCTGTGGGGAGTGAAGTTAAGAATGACAGGAAGGTGGAAAAGCTGATCCTGCCTTGAGAAGGGCTGAAATGATCCTGATAAGGAGTGTTCCTGACTATCTGCATATTGCCAAACAGATACTTTTAAGAAAGGACAGAAATAAAAGAAAGTTATTTAGACACCTGCTGAGAATTGAATTGTCTTCTCTTAAAACTTGTGTATTCTTTGGAGAAATGTCTATTTAGTTCTTTGGCCCATTTTTTAATTGGGTCATTTATTTTTCTGGAATTGAGCTGTAGGGGTTGTTTGTATATTTTTGAGAGTAGTTGTCTGTCAGTTTCTTCATTTGCTATTATTTTCTCCCATTCTGAAGGCTGTCTTTTCACCTTGCTTATAGTTTCCTTTGTTGTGCAGAAGCTTTTAATTAGTCCCATTTGTTTATTTTTGCTTTTATTTCCAATATTCTGGGAGGTGGGTCATAGAGGATCCTGCTGTGATGTATGTCAGAGAGTGTTTTGCCTATGTTCTCCTCTAGGAGTTTTATAGTTTCTGGTCTTACGTTTAGATCTTTAATCCATTTTGAGTTTATTTTTGTGTATGGTGTTAGAAAGTGCTCTAATTTCATTCTTTTACAAGTGGTTGACCAGTTTTCCCAGCACCACTTGTTAAAGAGATTGTCTTTAATCCATTGTATATTCTTGCCTCCTTTGTCAAAGATAAGGTGTCCATATGTGCATGGATTTATCTCTGGGCTTTCTATTTTGTTCCATTGATCTATATTGCTGTCTTTGTGCCAGTACCATACTGTCTTGATGACTGTGGCTTTGTAGTAGAGCCTGAAGTCAGGCAGGTTGATTCCTCCAGTTCCATTCTTCTTTCTCAAGATCGCTTTGGCTATTCGAGGTTTTTTGTATTTCCATACAAATTGTGAAATTATTTGTTCTAGCTCTGTGAAGAATACCGTTGGTAGCTTGATAGGGATTGCATTGAATCTATAAATTGCCCTGGGTAGTATACAGATGGCTAACAAACACATGGAAAGATGCTCAACATCACTCATTATTAGAGAAATGCAAATCAAAACCACTATGAGGTACCATTTCACGCCAGTCAGAATGGCTGCGATCCAAAAGTCTACAAGCAATAAATGCTGGAGAGAGAGGGTGTGGAGAAAAGGGAACCCTCTTACACTGTTGGTGGGAATGCAAACTAGTACAGCCACTATGGAGAACAGTGTGGAGATTCCTTAAAAAACTGGAAATAGATGCCTTATGATCCAGCAATCCCACTGCTGGGCATACACACTAAGGAAACCAGAATTGAAAGAGACACATGTACCCCAATGTTCATCGCAGCACTGTTTATAACAGCCAGGACATGGAAGCAACCTAGATGTCCATCAGCAGATGAATGGATAAGAAAGCTGTGGTACATATACACAATGGAGTATTACTCAGCCATTAAAAAGAATACATTTGAATCAGTTCTAATGAGGTGGATGAAACTGGAGCCTATTATACAGAGTGAAGTAAGCCAGAAAGAAAAACACCAATACGGTATACTAACGCATATATATGGAATTTAGAAAGATGGTAATGTAACCCTGTATGTGAGACAGCAAAAGAGACACAGATGTATAGAACAGTCTTATGGACTCTGTGGGAGAGGGAGAGGGTGGGATGATTTGGGAGAATGGCATCGAAATATGTATAATATCATATATGAAACGAGTTGCCAGTCCAGGTTTGATGCATGATACAGGGTGCTCAGGGCTGGTGCACTGGGATGACCCAAAGGGATGGTATGGGGAGGGAGGAGGGTTCAGGATGGGGAACACATGTATACCTGTGGTGGATTCATTTCAATATATGGCAAAACCAATACAATATTGTAAAGTTAAAAAAAAAAAAAAAAAAAACTAATGTATTGAATCCCTACCCCCACCGTGTGATAGTATTTGAAGGTGAGACTTAAAAGTAATTAGATTCAGATGAAGTCATGAGGGTAGGGCCCACAAGATGGAATTAGTCCTTATAAAAAAAAGGAAGAGATATCAGAGCACGTTCTCTGGCCTGTACAGAAAAAGTAAGAAAGTAGCTTTATACAAGCCAGGAAGAGAGTTCTTACCAGAACTCAGTAAGAACTCAGAGCTGGCATCCTGATCTCAGACTTCTAAACTCTAGAATTGTAAGAAAATTAATGTTTGTTGTTTAAGCCACCTAGTCTATGGTATTTTGTATTGACAGCCCCAAAAGACTAATAAAACACCCAAGTTACACAGACATTCAAAGTGACAATTACTGAATATGTCTATAATATATCTACTTGCCAATGCAAGGGCCACAGGAGACAGGGTTTGATCCTTGGATTGAGAAGATCCCCTGAAGGAGGAAATGGCAACCCACTCCAGTATGCTTGCTGGGATAATCCTGTGGACAGAGAAGTCTGGCAGGCTATAGCCCTGGAGACTTAGTAGAGGAGGATATTACTGAGAGCACACACACACACATACACACACACACACACACACATTACATATTTTAGAAAATTAAGGAGGCAGTTAAAAATTAATATATACAAACACAGGAACTTTAAACTGCATTAAAAAAAAAAAAAAAAAAAAGCACAGCCAAAGAAAGAGTCAGTGAGCTTGGAAATGGGCCAATAGAAAACTCCCTAACTGAAGTTCAGGAGTGGGTTGAATGTCATTGACCCAAAAGAGAGATTTAAATTCTAACTCCTAGAACTTGTGAATGTGACCTTATGTGGTAAAAAGGTCTTTGCAGATGTAATTAAGGATAAGATGAGATCACCCTGGATTTAGAGTGGGCTCTAAATCTTTTACTTATAAGAAAAAGGCAAGAGATTTAAGACACAGGGATGAGGGAAAAGGGATATGAGAATGGAAGCAGGGATTAGAATAATGTACCTATATGCTAAAACACAGCAAAAGTTGCAAGCAGCTCCTAAAAGCTAAAAGAGGCAAGCAAAGGTTCTTCCCTAGAGCCTTCAGAAAGAATGCAGCCATGCTGACACCATAATTTTGGACCTCATAGCTGTAAACAAAGTTCTGTTGACTTAACCCACCAAGTTTGTGATAATTTGTCATAGCAGCCCTAGGAAACTAACACACATGCAAAGAGAAAAAAAAATAGGGGAAAAAAGTCCACAACAAGACATCTAAGAACTGTGCAGCAGTAAAGAATTCAGTTGTCAAAGAAGGAGACACAGGAGATGCAGGTTCAATTCCTGAGTCAGGAAGATCCCCCGGAGAAGGAAATGGCAACCCACTCCAGTATTCTTGCCTGGAAAATTCTGTACACAAAGGAGCCTGGCAGGCTACAGTCCATGGGTTCACAAAAGAGTTGGACACTACTGAGCATGTATGCTGCTGCTGCTGCTGCTAAGTCGCTTCAGTCGTGTCCGACTCTGTGCGACCCCAGAGACGGCAGCCCACCAGGCTCCCCCGTCCCTGGGATTCTCCAGGCAAGAACACTGGAGTGGGTTGCCATTTCCTTCTCCAATGCATGAAAGTGAAAAGTGAAAGTGAAGTCGCTCAGTTGTGTCCAACTCTTAGTGATCCCATGGACTGCAGCCTACCCGGCTCCTCCATCCATGGGATTTTCCAGGCAAGAGTACTGGAGTGGGTTGTCATTGCCTTCTCCAACTGAGCATGTATACACGTCATCATATACCTAACTAGAATACCAGAAAGAGAAGAAAGAGAAAATGTAGGAAATAAATATTTAAAATAATAATATTTAGAATATTATTCTTAGAAACTTCCAAATTTATGACAAACATCAAATCATAAACTTAAGATGCTCAGAGAATGATAAGCAGGATAAATACCAAAAATCTACACCTAGGTGCCTCATATTTAAACTGCAAAAACCCTGAGACAAATGAAAATCTTGAAAGAAGCCAGGGTGGGAGAGCTTCTTTTCTTTTGATTAATTTTTATTACAGTATAGTTACTTTATAGTTTTGTGTTAGTTTCTACTATACAGCAAAGTGAATCAGCTATATGTATACCCCCATATTTTTGGATTTCCTTCTCATTTAGGTCACCATTGAGCACTGAGAAGAGTTCCCTGACGTATACAGGGAACTGTATAACTCGTGAATTATCTCTTTTATATATAGTATCAATAGTGTATATATGTCAATCCCAATCTCCCAATTCACCCCACCCTCCACCTATCCCCACTTGGTGTCCATACATTTAGTCTCTAAGTCTCTATTTCTGCTTTGCAAATGTGATCATCTATACCATTTTTCTAGATTCCACATAAGTGTGTTAATATATAGTATTTGGGTTTTCTTTTGACATTCTTTCTATATTACAAGCTGTAGGTCCATCCATGCCTCTACAAGTAATCATTGCAGACTGCTGGTCAGAAATCATACAAACAAGCAAGAACAGAATGGAGTGAAACAGTAAAACTGCTGGGCAAAAAAATTTAGAATTTGACATTCAGCATCCTGGATTATCCTTAGAAAGTGTAGAATCCTAGCTATTGCAATCATACAAGGAAAAGAAAAACAGATATACATATTAAAATGGAAGACATAAAATGCCTTTCTTGGTAGATGACATGATTATCTATGTAAAAGTCTGAAAGAATTAGCAAAAATTCATCCTGGAACTAATAAGCAATTATGACAAGTTTCCAGGATATAGATTAATATAAAAAAGTCAATCAGTTGCTTACATACCAGTGATGAGCAAGGAGAATTTGAAATTGAAAACATGATGTCATTTATAGGTGAGGAAAAACTACAAAACTGATGAGAAAAAGCAAAGAAGAACCAAATAAATGAAGCAATATTCCATGTTCATGGATACAAAGACTCAAGATTGTCAAGATATCAGTTCTCAGTCTGATCTATATATTCACCACAGTCCCAGTCAAAATTCAAGCAAGCTATTTTATGGACATCAGCAAACTGATTCTGAAGTTTATATTGAGAGGCAAAAGATGCAGAAGAGTCAACACAACATTGAAGGAGAAAAACAAAAGTCAGAGGACAGACACTGACCAACTTCAAAATGTAATATACAGCTACAGTAATCAGGATAGTATAAAGAATAAATAGATAAATGGAACAAAAAAGAGCTCACAAATAGACCCCACAAATATAATCAACTGATCACTGATAAATGAGCAAAAGCAATACAATGGGCTAAAGACAGTTTTTTAAACAAATGGTGCTGGAACAACTGGATAGTCACCTGAAGAACAGGAATCTAAAGCTTATAATCTTCATAAAAATTTGCTCAAAACAAATCATGGACCTAAATGTGGAACACAAAACTGTAAACCTTCTAAAAGATAACTTAGGAGGAAACCTAGATGACCATGGGAATGATGACGCTCTTTTAAATGTAACACCAAGGCACAATCCATAAAAGAAAAACTGAAAGCTGGATTTATGATCTAAAAATTGCTTTGTGAAAGACAATGTCAAAAGAATTAGAAGACAAGTATAGACTTTGAGAAAATATTTGCAAGACCCTATTGTCCAAAATGTGTCAAGAACTCTTGACATGCAACAATAAGAAAACAAACAACCTGACTGAAAAGTGGACTCACAACTTCAACATATACCTCGTCAAAGAAGATACACCTCTTCACACCTATTCAAATGGCCAAAAGTCAAAACATTGGCAACACCAAGTGCTAATAAGGATGTGGAAGACAGGAATTCTCATTCATTGCTGGTGTAAATACAAAACAGTACAGCCACTCTAAAAGAGAGTTCGGTGGTTTCTTACAAAACTAACGACACTCTTATCATATTATCCAGCTGTCACACTCATTTACCCAAAGTAGTTGGGAAAACTTATGGCCACAGAAAAACTTGCACATTTTTTTAGCAGCTTTATTTGTAACTGCCAAAACTTGGGAGCAACCTAGTTGTCTTTCCAAAGTGAATGGATAAATAAACTGTGGTAGCATAAATCAATGAAATATTATTCAGCACTAAAAGGAAATGGGCTATCAAGCTATGAAAAGACATGGAGGAACCTAAAATGCACAACACTAAGCAAAAATATTAATTTGAAAAGATTATGCACTGTATGATTCCAAGCATACGATATTCTGTAAAAGGCAAAACTATAGAGGCAGTAAAAATACCAGTGGTTGGCAGGGATTGTAGAGGGCAGGGGATGAATATGCAAAGCACAGAATATTTTTATTACTGAAAATAAGTAACTTGGTATATCTATTTAGGGCTGGTGGCTCAGAGGATAAAGCGTCTGCCTACAATGCGGGAGACCTGGGTTTGATCCCTGGGTCGGGAAGATCCCCTGGAGAAGGAAATGGCACCCCACTCCAGTACTCTTGCCTGGAGAATCTCATGGACTGAGAAGCCTGGTAGGCTACAGTCCATGGGGTCACAAAGAGTCGGACACAACTGAGCGACTTCACTTTCACTTTCATAGCTCTTTAGAGCTTCCCAGGTGGCACAGTAGTAAAGAATCCACCTGCCAATGTAGGAGACACAAGAGACTCAGGTTCAATCCCTGGGTTGGAAAGATCCCTGGAGTAGGAAACAGCAACTCCCTCCAGTATTCTTGCCTGAAAAATTCCATTGACAGAGGGGCTTGGCGGGCTACAGTCTGTGTGGTCACAAACCCTGAGCGTGCACGCACATACACACACGCGCGCACACACACACACACACACACACACACACATACTATTTACACACAGCTATTTACCCAGAGTTAGCCAAATAAGATAAGAGGATACAGTCCTCCAAAGTATAAAGTCTGCCCAAGATTTCTAAAACCTGCAAGTTTGGGGGTTCCCAAAACCACGCTCAGTGTCCATAATTTGCTAGAAGTACTCATATAACTCACCAAGAGCTTTCATACTCATGTATATGGCTTATTACAGGAAAGGGATGTGTTATAACCAGTCGTAGGACAGAATCTGGGCAAATTCCAAATGTAAAGCTTTCATTGTCTTTAGGACGTGTGAGCCTACAGAAATCCTGTGTGCCAACACACAATACTCCATGTGTTGCCTACTGCATATTGCAGTCCACGCGGTCCCAAAGAGTTGAACATGGTCGAGCAACTGAACAACATGTCCTGATGACAATGAAGTTCATTCCATCTTCAGTATCCAGATTTTTCACTGGGGCTTCATTATTTAGGCATGTTTAGTTGATTGATGTCACAAGTGCCTGAACCAAATCTCATCATCTCTGCCCCATTCCTCAGATCCAGCTAATACCACATAGTCCAAGGGCCCCACCACAGCTCACTTCATAAGTGTAAACTATAAACTATGAAGTGATGCTCAAAGGACCCCATTAGTAACAAAGATACTCCTATTATTAGGGAAATTCCCAAGGTTTTAGAGGTGACCTCACAGGAGCTGGTAACAGAGGCCAGACTTCTCTTCGAGCAGGGCCAAATTCTTCACTATACACTCTTATTATCAAATCAAGTATTAAAAAGCATTTTTAGGAGTAGAGCAGAAACTCTTGCCATATAAGTAAAGCAGGCACCAGATACTGATTTTAAATATATATCCACAGAATATCTTCCAAATATAAAATAAATTTGATAGAATTATAATAAGAAACAAAGACATTCCTTTTCATAGTGGTATCTCAAAAAACTTGTTTTAATTGTTGATGTATTAAATGGGTTAAGTCAGCAAAGATATAGAATATTTGAATAATAAATTTTAAAATGTTGATCTGTTAGTTACACCAAAAATTTTACATTGAACAGTTGTAAAATATATAGCATTCTCCAGCATACATACACTAGTTATAAAACTTTTTTCACAATGGATATTAAAGAAAGTTTCCAAAAAATTTAATGGAGATATCTAGCAGATAATTTTTTTTCTAGCTGCAATTCAGAAACAGACTTGCAGACATAGAAGACAAATTTATGGATACCAAAGGGGAAATTGGGGAGGAGAGATAACTTTGGAGTTTGGGACTGACATATACACACTAGTAAGTGAAGTCGCTCAGTCGTGTCTGAGTCTTTGCGACCCCATGGACTGTAGCCCATCAGGCTCCTGCATCCATGGAATTTTCTAGGCAAGAGTACTGGAGTGGGTTGCCATTTCCTTCTCCAGGGGATCTTCCCAACCCAGGAATCGGACCCGCATCTCCCGCATTGCTAGCAGACTCTTTACCGTCTGAGCCACCAGGGAATACACACTATCACGTATGAAATAAATAGCCAACAAGGACCTACTATATAGCAGAGGGAACTTTACTCAACATGCTATAATAACCTAAATAGGAAAAGAATTTGAAAAAAGAATAACTATATGTTTAACTGAGTTACCTTGCTGTACAAGTGAAACTAATGCAACATTGTAAATCAAGTACCAGTCAGTCAGTTCAGTAGCTCAGTCGTGTCCGACTCTTTGCGACCCCATGAACCGCAGCACACAAGGCCTCCCTGTCCATCACCAACTCCCGGAGTTTACCCAAACTCATGTCCATTGAGTCAGTAATGCCATCTAACCATCTCATCCTCTGTCATCCCCATTTCCTCCTGCCTTCAGTCTTTCCCAGCATCAGGATCTTTTCAAATGAGTCAGCTCTTTGCATCAGCTGCAATTCAGAAATAGACTTGCAGACATAGAAGACAAATTTATGGATACCAAAGGGGAAATTGGGGAGGAGAGATAACTTTGGAGTTTGGGACTGACATATACACACTAGTGAGTGAAGTCGCTCAGTCGTGCGAGTTATTGGAGATATTGGAGTTTCACCTTCAACATCAGTCCTTCCATTGAACACTCAGGACTGATCTCCTTTAGGATGGACTGGTTAGATCTCCTTGCAGTCCAAGGGACTCTCAAGAGTCTTCTCCAACATCACAGTTCAAAAGCATCAATTCTTCTGCACTCAGCTTTCTTTATAGTTCAACTCTCACATCCATCCATGACTACTGGAAAAACCATAGCCTTGATTAGATAGACCTTTGTTGACAAAGTAGTGTCTCTGCTTTAATATAATGTCTAGGTTGGTCATAACTTTCCTTCCAAGGAGTAAGCGTCTTTTGATTTCATGGGTGCAATCAGCATCTGGAGTGATTTTGGAGCCCCCAAAAATAAAGTCAGCCACTGTTTCCCCATCTGTTTGCCATGAAGTGATGGGACCGGATGCCATGAACTTAGTTTTCTGAATGTTGAGCTTTAAGCCAACTTTTTCACTCTCCACTTTCACTTTCATCAAGAGACTCTTTAGTTCCTCTTCACTTTCTGCCATAAGGGTGATGTCATCTGCATATCTGAAGTTATTGATATTTCTCCTGGCAATCTTAATTCCAGCTTGTGCTTCATCCAGCCAAGCGTTTCTCATGATGTACTCTGCATATAAGTTAAATAAGCAGGGTGACAATATACAGCCTCGATGTACTCCTTTTCCAATTTGGAACCAGTCTGTTGTTCCATGTCCAGTTCCAACTGTTGTTTCCTGACCTGCATACAGATTTCTCAAGAGGCAGGTCAGGTGGTCTGGTACGCCCATCTCTTTAAGAATTTTCCACAGTTTGTTGTGATCCGCACAGTCAAAGGCTTTGGCATAGTCAATAAAGCAGAAATAGATGTTTTTCTGAAATTCTCTCGCTTTTTTGATGATGCAGGAAATGTTGGCAATTTGATCTCTGGTTCCTCTGCCTTTTCTAAATCCAGCTTGAACATCTGGAAGTTCACTTTTCATGTATTCCTGAAGCCTGGCTTGGAGAATTTTGAGCATTACTTTACTAGCATGTGAGATGAGTGCAATTGTGCAGTAGTTTGAGCACTCTTTGGCATTGCCTTTCTTTGGGATTGGAATGAAAACTGATGTTTTCCAGTCCTGTGGCCACTGCTGAGTTTTCCAAAATCAAGTATATTCTAATATAAAATAAAAATTAAATTAAAATGTGTATGTGTGTACTGACATACAAATACACTGGAAAACCTAAGATAAGTGTGATGGGGAGGAGTAGTTGTCATGCTGTTAGCTTTGTATTAATTTTGGATTATTAGAGGATTTCTTGTTCATACCTTGTTGTTCCCCAAAAACATTAATAAACATGAGATATTCATTTTATAAACTGAGGGAACCAAATGTGCAATTATTGCACACAAAAGTAAAGCTTTTAATAATCACAGGTATTAAAGTATTTTCTTGCCTGTCATTACATTTCTTTGTATCTTTTGGCATAAATATTTTAACTGGTAATGATTCATCACTTATTTTTCTTTCATAGTATCACCTTACAGGGATAAACTTTCTGCTTGTTCCTGTGATACCAGATATAGACAGAAGGACATTAAGCAAGTAACTCTATGAAGATAGTGTATCCTGGATTTAACATTTACTCCCTTGACAGAATTATTCATGAGATTTAAGCTATTTCTCTGTAATTCTGGTATATAAACAAAGCTACCTACATATTCTCTTATTTACATTTTAAGACCCAATAATAAACTAGAAAATAAAACATTGAATAAAGCAGTATTAAATAGCCATCATGACCTTTCAAAAATATCTCAAAATATATTCTTGAATGCAAAAGTGTTAAATAAAAATTGTATCTTTTAGTTCATTGAATTTATTAGAAAATCTTTGCTTTTACTTTATGACAGGCAACTGAGTTGAGGATACAATAGTGAGTGAGAGTGAACAGTTTGCACCCATGCGGACCTTTTCAGCTTATAAATCAATCCAATGTGACACTTAGTTTAGCCACGCAGAAAATGATGGTACCCTTCTCTTGGGAGATCTGAAAGTACCTGCCTCACATACTACTGTTATTATTCTCAATGTTTAAAGGGCATCTGAATAAGAGCTTATAAAATATGTAAATGTCCAGCCTTGCCTCCAATGATTTTGATATCATAAATCTGAAAAAGGAACCAGGAGTTTATATTTTAAATAAAAACCTAGATATTTCTGATATAGCTGATCTATGCTCTACAGTTTAGAAAGCATTTGCATTTGTTGTAACCAGCATTTCTGGGTTTTGCAAAAGTAGGAAGAAATTAGACCTGGTTTTGAATTCCTGGAAGCTCCATTTTCCTGCAATGATTATACAATGATTGTAAGATTTAGAAATAAGTAGAATATTCTATAACTTAACGTCTAATTTAAACTATTATATCTGAGTTGTTGGTACACCCAGCTTGTTTTGTGTACCATTCATATGTTAAATCCTAATGCCCAATGTGATGACATTTGGCTGTGGGGCCTTTGGGAGTGATTAAGTCATGAGGGTAGAACTCTCATAAATGGTATTAGTGCTCTTGTGTAAGAGACCCCAAAGGGCTTTCCTTGCTCCTTCTGCCATGTGAGGACACAGCAAGAAAACTGCTGTCTATAAACCAGGAAGCAGGCCCACACCAGACACCGAATCTGCTGACCTTTTGATCTTGGATGTTCTAGCCTTCGGAACAGTGAGAAATAAACATTTGTTGTTTATAAGCCACCCAGTCTATGGTGTTTCATTATAGCATAAGGTATTTCATTATAGCATATGGTATTTCATTATAGCATATATGCTATAATGAATATATATAGCAGAACAGACTAAGGCAGTATCTGACACCTTTTGAATGGGGTAGACATCCATTTTTTCTGAGATTAGAGTTGGTTGGTACTACCAGTGAAACTCAATGGACTTGAATCTGAGTAAAGTGGTTGATGGTGAACGATGGGCAGCCTGGTATGCTGCAGTCCATCTGGTTGCAAAGACTCAGACATGACTGAACAATCAATAAAACAGTGAAGAATACTGCTGTGTTTTGGGTCTGTCAACTTGAACTCTTTTCAAACCTTTTGGAGTTAGTAAAACTAAAAACGCATCTTGCCGAGCACTTTCATTCTTAATTTTTAAACCCATGTGTATTTTAAGAGAAATGTAATCCATATGTTTCTGATTCACTTTAAATCATCAAAATGTTGTTTTGTAAGAACCATTTGATGTCCAAGATTTTCTGAGCTTTGTAAACCTCTTTTCTTAGAAACAGGGTATTGTGTTTTGCCAGAGGTTTGAGTCCTGGTTGAAATGCCAAAATCAGGTTTCAATGGGTTCTACAGAAAGCTTCCTCTTTCTTTCAACCAACACAAAACAAAACCAAACCAGAGGCCAGCTGACACTATTCTCGCTTTATCATGACACGCTTTTTCTCTTCAATTTAGTTTGTAGGAATGCACTGGAGGGTTTGAAGCTTTGCTTTGTGTTTACGAAGTTTCTCCAATAGGTTGATTATACAAGGCTTCTGTAACCTTGGGGATTGCTCACTTAAAGCTGTTCAGTTATAATGCAAATCCCAAAGCATAGACTTTTGAAATTTAAAACATATTCAGACAGAAAAATAAGCAGTTTATATTCAAGAAAGACTCAATTGTTTTCAAAAGGTGTCATTCTATCTTTCCGTTTTTAACTTCTTAATCAATAACAGAAATATATTTAGAAAAGGAGATCATTAACTACAAACTTCTCTATAATTTTTCTTTACAAGTGAAACACGTACTGTCCATACTTGCAAAATGTTATATGTAAGAATTCAAAAAAATTTATTTTCAATACTATTTCCACTCAATGATTTCAATGTAAGAACTTTGCAGGCTTTCAAGAAAATTAGTGTATTAAAATTATTTAATAATAAGTTTTAAGTGCTTGTAAAACACATTACATGCTGCATGAGTAATGAAGCACAAATAGATATTAAAATAATTAAGGAAAATTTTTCTTCCAGTCATTTATTAATTGTTTTTTTTTAAGTACTTATAAAATACACCATAAAGTGTTACCCAGGTTTTCAACTTCTGGTTTACAGAACATCCTGCTTCTTGTTTTGGAGACACTCGACAAGGAAAAACCAGGGTCACTTAACTTGTGGTTTGGAGTCCTACTAATTTTTCAATTTTCCTTCCTTCTTTGGCTGAACTTTTTGATAAAAATGAGACATTAGAGATTGTGAAACCTGAATAGATTTTGCCCTTGAATTTTGCATTTTAGTTACCCTTGTAACCTTGACTTTCAAGAAGCTTGATGGATACTGTTAAGGTTTCAACCAATTTTAATTGTTTGGTTTTATGATTTTTCTTTAATTACTATGTAACCTACAGCTCTCTACTATTCATTAAAATGGTTTTACAAATGACTTGAGGCCTGTAGCTTTGACAAATAAAACCCAGGTTTATTATTCTGACTATAATTGAACAATAATTACAATGTTGATTATCTTTTGTTGGGCTTGCTTAATAAAGCCCTAAGTAGTTTAGCGGGATTTATAGCTTCCAGGATTTGAACAAGAGGTCAGAGAGGTCTTTACTTTTTGCCAGCTGACCTTTTGTTTGAGTTTAACCCAATTTGTGCTGTTTTTTATATCTGCTCTCAAAAGTCAAGCCTGCACAATACGTTATATACATCTCTACAGCTAACTTGTCACTTAAAAAATTTTTTTATGTAAATAAATAGGTATTTAAAGATCACACTAACTGCAAACACAGGAATAATCACTCCAAACACAGAAATGTAAATGACAGATGCTAGATTAGCCACTTACTTTATAGAATATCCAACTGCTTTCTGCAAAGTCTTAGAAATATTGGTTGTTGAAGATGTTTTTGTTGAAGGCATTTTTTTCTATGCATCATTCTGATATTCTTAAATAAAACTATAATTAAGTTTGTTTTTACCAAGAATAAATTCATAATAATCATTAAATCTGATCATTACAAGCCAAGACTAAATTAAAAAAAAAAAAAATTCTTGTCCATTTGACATATGGGCTTCCCAGTTAGTGCTATGGTAAAGAACCCATTACCAGTGTAAGAGACAAACATACGTTCAATCTCTGGGTGGGGAAGATCTCCTGGAGAAGGGCATGGCAACCCACTCCAGTATTCTTGCCTAGAGAATCCCATGGACAGAGGAACCTGGAGGGCTGCATCCATAGGGCTGCAAAGAGTCAGACATGACTGAAGTGACTTAGCATGCACAAACACATCTGATATACCTTTACTATTTAGCCTATAGAACAGGAAGAAAGGACATAAAAAATTATATTATCTTTACAACTTTTACAAGTAGCTCCAAATTTGTTGACCAATATAGTGAACATCTGTCATGTATGTGGTTTTATAGTAACAAAGGAAACTGTCCCTGATGTCCAGGAGTTCGGGGTCAAGACAAGAATATCATTTAATCCTTTCAGCATTATAAAATTCCTTAGACATTGACCTGAGTGCTTTTTGTTATATTATTAGCTTCATCCTCCTAGGGCAGGGCTTTATGAATATCTATGGCTTTCTGTGGAGAGAAAAGCAATGTTTTATCTTGTTACTATCTTAAAAACTCTATGGCTCTTCTCTGACTGAACAGTACCACTTCATAATGAGGGGAAATGCTTCTTCAGATGCTTACATCTAGGGTATCTATTCAAAAATTAGCTACTAATTAGCAAGTCACTTCTAGCTGAGATGTTCTGTAAACTGCTTATGTTGTAATGAATGCTCTGATAAGTGGTATAATATTTGCTTAGACAGCTTCAGATACAAATGTTTTTTACATAGTGAGAGAGAGAGAGAAGTGTGGCTTAAAGTGTTCTGGACTTGGAATCATGTGTTATATAGTGTTAGTTTTACTAATTGTAAATGGGAAAATTACCATCCCTAAACTTATGCCCTTGTCTGTAAAATGGTGATGACACTTATCTACAAGGTTTTTTTAAAACAATTGAACTACAGTTGACTTACAGTATTATATAAGTTTCAGGTTAACAATATTTTTGTAGATTCTGCTTCATTTAAAGCTATTACAAAATAATGGCTATCTTTCTCTGGGCTATATGATATATCCTTGCTGTTTATTTATTTTATACATAATAGCTTGTGTCTCTTAATCCCATATTCCTATCTTGCCCCTCTCCCTTTCTCTATGTTTGTTTATCATGAAGATTAAGTAAGATTAAATAGTTGAAAGCTCAAGGCACAATGTCTATCGCACAGAAAGCAATCATTAAACATTAACTGGAGCAGAAGCCAATGGAAAGCATCTACCATTCCCTTCAGCTACAAGCATCATACAGTCAGCTGTTTCCTGGAAGATCAAAACAGGAAAGATAAAATGTAATCTGAAATGCAAAAGTAGGAAGCCAAGAGATACCTGGAGTAATAGGAAAATTTGGCCTTAGAGTACAAAATGAAGCAGAGAAAAACCTAACAGAGGTTTTCCAAGAGAATGCACTGGTCATAGCAAACACCCTCTTCCAACAACACAAGAGAAGACTCTACACATGGACGTCACCAGATGGTCAATCAGATTGATTATATTCTTTGCAGCCAAAGATGGAGAAGCTCTATACAGTCATAAAAACAAGACTGGGAGTTGACTGTGGCTCAGATTATGAACCCCTTATTGCAAAATTCAGACTTAATTGGAGAAAGCAGAGAAAACCACTGGGCCATTCAGGTATAACCTAAAAGTCCCTTATGATTATACAGTGGAAGTGACAAATAGATGCAAAGGATTAGATCTGATAGAGAGAGTGCCTGAAGAACTATGGACAGAGATTCATAACATTGTAGAGCAGGCAGTGATCAAAACCGTCCCCAAGAGAAAGAACTGCAAAAAGGCAAAATGGTTGCCTGAGGAGGCCTTACCAATAAAAGAGAAAAGAAGAAGCAAAAGGCAAAGGAGAAAAGGAAAGATCTACCCATCTGAATGCAAAGTTCTAAAGAATAACAAGGAGAGTTAAGAAAGCCTTCCTAAGTGAGCAATGCAAAGCAATAGAGGAAAACGATAGAATGGGAAAGACTAGATATCTCTTCAAAAAATTAGAAATACCAAGGGGACATTTCATGCAAAGATGGGCTCAATAAAAGACAGAAATGGTATGAACCTAACAGAAGCAGAAGATATTAAAAAGAGGTGAGAAGAACACACAGAAAAACTATACAAAAAAGATCTTCATGACCCAGATAATCATGATGGTATGATCACTCACCTAAGCCAGACATCCTGGAATGTGAAGTCAAATGGGCCTTAGGAAGCATCACTATGAACAAAGCTAGTGGAGGTGATGGAATTCCAGTTGAGCTATTTCAAATCCTGAAAGATGATGCTATGAAAGTACTGCACTCATTTTGCCAGCAAATTTGGAAAACTCAGCAGTGGCCATAGGACTGGAAAAGATCAGTCTTCATTCCAATCCCAAAAAGGACAATATCAAAGAATGTTCAAGTCACCGCACAAGTGCACTCATTTAACATGCTATGGAGGTCATGCTCAAAATCCTCCAAGCTAGGCTTCAATAGTACATGAACTGAGAACTTCCAAATGTACAAGCTGGATTTAGAAAAGGCAGAGGAACCAGAGGTCAAGTTCCCAACATCCATTGCATCATAGTAAAAGCAAGAGAATTTTAGAAAAACATCTACTTCTGCTTTATTGACTATGCTAAAGCCTTTGACCATGTGGATCACAACAAACTGTAGAAAATTCTTAGAGATGGATGGAAATACCAAACCACATTACCTGCCTCCTGAGAAACCTGTATGCAGGTCAAGAAGCAACAGTTAGAACCAGACATGGGACAACAGGCTGGTTTAAAATCAGGAAAGGAGTACATCAAGGCTGTATATTGTCACCCTGCTTATTTAACTTTTATGCAGACTAAATTATGCAAAATGCCTGGCTGGATGATTTACAAGCTGGAATCAAGATTGCCAGGAGAAATATCAATAATCTCAGATATGCAGATGACACCACCTTTATGGCAGAACGCCAAGAGTAACTAAAGACCCTCTTGATGAGAGTGAAAGAGGAGAGTGAAAAAGCTGGCTTGAAACTCAACATTCAAAAAATTCAAAGATTATGGTATCCAGTCCCATCATTTCATGGTAAATAGATGGGGAAACAAGGGAAATAGTGAGAGATTTTATTTTGTGGGGCTCCAAAACCACTACAGATTGTGACTGCAACCATGAAATTATAAGACACTTGCTCCTTTGAGGAAAAACTATGATCAACCTAGACAGCATATTAAAAAGCAGTGACATACTTTGCCAACAAAGGTCCATCTAGTCAAAGCTATGATTTTTCCAGTAGTCATTTATGAATGTGAGAGTTGGACCTTAAAGAAAGCTGAGCACTGAAGAATTGATGTTTTTAAACTGTGGTGTTGAAGAAGACTCTTGAGAATCCCTTGGACTGCAAGGAGCTTAAACCAGTCAGTCCTAAAGGAAATCAACCCTGAATATTCATTGGAATGACTGATGTTGAAGCTTCAATGTTTTGGCCATCTGATGCAAGGAGCCATTCATTAGAAAAGACCCTGATGCTGGGAAAGATTGAAGGCAGGAAGAGAAGGGGCAACAGAGGATGATATCTTTTGGATGGCATCACCGGTTCAAAGTACATGAGTTTGAGAAAGCTCAAGGAGAAGGTGAAGGGGGAGCTGGGCATGCTGCAGTCCCTGTGGTCTCAAAGAGTCAGACACAACTGAATAGCAACAACAAGAAATTCATTTCTGCATCATTTTATATCTGCTACAAGCTTCATCTACCCAGCTTCCTCCATCCAGCTGGCCCAGAGCAATTTAGAGGACAACTACTGTCAATCATGATAAAGAATTCAGTTCAGTTAAGTTCAGTCACTCAGTCGTGTACAACCTTTCATGACCCCATGAATCGCAGCACATCAGGCCTCCCTGTCCATCACCAACTCCCGGAGTTCACTCAGACTCATGTCCATCAAGTTGGTGATGCCATCCAGCCATCTCATCCTCTGTTGTCCCCTTCTCCTCCTGCCCCCAATCCCTCCCAGCATCAGAGTCTTTTCCAATGAGTCAACTCTTTGCAGGAGATGACCAAAGTATTGGAGTTTCAGCTTTAGCATCAGTCCTTCCAATGAACACCCAGGACTGATCTCCTTTAGAATGGACTGGTTGGATCTCCTTGCAGTCCAAGGGACTCTCAGGAGTCTTCTCCAACATCACAGTTCAAAAGCATCAATTCTTCAACACTCAGCTTTCTTCGCAGTCCAACTCTCACATCCATACATGACCACTGGAAAAACCATAGCCTTGACTAGATGGACCTTTGTTGGCAAAGTAATGTTTCTGCTTTTGAATATGCTATCAAGGTTGCTCATATCTTTCCTTCTAAGGAGTAAGTGTCTTTTAAGTTCATGGCTACAATCACCATCTGCAGTGATTTTGGAGCCCGGAAAAATAAAGCCTGACACTGTTTCCACTGTTTCCCCATCTATTTCCCATGAAGTGATGGGACCAGATGCCATGATCTTCATTTTCTGAATGTTGAGTTTTAAGCCAACTTTTTCACTTTCCACTTTCACTTTCATCAAGAGGCTTTTGAGTTCCTCTTCATTTTCTGCCATAAGGGTGGTGTCATCTGCATATCTGAGGTTATTGATATTTCTGCCAGCAATCTTGATTCCAGCTTGTGCTTCTTCCAGCCCAGTGTTTCTCATGATGTACTCTGCATATAAGTTAAATAAGCAGGGTGACAATATACAGACTCGACGCACTCCTTTTCCTATTTAATCAGTCTCTTGTTCCATGTCCATTTCTAACTGTTGCTTCCTGACCTGCATATAGATTTCTCAAGAGGCAGGTCAGCTGGTCTGGTATTCCCATCTCTTTCAGAATTTTCAACAGTTTATTGTGATCCACACAGTCAAAGGCTTTGGCATAGTCAATAAAACAGAAATAGATGTTTTTCTGGAACTCTCTTACTTTTTCAATGATCCAGCAGATGTTGGCAATTTGATCTCTGGTTCCTCTGCCTTTTCTAAAACCAGCTTGAACATCAGGAAGTTCACGGTTCATGTATTGCTGAAGCCTGGCCTGGAGAATTTTGAGCATTACTTTACTAGTGTGTGAGATGAGTGCAATTGTGTGGTAGTTTGAGCATTCTTTGGCATTGGCTTTGTTTGGGATTGGAGTGAAAACTGAACTTTTCCAGTCCTGTGGCCACTGCTGAGTTTTCCAAATTTGCTGGCATTTTGAGTGCAGCACTTTCATAGCATCATCTTTCAGGATTTGAAATAGCTCAACTGGAATTCCATCACCTCCACTAGCTTTGTTTGTAGTGATGCTTTCTAAGGCCCATTTGACTTCACATTCCAGGATGTCTGCCTCTAGGTGAGTGATAATACCATCACGATTATCTGGGTTGTGAAGCTCTTTTTTGTACAGTTCTCCTGTTTATTCTTGCCACCTCTTCTTAATATCTTCTGCTTCTGTTAGGTCCATACCATTTCTGTCCTTTATCAAGCCCATCTTTGCATGAAATGTTCCCTTGATATCTCTAATTTTCTTGAAGAGATCTTTAGTCTTTCCCATTCTATTGTTTTCCTCCATCTTTGCATTGATCCCTGAGGAAGGCTTTCTTATCTCTCCTTGCTATTCTTTGGAACTCTGCACTCAGATGCTGATATTTTTCCTTTTCTCCTTTGCTTTTCATTTCTCTTCTTTTCACAGCTATTTGTAAGGCCTCCTCAGACACCCATTTTGCTTTTTTGCATTTCTTTTTCTTGGGAATGGTCTTGATCCCTGTCTCCTGTACAATGTCACAAATATCCATCCATAGTTCATTAGGCACTCTGTCTATCAGATCTAGGCCCTTAAATCTATTTCTCACTTCCACTGTATAATCATAAGGTATTTGATTTAGGTCATACCTGAATGGTCTAGTGGTTTTCCCAATTTCTTCAATTTCAGTCTGAATTTTGCAATAAGGAGTTCATGATCTGAGCCAGAGTCAGCTCCTGGTCTTGTTTTTGCTGACTGTATAGAGCTTCTCCATCTTTGGCTGCAAAGAATATAATCAATCTGATTTCAGTGTTGACCATCTGGTGATGTCCATGTGTAGAGTCTTCTCTTTGTTGTTGGAAGAAGGTGTTTGCTATGACAGTGTGTTCTCTTGGCAAAACTCTCTTAGCCTTTGCCCTGCTTCATTCCATACCCCAAGTCCAAATTTGCCTGTTACTCCAGGTGTTTCTTGACTTTCTACTTTTGCATTCCAGTCCCCTACAATGAAAAGGACATTTTTTTTTGAGTGTTAGTTCCAAAAGGTCTTGTAGGTCTTCATAGAACCGTTCAACTTCAGCTTCAGCGTTACTGGTTGGGGGATTAGCTGCTGTCAATTCATTTGCATTTGTTCTCTGTCAATCAGGAGATGAGGTTCCAGCAGTCTTACATAGCTATTGAAAAATGTTTGATTTTGTTATTTACTTTCTATGAAAAAACAGTACTGGTTTTATGAATACTATTTTCTATGTAGGATGCACTTGTGTAAATCTCTTCCTGTGTCTATATTCTTCATTTGATAATAAATAGGTTGTCAGTTTCTAAATTCCCTTCTAATTTCAACATTCTGTTTTTATGATTCAAGCTATTAACTTTTGATGGAATGAATTAATCCTTTCAGGACAGAAAGTTGGAAAAGATACAGCACTTTTTATTTTAAAAGTTGAGGATAGCCACAGTGTTGGTATCAGTTCTCTGAATAAGAAATCTTTATAGTATCTACATTTCTCTGAGAATGGAAACTAACAACACATGTGTTAAAAATCTCTTCATCCTACTATTTGCTGAGTTTTTTGTGATTAGCCTCCTGATTTGGAGCACTTTTATCTTTTTGTTTATATATTTCATACCATGTTGATGCCTATTATGAGTGTTCTTAATATTAAAGTACATACCAGCTCTGCAACTTATCATGTATGTGACATGGACAAACCATGTACCTTATAAGTTTCTAATTTTTTGTTTGCCTCTATAAAATAGAGCCAATAATACTTAACTGATAAAATTTTTAAGCTCTTATCACAGTGCCTAACAAGCACCTAACATAGCTTTTACATTTTAACTATGAAATCCATTATCCTGTTATGTCTTATCATAGAGTTATTGATTTTAAACATACTCATCCAAATATTTATTGTCTATCTTGTACATATTACAATTAATTATTAATCATTAGAAGAGACAAAGAAAGAAGTCTATACCTTTCCCTAAAAAACCTTATAATCTATTTTGGGAAATATGACATAAGATTCAACAAAAGTTGAATAATAATAAAGTAGTTGTTATAAGAGATCCCATTAAATTCAGTTCAGTTCAGTCGCTCAGTCATGTCCGACTCTTTGTGACCCCATGAATCGCAGCACGCCAGGCCTCCCTGTCCATCACCAACTCCCATTAAATTAGTAATCATTAAATAATGAATTTGTGATATAATTGTATCACTATGAAATATATGAAAATTTATATGGAAACATGGAAATCAATTAGAGATCACTGTTAGAGAAGTCTGTGTGGAACAAATGACATTAAACTAGGTCATTACAAATCGCTCAAATTGAAAAATGAGAGAGAATTGTTGCCTAAACCAAGGGAAGAGTTTTCAGGGAAACATACAGCAGCATCCTACATGCATGGATGCACACATACATATAAACAGAAAAGAAACTTTAAGATAAATTATGTTAACCACTGAGCTCTGTGCCTGACCTATAGTCAAACATCATAATTGTTACTTCTTATTGCAAGGCCACAAGTTTGGAGTCCATTGGGCAAATTAAGGCCACAGACATATTTTCTTTAGCCACATCTTTTTCTTTACATAACGTAAGAGTTAGGTTTTTAAAAACTGATTATTTCAAAATTGAAAAAAAAAAATCTGAGTGTCTGGTTTCTCTTAAAAAATCCTGAGGAATTTTTATAACTGAGTCTGTATTTCCTTAACACAAATCTACTAGGGCTGTATAGTTGCTGCTGCTGCTGCTGCTGCTGCTGCTAAGTCGCGTCAGTTGTGTCCGACTCTGGGCGACCCCAGAGACGGCAGCCCACCAGGCTCCGCCGTCCCTGGGATTCTCCAGGCAAGAACACTGGAGTGGGTTGCCATTTCCTTCTGCAATGCAGGAAAGTGAAAAGGGAAAGTGAAGTCGCTCAGTCATGTCTGACTCTTCGCGACCCCATGGACTGTAGCCCACCAGGCTCCTCCATCCATGGGATTTTCCAGGCAAGAGTACTAGAGTGGGGTGCCATTGCCTTCTCCAATAGTTGCTGCTACTTCCTTTAAACTTGACCTCAATCACTAAGGTCTCCATCAACTCAGTCAGTACTTTCCAATGTACTTATGCCCATGCATGCATGTTACCATCTTGAAGAGTTTGTCATTGACAGCCAAAAACCCTGGGGAAAACCTTCATTTGCTTCAGTCTCCTGGAGGATGAAAGGGGCCACAGGGGAGGACCCATCAAGAGAAAACCTAGGTCACGCTGGGAGGAGACTGATTAGGGCAAGCTCTGAAGGGAGAAAAAAAAATAGTAAAAGACAGCTTACTTCTCTTATCCCCTCTCCTCTAGAGAATCCCTTCTCCAAGTAGTGGAGATTCCTCAGAAATTTCCTAAGTACTTGAAGTTTTGATGGACGAACTGTATGCACTAGTGAAAAGATTAGCTGGTCTTCATCTAGGTTTTGAGGGAAAATGTTGCCTTTCTATTGCCATTTAGTCTAACTCACTAAAAGCAGTCAGCAATTTAGGGCAGATGTCCTAGTGAGACAAAGTAGCAGATATTTAGAGGGAATGTACTCAGGTTCTCTTTAATTCAGATTGGAGTAATAAGCAGCTGAACAGGCTACAAAGCCAGGATCAAGACAGCGGTTCCCATTCTCTCTTCTAGAAGATATACTTCAGGTGCACTGTAGGGAAATTTACACATTTTCCCCAAATATCTAGAGTGTTTCATGGAACTTTTAAAACAGCAGTCCAGAACTGTTCTGCAGAAGGTTCAAAAGGAGAAGAGAACCATGATGAACAATGAAAAAGAACACTAGCTGCAGAATGAAATGTTTAGATCTAATATTAAGTCTAATATTAATCTAATATTAAGGGAGATAAGAATGCCTTCCTCAGTGATCATTGGAAAGAAATAGAGGAAAACAATAGAATGGGAAAGACTAGAGATCTCTTCAAGAAATTTAGAGATACCAAGAGGACATTTAATGCAAAGATGGGCTCAATAAAGGACACAAATGGTATGGACCTAACAGAACCAGAAGATTTTAAAAAGAGGTGGCAAGAATACACAGAAGAACAATACAAAAAAAGATCTTCATGACTCAGATAAGCATGATGGTATGATGGATCACTCACCTAAGCCAGACATCCTGGAATGTGAAGTCAAGTGGGCCTTAGGAAGCATCACTATGAACAAAGCTAGTGGAGGTGATAGAATTCCAGTTGAGCTATTTCAAGTCCTAAAAGTTGAGGCTGTGAAAGTGCTGTACTCAATATGCCAGCAAATTTAGGAAACTCAGCAGTGGCCACAGGACTGGAAAAGGTCAGTTTTCATTCCAATCCCAAAGAAATGCAATGCCAAAGAATGCTCAAACTACTGCACAATGGTACTCATCTCACACGCTAGTAAAGTAATGCTCAAAATTCTCCAAGCCAGGCTTCAACAGTATGTGAATTGTGAACTTCAGACGTTCAAGCTGGATTTAGAAATGGCAGAGGAGCCAGAGGTCAAATTGCCAACATCCATTGGATCATTGAAAAAGCAAGAAAGTTCCAGAAAAACATCTACTTCTGCTTTGTTGACTATGCCAAAGCTTTTGACTGTGTGGAGCACAGTAAACTGTGGAAAATTCTGAAAGAGATGGGAATACCAGACCACCTGACCTGCCTCCTGAGAAATCTGTACACAGGTCAGGAAGCAACAGTTATAACTGGACATGGAACAACAGACTGGTTCTAAATCAGGAAAGGAGTATGTCAAGGCTGTATATTGTAACCCTACTTATTTAACTTACATGCAGAGTACATCATAAGAAATGCTGGACCGGATGAAGCACAAGCTGGGATCAAGATTGCTGGGAGAAATATCAATAACCTTAGATATGAAGATGACACTACCCTTATGGCAAATAGAGAAGAAGAACTATAGAGCCTCTTGATGAAAGTGAAAGAGGAGAGTGAAAAAGTTGGCTTCATACTCAACATTCAGAAAACCAAGATCATGACATCTGGTCCCATCATTCTTGGCAAAGAGATGGGGAAACAATGAAACAGTGAGAGACTTTATTTTGGGGGACTCTAAAATCACTGCAGATGGTGACTGCAGCCATGAAATCAAAACATTCTTTCTCCTTGGAAGAAGAGTTATGAGCAACCTATACAGCATATTAAAAAGTAGAGACATTACTTTGCCAACAAAGGTCCATCTAGTAAAAGCTATGGTGTTTCCAGTGGTCATACATGGATAGGAGAGGTGGACCAAAAAGAAAGCTGAGCGCTGAAGAATTTATGCTTTTGTGGTGTTGGAGAAGAGTCTTGAGAGTCCCTTGGACTGCAAGGAGATCCAACCAGTCCACCCTAAAGGAAATCAGTCCTGAATATTCATTGGAAGGACTGATGCTAAAGCTGTAACTCCAATACTTTGGCCACTTGATGTGAAGAACTGACTCAACTGAAAAGACCCTGATGCTGGGAAAGATTGAAGGTGGGAGGAGAAAAGGACAACAGAGGATGAGATGGTTGGATGGAATCACCCACTCAATGGACACGAATTGAGCAAGCTTCAGGAGTTGGTGATGGAAAAGGAAGCCTGGCATGCTGCAGTCCATGGGCTCACAAAGAGTCAGACATGACTGAGTGAGTGAACTGAACTGATATACCATTCTACCCCAAAACATTGCCTCTGAAATTTAAAAAAAGAAGCTTTATATTTACATACTAATTTATGATATTACAGAGTCATCTCATTTTTTTGCTTTCAAAAATAAAATAAAATAGGATAATCTTTGTTTTTTATGTAGGAAATCTGAGTTAAGAATGTTTAACTGACTTGACCAAGGAAACCCCCACAGGAACATGGTGGAGTACAAACCAAAGCCCAGTGTTCCTCTCACAATCTGATGATCGCTTGCCTTTCTCCCTTTTAAAATATAAGAACCAAAAAGAAAGGATCCCAAGAAACTACTACAGAGAAATAAAACTCTCAGTGGTAATTTACACACCACTTTTGCTTTCCTGATGGCTCAGATGGTAAAGAACATTCCTGCAATCCAGAATACCCAGGTTCGATCCCTGGGTCGGAAAGAGCCCCTGGAGAAGAGAATGGCAAACCACTCCAGTATTCTTGCCTGAAGAATTCCATGGAGAGTGAAGCCTGGTGGGTTACAGTCCATGGGGTCACAGATGTGAATAATACTTTCACGCTTTCACTTTGTTCTAAGAACATGAACAGAAAACAGAAAAATTACCTCTAAGTGACTGCTGCTGCTGCTGCTGCTAAGTCGCTTCAGTCGTGTCTGACTCTGCGTGACCCCATAGATGGCAGCTCACAAGGCTCCCCCATCCCTGGGATTCTCCAGGCAAGAACACTGGAGTGGGTTGCCATTTCCTTCTCCAGTGCATGAAAGTGAAAAGTGAAAGGAAAGTCGCTCAGTCCTGTCCGACTCCTAGCAATCTCATGGACTGCAGCCTACCAGGCTCCTCCATCCATGGGATTTTCCAGGCAAGAGTACAGGAGTGGGGTGCCATTGCCTTCTCCGCTAAGTGACTGAAATCCTCACTATAAAATTTCTAAATCTTAATACAGCATCATTTACTTGCTAGTGTACAGCGTGCTCTGAGGATCACTATGTAAGTGACCAACTGTAGGCTGTGAATGATTGAATCAGGCTTCATAAATGTCCTCATTCCAGGCAGCACAGTCACTGAGATGTCAGCAGTGTCCTCCACTGTTGTGACAACCGTGAAGTTCAACTTCAAGTTTCTTTCCGAACATAATGAGAAAAATTTGGGGTCATTTGGAATTTTCTGTGAAATGTGGCTGAATAAAAGTACTTCCCCTTCTCTAAGGAATATTCCCTCATTAAGGCCCCCTATTAATAGGTATCATATTACCTTCCTCTTTCTCCAACCTGTTTGACATGGAGCAAATCCTTTCTAAATCTAGGCAAAACTAAGGACTCGGCTCCATTGAAAAAAAATACTAAAAGTGTTGAAATCCATGACATATTACTATAAAAGGGGGCTTACATTTCCAAATTTCTCTTTTTAGCTACATAAAACACTCTTAAAATCTCCTATAATTTAACATATGATTAAAAATAGTCTCAAATATTTCTTTAAATACGTTAAAAACCATTCCTTTAGAATAATGTGTTGTAAGTTAAAATGTTCAGGGACTTCTCTGGTTGTCCGGTGGTTAAGAATTCACCTTCCAATGCAGGGGTCGCAAATTCCATCCCTGGTCCGGGACCAAGATCTCACATGCATGAAGCAACTAAATCCTTGAGCCGCAACTACTGAGCCCAAGCACTCTGGAGCCAGTATACTGCAACTAAAGTCAGACGCTGTCAAATAAATAAATAAAAATGTTTAGTAAGCTATGCAGTAAGCTCTTTGACATTGGTCTTATTATTTGGGGGGGGGCGGGGTATGTCTCTTCAGGCAAGGGAAACAAAAGCAAAAAGTACAAATGGGACTACATCAAACTAAAAAGTTTTGCACAGGGAAGGAAATCAACAAAACAACAGGCCATCTACTGACTAGGAGAATATATTTGCAAACAATAAATCTAAGGAGAGGTTAATATGCACAATATACAAGGAACTCATACAACGCAACATCAAAAAGGCGAACAACCCTCTACAAAAAAAATGGGCAGAGCATCTGAATAGACATTTTCCAAAGAAGACACAGATGGCCAACTGGTACATGAAAATATGCTCAACTGACTATTATGGAAATGAAAAATCAAAACCACCATGAAATATAACCTCATATCTATCAAAATGGCAATTATCAAATGATAAGAAAAAACAGTATTGGCAAGAACATAGAGAAAAGGGAACCGATCATACTACTGGTGAAAATGGAAATTGGTGAAGCCACTATGTAAAACAGTATAGAGCTTCCTCAATAAATTAAAAATGTAATTACTATATGATCCAGCATTTTACTTCTGAATATTTATCCCAAGAGAATAAAAACACTAATTCAAAAAGATTTATGTTAATTGCAGCAGTATTTATAATAATAAGATATGGAAACAACCTCAGTGCACATTAATAAATGAATGAATGAATGAAAATGCTGTGTACACACACACACACACACACATATGTAAATAGAACACAGGCTTCCCTGGTGGCTCAGTGGTAAAATCGGCCTGCCAGTGCAGGAGACGTGCATTCAGTCACTGGATTGGGCAGATCCCCTGGAGAAGAAAATGGCAACCCACTTCAGTATTCTTGCCTGGGAAATCCCATGGACAGAGGAGCCTGGCAGCTACAGTCCACAGGGTCACAAAAGAGTTGGACACTACTTAATGACTAAACAACAACAGTATATGACCTACACATACAATCGAATATTATTCAGCCATTGAAAATAATGAAATCTTGCATTAACATGGATAGACCTAGAAGGTATTATGCTAAGTGAAATAAATCAGACAGAGAAACACAAGTACTATATGATTTCACATATATATACAAAGGAACACACAAACATAACAAAATATAACAGACTCATAGATATATAAAACAAACTAGTAATTGCCAGAGGAGAGGGATGTGGGGGAGTGGGAGAAATAGGTGAATGAAAATTAGAAGAAACAAATTTCTAGTTGCAAAATAAATGAATCATAAGCATGAATGTACAATATAAGAAATATAGTCAACTTTTTTTTTATAGTCAACTTTCTATGGTAACATATTATAACTAGAATTTTTGTGGTAAGCATTTTGAAATATATAGAAATGCAGAATCAGTATGCTATATAACAGAAACTAGCACAGTGATGTAGGTCAATCATACTTCAAAAACAAACCCATAGAAAAAGAGATGAGATTAATCTTTACCAGAGACGGGGATGAGGGGAGGGTAAATTGGAAGAAGGCATCTAAAAGGTACAAGCTTCCAGTTTTAAGATAAATAAGTACTAGGAATATAATGAGAGAAGGAAATGGCGAATCCTGTGGACAGAGAAGCCTGGTGGGCTGCTGTCCATAGGATAGCACAGAGCCGGACATGACTGAAGTGACTTAGTATGCATGCATGCATTAGAGAAGGAAATGGCAACCCATTCCAGCATTCTTGCCTGGAGAATCCCAGGGAGAGAGGAGCCTGGTGGGCTGCCTTCTATGGGGTTGCACAGATTCAGACACGACTGAAACAACTTAGCAGCAGCAGCAGCAGCAGCTGCAGGAATATAATGTACAAGATGATAAATAGAATTAACATTTCTATATATTTTACAAGAAAGTTGTTAATAGAGTAAATCTGAAGAGTCCTCAAAAAAAATAAGTTTTCATCACAAGGAAAAGATTTTTTCTATTTCTTTAATTTTGTATTTTTATAAGATGATGAATATTCACTAAATGTGATAATTATTTAAAGATGTATGTAAATAAAATTATTATGCTGTATACCTTAAGCTTATTCAGTACTATATGTTAATCACCTCTCAATAAAACTAGAAGAAAATAAAATATTCAGGTCACCTGGATTTCTCCCTGTTTATTATTTCCAGACTGTTTTTCCTTTTATTTTCCTTAGAAACATGTGGGCTGGAGCCTTTACTGAATGCAATAATAATATCAGAGCATGATTGTCATTATTTTACAGCTACTGATTCTTGAATTTTTTAAAATTAGAATGAATTGGGTCAAAGTAGGTGCCAGTTTATTTTTTAAATAAATTAGGTATTCATTAAGTCAGTTACTATATTACTGAAAGGAAATTCAGATTGTAGTTTTTATATACCACTGTGAGTTAATTTTCAGTGGTGACCTGAAAAAGCTTTGATTATTTTTTAGAAAATGTGTTGAGGTTATGATGTTCTGGACTGAGAGCTCTAGATAATATATAACTTCAATTCCCCTTAAATTCCTTTTTTCAGTTCTTGCTTAAAATATTTTATGACATTTTTATAATTTGTATTAAACAATAAATATATGAGAGGTCATTTCAGATATTAAAATAAGTAAAATTCAGCTTTTATATTTTAATTTAATTTGGTTGAAATTGGTACTTTTTACTTTGAAAGTACAGTTATATCTTCTTTAAAATACATCTAAAATTTGAAGCAGATCTATATTTTCTCTTCCACGCACTTGTTCTTTGTTCCTGCCTCCTGCTCCTACCAGAATGTTTTTGTTATCCTCAATGACAGTCAACAGCTGTATTTTCTCACAGAACTTATTAGCAGTTGTGAAATGCTACTGTCCTAAGTAGCACCATTTGTTGGTGACTGTTGAGATGTGATTGCTGTGATAATGAAATTACTTCACAGACTTCAGCCAGTCTTCAGTTAACATTTCCTGGGACCTACTGCTTTCAAAGTACCAGATTCAACACCCTAACTAAACAATCTAACTGAAGAGAGAGAACCTAGGTGCTAAGTTACTTTTACTGCTACCAATAGGAACAAATTAATGCCTATTTGTTAGGGTTAAAAACTGCATATTTAGGTCTGAAGTGTGGCTAAATAATAAAGTGAAATAATCCAAAGGAGGAAAATGAGACTCCCACTTGAGCCCAAGAGGAAGTAATGGCTGTGAACTAAGGGCATCTGGAGATTAATCAGGTAGTGCAGGAAATATCAACAAGACTGAGGAATAGAGATGAAGTATACACACTCAGATGCACTCATACGGTATCTTCTTGTTGTTTGGTCACTAATTTGTGTCCAACTATTTGCCCCTATAGAGTATAGCTTGCCAGGATTCCCTGGCCTTCACTATCTCCTGGAGTTTGCTCAAACTCATGTTCATTTAGTCAATGATACCATTCATCCATCTCATCCTCTGTCATCCCTCCTGCCCTCAATCTTTCCCAGAATCAGGTTCTTTTCCAATGAGTAGCTCTTTCACATCAGGTGGCCAAAGTATTGGAATTTCAGCTTCGACATCAGTCCTTCCAATAAATATTCCGGGTTGATTTCCTTTAGGATTGACAGGTTTGATCTCCTTGCTCTCCAAGCAACTCTGAAGAGTATTCTCCAATGCCACAGTTCAAAAGCATCAATTCTTCTGCACTCAGCCTTCTTTATGGTCCAACTCTCACATCCAACATGACTATTGGAAAAACCTTAGCTTTGACTATACTTTGCCAGCAAATTGATGTTTCTGCTTTCTAATATGCTGTTTAGGTTTGTCATAGCTTTTATTCCAAGGAGTAAGCATCTTTTAATTTTGTGGCTACAGTCACTGCCCATGGCTATTTTGGAGCCCAGGAAAATAAAATCTGATACTGTTTCCATTTTTTCCCATCTATTTGCCATGAACTGATAAGACCGGGGGAGAGGAATACATTCTAATAAGTTACTTCTTGAACAGAAAAATGTCTTAATGGAAATGAAAATACCACAGTGTGATCTCATATTTGAAGGAAATTGAGCCGTGAAATAATAACATTTAAAAATAGCCAAAGACTACAGCTAACATTATACTCAGTGGTGAAAAAATAAAATCTTTCTCTTCTAAGATCACGATCAAGGCAAGTATGCCCACTTTTGTCATTTCCACTCAACACAGTATTAGAAATTCCAGCAATTTCTCAAGGAAAACAAGTAAAAGGCATCCAAATTAAAAAGGAAGAAGCAGAATTTTCTCTGGTCTCAGTGATGTGTAGAAAGCTCTCAAAATTCCACATGCAAAAAATCCATTAGAATTAGTCAATGAATTCAAAAATTTGCAGCATACAAAATCCACACACAGAAATCATCTGCATTTCAATACACTAAAAAAAAAACATAAAAATTAAGAAAACAATTCAATTTACAATAGCATCAAAAAGAATAAAGTCCTTAGGAATAACCTGAACCAAATACGTGCGCTTTGTACACCTCAAGTGCAGTTTGTACACTTCAAACTACAAAACAGCGGGTAAAGGACAATCTTTCCAACAAATGATTTTGGGAAAACTGGATATCCAAAGGTGAAAGAAAATAGCTGAACACTTACCTTATACCATATACAAAATTTACTCAAAATGGATCAACACCTAAATTGAGAACTAAAACTATAAAAGCTTTTCAGTTCAGTTCAGTCGATCAGTCGTGTCCGACTCTTTGCAACCACATGAACCGCAGCATGCCAGGCCTCCCTGTCCATCATCAACTCTTGGAGTTTACCCAAACCCATGTCCATTGAGTCAGTGATGCCATCCAACCATCTCATCCTCTCTTGTCCCCTTCTCCTTCTGCCCTCAATCTTTCCCAGCATCAGGGTCTTTTCCAATGAGTCAGCTCTTCACATGAGGTGGCCAAAGTATTGGAGCTTCAGCTTCAACATCAGTCCCTCCAATGAACACCAGGACTGATGTCCTTTAGGATGGACTGGTTGGATCTCCTTGCAGTCCAAGGGATTCTCAAGAGTCTTCTCCAACACCACAGTTCAAAAGCATCAGTTCTTCGGTGCTCAGCTTTCTTCACAGTCCAACTCTCACATTCATACATGACCACTGGAAAAACCACAGCCTTGACTAGACAGACTTTTGTTGGCAAAGTAATGTCTCTGCTTTTTAATATGCTGTCTAGGTTTTATCATAACTTTCCTTCCAAGGAGTAAGTGTCTTTTAATTTCATGGCTGCAATCACCATCTGCAGTGATTTTGAAGCCCAAAAAATAAAGTCAGCCACTGTTTCCACTGTTTCCCCATCTATTTGCCATGAAGGGATGGGACCAGATGCCATGATCTTCGTTTTCTGAATGTTGAGCTTTAAGCCACCTTTTTCACTCTCTTCTTTCACTTTCATCAAGAGGCTCTTTAGTTCTTCTTCACTTTCTGCCACAAGGGTGGTGTCATCTGCATATCTGAGGTTATTGATATTTCTCCCAGCAATCTTGATTCCAGCCTGTGCTTCATCCAGCCCAGCGTTTCTCATATAAGTTAAATAAGCAGGGTGACAATATACAGCCTTGATGTACTCCTTTTCCAATTTGGAACCAGTCTGTTGTTGCATGTCCAGTTCTAAGTGTTGCTTCCTGACCTGCATAGAGGTTTCTCAAGAGGCAGGTCAGGTGGTGTGGTATTCCCATCTCTTTCAGAATTTTCTACAGTTTATCATGATCCACACAGTCAAAGGCTTTGGCATAGTCAATAAAGCAGAAATAGATGTTTTTCTGGAACTCTCTTGCTTTTTCAATGATCCAGCAGATGTTGGCAATTTGATCTTTTAGAAGAAAGCAAGGTAGAAAGCATAATGGCATCATATTTGGCAGTGATTTCTTGGATATAACACCAAAAGCATGGACAACAAAAGAAAAAAACAGATAAATTAGACCGGAATAAAAATTAAAAAAAAAAAAAACTTTTGTATTAAAGAACACTGGAGAAGGTGTGGAGAAAAGGGAACCCTCTTACACTGTTGGTGGGAATGCAAACTAGTGCAGCCACTATGGAGAACAGTGTGGAGATTCCTTAAAAAACTGGAAATAGAACTGCCTTATGACCCAGCAATCCCACTACTGGGTATACACACCAAGGAAACCAGAATTGAAAGAGACACGTGTACCCTAATGTTCATCGCAACACTGTTTATAATAGCCAGGACATGGAAGCAACCTAGATGTCCATCAGCAGAGGAATGGATAAGAAAGCTGTGGTACATATACACATTTGAATCAGTTCTAATGAGGTGGATGAAACTGGAGCCTATTATACAGAGTGAAGTAAGCCAGAAAGAAAAACACCAATACAGTCAGTCAGTCAGTCAGTTCAGTCACTCAGTTGTGTCCGACTCTTGACCCCATGAATAGCAGCATGCCAGGCCTCCCTGTCTATCACCAACTCCTGGAGTTCACCCAGATTCACGTCCATCAAGTCAGTGATGCCACCCAGCCATCTCATCCTCTGTCGTTCCCTTCTCATCCTGCCCCCAATCCCTCCCAGCATCAGAGTCTTTTCCAATGAGTCAACTCTTCACATGAGGTGGCCAAAGTACTGGAGTTTCAGCTTTAGCATCATTCCTTCCAAAGAACACCCAGGGCTGATCTCCTTCAGAAAGGACTGGTTGAATCTCCTTGCAGCCCAAGGGACTCTCAAGAGTCTTCTCACAACACTACAGTTCAAAAGCATCAATTCTTCGGCACTCAGCCTTCTTCACAGTCCAATTCTCACATCCATACATGACCACAGGAAAAACCATAGCCTTGACTAGACGAACCTTTGTTGGCAAAGTAATGTCTCTGCTTTTGAATATGCTATCTAGGTTGGTCATAACTTTCCTTCCAAGGAGTAAGCGTCTTTTAATTCCATGGCTGCAGTCACCATCTACAGTGATTTTGGAGCCCCAAACAATAAAGTCTGACACTGTTTCCCCATCTATTTCCCATGAAGTGATGGGACCGGATGCCATGATCTTCGTTTTCTGAATGTTGAGCTTTAAGCCAACTTTTTCACTTTCCACTTTCACTTTCATCAAGAGGCTTTTTAGTTCCTCTTCACTTTCTGCCATAAGGGTGGTGTCATCTGCATATCTGAGGTTATTGATATTTCTCCCAGCAATCTTGATTCCAGCTTGTGTTTCTTCCAGTCCAGCGTTTCTCATAATGTACTCTGCATATAAGTTAAATAAGCAGGGTGACAATATACAGCCTTGACACATCTATATGGAATTTAGAAAGATGATAATGATAACCCTGTATGCAAGACAGCAAAAGAGACACAGATGTATAGAACAGTCTTTGGACTCTGTGGGAGAGGGAAAGGGTGAGATGATTTGGGAGAATGGCATTGAAACATGTATAATATCATATATAAAACGAATCACCAGTCCAGGTTCAATGCAGGATACATGATGCTTGGGGCTGGTGCACTGGGATGACCCAGAGGGATGTTATGGGGAGGGAGGGGGGAGGGGGGTGTCAGGATGGGGAGCACATGTACACCCGAGGCGGATTCATGTTGATGTATGGCAAAACCAATACAATATTGTAAAGTAATTAGCCTCCAATTAAAATAAATAAATTTATATTAAAAAATAAAAATAAAGAAGACTACTGACAGAGTGAAAAGGCAACCCATGTAATGGGAGGATATATTTGCAAATCATACACTTGCTAAAAAGCCAGTGTTCAGAATATATAAACTCCTACAACTCAACAAGAAAAAATAAATAATCCAATTTAAAACTGGACAAAGGTCTTGAATACACATTTCTTCATAAAAAGATATACAAATTGCCAGTAAACTTGCAAAGAGATACTCAACATCACTAATACTTTTGAAAATACAAATCAAAACCATAATCAAACTCCACTTTCACTAGGACGGCTACTATAAAATCAACACATATTAGTGAAGCTGTGAAGAAATTGGAAAATTTGTGAATTACTAGTGCAATTCAAAATGTGTAGCTGCTCAGAAAGCAGGATGGCAGTTCTTGAAAAGATTTAAGACACAATTATCATAATATCCAACAATTCCACATGGGTATTTATTTAAAAGAACTGAAAACAAGGACATGAACAGATGTGTGGATATCCATGTCATAGCAGCATTATTTATATTAGTTAAAGGTGCAAGCAACACAAGTGTCCATCAACTAATGAATAAAGAAATATGGTATAGATCTCCAATGGAGTAATATCCACCATTTAAAAGGGAAGGAAATTCTGACATATGCCACTATATGGATGAACCTTAGAAACTCTGCTAAGTGAAATATCCAGTCACAAAAAGACAAATACTGTATGATTCCCTTTATATCAGGTATCTGCTGCTACTGCTGCTAAGTCGCTTCAGTCGTGTCCAACTCTATGTGACCCCATAGACGGCAGGCCACCAGGCTCCCCCGTCCCTGGGATTCTCCAGGCAAGAACACCAGAGTGGGTTGCCATTTCCTTCTCCAATGCATGAAAGTGAAAAGTGAAAGTGAACTCGCTCAGTCGTGTCCGACTCTTAGTGACCCCATGGACTGCAGCCCACCAGGCTCCTCCGTCCATGGGATTTCCCAGGCAAGAGTACTGGAGTGGGGTGCCACAGGTATCTAGATAAGTCAAATTCACAGAAACAGAAAGAAGAATGATGGTTGGCAGGGGCTGGAGAGAGAGCGGCACGGGGAGTTAGTATTTAATAGGTACAGTTTTCCAGTTTGGGAAGATAAGAAAAGTTCTGGGGATGGGTGGTGGTGATAATTACAGAAAAAAGTGAATGTATTTAAATCCACTGAGCTGTACTCTTAAAAATATTAAAATCATTTTATCTAATGAACTTTTTACCACAATAAAGTAATTGAAGCTATAGAAGGTAGCATTTGTAGGAGAAAAGTGAAAGAAATCAGGATTATTTTGCTTTGATAAAAGAAACTGATTCTTGCCATTAAGTAAAGAGCTTACTTTTCGACGAACTGGTTAGACATTGCAAATGAAGAGAAAAAGAAAAACAAACAAACAAAAAAAGCCCTAAAGTAACATCAATGTGTTAGAAAATATAAAAGTTTCATCTTGGCAATGAGTGTTAAAAAAAAAAAAAAAAGGTATTGAAAGCTGGATTTAAGTTAGATTAAGTGAAGTAAGGAGTTCGAGCAAAGAACAGTCAGGGAAAGGAAGAAGAGTTGTAATGACAGGGAATTTCCATGGGACCTCTGCCAAGAAAGGAGGCTTGAATCCAGACAGTCATCTCTAAATTGTCTTTATGTCAGTTTTAGGAGCAGGCTTTATTCATGATTTGGAGAACCTGTATCCTTCACTGTTTCTCTAATACATCCCCAAACTAGAAGGACAATATATTATAATGAAAGCATTGTGTGTGCTAGTCTCAGTCATATCCAACTCTTTATGACCTCATGGACTATAGTCCACAAGGCTCTTCTGTCCATGGGATTGTCCAGGCAAGAATACTGGAGTGGGTTGCCTTTTCCTTCTCCAGGAGATCTTTCTGACCTAGGGATCGAATCTGGGTCTTCCACATTGCAGGCAGATTCTTTACCATCTGAGCCACCAGGGAAGCCCACTGAAAGCAATAATGGCTAAAAGTTGGAGGATACAGAATCTAGGCTAGATTGAATCCATTTCATAATTTGGGAATGTATCAAACCTTCCTGGATTTCAGTTTTTTATTTAGAAATAAAACTGTTAAACCAGAATAGTTCTAAGGTTCCTTTCTGATTTTATATAGCTCCAAATCTCTCCCACAGGGGATGAAAATTGTCCATTGAGAATAAAAAGTTAGATTTTCAATACAAAAACTGCTTCAGTTAGTGTGTTGATTGAAAGTGATAGAATATACAGTCAGAATAAAAGACTCATTTTCTTGCTTTTATAGAAAAAGAAAAGGGTGAAGGGAGTAGGTCTATATTCATATTTACCATTTCAGATTAGGCATCAGATCAGATCAAATCAGTCGCTCATTCGTGTCCAACTCTTTGCGACCCCATAAATCGCAGCACACCAGGCCTCCCTGTCCATCACCAACTCCCGGAGTTCACTCACACTCACGTCCATCGAGTCGGTGATGCCATCCAGCCATCTCATCCTCTGTCGTCCCCTTCTCCTCCTGCCCCCAATCCCTCCCAGCATCAGAGTCTTTTCCAATGACTCAACTCTTTGCATGAGGTAGCCAAAGTACTGGAGTTTCAGCTTTAGCATCGTTCCTTCCAAAGAAATCCCAGGGCTGATCTCCTTCAGAATGGACTGGTTGGATCTCCTTGCAGTCCAAGGGACTCCAAAGAGTCTTCTCCAACACCACAGTTCAAAAGCATCAATTCTTCGGTGCTCAGCTTTCTTCACAGTCCAACTCTCACATCCATACATGACCACTGGAAAAACCATAGCCTTGACTAGATGGACCTTTGTTGGCAAAGTAATGTCTCTGTTTTTTAATAGGTTGGTCATAACTTTCCTTCCAAGGAGTAAGCATCTTTTAATTTCATGGCTGCAGTCACCATCTGCAGTGATTTTGGAGCCCAGAAAAATAAAGTCTGACACTGTTTTCACTGTTTCCCCATCTATTTCCCATGAAGTGATGGGACCGGATGCCATGATTGTTTTCTGAATGTTGAGCTTTAAGCCAACTTTTTCACTCTACTCTTTCACTTTCATCAAAAGGCTTTTTAGTTCCTCTTCACTTTCTGCCATAAGGGTGGTGTCATCTGCATATCTGAGGTTATTGATATTTCTCCCGGCAATCTTGATTCCAGCTTGTGTTTCTTCCAGCCCAGCGTTTCTCATGATGTACTCTGCATATAAGTTAAATAAGTAGGGTGACAATATACAGCCTTGACGTACTTCTTTTCCTTCTGGAACCAGTCTGTTGTTCCATGTCCAGTTCTAACGGTTGCTTCCTGATCTGCATACAAATTTCTCAAGAGGCAGGTCAGGTAGTCTGGTATTCCCATCTCTTTCAAAATTTTCCACACTTTATTGTGATCCACACAGCCAAAGGCTTTGGCATAGTCAAGAAAGCAGAAATAGATGTTTTTCTGGAACGCTCTTGCTTTTTTGCTGATCCAGCAGATGTTGGCAATTTGATCTCTGGTTCCTCTGCCTTTTCTAAAACCAGCTTGAACATCAGGAAGTTCATGGTTCACGCTTACAGAAGGACAAATAGAAGCATGCACAGGATGTATCTATAAGCAAGAGCTATAGAAGCAGCACTGCTTCTCATGATTTAAATATATTAGTAACACTATCAAGGAACTTTTCTGCCAGCAGAGTAGTCCACAAGCATACCTTGATACCACTACCTAGTTCTGGGTTTGAGCGCTCAGATTTCCAAAGCAATTATCTTTTGCTCAGGAAGGAACTGACTCTTGACAGACCTGACCGAAAAACTGTAGGACTTGACTCTAGTGGAGAAAAGAGACTCCAAGTAAGGTTATGGCATTGGAAGAGGCCAGAAGAAATAAGGGAATGAATCCTGCACAAAAGTAGAGGGACTCTGAAAGAGTAGCAAGTCTGTGAGCAAAGGAGTGAGTCAGGAAAGGGATTAAAGGCACTTCTGCTTGCTGTTTTAGGAGGTTTTAATGTAGGGATACCTAGGAATTATATATCCTTTAAAATGTATAAAAATGATTTCTCAGGAAGCTGGGATTTTGGTATACTTCCAACCTGATCTTGAAAACAAAAATCTCACTTCAGAGAGATATCTTTGAAATCTTTTATTGACTCAAATGTGTTAAGCTTCTATTATCTGCCACATATTCTGCTAGATGTTAGAATAACTTATTGGTACTGCCCTCAAAAATTTCACATGTTAATACTGCTATTAACTGGCATGGAAACAACTACCATGATACGGAATGTGCAGTAGATACAGTGAGCACTGCATGAGCACTGTGTGAGCACGGAGAGGGACCTTAACTCAACCTGAGATGAGCAGGAAAATTTCTCAGAGGAACCCGCATCTGTGATGGATCTTCAAAAAAGAAACATGGTTACTCGGATCAGAGGGTAGGAAGTGTGCAAGCTGGAAAATTCTAGGTCAAAAAGGAGACTTGATCAATGACACAAGAGTGAGAAACATCATGATGCAAGGTACTTAGTGTTCCTGGGCCACAGGTACATGTGTATGTGTATGTGGGGATTCAAGACAAAAATATGGTTAATGTGTTGTGATCAAAAGAATATAAAAAATTTAAGATACTGGGACAGAAGACCATGTAAAAGATGACAAATAGGCAAGGATGGAGAAGTAAGAATATACTTGAGAAATATTTGGTATTTGCGTGGTAAAATCCTCAGGACTTAGTAATCAACTGAGAAGAGAACAAGGACACAGAGGGAAGAAGAATTCAAGGAGTTTCCTAAGTGTTTTCTTTAATAAGTGAGTATGACTAGATAGCATTGAACTAAGCCAGAGTTTGGGAAAGAATAAGCCAGTTGGGAGGAAATACAGAGTTGAATAAAACTACCGTTAAGCCATCTCTTCAGGTAGATGTACTTGCTTGTTCACCAACTGCTCATTAGATAACCAGAAAGTGTATTTGCTGGGCTGCATGAAAGACTAAAGAGAAGGGGAGACTTTTCTAGGCTCTCAACTTGCAACATACTCCTGAAAAACTACATTCCCACATTTTTACTTTCCCTCCCCTGAGCAAGGAGTAAATGTCCACTCTCTGTGATCCCTGAGGGAAGTAAATGATAAAGTATATATAATGAATACACTGAAAAGTACTGAGTAATGACTGGGAACTCATAAGGAATTTGTGGAATAAGAAAAACATTCTCACAGAATACTGCAGAATCTTGCACAATCTTTCACTTCCTCTGGCAATTCCTACAGTGCCTCATATGTGCCAAGGAAGGCCTATGGACCACACCAGGTTCTCATCTCTAGAGTCTCTTGGTAAATATAGTATTTACTCTTATTTACATGTATCTACCTCCAGCAGGCAGAATATAGCCCCGCCTCCTCATACCGCGGAATTAGGGCTTTCAAATGAGCATACTACTAGTAGACACCAGGTACTTACACTGCCACAGGAATCGAAGGGTCTGGAGAGAACACTGAGTGAGTGAACTTCTGATCGGTTCAAGCCTAGCCCTGTTCTTTGCTCTAGGAATATGAGATACTTTATCCTCGTTCACATTTGTGTGGATTTAGGGAGCCAACTCCTTTTATGCAAGATCATTTTTTAAAAAGAAAAAAAGATAGATTGACCCTACTTCCTAAACCTTTGTTTTTGTAGAGCCAATATTCTCACAAGACTGGGTTAGGGCCAAACTGGCAAAGAGCAAGGCAGATTTGTTTTCTTTAAGTAATTGTTATCAGTTGCAGTAACACACTAAAACAGTAAGAACAATAATTCTCTAAGGCCCAAAATCTGCTATGGTGGTGGAATTTCAGTAACCAACAGAGCATTTAATAATTTTTTTCTGCCTACATTTTGTTCTAGTTTCTCATTTAAATGGATTGATTCAAATCACTCATTTCACATAAGTACTGCTTGAGATCATTATAATGTATTGCATTCCACTGCGTGTGTGTATGTGTGTGTGTGTGTGTACACAGCTCTGGGCTGTAAAAGTAACATAAATATACATAAAATGCATAAATATAATAGTAAATACTACACAATTCTCAGTGGTTGAATCCAAGGATGGGGAACCTTGAATACAGAGAAATAATGGAGACTGAGGGCAGATTATAAATTATACAGATTTCCACTGCCCAGTGGGTCAGAACCCTAACCAACCAGGATATTCAAGTGTCAGTTGTATTTTTATTAATACCCTCTTTTATGAAAGAATAACTAAAAGTTCATTCCTCATATGTAATATGTAATACTCCTTCTACCTTTTTCTTCTGATGTGTTATTTGTCCTTGGAATATATGGAGTATCAGCTATATTGCAAAAACAGAAAGGTGTTCGATTTCAGACTGCAAGAGAGAGCACAATGCAAAAAAAAAAAAAAAAAAAAGTATTACTGCACATTCTCTTCCAGTGCTCTCCAGGCTGTACGTTTTAGACTCCAAATTCAGGAAAGCAGGTTACGGCTGAAACAAGTGGCAGCTTCAATGACACGCTTTAGCATATGTCAGTTTCAGGACATCAGGTAACAACTGCACAGTGTTGTGATACCAACACTATCCTATTCATTGGACTATTAAAGGCAGGAGGAAAGCTTCAGCAACCCTGACTTTGTTTAGTTACAGGCAGTTTAGAGAACTTCAGTTCATGTTAAGGCCTGTTAACAGCAGGGAGAATCCAGTTTTCTGCCACTGAGAATTGGGGAAGCCTGGTGACATCCAGATCCAGGCCAAACGCTGTGATCTTCCTCATCCACGATCCTACAGAGTGAATATGGTGAAGCTTTTCACCTCATAGTATCTTCTCCTCCTCCTCCATCTCTGATTTGTAACAGGGAGAGGAGAAAGGAAAAATAAGAGTAGAAGCCACCCGAAATTACCGTTTTAATTTAGCATTAGCAGGAATTTGTAAACCACCACGGAGCAGATAAAGCTAAAAGCTACTAACTGCAAACACAACCAAACAATAACCTCTGTGACTGCTTAATGAAGGCCCTGATTAGAAACACAGAAGCTAGGAGCCTTAACTGGAAACCAGGGAGCAATAATGTATTCAGAAAGAAAGGTTAATATGGTCTTGCACACAAAATGGGAGAAGGCAATGGCACCCCACTCCAGTACTCTTGCCTGGAAAATCCCATGGACAGAGGAGCCTGGTAGACTGCAGTCCATGGGGTTGCTAAGAGTCGGACACGACTGAGCGACTTCGCTTTCACTTTTCACTTTCATGTATTGGAGAAGGAAATGGCCACCCACTCCAGTGTTCTTGCCTGGAGAATCCCAGGGACGGGGGAGCCCAGTGGGCTGCCGTCTGTGGGGTCGCACAGAGTCGGACACGACTGAAGCGACTTAGCAGCAGCAGCAGCACACAAAATAAGCATTCTGGAAAGAAAAGAGGAAAAAAAAGAGAGGCAATCAAGTGTAGGAGTTAGTATAGATACAGTGATTTGAAAACTGGCTGCAAAGTCGTGACACTAAATTATTATTTTGAAGTTGGAATGAACACACTAGAATAAAGACCTAACATTTAGAAACACCTATTTTAGTTTCACATGATTTCATACAGATATAAGTAGATTTCTGTTTTATTTTTTTTTCTTCTTCAAAATGTAGCTTGTTGTCTAGAACTGCATGAGTCACTGAACAATCTTCCTCAGGGTATCAGGTTTCAAGTTGTATAATCAGCTCATAGTACCTATTTTGCATATTTATTTGATTCCAAAGGCATTGCCATATTCAAATAGCAAGTTAAAGTGCACCTGGCTATACCTTAGAGAATCACTATGGGAATTACAGATACCATTTTCTTCTTCAGGACTTACTAATTTTGTCTCTGACACAAAACGATGCAAAATGGCCCAAATAGTCAGTTGAGGAGTCTCTCAACATTACCTAGACACAACTGCTTCCCTCATACTTAATTGTTTTGGTTTTCCAAGGTTTCTTTGATTTGGAAAATAGCATACAGTCTCACTTTTTCTGGTGACAAAGTAAATACTAAGGCCATTATGCATTTTATTGAGCCAACACTTTATATTATATTGTCTAATAGGGCAGCTGCTAGTCACATATCATTCAAATTTCATTAAAATAAATAAATGAAAAATTCAGTTCCTCAGTTGAACTAGCCATATTTTAGGTCCCCCAAAGCTATGTGTGGCTAGCAGTGTTTAGGGGTACATAGATATGAAACATTTCCATGGCTGCAAAAAATTCTATTGGACAGTGCTCTATAGCAAGTCAAAACAGTTCACAGAACTACATCTGTAGAAAAGAAATAATTCCAAAAAATAGAAAAGCCTGCTTCTAGTCATTACTTTCAAAGATGTTTTTATACAATAAGTATTCTTTAAAGAGTATATTCCCCATATTAACTGTGTAGCTTCTCTGTTTTATATACTTATGGTCCAAAGATAAAACTTAAAGTAATCAATTTGTGTAAAATGACCCATCCACTACAGCTTTAAAGAAACATTTCAGTTCAACGATGTAGCAAAAGCTCAGACTCTTCAGCCAGATTATTCTAAAGTGTTGTGTTTTTATAATAATAATATTAAATTACCTATACCATGTGCATAAAATAGAAGGAGCTATTTATTAATCACATGATTGATATGGAAAAATCAAATATGTACTAAATTATTGCTGGAGTATTTCATTTTTTTTAAATAACAGTGCTAAATTGGTAGCAGATGTCTCAAAAAACTAATTCTTCCAATGTGTTTTTATACAGAAGAAGCCAAAGATAAACTAGTCAATTTGATCTCTAAGAATTAAGAGTTTTCAGTATCACTGACAATAGTATTAACAGTAATACATCTACTGAATCCTGGTCTCATGAATGATTTCAGTAAGTGAAATTTTTATTTGTTAAAGGTTAGTAGGTCTGATTAGAAGAAATTCTGTGGAACTACAGCCAATATCTTTTAATAATCTATAATGGAAAAGTATCTGAAAATATATACATGTGAATCACTTTGCTGTATACTTAAAACTAACACAGTATTGTATAAATTAATTGTACTTCACTTAAAAAAATCTGTACATAAGATTGTATGTGTACATATATACCTATACATAAAATCAGAGTTTTCACAAACACTGTTCAAAGAAAATGCTGTTTCTTTGAACATGTATGGTAGCATTTCAAGCAAATCTCAGCCTAAATGTATGAGGAGTTAATCTGATGCCTGTAATTTAGCACCTTTGTACTGCGGTAGTGAAAAGGGACAGACCGCTTAGTGGTTTCAGATGTTACACTTTAATGAACCAGGATGGGTTTCCTTAGCATGACACCAGTTTATCTAGTTTATTAGCTTTGTAGTTTAAAAATTTATTATTCTTTTGTGCCTGCAAGCATTTTCATGACTTCTTCCTTTTGAAAAATGTTCCATTTGTTGTGCTATATAGGAAATAGTCCATTAAATAACCACTTAATTGCTAGAATTAGCTCCTTCAATCACGAGTCAATTTCTTTCAAATGTATTTCTTTAAGGAAATTAAAAGATCTAACCTGCAGGCCCTATGTCAATTTTCATTAGAATCTCTTAGCAATTAATTAATAAATAGTTAATAGCACTCAGCTGTTGAGAAGAGAAGAGGGTTCTACTTCAACTGCCTTTTAGTATGAAAACAGTTTTAGCATTTTTTATAAAATATACTCCCATGTATTAGATATCATTTCTCTTTCAAATAGCTATTTTTAAGTCATCAATTAATAAACATGTATTTTTGAGCCAGCCAGACAATAAATTTTTAATAATATAAATCAAGTATTTATTTTCTATGAATCCCGATGTGTGGCCAGGCCACACAAATTATCTGCTAGTTATATAGCAGTCTCATGAGAAGTCTCAGACTCACTGCCATGCTCATAACCCCAGTCTGATGTGTTTGTTTTTGCCTGATTGTTTTTTTTTTTTTTTAATTTACCATGTGTGGCCTGCCTGGACTACAGCTAATTGGAATGGACATGGGAAATAAAGCAATCATCCTTCAACAAGGCTGGGAGGGAGACTCTGATCCACGTGTACCTACGTCTCCTTCTTCCCTTGCTATCTTTCCAACAAACCCTGTATTTACTGAGGCAAACTGAATTTATTCTTACAATCTGAAGACAACACATGGGTTAAACCCAAGCCCATTGTATATAAGTATTTTCATCAATTAAAATTGCCTTCTTATAACTATGTGTGGTGACAGATATTAACAGGACATTATGGTGATCATTTCATAATTCATACATACAGGTATCTAATCATTATGTTTTACTCTATACTTGAAACTAATATTATAATGTTAAGTCAATTGTATTGCAATTAAAATTTTAATTGCTTCAGTTAATGGTGAAGAAAATTGAGTAGAAGCAAAGGTGTGAAGTGTTAACTTCTTGAAAATATAAAAATGATACAAGTTGGTTTATGATACAGAATGTAATGATGCAAATTGCTTTCTCATTGGATTCAGATATAATTCAGCAAAGAGTAAAATGAAAAGTGAAGAGATTATAGTTGTCTCTACATAAGTCCATTTCTAATTGTAATTATGTCCATAGATTAATATGCACACTAAGCCCATTACATATTTTATCTAATAAAAAGCAGCACCAAAATGTGCTCATTAATACAGAAGTAAAATAAAAGAGAAGGGAATTTCCTTTGTTCACAATCTTGTGTAGTTTCTGGAAGAAAAAAATTATTATTGCATCTTTAGGTCTCTCCTCAAACAACTTTGACAACTTGACCCAATTGGTTGTTTTTCTGACTTCAATTCAGTTCATAGAGGAAATACCAATAGTCACTACTTGATTAGTTCAAAATATAGACTGACTTTATCACAAGAGAGGAGGCATCAGTCCATTTGTCTCAAACGTCTATGTATAATTGCTGATCTAACTCCCTGTTTGTGTTTGAAGAGCACAAAATTGCCTTGAACCCTCAATACATGTGTTTTTTTTTCACCCCAATAAAAATAGTTGAACTCTTCACTTAGGCACCTTAGAAAACAGTAATGACCTTAGATAAAATCATTCCTCACACTTCCATAATTACTTTGAGGTCTAGGTGCAGAAAGGGAAAAAAAGTTTAGTGTTAAATATTGGAAGACTTCCGCAGTTTCATACGTAACATCAGAAAAAAAAAGGAACTCCTACATGAAGCCATTCTCATGGTTTTCATTATCACATAGAGTTAATCAAAAACAGTGCAACCTCAGGCAAATATCACCCTGGGATGAAAGTATTAAAGAGGAATAAAACATCTTAGTCACTTGGATACTAGTTAACCTTGAGAAAGCTCAAGGCAATACAAAATTTGACATATTTCTCTCTGAAATATTTTCTCCTAAATATCGATGAATGCAGATCTGATAAAAATGCATTATACATTATTAAAATTTTGCAATGGCAAAAGCAAATTGGCAAGTACTTGTCCTCACTGTGTCTGTTGGTCACATGAGGAGTTTTAAATATATACCAGCATAATTTAATGCACAGGACATTTATTTTGTCATGAGGCAACATGCTGAAATGCTACAGTGCTATTGTTTAAAAACGTCAAGAGCTAAAGCACTGAATACGGTATGCAATCCAGATGGCCAAATTCTCAAGGCACAGGACTGGAAAAGAAAAAAATTTTAAGAGTTGTTTGGGTTTCTCAGTCATGTAGCTTCCTAGCTTGCTTTTACCTTTCAGCACTAGCAAGGATTTAACTGCAAAGAAAGCAATTAGTAGAGCTGAGAAATAGGATTTGTTACAGGATTGCTGCTCCTTTAAAAACATCCTTATTCCTGCTAAAATGGCCCGGGCTATTTAAGTTCTTGAGTTGCACTGATTAATAATGAATAGAGCACATTAAAGTAGTTTTATTTACCTAAGTTTCTATTGCATGCAAACTAGTACACACATATATTATTTACATCCTATATATCTTTCTGCTATCTAAATTTTACAGGATAAGAAATAACCAGTAAAGTAATTTGCAAAATGTGTTTATGTCATGTGTAACTGATAAAGTAACTGGTTAGAGTATAGGCAAATATCAAGAAAGCAAATGCAATTTCCCTAATTAAAATGTTAGACATGTAACCATGCCAAATAGCATTTTAATCAAATAAACCCAGACCTTATTATTAAAGACAAGTACTTCAATTGCAGAATTTTAAATAACTTAATTGTATATGGAAAATGTGGCTTGAAAATATAAACACAATTAAGACAATTTGTTTTAGTCTCTTTGGTCAGCTTAGGAGGATAAAAGCCTTGCATGTATTTGAGATTAGATATTAATTTGTGACTCTTTGTCACAATATTCCATTAAGTGTTCTTGATTGTTCTTGCACAATAAACAATGTCTTTCTTCCAATTTTTTTGAAAGTTTTATTTATGTTAGTTCAAAATGTCTTTAGGAGTTGCCAAAATCTTCAGTAGCCATGAGACATTTAACACAATATTACATATTCCACCTATTTGTTCTAAATAACTCAAATGAAGCAGCAGTTTTCCAGTAGCTTCCCGCATCACTTGGCTTTTTTTGAACCAGGGTTTATAGTAACAAAATGTAAATTGGATAACAGTTATTAATGGTACAAAAGCAACATTGGGGTGAGCTTCCTGGTAATATTATGTCAGTAACATGAAAGATGCTGTGTTGTTTTGGTTTGGAACTTTTCTGGGTTTTCAATCAGGCTCAGCAGATTTGAGTAAGAAATCCTTGTAGGCAGCCATTATGGTTTTATTTGTTTGGTTTTTTTTTTTTTTTTTTCCTCTTTTTTGATCATCAATGCACATACAAACATTAGGCTCAAGCCTAAAGCCCTAAAACAAGCCATTCTTTTGCTGGTGAAATTCTAATCTCATTTTATTACATTGTCAATGAGCTGCAGAGATTCATCTTGTCTTGTTAACATGATAGCAGACAGATGAGAAGAAATAAAAAGTACTGGCCTGTGAAAGCCAAATCAAAGAACCAGATTGAAGGGATTCTCGAGTTACTCAGGTGAGGCCCTCAGCCCCTAGCTAGTGACCCAGCTAATGGTCAGAATGCCGAAGGTTCCGTTTGGATGATCCAAACCTTCAGACATGGTATTCAAATGTCTGCATAAATGGCTGAGAATTTGCCTTTTCTTTGTAAGCTTACTATACAATAAACAAAAGACGGGCATTTGATACTAACTAAACATAGAGAAGGAACAGACAGTAATACTGGATGAATGTGTTCAAGACAACACAAATCTTTAAGCGGCACAGGAAGAACTTCAAGGTCCTACATTTCTTAAGCACAGATTTTTCATTGTCCTTGGTTGTAAACCTAGTGCCATTTTCCAAAAATCACACTCATTTATCGTTAGAAATATCTAATGATACAAGTTACCTGAAAATGTGGTAATGCTTTCATATAGGAAAACCTCAATAAATAGGAGAAAATTGTAGCTTTTAATACCAACTAAAGGGTTCACGAGAAAGGATACTTGACAACATTCTTTTAAGAAATAATTCAGTGTTGTTAAAATAATAGCATTGTGTCTAAGAGCATTGGAGTTCTACAGACTAATAACTGCATACTGGACATTGAGGCTTTTTTTGCCAACCTACAGTCAAATAAATGCACCTTAGTTTTTAAACTGAATTATGAAAACAAATTTCATCTATTGCTTTTTCCCTCTTATTTTCTTTAACATGCAACTTTATAATTTCCTTTATTTGCAAGATTTTTGACTTTTCACGGCAATTTTACTCTGAAATTTTATCATAATAATGACTCATCAAATTTCAGGACTTAAGCTTATTTTATATGCCTATTTACAAGTTTAGAAGAAGAAAGTCAGCTTTCTTAAACAAAGCAAAGTCTTAACTGGCAGTGGCATCTAGTCTCACAAATAAAAAGTTGTTCAACTGCTAATACTTTGCAAAACATTGGGAAATTTAGTAAATCAGTTAATAAATTATCTCCTTGATCCATTTTCCAAGGGTAAATAAGTAGGCGTGATCACTTAGTAGAAATACACACCAAACCTAGAGATAATACATCGTATAATACAAATGATAGCATTCCTTAGAAGATACAGTTGAGAAGGTGAGATATGATGTCTGGCTTACTAGCTATCACACCATAATTTTTTTCCTACAATTTAAGAAAACACATTGGAATTTAAATGAATAGAAATAATGTTAGTGCACTGAAATACTGACTACGTCCTAATTTACAAAATAGAAAGCAATTCATTCATAACCTTCAGTATCTTATTACGGGTAACAACTTGTGTCACGTAACAGATGATTCAGGAACTGCTAGTGTTTTGGGTAATAAATTTAGAACTTTGGGATATAATATCATGTTAAGACGGATGTTCACAATTTCAATCCAGGACGGAACTGGGACCAGTTATTCCAATCATCTCTGTTAAGATGCTTCTTACTGGTGAAAAACTGGAGGAAGAAAGTAGATGACTAATGGCAGGTACATTTCTTTCACAATTCAGGTGGACTCAGATGTGAGATGCTATAAACTTAATTGGGACACGGGTCAGACTTTAGAGCTTGCTCCCATGGGAGTGGCGTATAAGAACTGGAGGCTAACTTGCGCACGTTTCAGGCCAGTGCCCAGGAATTCGACATCTATTGAGTGGGACTCCGGAGGCAAATGGACAGATAGTCTGGAATAGGTAGCTTTGCAGATCTCTTATTTTGAGGTTTAGATTTAAAAAGAAACTGTAAATACCTACCATGAAACTAAACTGTGAATCCAGTTAAATGCACTGAGCAATAAACACTATATCTGAAGACAACGCGTACTCTAGCAAAAGTAATCTTAGAATCTCATCTTCTAGGAGACAGGATAGCATGATGGTTAGAAACATGATTCTGGAGGCTCAGTGCCTCAACACTTGTTAGTTATATGATATTGGGCAAATTAGACCATTTGTCTGAGATCCGGTTTTCTCATCTGTAAAGTGGATGATGGGTATAATGTCCAGGACTAACCTAGGATGATGATGAATATGAAATGCATGAAAATCACTCAGCATGTTTCTTGTCACATTCTAAACAAAATGTGTTATTACTATTGTTTTATTACTGCTCCTTTCTTCTCTGGTTAGATTTATCTCAAGAACTGAATGGTTCTGGGTCTCTAGGTGCAGCACTTCAGCTCCATTTAAACATGACTAGGGAAGTCAGTAACTCACCCCTGATATATAAACAAATACTTCCTGACATAATGAAACTGAATAAGCAAGCACTGATATAATAAATACTGCAATATTTGTCATTGATGGATAAAGTGACAGTATTCTAACTTATTTTTATGTAATATTCTTACCTACTAACAGATTTAAATGTGGTTAATCTATTTATTTGCCAACGAAGGTCCATCTAGTCAAGGCTTTCGTTTTTCCAGTGGTCATGTATGGATGTGAGAGTTGGACTGTGAAGAAAGCTGAGTGCTGAAGAATTGATGCTTTTGAACTGTGGTGTTGGAGGAGACTCTTGAGAGTCCCTTGGACTGCAAGGAGATCCAACCAGTCCATTCTGAAGGAGATCAGCCCTGGGATTTCTTTGGAAGGAATGATGCTAAAGCTGAAACTCCAGGATATTGGCCACCTCATGTGAAGAGTTGACTCATTGGAAAATGATGCTGGGAGGGATTGGGGGCAGGAGGAGAAGGGGATGACAGAGGATGAGATGGCAGGATGGCATCACCAACTCGATGGACATGAGTTTGAGTGAACTCCGGGAGTTGGTGATGGACAGGGAGGCCTGGTGCGCTGCAATTCATTGGGTGGCAAAGAGCTGGACACAACTGAGTGACTGAACTGAACTGAATCTATTTATTTAATTGCTCCTCCAAACTACAGATTCCAATTTAACACAAGAAAACATTAGATGCCATGAATAATGTTTGTCACTAATTTTAATTTTCCCTGAAATAAAGGTTCTGATGTTATAAAAATGAAATGCACCTCAGATGCACAATCCAAGCTTAAGTTAGTCTCAAGTAAGAACTACCTCTGTTACTACAACTATCACTCTTCTTTCTTTTTATCTTTATTCAAAATACAAATTACGGATAATTGGAAAGAAGTTTGATGACATTATATAAAGAAGTTTTCAATTCTCAACTTCCAAGTGAAAATAAGCACTCACGCACCATAAAAGGCAAAATAATTCTTCCTTGGATGATAGTGTAGGAGTTAACTTCCTTCTTTTGCCTCTTTGGTTGCCTTTGTTTTCTCTTCCAGATGTTCAAGCATATGAAATATTAATATATGTGTGTGTGTGTGTGTGTGTGTGCTCAGTTGTATCTGACTCTTTGCAACACCATGGACTATAGCCCACCCGATTCCTCTGTCCATGGGATTGTCCAGGCAAGATTACTGGAGTGGGTTGCCATTTCCTATTCCAATGAAATATTAATAAAAACACTTTATTTACAAGCCAGGGTAATTCTGGTTGTTACACATATCCACGAGTCTGATTTTCAGTGGCCAAAATAAGGAATTTTGGAGACTATGGGTGACTTTTTTTTCTGGTCTCCAAATTCAGACTGAATGAGTAACCACCCCAAGCCTTGGGGCCCTGAGAATGGAAGGAAGAGGCCCCACCAGCATTTATTCAAGAGTATGAGAGGCCTCCATGATCCCAGTGCTGTCCTTCTGCAATGGTAGCTCCATAATGGAACAGAAACAACAAGAGAATGCATTTCACCTTAATAACTGGCAGTCATTTGAAATATGAGGGTTTTTTTTTGTTTGTTTTGTTTTGTTTTTCTGGGCTCTTATAGGACAGGCATGAGGGTAAGCACTTTCAGTTGGAAGTGATATCCTTGAAAACTGATGTATTTAGCTTCATAAAGTTCCATTTGCCTTTTAGTCTTAGTCTCCCTCTTCCGACTCCCCTGATGATAAGACATTCATTTCCAGGCGAATCCTCTGTTTGAATAAAATTTTGGAAAGTTTAGACACCTTTCATCTAACAGCAAGAAAACTCAAGGGTGTAAGCCTACCATGTTATCTACATAATCAAATATGACTTGGTCACTTTCCTACTATCAAGAGTCAAGATGGAATAAAGTGAACATTGGTGTTAACTCAAGTTTTAAAACTGTTTTGACTGATTTCTTAATGATTCTGAATCTCTTTTAGCAATTCTGGAGGTCTGCAGAGGCATTAGGTTTCAGAGAACAGCAGTGAAACAGAGCTACATGGCTTAGGTGACTGTCCCAATAATTCATACGGTTTACATAATTCTCAGTTACTTTTTAAGAAATTTCTCTAGGATTAAGGGTTAGCTATTTGTCTAGGATTAAGGAAGAGTTAGCTGAATCTGAACTTGCTTGTTCATGACTCTTTCTTCCCTAAGCTTTATAAGCAGACTTCCAATTAACATTTGATGGTAAATGAGTTATTTCCTCCCTCCCAGACACACTTTGACATGCAACTTTGCAGTTTCTCCCACTAAAAAAAAATATTGCTCAGATAAATTAGACAATGTTTAAAATTATGTTATAATCATTTTCTGTATCAATATTGATGAGAAGTATACATTATATACTTTTCTAGTTTGATATGGTTGTCTTTTTATGTAATGCTCTCATCAATGAACATTACACATTCATAAACAATATCACTAAGTTATCTATTAGTAGTGTTAGTCACTCAGTCGAGTCTGACTCTTTGCAACCCCACTGATGAAGCCTGCCAGGGTCCTCCATCCATGGGATTCTCCAGGCAAGAAACTTGGAGTGGGTTGCCATTCCCTTCTCCAGAGGATCTTCCTCACCCAGGGATCAAACCTGGGTCTCCTGTATTGCAGGCAGATTTTTTGCCATCTGAGCTAAAGGAAGATATCTATTACAGGTTTTTAATTAATTAACTCAATTTTAGAATTATGTCATTGGAGTAATATATAACATTTTGATTTATATAAAAAAGGTAATATCAGATAAGAAATTCATCCAAACACTAAATTTTTAAGGAAAATTAAGAAACTTAAATCAAACAAGGAACCAGAGTGATTCTTAAGGAAAACTGATGATTTATTGATAATTCAGTTTTATATGATACAAGCCTTAAGAGACATAATTTCACTATCTCATAAGTTTTTTAAAAAATTATAATCCTTACGATTTGCTAAACTTTATTCAATAAATTTTCACTGTAAACTTGCTATTTGTGCTAGATACTTTGTATTCCATATTTTTAATTTATTCATGTTTTGAATAGATATTCATCTTTTTATATTATTTATTAAATCATTGAATTCTAGAGATATTTCTTATAGGATATTTTATGAATAATTAGAAAGAAAACAAATATTACTTCTTGGTTCCAGTTCACATATACTCTTTTCTGGACTCCTATTTTAAACCTACTAAATATTTTGTGAGCCTGAAGTCTCATAATTTTCTGATAAATGCTCCACATTACCAATAGAACTGTATTTATAAAAGAAAATTTCTAAGCAACAATGTTATTTTTAAGTCATTTTCAGGCTTAAATTTAAAAACTCTTCCCCGCTTCTCTAAGGAATAAAGTTGTAATGTTTGACTTTTTAATTAAAAAGAAAAATTTTATTTCATTCCACTTAACTTTCCAGTTTCATACTTTTTCACTAGTCCCTCAGTGAAGTATTCAAATGACTGTTGGGAAAATTTCAAAAAGGAGCAAAACAGGCTTGAGGGCAGTAGCTGAATATCTTATAATATTCCATAATATGGTACAGAAAAACACAAATGAAATTTTTGGCCAACTCAATATGTCGTTAATTAAATGAGATACATTAGGTTGGGGCTTCCCTGGTGCCTCTGCCTATGCAGGAGATGCAGGTTCTATCTTTGGGTCAGGAAGATCTCCTGGAGGAGGAAATGGCAACCCACTCCAGTATTCCTGCCTGGAAAATCCCATGGATGGAGGAACCTGGAGGACTACAGTCCATAGGGTCACAAAGAGTCAGACGTGACTGAACAACACATCAGCTTAGAGGGAATTTCTAGTGAAAGTAAGATTTCATTGCCAACTCTGTTTCAAGTTATTTGAAAAATGATGTTATAATATAAAACAGGAAAATTTTAGTGATCATAATGAGTAATTAAAAGATAAATGTCAACTTTTTTAAAAAGATATAATCTAAGAGTGAGTGAGTGAGCGAGTGAAGTCGCTCAGTCATGTCCAACTCTTTGTGACCCCATGGACTGTAGCCTACCAGGTTCCTCCATCCATGGGATCTTCCAGGCAAGAATACTTGAGTGGGTTGCCATTTCCTTCTCCAGGAGATCTTTCCAACCCAGGGATTGAACTCAAGTCTCCCATTGTAGACCAGGGTCTCTGCATTGTAGGCAGACGCTTTACCATCTGAGCCACCAGGGGAGTCTAAGAGTAATGAATATAAAATTTTATAGATTAAAAAAACAAATTTACAAATATAGTGTGTGGGAAGAGCTAACAGTGCACAGGTGAATAAAGTTTAGTTGTTTTACTTAACAGTTAACTTTTATGTCAAACACTTATCAAGTATCAGCATGCCTATAACTAGATTTTGAAGTAAAACATAGAGTAAGTTATGTCCCATGCTCAAGAAGCTTGAAGTCTTGAGAGCAAATACAAAATGTGATATAATTTCTTAATAACTTTTAATGGCTTACAGTAAAAATATATAATGTCAAAATTTTTGAGTTATTTCATGAGCCTCACATGAAGAATAATACAGATAAAGTCAAATCAGAGAAGTACAACCAAGATTATAAGAATTAATATTATATCATATGAAGAATTGAGCATGTCTAGTTTACAAAAGTAAAACTGGATGGGATCCTAAGGATAGATAATTATGATGATAATAATATAATAAAATAAAATCATTGACTCGAATTGGATATTACTTATATATTAGGCAGTCTAGTGCATCAAAATTATATAATTCTAATTTAGAGATTTGTTTTATTTTTACCTCTATTTTATAGATGAAGAAATGAGGTCTAGCACATAAAGTAATCTGCTGAAGGTCACAGAGTTATGCGTTGAAACTTTAAATTCAGATCTGTTTAGCATTTGAGTTACTAACCTTGATACTTCTTGATGTGGATCAAATGATATCAAAGGAAAATATATGAAAGTATTTTGAACTGTTGTTGTTTAGTCACTAAGTCATGTCGAACTCTTCTGTGACCTCATGGAATATAGCCTGCCAGTTCCTCTGCCCATGGGTTTCTTAAGCAAGAATACTGGGGTGGGTTGCCACTTCCTCTTCCAGTGGATCTTCCTGTCCAGTGGTTGAACCTGCATCTCCTGCACAGGCAGATTCTTTCCCACTGAGCCACCAGGGAAGTCCAGGCACCAGGTGGGTATCTACAAATTTTGAAAACATTTTACTTTTCATCAATCATAGTGTTTTGAAAATACAATTTAAATGTATTTGTATAACATATGCTTTCTATTGTATAAATAGATTTTAGTTTGGATAAAGCAATTTTAGTTATCTCTGTCTTTTTTAGAAGCAAAGAAGTCACATACAAATTATTTCAGGAAAAGATTTCTAAGGAAGATTTGTGGCTCTCCTTTCCCATTGTTGGATGCTCTTACAGACATAGTCTTACTACCAAAAATGGTTTTCACCATACATTTCAGAATAAAATTATACATATTTTACTTAAAACTTTCATTATGTTGTTTCAAAAGATTGATTTTGAGCTCTGTAGTCATTAAAGATAGCATCAGTTTATATTCTGTTGAATTCTATTTTTTGAAATGTTTGCTAGTTATGTTTTGAAGTATTAAACAGTCTAGCATCTAATTCAACTTTTAAGCTGCATATCAATATTTTACTTTGCTTCTAAATAGTGAAAAATAGTCTATTTAGTATATATTATTATGATTACTTCTGTTCTATCTTTCTTATTTCCCATATTCTTGGCCCATTGTAGAGAAACATTAGTCCATTAATGATAGATACAGATGGTGTCCATCTGGTATCCATCTTTAACTCTAAAAATGGAGGCATAAGGATACTCTGAAACACTAGACTTCAAAATCAGATGTGAGCTAACAGCTCAAACAAAGTTATTTGATCCATTCTGATATTTTTCATAGTCCTCAACTTACATTACAAACAAAATTAGAAATTTTTTTTTCTGAAAATAAGAGTTTTATCTTTAAATTCACCACTTCATCCTACTCCAAGACTGCTAGCAAATATCAAAATTATTGATATCAACAAATTTTCCACTTATGGCTTATCTCAAAAATTTCTTGGCAATCACCAATATTTGGAACATCTTCCAAAGTTTTGTTCATAGTGTATTAGTTCTTTAGATAAGAAAAATTCAAGTACCTCAGATAGGAGTAGCTAAATAAGATAGGATAATCACAGCTTCACAAAATCTTATCCTGCATTGAGTCCTAAAGGAGAAAAATGATCATGTTTCTCATCAGGGTCACCAGCAATCATAATTATCACTTAAATTCTATTTGGTTTATTTTCCTGAGATAGAATGTACCATGATAATGCCTTTCAGGGAGATTGTGAAGATATAAAGAAAGTTTCAAAAGCATTTTAGGTGTTCCCAGAGGAAGTGTTAACATAAATACAAAGATATGTAATACGTTTAATAAGAAAAACAGACCTATCCATTTCAGAAAGAAAATAAAAAAAAAGAATAAATTCTTGAAATAAATGCATTCATGAAAACAATATATGAGAAGCAGAATAGCAAGAGCAATAATAATTTCATAAGCTTAATAGTGATGTTTTGAATACATATCTAAAGGGAAATAATAAATTCTCTCTACTGTTACCAATGTAATTTTTTTTAATTGTTAGATTTTTATACGTATTTTCTCATATACATGTACTGGTTTCTCTCAACAATTTTGCTACATTTAGAAATTCTCCTGTATGTATGCATGTGTGCACTTTAGTTCTTCAATTTCAAAAAAGTTATTTTTTATACAATATTCCCATATCACAAAAATATATAAAGACATAATGTTTCTATTTCTTTATCATGTGTTTTTCATTGTGTATGATGGAAATAAATAAGTTAAGCCCAAACCATTTGCTAATGAAGAAACGAAAGAAAATGGAAACCTGTTTATTTTTCTCCCAAGGCACTTTGGAGAGACACTGATTAGGTCCAACATATACCCTTTATTGGAGAGGGCAATGGCACCCCACTCCAGTACTCTTGCCTGGAAAATCCCATGGATAGAGGAGCCTGGTGGGTTGCAGTCCATGGGGTCGCTAAGAGTCGGACATGACTGAGCGATTTCACTTTCACTTTTCACTTTCCTGCATTGGAGAAGGAAATGGCAACCCACTCCAGTGTTCTTGCCTGGAGAATCCCAGGGATGGGGGAGCCTGGTGGGCTGCCGTCCATGGGGTCGCACAGAGTCGGACACGACTGAAGTGACTTAGCAGCAGCAGCAGCGTACCCTTTATAGATGAAGAAACTAAGATCCAAAGCGGTCATGTGACTTTCTCAAAACAATAGAAAAGTCATGCAGAATAATCTTTCACTCACAGACTTTGTGTAACTATGAAAAAAGTGGAAATCTTGCAATGTTCTATTGAAAGACTTAAAAAATATTCACACAAACATTCCTTCATTAGCTTGTATCCCTTACATCTCCATTGTGCTTAGGATAGTAATTGCCATGCAGCAAGCAGTTAGTAAACAGGGCCTTCCCAGGTGGCACATGAAAGAGACATATAGACATGGATTCGATCCCCTGAGTCTATCCCTGCCTGCCAATGAAGGAGACATATAGACATGGGTTCAATCCCTGAGTCAGGAAGATCCCCTGAAGCAGGAAATGGAGCCCACTTCAATATTCTTACCTGGAAAATTCCATGGACAGAGGAGCCTGGTGGGCTATACTCCATGGGGTCAAAGAGTTGGACATGACTAAACACAGTGAAAATATAAAGAAAAATTTAAAAATTAATACAGAAGCATTGGGCCTTTTCGTGAAAACTTACCAATAAATCTTGAAAACCTCACTGCATATTTGTTGTTAATATTGAAGAATTTGAATCACCAGGAAAAGATCCAACTTGTCAGTATCTTTTAAAATAGAGGAAACTTTGTAGTATATTTTAGAAATATTTTCATTTGAAGCTACTTAAAAAACTTTATACAGCTTATTTAGAAAATTATCTTGGAAGTTCATTACATTGTACATCTTCTGCAATGAAAACAAAACAATGAAACACTATGATAAATATATTAAATAATATAAGCAATAATTTAAGCAATTATTATGAAAAGCTTTTCAAATTTTAGATATACTGAAAATCTCTGTTGACATTTGGCATTCTACATACCACAGCAGGGTTGGAAAATAATGCTGTGCTATTTTATTTTACTTTTGTTTCTGTTTTTTGTTTGCTTTTGTTCCAGTATACTACTGCATCTTATTTTTATTCAGTGACAGGAATATTTCCCTAGCTTGGGCTTCCCTTGTGGCTCAGCCAGTAAAGAATCCACCTGCAACACGGGAGACCTGGGTTCAATCCTTGGGTTGGGAAGATTGCCTGAAGAAGGGAATGGCTACCCACTCCAGTATTTTGACCTGGAGAATTCTATACAGTCCATGGGATCACAAAGAGCTGGACCCAACTGAGTGACTTTCACATCACCTCAAGCATTATTTACTTAAAAAAATGAAAAACTAAAAGCATGAAAGTAAAAATATAATCGTTAAGTATAAAATAAGCAAAAAAAAAAAAAAAAAGAAAAGAAGCTTTGTGCAGGTGATTCCAGAAGTGTTTGAAAGCAAGAGTCCTGGAAGAGATGCTCTAGTTCCATGTCCTGAAACTGACTTTTCCTGGCTGTATGATGTTGACAAATGAGAAGACCTCTCCATACTTGACTTTCCTCATCCCTAAAATAGGTAATAACAATATCCAACTGTTAAGACAGATGTGAGAGTTAACAAAGTGATTGAACTATTTTAAAGCTTAAAAGTATTTAAATAAAGATTCGCAATGCCTCATAAAAAATAAGCAGTATATTAATATTACTATTTTATAGATCTTCCACCTCAAAGGAAGCAATACTACTATTACCATTTTTAGATAAAAGGTGAAAAAAAGAGAGTTGCCAGAAAGCAAAGGTAGTAATTTTGGATCCTGTGTTCCTAATCCTTACACAGTTCAGCTTCCCAGAAACTGGAGAGATCAAAGGAGTCAACCCAGAGCTTGATACAAGCAAAGTGCATACTTTATTCCTGGTTAGTATTTGACAGATACGATTGTGGATCTGACCAAATCCTCTACATTTGGTTCAATTTCTTTGCTCCAATTATTATAGGATGCTGATGACATACCCTGAGTACAGATGTGCTAAAAGTACTGATAACCTCCAAGTGGGATGAACCTCCTTTTGACAAGAAACATTATACAAAGACTAGACCATAGAACAGTCTTATGGACTCTGTTGGAGAGGGAGAGGGTGGGAAGATTTGGGAGAATGGCATTGAAACATATATAATATCATGTATGAAACGAGTTGCCAGTCCAGGTTCAATGCATGATACTGGATGCTTGGGGCTGGTGCACTGGGACGACCCAGACGGATGGTGTGGGGAGGGAGGAGGGAGGAGGGTTCAGGATGGGGAGCACATGTATACCTGTGGCGGATTCGTTTTGATGTTTGGCAAAACTAATACAGTGTTTCAGGTTTAAAAAAAAAAAAAAAAAGACTAGACCATAACCTACCAGGAATAGTTTAAGGAATAAATAGGTTGGGATGTCCTGAAAGGATGATCCCTGGCAACTCTAAAATGTTCTGAAAATCCATTCAACTTGGGTTACATACAAACTCTGATTGAAAGAACCAAAATTAAATTAACACCATAAACAAAATTGCAAAAGATTCCTCAGCTTTTAGAAGACCAACTCTTTTTAGAATCATAAACACAGTAATTGTAAGAAAATATACATGGAATTCCCAGTTCAGTGTTAGGACCTGCACTTTCACTGTGCAGGACCTGGGTTCAATCCCTGGTTAGGGAATCAAGATCCTGCAAGCCATACGGCCAAACAACTACAACAACAAAAGCAACTGCTTACAAGTTCATCTTATCTATTTCTAAAGCATTTCCCTGGTGGCTCAGTGGTAAAGAATCTGCCTGCCAAAGCAGGAAATGTGAGTTAGAACCCTGGGTCTGGAAGATCCCCTGGAGAAGGAAATGATTTCTGTTGCTCAGTCATGTCTGACTCTGCGACTCCATGGACAGCAGCATGCCAGGCTTCCCTGTACAGTATTCTTGCCTGGGACATCCCATGGACAGAGGAGACTGGCAGGCTATAGTTCATGGGGTCACAAAAGAGTTGGACACTACTTAGCAACCAAAGAATAGTAGGTTAGCTAGTAGGTCCTACCCAGAGAACATAAAAATAAAATAAACAAGAACTAGAGAGCTTTATGAAGACTTCTCAGACACTTTACAAATCCAGATGCCTTCTCCCTAAATTGAACTGATTAAGATAGTTCAAAAGAATCAAACCATCCTGATGGTGCAGCTACTCAACAGACATTTGTCTCTCTTCAAAAAAATCACTTAGTAATGGTTGGACTATTCCCACCTGTCAGGCCTGCACTACATGAGGGCTAACTATTTCTCCTTCTTGGAGCCAAAAAATGCTAGTATTTAAATCTATCAGCTTGATGTGGCTATGTATATTGAGAGAGGTTTACAATCTGTTTGCTCTCTCCCTTCCCTGAGCACCATGATTAGGGAAAGAAAACATGGGTATGTATATATATTTTCAAAAGCAAGAGAATGAACTTCCAAATTAAATGAGCTTCAGAAACAAATTTACCCACTGGAGCTTTGCCCACTCCCTGGAGCAACTGAAAACCAAAACCAGGATATTTTTCTAAAAGGGGTGGCTGGCTTACCTTACTATCTCAATATAGAAAGCAACTACCAACTCTGGGAGTTGGTGATGGACAGGGAGGCCTGGCGTGCTGCGATTCATGGGGTCGCAAAGAGTCGGACATGACTGAGTGACTGAACTGAACTGAACTGAACTGACCTACCTATATGCTACTCTTTTGCTCTTCAGTTCGGTTCAGTTCAGTCGCTCAGTCGTGTCTGACTCTTTGCGACCCCATGAATCGCAGCACGCCAGGCCTCCCTGTCCATCACCAGCTCCCGGAGTTCACTCAAACTCACGTCCATCGAGTCGGTGATGCCATCCAGCCATCTCATTCTCTGCTGTCCCCTTCTCCTCCTGCCCCCAATCCCTCCCAGCATCAAAGTCTTTTCCAATGAGTCAACTCTTCTCATGAGATGGTCAAAGTTTTGGAGTTTCAGCTTTAGCATCATTCCTTCCAAAGAACACCCAGGGCTGATCTCCTTTAGAATGGACTGGTTGGATGTCCTTGCAGTCCAAGGGACTCTCAAGAGTCTTCTCCAACACCACAGTTCAAAAGCATCAATTCTTCGGCGCTCAACTTTCTTCACAGTCCAACTCTCACATCCATACATGACCACTGGAAAAACCATAGCCTTGACTAGATGGACCTTTGTTGGCAAAGTAATGTCTCTGCTTTTGAACATGCTATCTAGGTTGGTCATAACTTTTCTTCCAAGGAGTAAGCGTCTTTTAATTTCATGGCTGCAGTCACCATCTGCAGTGATTTTGGAACACAAGAAAATAAAGTCTGACCCTGTTTCCACTGTTTCCCCATCTATTTCCCATGAAGTGATGGGACCAGATGCCATGATCTTTGTTTTCTGAATGTTGAGCTATAAGTCAACTTTTTCACTCCCCTCTTTCACTCTAGAGGAGAGCAATTAAAATAAAATATAGGTCATTTAAATCTAAAAAATTAGAAGTCTTTCAAAACCTTGACATTTCTCAGGGATCTCTGACCACTGTTTGGTACAATTTTGAGTGTTTTTCATGTCTTTCACAAGGGACTTCACACTCCCAAAATTGGTTGTACTCTTTTGTCATCTTCTTAAGAATGAAGTGCTTCCCTTTAGATCCTAGCAGTGATTTTAGAAATTTCTAAAAAAAAAAAAAAAAAAATCTGCTGAATCTGTGTAGTCTCTGAGGTGGATGCTCTTGGGTTGGCCAAAAATTTCATTCAGGTTTTTCCCTAACATCTTGTGGGAAAACCCACACAAACTTTTTGGCCAACTCAACATTATCTGGGCTTCCCAGGTGATGCTAGTGGTAAAGAACCTGCCTGCCAATGCAGGAGATGTAAGAGATGTGGGTTTGATCCCTGGGTAGGGAAAATCCCCTGGCGAAAGGCATGGCAAACTACTCCAGTATTCTGGCCTAGTGAATCCCATGGATAGAGGAGTTTGGCAGGCTACAGTCCATAGCATCGCAAAGAGTCAAACATGACTGAAGCAACTTAGCACACAAACGCAATATTATCTTCACTTTGTAGAATAAGAAAATCTGGGAACCACATTTTCTGACATAAGATTGAGAGAAATGCTAAAAACTCAGAAGAAAAAGCCCTGAAGATTTAGAATATAGTTAGAAATCAGAATTCAGGATATACTCTGAGGTTGAAAAATAGATGACCATCCTATGCTTTCTAATTTTTATTGATAATAATATTTTTTATTATTATCAAAAGATTCCAGCTTTGGTAAGGCTTAGAACAGGGCCTTCAGGCTATGGCATGAAGAGGCTGACAAATTTTGTCCACAAAAACGTGCTAGAGCTTTGGGTAAGAAAGCATCCTTCTTGGCTGAGATACTGCCATCACCCCTACCTCCCCTAACCTCCCATCCCACCCCTATTCTCCCCATCACCTAACCATTCTTCCCCACCCCAAATTCAGCTCAGCTCAGTCTGCAAAACTGGTAGTTTTACCAGAGTAAGTTTGTCTATGAATATCAGCAGAAAGATTCAAGAGGAGATAGGCAGAGGATTGGAATGGGAGTATAGGTGAGGGGCAGGAAGGTGAATCCCACAGAAAATAAAGTTGCAGGAAAAACCTGTAACTTTGCCAGCCCAAATTTGCAACCTAGTTAGGGATCAATACTGGACCAGCTTGAGGTTTAATCAGAGATCAGATCGTGTAAGCGAGAGAGCCATAGATGTACTAGTTAAGGCTTGGTTGACCAGAAAGCTATGTACAGAGAGACCCAGAATAGCACCACAGAAAAAAAGTCAAAGCAGACTTCAGAGCTTGCTGAACATTGAATATGCTCTTCAACCACACACAGTTACATTAGTAGAGGGTAGAACTTATGAAACTGAAGCATTTGAGCACAGTTTTAACCCCAAACACTAGGCTATGCAGACCCAAAGATGAGCTTTAGAAAACCAAGCTAAAAATAACAGTAAGAATGAAAAACCAAGAAGACACATCAATAGCCCAAACCACAGGGAACACAGATTCTGCAGCAACAAAAATTCCGAGAAAATGTCAGGATCAATAGTGACTATATTATGTAAAATGTTCAGTTTTCAACAAAAATACTAAAAGATATAAAGTATCAGGAAAGTGACTCAGAAATAAAAGCTGTCGATAGACATACTTAGTAGGCCCAGATATTGAATTTAGCAAAGACTTCAATCCAGTTATTATGTTTGTGTGTTATTTGCTCAATCGTGTCTGACTCTTTGTGACCCCATGAACTGTACCCAACCAGGCTTCTCTGTCCATGAAATACTATAGGCAAGAATAAAGGAGAGGGTAGTCATTCTCTTCTTCAAGGGATCTTCCTGACCCAGGGATCGAACTCAGGTTTCCTGCATTGAAGACAGATTCTGTACCATCTGAGCCACTAGACAGGTTATATCTCTGTGTTCAAATAATTAAAGGAAAATATACTCAAATTATGTAAATGACACCACCCTTATGACAAAAAGCTAAGAGGAACTAAAGAGCCTCTTGATGAAAGTGAAAGAGGAGAGTGAAAAAGTTGGCTTAAAACTCAACATTCAAAAACCTAAGATCATGACTTCCAGTCCCATCACTTCATGGTAAATAGATGGACAAACAATGGAAACAGTGACAAACTTTATTTTTGTGGGCTCCAAAATCACTGCAGATGATGAGCAGCCAGTAAATTAAAAGACGCATGCTCTTTGGAAGAATAGCTATGATCAACCTAAACAGTATATTAAAAAGCAGAGATATCATTTTGCCAACAAATGTTCATACAGTCAAAGATATGATTTTTCCAGGAGTCATGTATGGATGCGAGAGTTGGACTTCAAAGAAAGCTGAGCACCAAAGAACTGATGCCTTTGAACTGTGATTTTGGAGAAGACTCTTGAGAGTCCTCTGGACCACAAGGAGATCAAACCAGTCAATCCTAAAGGAAATCAATTCTGAATATTCATTGGAAGGACTGATGCTGAAACTAAATCTCCAATATTTTTCCCACCTAAGAACTGACTCATTGGAAAAGACCCTGATGCTGAGAAAGATTGAAGGCAAGAGGAATAGAGGACAACAGAGGATGAGATGGTCGGATGGCATCGCCAACTCAATGGACATGAGTTTGAGTAGGCTCTGGGAGTTGGTGATGGACAGGGAAGCCTGGCATGCTGCAGTCCATGGGGTCATAGAGAGTCAGACATACCCAAGTGACTGAGTTGAAGGGATATTAAGAGAATGTAAGAAAGAAGTAATTACGATGATTCAACAGATAAGGTATCTCAATAGACAAATAAAGACTATAAAAATGGAATTGCAGCATCCATGATTATTATTTTAAAACTTAAAATGCTATTGATAGTTTATTTAATTTCCTTGCATATCTTATTTTTGTGAACATAAAATAATATTTAAAAAAGTCCCCTGAAACCTATTTTCCAAAAAACTAGGTTTCTTGGCTTGAATCAGCCATAATATTTATTCTTGCCATGAAGACTTTCAGGAGCATATAATCCTTGTGGCTGAGGTAGGAAGGCAAGATTCCAAAATTTCATTTGAATATTTCACCTCTTTCCCAAAGATGAAATTTTAGGCTAAAAAACACTCTCATAATGCCCTTAATACTGTATTAATAGTACATCCTACCAAAGATAGCAATACATTCTGAAAACTAACTCAAGACAATAAGGTTACATCATCTACCACAGTCCATTACTTTCTCATTATAAAGTAAAATGGAAGTAGGTACCCCATCACTTCATGAGAAATAGATAGGGAAACAGTGGAAACAGTGTCAGACTTTATTTTGGGGGGCTCCAAAATCACTGCAGATGGTGATTGCAGTCATGAAATTAAAAGATGCTTACTCCTTGGAAGAAAAGTTATGACCAACCTAGATAGCATATTCAAAAGCAGAGACATTACTTTGCCAACAAAGGTCCGTCTAGTCAAGGCTATGGTTTTTCCAGTAGTCATGTATGGATGTGAGAGTTGGACTGTGAAGAAAGCTGAGTGCTGAAGAATTGATGCTTTTGAACTGTGGTGTTGGAGAAGACTCTTGAGAGTCCCTTGGACTGCAAGGACATCCAACCAGTCCATTCTGAAGGAGATCAGCCCTGGGATTTATTTGGAAGGAATGATGCTAAAGCTGAAACTCCAGTACTTTGGCCACCTCATGCAAAGAGTTGACTCATTGGAAAAGACTCTGATGCTGGGAGGGATTGGGGGCAGGAGAAGAAGGGGACGGCAGAGGATGAGATGGCTGGATGGCATCACCGACTCGATGGACATGAGTCTCAGTGAACTCCGGGAGTTGGTGATGGACAGGGAGGCCTGGAGTGCTGCGGTTCATGGGGTCGCAAAGAGTCGGACACGACTGAATGACTGAACTACTACTATCCACTCCTTAACTTTACAAATGATGCCAAGGTCCAGAAAGTAAAAAAAAAGTTCAATTTTGCAAGAAGAATAAATAAATCAAAATTAGAAGTTAGAGTTCCTGATTTATAATCTAGTCCTTCTAAGGTAATTCTTGAAACTCAGGATTTAGTCTGGGAAGCAATACACATTTAAATGATTTAAGTATGGTTTTTGATTACCGAAAACCCAATTATATTATGATTAATATTATGATAAGCATATAAGTTTTGAGGTTTATTTGCTAACATTTATTAACCCAAGCACTATTAATGTTTTATCTGTATTATAACATTTAATTGGTTCATGAGGTATTATCTCACTTACGAATAAGAAAACTAAGGTTCAGCGATGTTAAATAACTTATACAATGGTAGAAATAAAAGAGTTGACTTTACCCAATTATATTATGATTCAATTCAGTTCAGTTCAGCTCAGTTGCTCTGTCGTGTCTGACTCTTTGAGACCCCATGGACTGCAGCATGCCAGACTTCCCTGTCTATCATCACCTCTTAGGGCCTACTCAAACTCATATCCATCATGTTGGTGATGCCATCCAACCATCTCATCCTCTGTTGTCCACTTCTGCTCCCACATTCAATCTTTCCCAGCATCAGGGTCTTTTCAAATGAGTCAGTTCTTCTCATCAGGTGGCCAAAATATTGGAGTTTCAGCTTCAGCATCAGTCCTTTCAATGAATATTCAGACTGATTTCCTTTAGGATGCACTGGTTGGATCTCCTTGCTGTCCGAGGGACTCTCAAAAGTCTTCTCCAACACCACAGTTCAAAAGCATCAATTCTTCGGTGCTCAGCTTTCTTTAGTCCAACTCTTACATCCATACATGACTACTGGAAGAACCACACCTTTGACTAGATGGACCTTTGTTGGTAAAGTAGTGTCTCTGCTTTTTAATATGCTGTCTAGGTTGGTCATAACTTTCCTTCCAAGGAGCAAGCGTCTTTTAATTTCATGGCTGCAGTCAGCATCTGAAGTGATTTTGGAGCCCCAAAAAAATAGTCCGTCAATGTTTCCACTGTTTCCCCATCTATTTGCCATGAAGTGATGGGACTGGATGCTATGATCTTAGTTTTCTGAATGCTGAGTTTTAAGCCAACTTTTTCACTCTCCTCTTTCACTTTCATCAAGAGGTTCTTTAACTCTTAGCTTTAGGCCATAAGGGTGGTGTCATCTGCATATCTGAGGGTGTTGATATTTCTCCCAGAAATCTTGATTCCAGCTTGTGTTTTTCCAGCCCAGGATTTCTCATGATGTACTCTGCATATGAGTTAAATAATCAGCATGACAATATAGAGCCTCAACATACTCCTTTCCCAATTTGGAACCAGTCTGTTTTTCCATGTCCAGTTCTAACTGTTGCTTCTTGACCTACATACAGATTTCTCAGGAGGCAGGTTAAGTGGTCTGGTATTCCCATTTCTTTAAGCATTTTCCACAGTTTGTTGTGATCCACACAGTCAAAGACTTTAGCATAGTCAATAAAGCAGAAATAGAGATATTTTTCTGGAACTCTCTTGCTTTTTCAATGATCCAAGGATGTTGGCAATTTGATCTCTGGTTCCTCTGCCCATCTAAATTGAGCTTGAACATCTAGAAGTTCACAGTTCACATACTGTTGAAGCCTGGCTTGGAGAATTTTGAACATTACTTTACTAGCATGTGAGATGAGTGCAATTGTGCGGTAGTTTGAGCATTCTTTGGCATTGCCTTTCTTTGGGATTGGAATGAAAACTGACCTTTTCCAGTCCTGTGACTGCTGCTGAGTTTTCCAGATTTGCTGACATGTTGAGTGCAGTACTTTCACAGCATCATCTTTCAGGATTTCAAATAGCTTAACTGGAATTCCATCACTTCCACTAGCTTTGTTCATAGTGATGCTTCCTAAGGCCCACTTGACTTCTAATTCCAGAATATCTGACTCTAGGTGAGTGATCACACCATCTAGATCTAAATAATAAAGATCTTTTTTGTATAGTTCTTCTATGTATTCTTGCCACTTCTTCTTAATATCTTCTGCTTCTGTTAGGTCCATACAATTTGTATCCTTTATTGAGCCCATCTTTGCATGAAATGTTCCCTTGATATCTCTAATTTCCTTGAAGACATCTCTAGTAGAGTTTACGATCATCACAACTAATTATTTTGAGCATTTACTAGGTGTCAGGCCTTCTAAGCATAGCACACACACACACACACACACACACACACACATTTAATTCTCATAATAAACCTGTAAGGTAGTTGCTTTCAGTTTTACCATTTTACCAATGAGAAAATGAATACAAAGAGAGCTTGTGTAATTTTCCTAATTATACAGCTAGTAAGGAATGACAGCAGGATTTGAACCCATGTAGAATTTCAAGTAGCCAACATGGACCTGTGCTACATAGCTATGTTCTTACCTATCTAACTTATCCTCACAAAGTGAAAACTGTTAGTCAGCCAGTTGTATCCGACTCTTTGCCACAGCACCGACTGTCGCCCACCAGGCTCTCTGTCCATGGGATTCTCTTGGCAAGAATACTGGAGTGTAGCCATTTCCTTCTCCAGGGGAGCTGCACTATCTTCATATGTGTGCATGCTAAGCCACTTCAGTTGTGTCCAACTCTTTGCAACCCTTTGGGTTGTAGCCCACCAGGCTCCAAGAATCCATGGGATTCTCCAGGCAAGATTACTGAAGTGGGTTACCATGCCCTCCCCAGGGGATCTTCCCAAACCAGGGATTGAACCCACATCTCTTATGTCTCTTGCACTGACAGTTGGGTTCTTTAACACTAGCTCCACTTGGCAAGCCCCAGTGTCCAGGGGAATCTTCCCGACCTAGGGATTGAACCCTCATCTCTTGCATTGGCAGTCTTTTGCATTGGCAGGTGGATTCTTTACCACTAGCACCACCTTGGAAGCCCTAAATGATGGTGGTGTTTAGAGAAGTGGATAGGACAGCAAAGACATCCTCAGAAATGGAATGGGCCAGGATACAGAAGAAAGCACAAAGGCATATCAAGGAAGTTTTAAAGATCTCAGGAAGACATAACTAACAGCTACTTCTGGGATGGGGAGATAAAAATATTACCAAGTACTAAGTTTTCAGAGGAAACATAGAGTATATGGAAGACTGAAGATGTGAAATGCACCAACTCCAAGCACATACAATAACTTGCAAATATGCAGTGAAACTATTTTTAATAAAGCTGAAATTTTAAATAAAACTGAACAAATTCTAGGTGTCAGAAATGAAGAGAAATTTAAAGTCTGTAGCAAATTGGTACCAACAAATACTGATTTGTTAGTAATTGCATTATATTTGGGACCTGGGATGGTTAATAAAGTCTCATAAGGATCTAGGTCACAATCACTGTGCAGGCAGGGACTTGGAACAGGCCTTGTTGAATAACACTGAGTAGCAGAGAGCTTCTGTGCCATCAACAGGAACCAGAAATGCTCCATCAACCAACACAGGAATTTATCCCAGAAACTGAGTACCCCTCCCTCAAAAGCAAGCTATGAGCAGAGATAACACCACCCAGGAGAAATCAGAGCCCCAAAGCTGAGGAACATGCAGCTATGGAACATGAAGCTATGGAGTCCAAATTTATACTACATATGTGATACAGAAACAACAGACTGAGAATATAACATAAAAACTGGTCCTGAACTACTAAAACCCTCTTGTCTGGGATAGGAGAGAGTTTGCTATCACTGAGAACAAGCAAGAAGGTAAACAGAGGAATAGAATCCATTAAACAAAAATAGGGTGCCATTTTTTTTAAAGTCAATTTGGAAAAAAAAAATGAAATATCCAGGCTTTAAGACATGTTCCCTTATCTTAAAAAGGCACATAAAATGCAGCAGGGTAATAAATACAAATTCACTCATAGACAGAGCAAGCAATGTAATTTTCTTGAATCCTGGGAAATACTTTGCCACTGTCTTTCTGTTCATTCTCAGTCTTCTCAGCTTCTGCAAATTTTATTAGGAATACATAGGAGCTAATCCTATACGGAATGTGTTTTAAGTTTTCCTTCATAAACTGTGTTCTTCATAAACTGGGTGATAGCCTCAGTTTTATGTTCAAATTGAACATCTATTTGGATGTACTTAAGTTTATCCTTTAACTAAACTATTTAATATATATTTTACAATTCAATTATAGCAATGGCATTTCCCATTTAAGAATAGAGGTTTTTTTGTTGTTTGTTTGTTTTTAAGACATTTCAAGGTATGCTGCTGCTGCTGCTGCTAAGTCGCTTCAGTCGTGTCCAACTCTGTGCAACCCCATAGACGGCAGCCCACCAGGCTCCCTCGTCCCTGGGATTCTCCAGGCAAGAACACTGGAGTGGGTTGCCATTTCCTTCTCCAATGCATGAAAGGGAAAAGTGAAAGTGAAGTCGCTCAGTCATGTCCGACTCTTAGCGACCCCATGGACTGCAGCCCACGAGGCTCCTCCGTCTATGGGATTTTCCAGGCAAGAGTACTGGAGTGGGGTGCCATTGCCCCCTCCAGAGACTTTAAAAGTTTATTGGTAAAGGCCATTGCTGAAATAACTAGTAAAGGACGTACTTCAACAACAACAGCAAAAATTGAGTCCTCCAGAAACAGAATAACAAGAAACAATAATGAACAAAGGAATCAGTAAAATAAAAAGATAAATGGGAGCTGGGTGAGGGTGTAATCAGAATCAAGAAGTGCTGTGAGGTACTGTAAAAATTTGTTATTAAATTAGACAAAGTAAGTATTGAATTATATAAATAACTATTTGTTTAGGGTTTAAAAGCAAGGTGCAATAACAATAACACAAAAGAAAGGATGGCAGGTTTGGAGAGATGTTAAAGCACTCAAGTCCCTATACTATTTAAGGGACTGATCAACTTTAGACTTTTTTTGAAACATAAAAATGTTGTGTGCATTTATGTATTTTAAATATATATGGAAGGCCATTCAAATGAATGTAATAGTATGTATAACTTTGAAACCAGAAGAAGAAACAAAGGAAATGATGAAAACTCCATTAATCCAATATATTCAGAGAAAGACAAGAAAGTCACCAGACTGTAATAAAATGACCAAAATAAGTCTAACTATATCTCTATTCATAATAAATAGAAAATGTGTCAGTGTTGGGGTAGGTGGAGCATTTGAGGAAGATGTCCTTGGGAAAATAGTGCTAAGATTCCCAATTCCTCCTTCTTAAATGTGTGTGTGTATATGGGGGGTGGGGGGAGGAGGGCCTCCTGCATGGGCGCAGCAGGAATGAGAGGAGCTACTCCACGTTCAAGGTCAGGAGGGGCAGCCATGAGGAGATACCCCTCGTCCAAGGTAAGGAGCAGTGGCTGCACTTTGCTGGAGCAGCCGTGAAGAGATACCCCATGTCCAAGGCAAGAGAAACCCAAGTAAGATGGTAGGTGTTGCAAGAGGGCATCAGAATGCAGACACACTGAAACCATACTCACAGAAAACTAGCCAATCTGATCACATGGACCACAGCCTTGTCTAACTCAATGAAACTAAGCCATGCTGTGTGGGGTCACCCAGGATGAGTGGGTCATGGTGGAGAGTTCTGACAGAATGTGGTCCACTGGAGAAGGGAATGGCAAACCACTTCAGTATTCTTGCCTTGAGAACCCCATGAACAGTATGAAAAGGCAAAATGATAGGATACTGAAAGAGGAACTCCCCAGGTCGGTAGGTGCCCAATATGTTACTGGAGGTCAGTGGAGAAATAATTCCAGAAAGAACGAAGGGACAGAGCCAAAGCAAAAACAATACCTAGTTGTGGATGTGACTGGTGATAGATGCAAGTTCCGATGCTGTAAAGAGCAATATTGCATAGGAACCTGGAATGTCAGGTTCATGAATCAAGGCAAATTGGAAGTGGTCAAACAGGAGATGACAAGAGTAAACGTTGACATTCTAGGAATCAGCGAACTAAAATGGACTGGAATGGGTGAATTTAACTCAGATGACCATTATATCTACTACTGCAGGCAGGAATCCCTTAGAAGAAATGGAGTAGCCATCATGGTCAACAAAAGAGTCCAAAATGCAGTACTTGGATGCAATCTCAAAAACAACAGAATGATCTCTGTTCATTTCCAAGGCAAACCATTCAATATCACTTTCAAGCCTATGCCCCAACCAGTAACACTGAAGAAGCTGAAGTTGAACAATTCTAAGAAGATCTACAAGACCTTTTAGAACTAACACCCAAAAAAGATGTCGTTTTCATTGTAGGGGACTAGAATGCAAAAGTAGGAAATCAAGAAACCCCTGGAGTAACAGGCAAATTTGGCCTTGGAGTACGGAATGAAGCAGGGCTAAGGCTAATAGAGTTTTGCCAAGAGAACGCACTGGTCATAGCAAACACTCTCTTGCAACAACACAAGAGAGGACTCTACACATGGACATCACCAGATGATAAACACCGAAATCAGATTGATTATATTCTTTGTAGCCAAAGATGGAGAAGCTCTATACAGCCAGCAAACACAAGACCGGGGACAGACTGTGGCTCAGATCATGAACTCCTTATTGCCAAATTCAGATTGAAATTGAAAAAAGTAGGGAAAACCACTAGACCCATTCAGGTATGACCTAAATCAAATCCCTTATGATTATACAGTGGAAGTGAGAAATAGATTTAAGGGACTAGATCTGTTAGACAGAGTGCCTAATGAACTATGGATAGGGGTTGGTGACATTGTGTACAAGACAGGAGACAGGGATCAAGACCATCCCCCCAAAAAAGAAATGCCAAAAAGCAAAATGGCTGTCTGAGGGGGCCTTACAAATAGCTGTGAAAAGAAGAGAAGCAAAAAGCAAAGGAGAAAAGGAAAGATATAAGCATCTGAATGCAGTATTCCAAAGAATAGCAAAGAGAGATGAGAAAGCCTTCCTCAGCGATCAATGCAAAGAAATAGAGGAAAACAATAGAATGGGAAAGACTAGAGATCTCTTCAAGAAAATTAGAGATACCAAGGGAACGTTTCATGCAAAGATGGGCTAGATAAAGGACAGAAATGGTATGGACTTAACAAAGGCAGAAGATATTAAGAAGAGGTGGCAAGAATACACAGGAGAACTGTACAAAAAAGATATTCACGATCCAGATAATCACAATGGTGTGATCACTCACCTAGAGCCAGACATCCTGGAATGTGAAGTCAAGTGGGCCTTAGGAAGCATCACTACGAACAAAGCTAGTGGAGGTGATGGAATTCCAGTGGAGCTATTTCAAATCCTAAAAGATGATGCTGTGAAAGTGCTGCACTCAGTACGCCAGCAAATTTGGAAAACTCAGCAGTGGCCACAGGACTGGAAAAGGTCAGTTTTCACTCCAATCCCAAACAAAGCCAATGCCAAAGAATGCTCAAACTACCACACAATTGCACTCATCTCACACACTAGTAAAGTAATGCTCAAAATTCTCCAAGCCAGGCTTCAGCAATATGTGAACCATGAAATTCCAGATGTTCAAGCTGGTTTTAGAAAAGGCAGAGGAACCAGAGATCAAATTGCCAACATCTGCTGGATTATCTAAAAAAGCAAGAGAGTTCCAGAAAAACATCTATTTCTGCTTTATTGACTATGACAAAGCCTTTGAGTGTGTGGATCACAACAAACTGTGGAAAATTCTGAAAGAGATGGGAATACCAGTCCACCTGACCTGCCTCTTGAGAAACCTATATGCAGGTCAGGAGGCAACAGTTAGAACTGGACATGGAACAACAGACTGGTTCCAAATAGGAAAAGGAGTACGTCAAGGCTGTATATTGTCACCATGCTTATTTAACTTATATGCAGAGTCCATCATGAGAAACGATGGGCTGGATGAAGCACAAGCTGGAATCAAGATTTCTAGGAGAAATATCAATAATATCAGATATGCAGATGACACCACCCTTATGGCAGAAAGTGAAGAGGAACTAAAAAGCCTCTTGATGAAAGTGAAAGTGGAGAGTGAAAAAGTTGGCTTAAAGCTCAACATTCAGAAAACGAAGATCATGGCATCCGGTCCCGTCACTTCATGGGAAATAGATGGAGAAACAGTGGAAACAGTATCAGACTTTATTGTTTGGGGCTCCAAAATCACTGCAGATGGTGATTGTAGCCATGAAATTAAAAGACGCTTACTCCTTGGAAGGAAAGTTATGACCAACCTAGATAGTATATTGAAAAGCAGAGATATTACTTTGCCAACAAAGGTCTGTCTAGTCAAGGCTATGGTTTTTCCAGTGTTCATGTATGGATGTGAGAGTTGGACTGTGAAGAAAGCCGAGCACCGAAGAATTGATGTTTTTGAACTGTGGCGTTGAAGAAGACTCTTGAGAGTCCCTTGGACTGCAAGGAGATCCAACCAGTCCATCTTAAAGAAGATCAGTCCTGAGTGTTCATTGGAAGGACTGATGCTGAAGCTGAATCTCCAATACTTTGGTCACCTCATGCAAAGAGTTGACTCATTGAACAGACCCTGATGCTTGGAGGGATTGGGAGGAGGAGGAGGAGACAACAGAGGATGAGATGGCTGGATGGCATCACCGTCGATGGACCTGAGTTTGAGTGAACTCCGGGAGTTGGTGATGGAGGAGGGAGGCCTGGCGTGTTACAATCCATGGGGTCACAAAGAGTCAGACACGACTAAGCGACTGAACTGAACTGAGGTGGGGGAGGATTTTGAAATAATGAATGTTTATCCTCTTCCCTAATAACTCAGACAGTAAAGCATCCGCCTGCAATACAGTAGATCTGGGTTTCATCCCTGAGTGGGAAGGAAGTCTTCATCCCCTGGAGAACAGAATGTCTACCCACTCCCTTCAGTATTCCTGCCTGGAGAATCCCATGGATAGAGGAGCCTGGAGGGCTACTATCCATGGGGTCACAAGGAGTTGACATGACTGAGTGACTAACATGCACACATACCCTCTTCTGTCTAGAGGGATTGGGCTTCAACAGGACATCAAGAGCTCTTCTTGGTATCCTGCCTGAGACATCACCAAGATGCAATTAGAATAATAGTGATCCTGGTGACAGGAATGTGCTGCTGTCCCAGCACTGGACTGCCCTCCCAGGGTTTGTATAGGTCTAGTTTTTACGGCTATTTCTCTTGAACCAGATATGGACAGACAGCAGAGCCGCTTTAAATTCTACCCTAGAAAATTGCCCCTAAATGTGGGGGAATGGAATGCATTGCCTGATGCTTGAGAGTTAGAGGTGAAAGATCCAGGATCTCAGATCCCAGAAGAGTATTAGCTTTAAATATCTGCCAGATGCAGAGGACAAAGTCACTCAACTAAGAATTGCCCTTTCTCACTCTTACTCCCTACCTCACTGACAGTCACCATTTAATGTTGGCAGACCAAGCAAGCATCTATCAAAGAGAAAGTGGGTAGCTTTAAATCAAAATCAGTTTATCAGTATAAATACTAGGGAAAAATAGAATTTGGAGTAAAAACATCAATGGAGATTACAGATAAGACATATAATAAATGGAATAAACCACTCAGAAGATATATACTCATCATGTGTTTTATGCAACTAACAGGAGATATTGAAATACATCAAATAAACTTAATAACATTGTAAGGACAATTTGAAAAATTGGACCAAAAAAAAAGGACAATCTTACTAAATTTTCATGAAAAGCTATAAATCAAAAAGCAAAGAATAAGTACAAAAAAGAATCACATAATATATTCATCTAACAATCCAGTAATTGCACGTGGGAATTTTGTGCCTTAAAAAATAAACAATACACGTTAATTTCAAAAATGAAGTGAAGGGAGGTCGTTCAGTCATGTCTGGCTCTTTGTGACTCCATGTACTATAGCCAGCCAGGCTCCTCAATCCATGGGATTTTTCAGGCAAGAATACTGGAGTAGGTTGCCATTTCCTTCTCCAGGGGATTTTCCTGACCCAGGAATTGAACCCACGTCTCCCACAATGCAGGCAGACTCCTTACTGTCTGACCCACCAGAGAATCCCTCAATTTCAAGAAAAGGATATTTATTTAAGCTAATGAAATGCCAGCTTAAAAGGAAGTTTTAGCAAAATCCAGAGATAATATAAAGCCGATCCTATATTAATATATGAAAGATGTCATAAGGAAGATTTTTACTGTATTATCTTCTGTTGTTCAGTCACTAAACCGTGTTAAGACTTTGCATGTGACCCCATGGACTGCAGCATGCCAGGCCTGCCTGTGCTTCACTATCTCCAGGAGTTTCCTCAAACTAATGTCCATTGAGTCATGATACCATCCAACCATCTCATCCTCTGTCACCCTCTTCTCCTCCCTTCAACCTTTCCTAGCATCAGGGTCTTTTCCAATAAGTCAGCTCTTCTCATCAGGTGGCCAAAGTATTGGTGCTTCAGCTTCAGCATCTGTCCTTCTATTGAATATTCAGGGTTGATTTCCTTTAGGACTGACTCATTTGATCTCCTTGCTGTCCAAGACTCTCAAGAGTCTTCTCCAACACACCATTTCAAAAGCATCAATTCTTTGGCACTCAGCCTTCTTTATGGTCCAACTCTCACATCCAAACATTATTAATGGAAAAACCATAGCTTTCAACTTTCTCAGCAAAGTGATGTTTCTGCTTTTAAATATGCCAAATTTCTCATAGCTTTTCTTCCAAGGAGCAAGTGTCTTTTAATTTTGTGGCTGCATTCACAGTCCACAGTGATTTTGGAGCCCAAGAAAATAAAATATGTCACCGTTTCAACTTTTTCCCCATCTATCCGCCATGAAGAGATGGAACTGGATGTCATGATCTTAGTTTTTTGAATGTTAAATTTTAAAGCAGCTTTTTCACTCTCTTCTTTCACCTTTATCAAGAGGCTTTTTAGTTCTTCCTCACTTTTTGCCTTTAGGATGGTGCCATCTTCATATCTGAGATTATTGCTATATCTCCCGGCAATCTTGATTCCAGTCTGTGAGTCATCCAGCCAGGCAGGCATTTCACATGATGTGCTTTGCACAGAAATTATATAAGTAAGGTGACAATACACAGCCTTGACTTACTCCTTTCCCAATTTTGGACCAGTTCCTTGTTCCATGTCCAGTTCAGCTGTTGCTTCTTGACCTGTATACAGATTTCTCAGGTAAGGTGATCTGGTATTCCCAAGAATTTTCTGCAGTTTGTTGGGATCCACACAGTCAAAGGCTGTAGCATAGTCAATGGAGCATAAGATTTTCTGGAATTCTCTCGCTTTTTCTATGATCCAACAAATGTTGACAATTTGATCTCTGATTTCTCTGCCTTTTCTAAATCCAGCTTGTACATGTGGAAGTTCCCAGTTTACATACCGTTGAAGTCTAGTTTGAAGGATTTTGTGCATTACCTCCCTAACATGTGAAATGAGCACAATTGTATGATAGTTTGAACATTCTTTGGCATTTCCTTTCTTTTGGATTGGAATGAAAACGTACCTCTTCCAGTACTCTGGCTGTTGCTGAATTTTCCAAATTTGCTGACATATTGAGTGTAGCACTTGAACAGCATCTTCTTTTAGGATTTTAAATAGCTCAGCTGAAATTCCATCACTTCCACTAGCTTTCTTCATAGTAATGCTTCTTAAGGCCTACTTGACCTCACACTCTAGGATGTCTGGCTCTATGTGAGTGACCACACCATTGTGGTTATTCAGGTCATTAACACCATTTTTTTGTATAGTTCTTCTGTGTATTCTTGCCACTTCTTCTTAAGCTCTTCTGTTTCTGTAAGTCCTTGCTGTTTCTGTCCTTTATTGTGCCCATCTTTTCATGAAATGTTCCATTGATATCTCAAATTTTCTTGAAGAGATATCTAGTCTTTCTAATTCTATTGTTTTCTTCTATTTCTTTGCATCATTCACTTAAGAAGGCTTCATCTCTTTTTGCTATTCTCTGAAACTCTGCATTCAGTTGGATACATCTTTCCCTTTCTCCTTTGTCTTTCCCTTCTCTTCTTTTCTAGCTATTTGTAAGACCTCCTCAGAAAACCATTTTGACTTCTTGCATTTCTTTTCCTTTGGAATAGTTTTGGTCAGTGCCTCCTATACAATGTTATGAACCTCTGTCCATAGTTCTTCAGGCACTCTAATCCCTTGAACCTATTTGTCACTCCCACTGTATAAGCATAAGGGATTTGATTTAGGTCATACCTGAATGGCCTAGGGGTTTTCCCTACTTTCTTCACTTTAAATATGATTTTTGCAATAAGGAACTCAGGAAATGAGTCACAGTCACTTTCATGTCTTATTTTTGCTTCTCCATCTTCAGCTTCAAGGAATAAAATCAGTCTGATTTCAGTATTGACCATCTAGTGATGTTTATGTGTAGAGTCATTTCTTGTGCTGTTGGATGAGGATGTTTGCTATGACCACAGTGTTTTCTTGACAAAACTCTGTTAGCTGTTCAACTCAGTTTCTTTGGCATTAGTGAAAATTCTAAATGAGTTATGGTTTAAAATGTATTTATGTGAGAAATATCTAGAGATATAAAATACTTTAAATAATACAAATTAAGACTCATCTAAGATATTATTTTTGCTTTGGCTCCATCCTTTCATTCTTTCTGGAGTTATTTCTCCACTGATATCTAGTAGCATATTGGGCATCTACTGACCTGGTGAGTTCCTCTTTCAGTATCCTATCATTTTGCCTTTTCATACTTGAGAAACCTATATGCAGATCAGAAAGCAACAGTTAGAACTGGACATGGAACAACAGACTGGTTTCAAATAGGAAAAGGAGTACATCAAAGCTGTATATTGTCACCCTGCTTATTTAACTTATATGCAGAGTACATCATGAGAAATCCTGGGCTGGATGAAGCACAAGCTGGAATCAAGATTGCTGGGAGAAATATCAACACCGTCAGATATGCAGATGACACCACCCTTATGGCAGAAAGTGAAGAGGAACTAATGAGCCTCTTGATGAAAGTGAAAGTGGAGAGTGAAAAAGTTGGCTTAAAGCTCAACATTCAGAAAACGAAGATCATGGCATCTGGTCCCATTACTTCATGGGAAATAGATGGGGAAACAGTGGAAACAGTGTCAGACTTTATATTTTTGGGCTCCAAAATCACTGCAGATGGTGATTGCAGTCATGAAATTAAAAGACACTTACTCCTTGGAAGGAAAGTTATGACCAAACTAGATAGCATATTGAAAAGCAAGGTCCATCTAGTCAAGGCTATGGTTTTTCCAGTGGTCATGTATGGATGTGAGAGTTGGACTGTGAAGAAAGCTGAGCACCGAAGAATTGAATCTTTTGAACTGTGGTGTTGGAGAAGACTCTTGAGAGTCCCTTGGACTGCAAGGAGATCCAACCAGTCCATTCTAAAGGAGATCAGTCCTGGGTGTTCTTTGGAAGGACTGATGCTAAAGCTGAAACTCCAGTACTTTGGCCACCTCATGAGAAGAGTTGACTCATTGGAAAAGACTTCGATGCTGGGAGGGATTGGGGGCAGGAGGAGAAGGGGACGGCAGAGAATGAGATGGCTGGATGGCATCATCGACTCGATGGACATGAGTTTGGGTGAACTCCGGGAGTTGGTGATGGACAGGGAGGTCTGGCGTGCTGCAATTCTTGGGGTCACAGAGAGTCGGACACGACTGAGCAACTGAACTGAACTAACTGAACTGAAGATATTTAAAAGGAAATGTATAGCCTTAAATAAACACATTGGAGAAAATGGAAAAATAATGAACCAACATTAAATTCAAAGCTAGAATAAGAAACTGAGTAAATACAGAAAATAGTAGCAAGAAAATAACAGAATTGAAGTTAATGAACTAGAAAGCAAAGTAACAGTAGAGATTATTTTTAATGCTTAATCTTTGAAAAGATTAATAAAATGTATTTCTGGGAAAATTGACTAAAGGGAAAAAGAATAAGAGTAATTAAGTATTACAGAAGAAAAAGAACATAATGACACATAAGGGCATAATTTAAAAATATAAAGAAATTCTACAAGCAAAATTTTGTATTCTTAGATGAAAAAATAGGAAAGGCTATTTATTTTTTAGACTAGAACAAACCCAATTTTCAAAGCAGAATTAAGTGTCAATTTGCTTTAAGTGCAAAAATCCTGAATAAAATATTATCAAATAAAATTCAGAAATGTCCGTTTAAAAAATCATGACCAAGTGGATTTTCCAAATAATGCAAGGATGATTCTGCTGGGGTTTAGCACAAGCCACCCAGAGATGTACCGCTCTGGCACGCAGATTATTTCAAGCTGAAAACTAGCAAGACCCAAAAGATTCAGGAATAATCTTTGACTTCTCCCTAACTGCCTAAAAAAGAAAAAAAAAAAAAAAAAAGAAAAAAAACTTAAGCTAGGAGGCCTGTTCGAGGAAGGCGCTATCACCATAGATAACTGTAAAGTATGAACTAGCTGTGGTAGATAGCAAGGAACCTAGCAAGGTCCATTTGATCAAAGCCCTCTCTGTATCCCATTGTCTCTAGATGACCCAGCAAACGTTCATTTAACAAATGATTCTTTTCATCTTTCTGTAAATTATTTTATTTTCTTCTGAAGTTCCAGACCCATACCTCCTTATTCGTAGTCCCAAATGCCAAATGACTTTTATACCTCATCTTGCCTTACTATCTTTGGAATTCTTCAAGCTTATATGAATTCTTCATAAGCATGTAATAAATTTGATATTTTACTGTTAATCTGTCTTATGACATAAGACATAATCTGTCTTATGTCATTTTAATTATTTGACCAGCCAAAAGAACTAAGAGAAGATGGGGGTGGGAGAGGATGGATATTCCTCTCCCCAATTCTAAATTAGAAAATCCAGTATTCTAAGATTCTTTGCTGAATGGATTACGATGGAAAAAATCCTATAACCCTGTAAATGTATGCTATATGGCATTCAATAAAATTACTCATTTGTGAGTAGAAAAAACAAAAAGAAAAAAAGAAGTCTTAATCAAGTAAGAACAGAAACACTTAAAGTAAACATTACATTTAATGGTGAAACTTTAGAAGCATTCCCAATAAAGTCAGGAAGGATTCTTTGAGGTACTAATTAGACCAGGAGAAAAAAAAGTTAAGAAAACTGGCCTTAACGACTAAATAAAGGGGCATTTCCTTTTCTCAATAGCTCTGTGAATGGGCAGCCCACACAATCCACACAGACTTTCTATTGATGGCAATGGGATTAGTGTGAGGTTTAAGTACAAAACAAGCAATTAAGATCCACCCTTTGTTTAAAAGATTTCCTATGCAAGATGTTAAAGTGGCGGCAGGAGATCTGTCATCCTGTTGGAGAGACAAGCCCTCACGTTTAAAACCTTATGAACTCTTTGGGTGATCAAACATGGTACACTAATAAGTCAGGCGGAGTAACATAAGTCCAAAACATAAAAGTTTTCCAATTTTAAAAGCCTTCTTATGGTCATTAAACATTTCAGACAAATACTCATTATAAACTAATTGGTAGCAAATGTTCATTTGAAAACTTAAGCTGGCCTTGAGTTATAGTGGTTTGATTTTGAGATTTAAAAACTAAAATAATGAGAAAAAATTGTATGACCATCTTTCTGTGCTTAAACATTTCAGTCAGCAAAACCTATTGCTTTTTAGATGCCAAATCTGAATAAAGTGAGCCTTCTCACCCCAGAGTGAGGGAAGCTTTTCTAAATAATTTATATCATGAAGATAGTTTCTTCTGATGTGTCTGCCCCCTTTTCCACCGTCATTCTCAAGATCTGTTGAGACATGTTTGTGAAAGTCTTCTTAAGTTTTGAAATCCTGAGGATTAGAAACAGGCATTTTTTGTAGAGATGCCTACCCATTCTTAGGATTCCATTATCTTCTCCTGTTGTTCTATAGAAACAAGATCTCTGGAGCATCATGGTGTGAACTAATCTAAGAATGTCAGTATCTCCACAGATAGTTTATTAACATATTACTCAATCCCACTATAACTTCTTTATCTCACTTATTTTACAAATATTTGATCAATTCCACCAATGAGTCTACTTTAAAGAGTAGTTGCTTTCATTGTGACCACAAAGGGCCATAGATGTTTATGCAGGAAGGTTACAGAACATTAAGAAACTATCAGCTTTGTTGAGCACATGGAGGGTGCCTCTCTCCAGTCCTGGCCCTGCTGCCTACAGAGAAACTTTTTAGTTTATTACCCAGACAGTTCTAGCATCCAAAATGAGACCAGTTCACAGCTGTTTGGCCATGACTGTGCATAGAAAGCTGCTCTCAGAGGAAGCAAATGGCATGGGAGAGGAACCATGTTCTGGGAAGCTCTGTCAATTCAGAAAATAAAACTGGTGGGGAAATGGTGATGAGCACTATGGAATTTTGCTCTGTAGTCAACTCAGCAAGACACTGGCGTTCCATTTGTTGATGGCTACTTGGATCTACTCATCCTATCTATAGAATTTTTATCTTGTTTGTAATTTTTCAGATACAGCATTTAAAAAAGCATTTATTCTCTACTAAAGAAGAATGGAAGGAAGGAAGAAATAAAGAATCTATCAGCATATGTAAACTATCTGATTTTCTTTGTAGTTATCTTTCCATGGTACAAGTCATTTAAATTTAACTACTACTGTATGAACAATTATTCTGTTTTATTTTCCTCAGATATTTTTCCTTTCCTCTTTGTTAAATTAAGTAGGTTATCATCAACTATTCTTCATCAACAAATTCTTTCCCCCTTGCTACTATTATTGTTAATATATTTGACTTGTGCTGTGCTGTGCTTATTCACTCAGTCATGTCCTACTCTTTGCAATCCCATGGAATGCAGCTTGCCAGACATCCTTGCCCAGGGGGATTCTCCAGGCAAGAATAATGGAGGGGGTAGCCTTTCCCTTCTCCAGGGGATCTTCCTGACCCAGGAATCGAACCAGGATCTCCTGCATTGCAGGTGGATTCTTTACCAGCTAAGCTATCAGGGAAGCCCATATAACATCTTTCTATATTCAGAGTTAGCTATCCATTCTATTCTTCATTCCTTATTTCATGTCAAGTACGAAATCCATAACTTGACCTCTAATTTTTGTCCCTGCGCACCAACCACTGTTCAAATTTCTCTTCTAAGGAAATTAATTTAAACCATCCTTTCTACAACACAATAGATTCTATTCAGGAATATTCAGAAGTCACCATTACTTATCCTTCTCAGAAAATTCTAATACCTCATAGAATCATGAAAGTGTAAAATTCCTCTGAGGTCAACTAGTCCATGTTCTTACCTATAAGATTAAACTATCCCAGTGTAATTAAATTTTATATGCTTTTACAGTAAAACAAAGAAATAAACTCATTTTAAGTTCTTAGTTTGTTTTCAGATTTTAAGACACTGGGAAGGTGTGGAAGAAAGGAGTACCTACAATTTTTGATGTTAGGATGCTGAAACTGAACATTGCATAATACAAACATAATTCTGACATAACACAAAACCCTTCCAAGTTTCCTTTAAAAATGAGTGCTACTGGTGATGATAACACTTTCCTTCCATAAGTAGCATAATCAGAAATAGTTAAAAGGCTAGGTTATTTTATTGAATCAAGCAACCAACTCAACTGATTTATATGATTTATATAAACTAATTATTGTTTCACTTCATTTTTACATTTTCTATCTATTTTATTCCCATTTTTGCTCTCAATGTCCCTAAAATCATCACACAAGATAAAAATTTCAGAGGCAAATTTGCTGCAAACCTACTATGAGAACATGATATTGAAGATTTTTTTGCGCTCTCATTAAATCCATCTTATCCTGTTTTGTTTTGTTTTTCCCCCAGTATTGAAAGGATAGATAGCTTTGTTTAGTTTTAGCTGATAAGGAGGAGAAGGGGACGACAGAGGATGAGATGGCTGGATGGCGTCACTGACTCGATGGACGCGAGTCTGAGTGAACTCCGGCAGTTGGTGATGGACAGGGAGGCCTGGCGTGCTGCGATTCATGGAGTCGCAGAGTCGGACATGACTGAGCAACTGAACTGAACTGAGGTTACTTGTGCCTGAAAACCAAAGGCTAAACAAATTTAACAAAAGTTAAAATAACTTTTTAACACTGGAATTATATAGCATGACAAGGTTCTTATTTATAGAACCATATACAACTCAAAGTGATTGGGAAAGCAGTGAAACTATATATCTCCTGATGCTTATTTTGGACGTTGACACATATTCTTATTGAATGGGATGTCGGTCAGAATTGCCTATGCTATTTAAATAATAATAGCAATTGTCATTATTATTGATAACAATAATAATTATCATTATTGATAATAAGGAGGGCATCTGATTTCAAGCAGGTTAAATATATATGTGCTGCATCTTCACCACATTTCACTGAAATTGCCCATGCTAACCTCACCAGTGAATTATCCTCAGTGCTGCAACTCTGCTACAATTAACATAACTGACAATTTTCCTTTCTGTTAATTTTTTTATTCTTTTGCTACCTCTATGTATGGGTTTCTCTTCACAAAACCATTTTTTAAATATTACTGTTTCTTTGATTCTTTTCTCTTATCTCCTCACAATGTCAGTTACCATCATGATTGTCCTGATATACCAAAGTATAAGCTCTAATCTGAGCTTTTGATGCATATGTCTTATTGTCCACTTAATATGTCTACCTGGATGTCCCACAGGGACCTTAAAACTAAGCTCATGATCTTTGCTCGAATCTTCTTCTAAAACATTCTTTCACCTATTAATAATTCCAGTTTGTTCAATTTCTAAATCCTGAAGACTCAGTCATTCCAGCTTCCTTTGATGCTGCTGCTGCTGCTAAGTCGCTTCAGTCATGTCCGACTCTGTGCGACCCCATAGACGGCAGCCCACCAGGCTCCCCCATCCCTGGGATTCTCCAGGCAAGAACACTGGAGTGGGTTGCCATTTCCTTCTCCAATGCATGAAAGTGAAAAGTTAAAGTGAAGTCGCTCAGTTTTGTCCGACTCCTAACAACCCCATGGACTGCAGCCTACCAGGCTCCTCCGTCCATGGGATTTTTCCAGGCAAGAGTACTGGAGTGGGGTGCCATTGCCTTCTCCGCCTTTGATGCTATCAAACCCTAAATAAAATTATTCTCTGCATTGTCAATGCTACCACTTACATATTTATAAAACCTGTTCCCCTCTTTGTAGCTACTGCCTTAGTTCAAGCCAATATTGTTTCTTTCTTAAATTATGACAAGAGGTTCCTCACTGATCTCCTGGAAACCAATCTTGTTCCCCAAATGCCAGCTGCAATAATGCCACCAGGATAATCTTTTGAAAACATTTAATAAAATAATATTACTTTGGTTTAAATAGGGTGTCCCCCAAAATCATGTATTGGTGTTCTAACCCCCAGTACTTCAGATTGTGAGTTTATTTGGAAAGACAGTCATTGCAGATGTAATTAATTGAGGTCATACTGGAGCAGCGTGGGCCACTATGCGTTGTTACTGGTGTTCTTATAAAAACGGGAAATTTGGACTCAGACCTGTGTCATGGGGAGAACACCATGTTAACATGAAGGCAGAGGTCAGGGTGGCATATCTAATGTCAAGGAATGTGAGAAGCATTAGCAAGCCATCGGAAACCAGGGGAAAGCATAGCAAAGATTCTTCCTCACAGCTTTCAGAAGTAACCAACTCTGTCAACACCTTGATCTCAGATTTCTAGCCCCCAGAACTGTGAGACAATACATTTCTATTGCTTCATTGCCCGCCCATTTTGTGGTACTTTGTTATGGCAGCTCTGACAAACTAATAAAACGTATATTGTTTCTACATTAGATCTTTAAACTGTCCAGTGTTACCATTGTGTTGTTGTTGCTGCTATTGTACAATCACTAAGTTGTGTCCGACTCTTTGCGACCTCATGGACTAGAGCATGCCAGGCTCCTCCTGCCTCATGTCCATGATGTCAAACTCAAACAGCGTAATATATAAGACCCAATATGCTTTTGGTTATTTACCCTTTCACTTTTGTTTCTCACTGCTTGCCTATTTACAACAATTCGTTTTTCTCATCGTGAGATGTTCACATATTTTTGTATTTGATGGCCTTCTGCCTGAAGCTTTTCCACCATCATTCACTGGGTAAGTTCAACCTATCCATTATGACATGTGCATGACATTCTCTGAAATACTGCAAGGCAGAGTTAGATTTCCATCCTCTGTTCTGTTGGATTTCTTTTCTCACCTCCTCTTTTGTGGTGCTTACCAGGACGCTTTTCTACTTTCTTTGATTCTCCCTGCCCACCCATTCATACCCTACGTATTGAATTTAAAAGAGGAGATCTTGACATAGTCATTGGGCACAGTGAAAACTAAATAAATACTTTGAATAGATAAATGAGTCCAGACATTCTTCAACCCTCTCTCTACACACTAAATGACCCTTTCTCTTTCTCATCTGTGTGCCTAGATACTCCATGCATCCATTTTTTAATTATTCTACTTTATAGTTAAAAACGGAGAAGGCAATGGCAACCCACTCCAGTACTCTTGCCTGGAAAATCCCATGGATGGAGGAGCCTGGTGGGCTGCAGTCCATGGGGTCGCTAAGAGTTGGACACAACTGAGAGACTTCACTTTCACTTTTCACTTTCATGCATTGGAGAAGGAAATGGCAACCCACTCCAGTGTTCTTGCCTGGAGAATCCCAGGGATGGGGGAGCCTGGGGGGCTGCCGTCTCTGGGGTCGCACAGAGTCAGATACGACTGAAGCGACTTAGCAGCAGCATAGTTAAAAGACTAAAATTTTTATTTTTTTAGTCAGATGATTTTCTAAAATTGATGTTATAAACATATTTTTAAAGTCCCATTGGCAAGGATTCATAATTTTTAACATTCAATGCAGAAAATTATTAGGCAAGAAAATAAAGTAAAATGGCTTTATGCTATCAAATGTCTTTCCAATGCAAACTTTTGGTTTAGAGCCTAATACTAAACTGTACTTCACAATAGTGGGCAATACTTGAAGTTATAAATGAAATTCAATAATTACACAATGTTCTTGGCTAGAAGTGCATTGCTATAGAAGCAATATCATCAGATGGAAGGAGACAGACAAATTATCCAATTCAGCCTTGTACTTAATATTTCTTCTGCAAATATTTGCTTTAGCAAATAGAAGTATAATAGCTAATAGACACAATTCTGGGTATAGATAGCAATATTTTTTCCTTAGAAAGAAATTTAATATGATCATAATATAATATAGTAATAGTTATGCATTATTACTCTAGAGAGACAAAATTTTCAATCAGTGGCAGAAAGATGAGTTAAAATTTTGCTCACCATAGTGCTTCTTGCTATGTCCTGCCAAAGAAATCATCTCTGAAGGCTGAGTTTGCCTTTTTTTATTTGATTAATATAATTCCCCTGAACCATATCCTTTAAGAAATAAAGTTCAAAATAGTATTGTAGTTGGAGTTCAGATTCCTGAATTCCTGTCCAAGCTCTGTCACCAACAAATTACATAAACTATAACAAGCATAAAAGGCAATGCCAAAGAATGTTCAAACTACCACACAATTGCACTCATCTCACACGCTAGTAAAGTAATGCTCAAAATTCTCCACGCCAGGCTTCAGCAATACATGAACCATAAACCCCCAGATGTTCAAGCTGGTTTTAGAAAAGGCAGAGGAACCAGAGACCAAATTGCCAACATCCCCTGGATCATCAAAAAAGCAAGAAAGTTCCAGAAAAACATCTATTTTTGCTTTATTGACTATGCCAAAGCCTTTGAATGTGTGGATCACAACAAACTGTGGAAAATTCTGAAAGAGATGGGAATACTAGACCACCTGACCTGCTTCTTGAGAAACCTATATGCAGGTCAGGAACCAACAGTTAGTTAGAACTGGACATGGAACAACAGACTGGTTCCAAATAGGAAAAGGAGTACGTCAAGGCTGTATATTGTCACCCTGCTTATTTAACTTATATGCAGAGTCCATCATGAGAAACGATGGGCTGGATGAAGCACAAGCTGGAATCAAGATTTCTGGGAGAAATATCAATAACCTCAGATATGCAGATGACACCACCCTTATGGCAGAAAGTGAAGAGGAACTCAAAAGCCTCTTGATGAAAGTGAAAGTGGAGAGTGAAAAAGTTGGCTTAAAGCTCAACATTCAGAAAACTAAGATTGTGGCATCTGGTCCCATCCCTTCATGGCAAATAGATGGGGAAACAGTGGAAACAGTGTCAGACTTTTTTTGGGGGGGGCTCCAAAATCACTGCAGATGGTGATTGTAGCCATGAAATTAAAAGACGCTTACTCCTTGGAAGGAAAGTTATGACTAACCTAGATAGCATATTCAAAAGCAGAGACATTACTTTGCCAACAAAGGTCCATCTAGTCAAGGCTATGGTTTTTCCAGTGTTCATGTATGGATGTGAGAGTTGGACTGTGAAGAAAGCTGAGCGCCGAAGAATTGATGCTTTTGAACTGTGGTGTTGGAGAAGACTCTTGAGAGTCCCTTGGACTGCAAGCAGGTCCAACTAGTCCATCCTAAAGGAGATCAGTCCTGGGTGTTCTTTGGAAGGAATGATGCTAAAGCTGAAACTCCAGTATTTTGGTCACCTCATGTGAAGAGGTGACTCATTGGAAAAGACCCTGATGCTGGGAGGGATTGAGGGCTGGAGAAGTGGATGACAGAGGATGAGATGGCTGGATGGCATCACCAACTCGATGGACGTGAGTTTGAGTGAACTCCGGGAGTTGGTGATGGATAGGGAGGCCTGGGGTGCTGCAATTCATGGGGTCGCAAAGAGTTGGACACAACTGAGTGACTGAACTGAACTGATAACAAGCACATTGAACAATCTACACCCTGTTGGGTATATTCAATACAATTGATCTCTGCCTCAATTTTCATTCCACATTGATTAGTGAGATTATTGTTGAGACCTCTTGGCTTCCTAGGTTTTTATGTGATATGAAGATTCTAATTTTTGTCACTGAGACTCATTTTTCTATTATAAAACCTAGTTCAGTCCACTTTAAATGTCAATTCTGATCTTGTCTCCAAATAAAAGTCTCTCTCTGCCTTCCAAGTTCAGGCTTCATTCATATTTCAGAGGAGAGAAGTAAGCTATGATCCTTTGCTCTTTTACTCTTTCTAAATCTCCTGTTATATTTTTCTGAATCACTCACTTGCCTCTAAATATCCCATTTTCACTGGTATTCTCAGAAAGAAAAATGAATTTTGGAGGAAAAAAAAAATTTTATGTATTTACCTTCTTGACAGGTAGCCACAGATGACTCCAATAGGCAGGCACTCAAATTCATGCTCTTTTGTGAGATGCCCATATGGTTTCTTTAGAGGCCTACACAGAAAACATTCATACTATTTTCCTACTGATACTTTTTTTGAGAGACTATATCTGTCATATTTTGCTAGATTGTTCAGTGACAACAAACAGTCCCGTATCTTAGCAGCTTACAATAACAAAAGCTTATACCCTAATTTGCAATGCATGTTCTCTGCTTGCTGGCATCATCTTTTCTTTAAGCTTCTTTATTCTGGGACCCAGGGACTTGGAAAGGAAGAAGCAGCCTTTATCTGGGACTCTCTGTGACCATTACAAAATAAACACAATATGACCCTTAAGTTTTAATTGAGAATATTACATGCCACATGCCACTGTTGTTTACATTCCTTTAGCAAAGAGAGTCAATGGTAATGTGTGGAGTCTATAGGGCAAGAAATGTGATCCTCCTGTAGGTAGGAAATGATGTATTTTGTACATATAAAATAACCTTCCACCATGACCCCTTACGCTCTGATCTCTTTCATCTTTAATTCCAGGAAACACACTCCACAGTCTTCACTTTTGATTGGGGCAACTCCACTCTGTTACATCATGCTCTTGGGTGATGTATTTTCAAGATGGCTTCAACATGACTACCTTTCACTACATCTCCTTAACATCTGATATCTGTTCACAACTTCTACTTGGCCCTGGATTCATACATTATTTTCATGTCAAATAAGTGTGATGTTTTTCTGCTAATATCTCTTCTTTCCTTATTATTGGTAACTGTTTTAACCTGACTCACACAGTTAAAATTACCCAGGAATAAGAGTCTCTTGATGAAAGTGAAAGAGGAGAGTGAAAAAGTTGGCTTAAAACTCAACATTCAGAAAACTACAATCATGGCATCCAGTTCCATCACTTCACAGCAAATAGATGGGGAAACAGTGGAAACAGTGTCAGACTTTATTTTTTGGGGCTCCAAAATCACTGCAGATGGTGACTGCAGCCATGGAATTAAAAGACACTTGATCCTTGGAAGAAAAGCTATGACAAACCTAGACAGCATATTGAAAAGCAGAGACATTACTTTGCCGACAAAGTCTGTCTAGTCAAAGATATGGTTTTTCCAGTAGTCATGTATGGTTGTGAGAGTTGGACTATAAAGAAAGCTGAGCACCAAAGAATTGATGCTTTCTAACTGTCGTGTTGGAGAAGACTTGCGAGTTCCTTGGACTGCAGGAGATCAAACCAGTCCATCCTAAAGGAAATCAGACCTGAATATTCATTGGAAGTTTGATGCTGAAGCTGAAGCTTCAATACTTTGGCCACCTGATGGGAAGAACTGACTTATTGGAAAAGACCCTGGCACTGGGCAAGATTGAAGGCAGAAGAGAAGGGGACCATAGAAGATGAGATATTTGGATCTGTCACCAACTTGATGGGCATGAATTTGAGCAAGTTGGCGATGGACAGGGAAGTCTGGCATCCTGCATTCCATGGGTTCTCAAAGAGTCAGACATGACTGAGCAACTGAACTGACTGAAGCAGAAACTAGAATATATGCTCATTCTGCCTTTGAACTCAGGTGTCAGTTTCTCCAGAGGACTTTCTTATCATGATCTAATTGGTGCACCAAAAAATAGGCCTAAAAGTTTCTGATGCTCAGCAAACATCCAACTAGGTAATGAAATGCCAGTGTTTCCTTATTTAGAAAACTCTTGGCTTACCATTAGGTACCCTCTTGAATCCTTTGTTGTGTGAGCAGTATAGAAGCCACTCTCCTTTAGTCAGAGAGGAGAGAAGGTGAAATGCTTGCAGACTCTCCACTAACCAAAAACTCATGAAATACAAAATCCTATTCTTCATTAAGCACCAGTCTTCTACTCATATAGCCTGAGAATACTATATTGAGGAGAGCTGAAGGATCCAGTCGGTTATCTCTTTAGTCCTGAAGGTGGTGTCTAACATCTTGAAACTCCTTGAAATATAGAAATTGCTAATGTCTATTATCCATAACTTTGGGAATTTAGCTAAAAATTAAACATATACACATCCTTCAATATCATTTTTACATAATTGTGAACTAGTAAATTAATCTCTACAGGACTTAGTTTTCTCAAGTGGGAGAGAGCAGTAACTGTAGAGTACTCTAAGTTGTATCAAAACCAGCAAGAGTAACATTCACATATATACACTACCATGTGTTAAATAGATAACTGTATAGGACAGGAAACTCAGCCTGGTGCTGTGTGATAACCTAAGTGGGAGGAATGGTGGGTGGTCAGAAGGAGGCTTAAGAGGGAGCATATATATGTATATGTATAACTGATCCACAGCATTGTACAGCAGAAACTAACACAGTATTGGAAAGCAATTATACTCCAATTAGAAAAACAATGAGAAAAGTGGGAACACACTTTGAACACGAAATAAGATTTTGATCCTGGACTTTTTGCATGCAAGTAACTAAGGGTAGAATTCTTCTGCAAAGCAATAAACACATTTTTTGAACTATTGCATTTTTAGAATGGCACTTTCTAGAATGGCACTTTCTGATTAAATGAAATATGCCTCCCATTGTACCAACCAACATGCTAGTCCTCGTTAGGTCAATTATAAAGCACTTCTAATTTTATGAAACCATACTGCTTATACTTCAGAATTTTCCATCCTCAACTACTCCTTTCACATCATAAGAAATCTACTTCATTTAAAAATAAGAAAAGTTTTTAAATTAAGTCACAAAAGGTTCAGAGAACTCTAAATTCAGTCTAATTCTTTGAAACCAAAATTAATGAAAAAAAATTTCTTTTGCCAACTTCACTTTGTGTTACATTCTTAATTTTATTTGAAGGTAGGTATTTTGCAATTTCCATTTCTTTCTGTATGTAAAAAAGATCTATCTGATGAGGATTAGGACATAAAGCTTTCTGAATTAAATATATCCTGCAGAAATTGGTTTGTGTGTCATGCTTACCCATTATGAACAGCAGAGGTACATTTGATCTGATGTAGACACCCTGGGCCTCTATTATCAGGTTGTGTGTATTGCATATTAATATAAAGGAATGAATATTTTCATGTTACATAGGCCATATAAAGAAAGAAGAATCAACTTTCCACTAGAAATGCATATAAAACTTTCAGTTTATTTAATGTATTGGTAAATTCATTTCAGATTTTATATGGAATTATTTTTCTCTTCTGAAACAAAATATTACAGTAAAACTGGTCTCTTGGTAATTACACACTTGTTAATTTTCACATGCACCCATGGCACCTTCTGCACCATGTAAAATTCTCTTTAAAGTATCAGTCCTCAAATGGGAATATGTAATTTTCAACCACATAATGGCTTTAAGTAGTTCATAAACAGTCACCATACACTAAAATGTAACACTCAAGGGACTTCCCTGGAAGTTCAGTGGTTAAGACTGCACGCTTATACTGCAGGGGGTATAGGTTCGATCTCTGGTCAGGGAACTAAGATCCCACATGCCACAGCACATGGCCAAAAAATAAAAAGCAACACACACATGGAAAGAATTTTAGAAGTCAACTAAGAGTTCATGCAACAGGTACCAACAAATTAGGAGAAGTAAAACAAGAGGAAAAATAGTATTTTCTTAAAAAAAAGAAAAAGTTAATTAACTGCCTCTATTTGTTGCCTACATTTAACATTGATAGTTTAAAAACTATCATCCTAGTGGTAGGGGTTGATCATTTTCACACAGGAATTTCAGAAGGTACTGCTGCTGTTGCTAAGTCGCTTCAGTCGTGTCCAACTCTGTGCGATCCCATGGACTGCAGCCTACCAGGCTTCTCAGTCCATGGGATTCTCCAGGCAAGAACACTGGAGTGGGTTGCCATTTCCTTCTCCAAGAAGGTACTGCTAAGTCACTTCAGTCATGTCCGACTCTGTGCGACCCCATAGACGGCAGCCCACCAGGCTCCACCATCCTTGGGATTCTCCAGGCAAGAACACTGGAGTGGGTTGCCATTTCCTTCTTCAATGCATGAAAGTGAAAAGTGAAAGTGAAGTCACTCAGTCATGTCCGACTCTTAGTGACCCCACGGACTGCAGCCTACCAGGCTCCTCCATCCATGGGATTTTCCAGGCAAGAGTACTGGAGTGGGGTGCCATTGCCTTCTCTGAAGAAGCTACTAGGACCACCTAAAAAGACCTCCATATCTTATTTGTTTGCTCATATAGCTTTCTTAGGGGTGGAGGAGAGAGGTAATTGATATAGGGACTCTACTAGTCTTTCTGGGCTTCCCTGGTAACTTATCTAGTAAAGAATCTGCCTGCAATGTGGGAGACCTGGGTTTGATCCCCAGGTTGGGAACATCCCCTGGAGAAGGGAACAGCTACTCACTCCAGTATTTTGGCCTGGAGAATTCCATGGACTGTATTGTGTATGGGGTTGCAAAGAGTCAGACATGATGGAGCGACTTTCACAGTCTTCTTTCTAGAAGAAATAAAAAAATATGTTGGTAGCTGTAAAGTAATTAAATTAGTGAAATTAAAAGACTAAAATTAACAAATTTTTATTCTTCGCTAAACTGAAAAAAAAATTTACTCTAAGCAAGAAATGGAAAGGGAAGAGGTTTTGAGAAGGCAGAGGGGACTTAAACTAGATCAAGTACAGCAAAAGAATTTTACACAAAGGAAGAGAAGGAGAAGGAAATCGGATCCATTGGAGGGATCCTTTGGGAAGAGATGTATAATCTCTAGAAAGAAAACTATATGCCCTATTTCTTTGAAAAGAAAAAAAGGGTCTTCTAGAGTAGAAGAAATTAGTCAATGGATCTACAAAGAAGAAACAGGAGAATGGAGACAAGCAATTTGTATAACTTAGATAAATAGTCAGTAATTGTTCTTGTTTCCTGGAATGAATACCCCATCATCTCAGGCAGAGTCCGCTAAGACGTACCAATTTACTGGCCTGTCACTGTACCTGGAACAAAGATCACTCAGAAAATGTAGTTTGAAGATAAATAAATAGATGAATAAATTCTCTGGCTTGTCATCACTTGCTTTTAATGTTGAATAGGGATGAATGAAATAAACAGAAGATATTCAGGAAACAGTTCTAGGAATTAGAGCTCTAAGCAGGGAACTAAAGGATTTGTTGATAACAAGGTCGCATCCAGGCTCGCATTTTAGAAGAGTTGGGAATTTTGTAGATAAAAAGAAGACTGGAAAAATAATGGTTAGCTAAATAAACAGAGGTACAGACAGGGTCTGGTTGCTGCACCAAGGATTAATCTGCCAGAGTGATGAACACCTGGTTATGGAATATATTGCACAAAATCATCTGGAAGCCTGCCAGGTTTATACTAACCTTAAAATCAAAGTCTAGGGGTATGGATAACATTGTCAGATAAAACCATAAAACTGGAACAAATGAAGGACATCAGTCATGGCAATAAAATGAGCTAGGCGATTGGTAAAGACAAAAGAATTCACAGTTTAAATGATTAAAAAGAGGGTTAAGAATTCTAATGGGTATTCAAAGTCCAGCCATCCACAATATTAGGAGTATAATTCAACATAGTAAACCACCAAGATTTACCGCTTGAAAACATGATCATGACAAAGTTGTACTTTGTTCTAGTAAAGCCTTGGAAGATGTAGATGAACTCCACATGTCACAAAGATGTAAACTCATGTGGAACTCTTAACTCCTGCCTTTGAAAACATAAAAGAAAACATCTCAGTGAAGGTAAAAGAACAGAGAGAACAAGGTAAAATGTGACAGTGTTCTACACTGAAAGACTCTTGATTGAAAGATTTTGTTCCTGCTCTCAGAACCAGATTAAGCTTGAACCCTGAAATTGTGCCCAGGGATGGCCATGAGGTAGCAGTCCAGGGCTAGCCATATCAGGAACAGTGTTTACCTAAGTTAAAGGCCTTGTAACTGGAGGAAAAAACTGGATCTTAGTTGAAAGGAAAACAGTATTGAATGGCAGATTTAAAGATCAAGACAAGGCAGAAAAGAGGAGCAGACAGAAGCCGGAAGGATTAAGCCTAAGCTAGTATGTTATGGAAAAGTTCATGACAAGCAATTCACAATTGAAGCAAAAGACACAGAGCAAAAGAATGTTTGTATTACCCTCACGGGGATGTTTTGTGCGGGAGAGGTGGGTGTGGACAGGAATATTAACAGGTGGTAGGGGCCACAGCTTAAAAGACTCGGAGAGCATGAACCTGAAAAGGAAAACAAACATAATGGTATGGGGGATATCTAGCTTCACTGAGACCTGTTTAACTGTCTTTCTGTCATCAGAGAAGGCAGTTTTGACATCATCACACAAAGCATAAAGCATCATCATGTAAAGACTAAAATCAAATAGGCTTGATATGGAATCTGACTCTGCAGAGCTCTGTGATGTTGGCTAAGAAATTTTTCTCTATGTGGGCCTCGAATTTCTCATCTGTAAAATGGAAATTATGATAATGATAAATGCATCACTGTGAAAACAAGATTAAATGAATCTTTAAACTTAAACATGTACTCCATGTATATAGTAATCCCTCTGTGAATATTAGTCCATGCTTATGATTACTCTTCAGCTAAAATAAAGATGTGTATATAGTAATCCCTCTGTCAATATTAGTTTATGCTTATGATCACTATTTGGCTAAAAGGAAATTCTGAAAAATTTTTTTATTTGCCTTGAAGTAAACTTTTTTTCTACCAGAAGTCCAACAACCTGATTCTTAGGGAGAATGTGGTTAGAGGGGTAAAAACAAGACCTTTGGGAAATTTTTCTTGCCCTGTCATCTGACAGCAGTGTTGCTCTAATTCCACATACTCAGAAGGAAACTGAAGGTCCCTCTAACATGTCCATTCTGACTCAGTTGGCCTAGCATGAGGGCCTGAGATTCTGCATTTCTAACCAGCCCCCCACCTCACCCTGTGATGCTAATGATGCTGGTCTCTGTGCCACACTTTGAGTAGAAAGGCCCTGCATGCATGTTAAGTAGCTTCAGTCGTATCTGACTTTTTGGGACCCCATGGACTGTAGACCACCAGGCTTCTCTGTCCATGGGATTCTCCAGGCAAGAATACTGGAGTGTGTTGCCATACCCTCTTCCAGGGGATCTTCCTGACCCAGGGATAGAACCTTCATCTCTTATGTCTCCTGCATTAGCAGGTGGACTCTTGACCACAAGTGCCACCTAAGAAAGGCCCTAGAGTGGCTGCAAATGAGGAAAGGAAACAAGGCAGGACGTCAGACATGTAACATGGATTTGAAGAAGGCCTGTATCAGAGGCAGCAGAAATACTGGTAAGATATCCTGGATCAAGGCCCAAACAGAAGATGGCTCAAATCCAAAATCAATGATATAAATTTGTTTAAAAAAAAAATTCATCTCTCTAGTCTCAAACAATCCTGAAGGGGATTTCTAGATAGCCATAAGCCTCAATTTTAAAAAATAATATATACAGAAAATCAAAGAGAGAAAAAAATCTAAGGAAAGAGAAAAAAATCTAAGGAATAAGAAAAGTCTAGGCCTGAAAAAATAATATTGGTAGGTTGATGAATTCTGGAATTTATTGAGGTTTCAATTATTATTGTTTTCAACATAGTGTTTTAATGTAGTAATAGCTATAGTCATGGATATAATCTAACATTATTTGAGTCTTTCTTATCTGTATTATATAGTGCATCATCCTCTGGAAATGTAGCTGATAGACAGCAGCAGTTATCAGGTGCCCCTCTTCTTTTTCTTTTGAGAAGAGAAGAGTTGGAGTGAAAAGTCCAGTTCCGTTCATAGAAAGGTAGCTTGTGTTAGACTTAACCACTCATCTGTGCTGCACGCTTAGTTGCTTTAGCCCTAACTGACTCTTTGCGACACTATGGACTGTAGCCCATCAGGCTCCTCTGTCCATGGGATTCTCCAGGCAAGAATACTGGACTGGATGGCCAAGCCCTCCTCCAGGAGATCTTCCCCACCCAGGAATCGAATCCACATCTCTTGCATCTCCTGCATTGGCAGATGGTTCTTTATCACTAGCACCACCTGGGAAGCCCACTACTCATCCAGAAACAGTAATAAAAAATGTAAACGACCCAGAGGGATGGTATGGGGAGAGAGGAGGGAGGAGGATTCAGGATGGGGAACACATGTATACCTGTGGCGGATTCATTTTGATATTTGGCAAAACTAATACAATTATGTAAAGTTTAAAAATAAAATTAAAAAAAATGTAAACAATATGAAAGCAATAATTTTAAGGGGCTGGAGAACAAACAAAGGCAGAATCATGGCAAGAAAAGAAGCTGACTGGGTGTAAAATGTTGAGTAATATCCTCCTAAAATTCACATCCACCTAGAGTATGACCTTATTTGAAAATCATGTATCACCATAAAGGTCTTCACTTTGTTCTTTTATAGTCATACACATTTCTCTCTACTCAACCCCCTTCCTTAATCCGGGCAAACTCTAGATTTTTAATAATCTCTAAGCATGCAGTGGGACTTCCCAGGTGGCACTATTGGTAAAGAGCCCTCCTGCCAATGCAGGAGACACAAGAGATCCAGGTTCAGTCCCTGGGTTGGGAAGATCCCCTGGAGGAGGACATGGAAACCCACTCCAGTATTCTTGCCTGGAGAATCTGCATGGACAGAGGAGCCTGGTGGGCTACAGTTCATGGGGTCACAAAGAGTCAGACACAACTGAAGTGATTGAGCATGCCCACAAAGACACTGCAACACACCCCCAACCTAAATAACCAGTGGGATGAAGTTTTTGAAGACATCCATTGTAAGAGGAAAAGAGTAGCCTAATCAAATTATGTGTGTGTCCACAACTCATATTTCAGATATAGTAGACTATTTTTATAAAATTAATTTAAAATATATTTTTATAGTAAGAACACAATGAAATAGATTCTGTATAAAAAGATTAACTCGTCAGAAACAATACCAAACTCCTCAGTTTTTAACTTGCTTCTAACCTTAATCCACACTCTAGAAAGTTGTTGTTTAGTTGCTAAGTTGTGTCTAACTATTTTGAGACTCCATGGACTGTAGCCCACCAGGCTCCTCTGTCCATGAGATTTCCCAAGCAAGAATACTGGAGTGGGTTGCCATTTCCTTCTACAGGAGATCTTCGTGACCAGGAGATCAAACCCACGTCTCCTGCACTGGCAGGCGTAATCTTTACCACCGAGCCACCAGAGAAGTCTGCATTCTAGAAAGTAGACAGTTAAAACTGGTACAACAGACAAGAAGCTAGTTAATTGTGGGACTACTGCATTATAGAACACAATGTAACCAAATGAGTTCAAATGTTTCTGATTGAACAGATTGCATTTTATCCTAATTAGAGATTTCTGAACAGAATCTTTGTAAAACCATGATGAATGTAAAAACTCTAGAAGACCCTTTGTGACCCAAACTCATGCTATTTGTTTTAATAGTGGTTTCCATGAATCTAATAGACATAATCTTAACCCTTGGCTAGATTTAAGATATTTCTTAAAAGATAATAAAGACAAAGTATTTTTCCAAAATTTTTTTTGCTTAATGGACTCCTATTCATACTTAAAGCACTTACTCAAATGTGACTTCTTTAAAGTAATTTCCCATTCTCTTAGATAGAATTACTTATATTCTCTGTATTCTTTTTAATCTTAGAATAAACTTCTTACTTTACTTAACAACTTAGCTGTACTTCAGTTCAGTTCAGTCACCAAGTTGTATCCAACTCTTTGAGACCCCGTGAACTACAGCACGCCAGGCCTCCCTGTCCATCACCAACTCCCGAAGTCCACCCAAACCCATGTGCATTGTGTTGGTGATGCCATCCAACCATCTCATCCTCTGTCATCCCCTTCTCCTCCTGCCCTCAATCTTTTCAAACATCAGAGTCTTTTTAAATGAGTCAGCTCTCCACATTAGGTGGCCAAAGTATTGGAGTTTCAGCTTCACTATCAGTCCCTCCAATGAACACCCAGGACTGATCTCCTTTAGGATGGACTGGTTGGATCTCCTTGCAGTCCAAGTGACTCTCAAGAGTCTTTTCCAACACCACAGTTCAAAAGCATCAATTCTTCAGTGCTCAGCTTTCTTTATAGTCCAACTCTCACATCCATACATGACTTAACAACATTATATTTTGGTTTCTTATTTGCATATGTCCAACTTGACAAAGAATCAGTTATTTTTATCCTTAAAATCCTTATGCTCTGCACAGTGCATGATATATAGTAGATGTTTAATAGTTTCAACAGTATGCACACATAAGACATACATATTTAATTCAATCTTAAATTGTAGTCATAGAAATATAGTGTCTAGAATGAGAAAGATGTAAGTCCCAGTCAACTGAATATTGTGCAAACTATGTCTCAAGTATAAGTTTTAAAAAATGCAGCTTATCTCAGTTAAGAGTATGATCTCTGCAGTCCAGGTTATCTGGATTCACGATATTACCTGCATGGTCATATACCTGGGCAAGTTGTCTAACCTCTCTTGCTCTCAGGTTCCATATGGATAACAATAGTATCCCTGCATAATGTGCTAGAATTATTAAATGAAATTATATACATACCTGGTGGGCTACAGTCCATGGGGTCACAAAGCATCAGACACAACTGAGCAACTAAGCACATATATATAACACCTAAAAACAGTGGCTAGCACATAAGCACTAGGTGTTAGGTATTGTTTATCATTATTATTATTATTCACTCTGGATGCTGCAATTTAAGAGCACAATTGATATGTAGTCAAGTCCAGAGACAAATGCCCAAGAAAACAAAAGATTCTAAATCATTTCTTAAGGAAAATTAAAATATCTCAAGCTGTTAGGCTAGAACTGATATTTGAGAAGGGTAAAGAGCAAGAATACTGGAGTGGGTTGCCATTTCCTTCTCCATGAGACAGTATAGTTGGCTTCAATAATAAGAAAATAAGGCACCCGTGATCTAGGACACTCAACAGAACAAAAATGGAGCCAAAATAGCCAAAATTGGAAACGACATAGAGAAATATTTAAGTTCAAATTTAAATGAAAAAGAAAAACCTTTTCTCATACAGAGTAAGTAGAATGGAATGAAATCTCTGTAGGTATTTAAGTAGGAGTTAGAGAAAGTGCTTATTCAAAGATTGAATCACTGAATGGCAGGGAGGGCCAGGTTAGCTGTTTCAAATGGTGCTTGAATTCTATCCTTTTCATTGTATAGCCAAGGAACTAAGGTCCAGAAAAATGAAGAAATTTGACCTTAGAGAGACACAGAATTAATTAACCTCAGAATCTGAACCAGAACCCACTTTGCCAAATCCTCCTCTAGAGCCCTTTTTTTTTTTTTATTTTATTTTATTTTTAAACTTTACATAATTGTATTAGTTTTGCCAAATATCAAAATGAATCCACCTTGCTTACAAAAAGAAAGTATTTCCCAGAACAGCAGGAGTGTGCTCCCAAGTAAGAGTACAAAGTAGAATACTTGAGAAAGAATTAAAGCAAATCATGTGGAGTAAAGTCACCTAATCTTGACTATATGATGTCTCAGGCTTCTCTGGTGACTTTTTGTATGCTATTCCCAAACATGAGTTTATTTGCATATATACCTGCATAGAGCCTTCTATAATAAAACTTAAAGTTTAATGAGTATAGACCACATAAACATGAGAACATACTTGCCAATTTTGCTCCATGTGTCACAATTTTCATCTGAAATAAAAGTATGCTAGGCTTCAGTTCAGTGGCCATATAAATCAATAGATTTCTCTCTCCATCTGTTTGCCTACATATATATGTTATTTAAGCTTTTCAGGAAAATCATTTGTAAAAACATGAGCTTGCTATACAAAAACACTTACTAGGAGAGATGATTGGTCCTTATGATTCATAGCCAGTAACTTTGGGCTCAGATCTTCTCCATTCAGATTCTGAATTTAGGAAAATCACTTAACTTCTAAAATCTCAGCTTTCACTTCTGTAAAATGGAGATAACAGTAATTCCTACATCACGAAAATGTGAGGATTAATTAAAATGATTCATTCTGGAGTATTGTTTAATTTTAGTTTTGTTTTATTCAGTATTTTTTTTCATGTTTAATTTTCACATGGGAGTTACTTGAAAGAGCAGAACAAGCAACTAGAAAATATGTACTTAAGCTAGAACAAACACATGGTTAATAACAATCTCCCAACTTCTCAAAAATGTTCAGTATTATGAATCGTCTCTTTTGTCTTTCCTTTCATAAGAATATATGCCTTTGAGAGCAAAATCTCTGTTTCTTCACTGATATATTCCCATGTGCCTAGAGTACTTGATATATTGGGTTGGCCAAAAAGTTTGTACAGGTTTTTCCAAAAGCTGGTATGGAAAAGCCCAAATAAACTCTGTGGCCAACCTAATGTAATTGGTATGTAATAAATATTAGTTGAATGCATGAATAAAAAAGGGAATAAACTGACAAGTGATAATAGAAAGGTAGCTTATGAGAGCCAATTTAAGTTTTCCAGACTTAACAAATTAACAAATGTCTTATGATAACAAAAATAAATCATAATTTATCTGGAATTCAAATGTAACTGACCAGCCTGTGTTTTATCTGGCAACTGTACATTATAAAAGAAAAAAACTAATGGCAAAAATATGTCAAATCATAAATATTTACCTATAACAAAGGAAGAAATAAACTTTTTTCCAAGAAACTATTATACAATTTGTGTGTTTAAAAAATAAAACTTTAACCAAAAGAGATAAAGGCAAAGCCTCTTTAGAAACACAGTTTGGTTTTTTAAAATCTTGCTAGACTCAAAGATATTATGACCTATCCTACCATGTGTATATGTGGGTGGGTTTTGGGATAAACCCTAAAACAGCTTTTAAGTGTTTTCTATACTTTGTCCTTCTCTACTTGGAGGTCATTAGGGTTGAGTTGTTGCTATTGGTTGTAAGCATGGCCTTACACTTGAGTTTCATATGGAGTCTTAACAAAATTATTACATTGAAAATAGAATAAATATCAATTCACAGTGTCAAAATATCAACTGGAGTTCTTTAATCCACTGGCACTGAGAATCATACACCTGAATATTTCTAAATATTAAGGAAACCCCTGATTTCCTAGGCTGGTGAAATTGCAAATCTTCCTAATAATATAAATTCTGGGAGTTTTAAGAACCGTATCTGAAATGTCTATCTTTTGTGTGACTGGATTCTAGTACAAATAGCTACTCAGTTATTCACTGAATGAATCAAATTTTAGGACAAAATGAAATGTAAATAGGAGTGTCACCATCTTTTCTTTTTTAGTTGAATTCTCATCAGAAAGTTTTTCTGTTCCTTCAAACATTCTTAATATTCATTGAACAAATAAAATATTGAAATAACGTCTCAGTTTCTTTCATGACAGATGAATGGATAAAGAAATGGTGGTACATATATACAATGGAATATTATTCAGCCATAAAAAGGAACACATTTGAAGTAGATGAACCTAGAGCCTGTTATACAGCATGAAGTAAGTCAGAAAAACACATTTTACCTATTAATGCAGATATATGAAATCTATAAAAATGGTACTGATGAACTTATTTGCAGGGCAGGAATAGAAACATAGGCAAAGAGAGCAGACTTTGGACATAGGGCATGGAGACAGTGGAATGAATTGAAAGAGTAGCATTGAAATATATATAGACTACCATGTGTAAAATTTTACTAGATAGCAAATGGGAAGCTGCTGCATGGGCAACAGGGAATTCAACCTGGTGCTCTGTGACAACCTAGAGGGCTGGGATGGGGTGGGGCATGCAGCAGAGGTTCAGGACAGAAGGCATATATGTGTACTTATAGCTGATTCATGTTGTATGGCAGAAGCTGATACCATATTGTAAAGTAATCATCCTCCTATTAAAAATAATGTAAATAAAACAAGAATAATAATATACCTGTGCCGTAGCACTATTATGAAGACTGAATGAATTAATATAAGTAAAGAGCTTGGAGTAGTGCCTGCTGCTGCTGCTGCTAAGTCGCTTCAGTCGTGTCCGACTCTGTGTGACCCCATAGACAGCAGCCCACTAGGCTCCTCTGTCCCTGGGATTCTCCAGGCAAGAACACTGGAGTGGGTTGCCATTTCCTTCTCTGGGAATAGTGCCTAACACATAGTAAATGCGCTCCATCACCATCATTATCATCATCACCGTCGTCATTAGCCTCAGCATTATTAATAGCTGGGTCATTTTCTAGTAAGGATTTCAGATTCCGAAATTTTTGTCCTTCTAGTCACTCCTCTTGTTAGAAGCCTGGTCTTTTCCTGGATAGACTACTTTGGTTTTAAAGAAACATAACTCCTTCTGGAAACCACAGCCTAAGAAGTTTCCTTGAAAAGCAATGTCTTCTCTCTGTTTGATTGTTTTTTCCCCCTACTCAAACTGCTTCTTCAAAATCCTCTTCAGTATGTTGATTGTAATAGTTTAACTTTCCTTAACTGTGCTGCCTGACCCCTCCAAGTTTTCCCTTTTATTTTAAAAGATTATTGTGATGTCATAGTCTCAGCTGTTTTTAATCAGACTACATCAGTTGAAAATGGAGAATGTGCTGTAAAGACTGTAAATTGTCTTTTACAGCCCAGATCTGTTTAACACAGAATAACATGTTTCATACTGCATTGTCTATTTAACAGTTGTAATAGAACTACCTATCATCTACCACTTGAACAGACCCAGATTAAATGTTTAGTATATGTTATGACTCAAAATATCTACTGTACTGAGCTAGTTAATGTTCTTTCTGTAAATACAATATTTCACAAGATCTCTTAGAACAGAATTATATTAATAAACATAATTAAAACTCTGCTTAGCAACATTCATCTGTGGTTGTCATATAAAGTTGCTGAAATCTTTTTCCCAACATATTGCCAAAATCACCCTCCTGAATGATCTTGCATAATGCTTAAAGATGTAAGAGCTGGACCATAAAGAAGGCTAAGTGCTGAAGAATTGATGATTTTGAACTGTGGTGTTGGAGAAGACTCCTGAGAGTCCCTTGGACTGAAAGGAGATCAAACCTAAAGGAAATCAATCCTGCATATTCATTAGAACAACTGACGCTGAAGCTGAAGCTCCAAAACTTTGGCCAACTGATGTGAAAAGCTGACTCTTTAGAAAAGACCCTCATGCTGGGGAAGATTGAAGGCATGAGGAGAAGGGGACGACAGAGGATGAGATGGTTGGATGGCATCACCGACTCAATCAATGGACATGAGTTTGAGCAAGCTCTGGGAGCTGGTGAATGACAGGGAAGCCTGGTTTGCTGTAGTCCATGGGGTTGCAAGAAATTGGATAAAACTGAGCGACTGAACAATAACAACATTTAAAGATACCAGACTATTTTATTGGGCTTTTTTGCTATATAAAAACACACATTTCACATCTCTAATGAGATTATGTTCCAAATCTGCCAGAAACCAATGTTCAATTCCCTCCTCCTTGCTGCCTCCTGAGATCTAGAGATGGTGAATAAACTTCAACTGGCCAGCTTCACTCCCTTCACTTACCCTTTAATTTGTTTCACATAGTATCTCTTGAATATGTAAACATATGTAATTAACTTTCAAAAATATTTTTCGGTGCTAATTAAATTTTCATCTTTTATGTAACAGGATCTCTTCCCTTTTTAAAATTCTCCATACTGTAGATAATCTAATTCAGTGGTCCTCAAACTTGTCTGTGTAGGATTTTAACAATACAGCTCTATCAGACTCCCAGAAAACTAAGTGTTGAATACAGGCATTAAGTTTTTTTATATAAGCTTTATAAAACATTTTGATGATCAGCCATGAGATTCTTCCCATTTCACCCTAATTTAGAAATAATTAAACAAATGAATGGTATTATTATTGTTTTATTACAGATAGAAACAATAGAACATAATAATAAGATATTGAAAAATAGAGCCAAAATCTAGAAATGAGAAAGAGGCATACCTCAGCCTTATTCCTTTACATCTTAGCATATCACCTTATAATTGGGAACACCTTATTCTTAGAAAGTCTTGGTCTCTGGAAAAGAATGGAGACACCAGAAAATTGTCATACCTTTTAAATATCCTCTATACGAATGATGTCAGAGTTCTTTATTGTTCAAATGCCTTTTTTTCTTTTTTTTGGCTTAAGTACTCTGCTTGATGAAAAAGAACAACCAATGTATCGTCACATTATGCAAACAAAGTTCTTTGAGTTAATGATTAATAATAATTGGCAATGTGATGAAAATATGTATTCATTTGAATTTTAATGATCAGTTTTTATTTGTATACTTTTAAAATAATCTGCAACTTAAAGGAAAGTAAGATATATAACTGTACTTTAGAATCTTTTTCTTAATCCCAAACATATTGCATACATTTTAAATAATGGTAGACAGAAGATACCATATCATGATGCTCCAATTATTCATTTGAATCTTAATAAAAATTCAGAGAATTTGTTAATCAATATGCATTTTGATTAAACAGATAAATCCCCAATTCGTTTTAGAGCCAAGCTCAGAAGAATCTTAGTAAGGGGGAAATAGCCTTTCTTGGAAAGCTTGTACTTCTAAGTTTAAATGACTGTGTCTTGGTCTCTGAGTCATGTAATGTGCATTAAAATCTATATACCATAATGAGACTTTAAAATAGTCTGTTGATTCCTAATGTCTATTAACTCAATTATCCAGGGGCCTATTTTCTAGTTTATGAATTATTTATTTCCTTTGTTTTGAAAATATTTTTATAGCTATCAGGGCCAAGAAATATTAAAACTCCAGAACTTGATGATAATGCTCATGAGACATTTAAGCATGGAAGGGAGGCACTGATTACTAAAGCAAATAACTTTTAACTGAATGAAGAGCCTAAGAAAAACACTTCAGAATTTCATTCTACATGGACAGTTGAGCAACCACATAAAATGAACTGTCCAAGAATCCCCCACATGCTTTTAGTTTGAAATGAAATACAACAGATAGGATTTTGCCAACATTAAGTCTAGGAAAAGGACTGATATCAAGAACCATAGCCTCAATTTTTATTTGGTATCATTAGAAAATCAAACCATAGTTCTGGTGGTTGATTGGGCTTGGCTACACTGAGCCTACCAAATTCCAGGATGATTTAAGTTTTTCCAATCAAAGAACATTGTATTTGGCCATTGCCCATGAAATAAAATATAGCATGACAGGATTTAACCCATTAAACAATAGATAATTTTGAACTTGGTATCAAAATAGATTTCTAAAATTTGAGAAACTCTTCTCATATTGTCACAAATAACTAACGATAGCCATAAATAACTATAATATACTATCATTATAATATAATTGGTTGCTTTATAGACATAAAGCAGTGCTATAGGTAAATGTTGTTAATGACAGTACCAACCTGATTTAGGGAAATGCTATATAATCAAAACTTCTGTGAACAATCTTCAGCTAAAAGCTATTATTAATTCAGCTTCTAATTTTGTAAGGTATTCTGATAGATTCTATTGGCAAAATGGCTACAAATAGTCAAATGACAAAGCTGTTTCAGATTTGTAACTGTGGCAGATTTTACACCTTTTTTTGTTAAGCCGTTTTTTTTTTTTTAGGTTTTTAATTCTTTTTTGTTGTTGTTTTTATTTTTTTTAATTTTATTTTATTTTTAAACTTTACATAATTGTATTAGTTTTGCCAAATATCAAAATGAATCCGCCACAGGTATACATGTGTTCCCCATCCTGAACCCTCCTCCCTCCTCCCTCCCCACACCATCCCTCTGGGTCGTCCCAGTGCACTAGCCCCAAGCATCCAGTATCGTGCATCGAACCTGGACTGGCAACTCGTTTCATACATGATATTTTTCATGTTTCAATGCCATTCTCCCAAATCTTCCCACCCTCTCCCTCTCCCACAGAGTCCATAAGACTGTTCTATACATCAGTGTCTCTTTTGCTGTCTCGTACACAGGGTTATTGTTACCATCTTTCTAAATTCCATATATATGCGTTAATATACTGTATTGGTGTTTTTCTTTCTGGCTTACTTCACTCTGTATAATAGGCTACATCACCTCTGACTCTTTTTAAACATGAAAAGAGAGATTTATAGCCACACATTGCAACAAAAATGCATTTTCTATTAGACAATAGAATTGACATACTTTTTATTACAACTCCATCAGATGTAACACATAACATATAGGGAGTAAATCAAATAGCATACAAACCTGTTTTAGAACATTCATCGCCTTCTCCTGCATCATTATCAGAAAACCAAGACCTTTAGGGTATTCATGTAAATATGCTAAACAGTTAATTTATACTATCTTTAAATTATCTTGGAATCCCTTATATTTTAGAAAATTTCAATGAGACATTTATTTGTGAATGATATAATCCTATTCTACCTCATACAAAGAATTATATAATGGCAATAGATTTCTCAAGAGATGGAAGGAAGAACTCAAAAATAAATGACTTGCCAGCCATCTATAATAAATTTTGTTGTTAAACCAACTTAAACCTATATGACAATTGTCCAATACAGTCTGGTTTACTCATAAAGTGCTTGCTTTCTCAAAATCCTTATTCAGGCAATACTTCTAAAGTTCATGGATTGGAACTAGAGATAGATTTTACTCCTTCTATAGTCCTATTATCTCAACCAAAGTAGATACGCAGTGTCAAGAGGTAGCTATTATTTTTTTCTAATTTAGCAATAAGATAATAATGACATCATTGCCCACATGAATTAACAAACTTTGCTAAACACTGTTACTAGAGCATTTAAGTAAAATATACCATGACTATAAAGCTAAATGCATTTTCTCTCACAAATTTTAAAAACAATGAATGTAGACAATATTGAGGGGGGATTATAGATCCTTATAACTTAGGATCATATCCATATGATATGAGTTACCAATATGATAACTTGTATGATCAAATAAAAAATTAAGACACTCCCTAAACTAATTAATATATTTAAGCATTAAGAAGAATCTACTAGCTGGCTTCACTCATGGCTCAATTGGTAAAGAATCCCCCTGCAATGCAGGATACCCTGGTTCGATTCCTGGGTAGGGAAGATCTGCTGGAGAAGGGATAGACTACCCACTCCAGTATTCTTGGGCTTCCCTTGTGATTCAGCTGATAAAGAATCTGTCAGCAATGCAGGAGACCTCAGTTCAATCCCTGGGTTGGGAAGATTCCCCTGGAGAAAGGAAAGGCTATCCACTCCAGTATTCTGGCCTGGAGAATTCCATGGATTGTATAGTCCATGGGGTTGCAAAGAGTCAGATACGACTGAGCAACTTTCACTTTCGCTAACATATAAAAAGATTTTCCGAAGATGGAGATGCTCTACATAGCCAGTTAAAATAAGACCTGGAGCTGACTGTGGCTCAAATCATGAACTCCTTATTGAAAAATTCAAGCTTAAACTGAAAAATAGGGAAAACCACTAGGCCATTCAGATATGCCCTAAATCAAATAACTTTATGATTATACAGTGGAGATAATGGATTAGATCTGGTAGACAGAATGCTTGAAGGAATACGGACAGAGGTTCATAACACTGTACAGAAGACAGTGGCCAAAACCATTCCCAGGGAAAAGAAATGCAAAAAGGCAAAGTGATTGTCAAAGGAGGCTTTACAAATAGCTGAGGAAAGGAAATGAAAGGCAAGGGTTCAGTTCAGTTGTCCAGTCATGTCCGACTCTTTGCGACCCCATGGACTGCAGAATGCCAGGCTTCACTGTCCATCACCAGCTCTTAAAGCCTACTCAAACTCATGTCCATCAAGTCAGTGATGCCATCCAACCACCTCATTCTCTGTTGTCCTTCTCCTCCCACTTTCAATCTTTCCTGGCATCAAGATCTTTTCCAATGAGATGGTTCTTCATATCAGGTGGCCAAAGTATTAGAGTTTCAGCTTTAGCATCAGTCCTTCCAATGAATATTCAGGGCAGGTTTCCTTTAGGATGGACTGGTTGGATCTCCTTGCAGTCCAAGGGACTCCCAAGAGTCTTCTTCAACACCACAGTTCAAAAGCATCAATTCTTTGGTGCTCAGCTTTCTTTATAGTCCAACTCTCATATCCATACATGACTACTGGAAAAACCATAGCTTTGACTAGACAGACCTCTCTTGGTAAAGTAATGTCTCTGGTTTTTAATATACTGCCTAGTTTGGTCATCACTTTTCTTCCAAGGAGCAAGAGTCTTAACTTCATGGCTGCAGTCACCATCTGAAGTGATTTTGGAGCCACAAAAATAAAGTCTGTCACTGTTTCCCCATCTATTTGCCATGACATGATGGGACCAGATGCCATATCTTAGTTTTCTGAATGTTGAGCTTTAGGTCAACTTTTTCCCTCTCCTCTTTCACCTTCATCAAGAGGCTCTTTAGTTTCTCTTTGCTTTCTGCCATAAGGGTGGTATCATCTGCATATCTGAGGTTCTTGATATTTCTCCCAGAAAACTTGATTCCAGCTTGTGCTTCACCCAGTCTGGCGTTTTGAATGATGTAATATGCATATAAGTTAAATAAGGAGGATGACAATACACAGCCTTGAAGTATTCCTTTCCAGATTTGGAACTAGTCTGTTGTTTCATGTCCAGTTCTAACTGTTGCTTCTTGATCTGCATACAGATTTCTCAAGAGGCAAGTCAGGTGGTCTGGTAGTCCCATCTCTTTTAGAATTTTCCAGTTTGTTGTGATCCACACAGTCAAAGGATTTGACGTAGTCAATAAAGAAGTAGATGTTTTTCTGGAACTCTTGCTTTTTTGATGGTCCAGCAAATGTTGGCAATTTGATCTCTGGTTCCTCTGCCTTTTCTAAATCCTGCTTGAACATCTGGAAGTTCACAGTTTACGTACTATTGAAGCCTGGCTTAGAAATTTTGAGCATTACTTTGCTAGCATGTGAGATGAGTGCAATGGTGTGGTAGTTTGAGCATTCTTTGGCATTGTCTTTCTTTGGGATTGGAATGAAAACTGACCTTTTCCAGTCTTGGGGCCACTGCTGAGTTTTCCAGATTTGCTGGCATATTGAGTGCAGCACTTTCACAGTATCCTTATTGCCAAATTCAGACTTAGATTACAGAAAGTAGGGAAAACCATTAGACCATTCAGGTATGATCTAAATCAAATCCCTTGCTATTATACAGTGGAAGTGACAAACAGATTCAAGGATTAGATCTGACAGACAGAGTGCCTGAAGAACTATGGATGAAGGTTCGTGACATTGTACAGGAGGCAGTGATCAAGATCATCCTCTTGAAAGAGGAAAGAAAAAGAAATGTAAAAAGGCAAAATGGTGTTCTGATGAGGCCTTACAAATAGCTGAGAAAAGAAGAGAAGCTAAAGGCAAAGGAGAAAAGGAAAGATATACTCATTTGAATGCAGAGTTCCAAAGAATAGCAAGAAGAGATAAGAAAGCCTTCCTCAGTGATCAATGCAAAGAAATAGAGGAAAACAATAGAATGGGAAAGACTAAAGATCTCTTTAAGAAAATTAGAGATACCAAGGGAACATTTCATGCAAAAATGAGCACAAAAAAGGACAGAAACAGTATGGACCTAACGAAGCAGAAGATGTTAAGAAGAGATGGCAAGAATACACAGAAGATCTACACACAAAAAATCTTCATAACCCAGATAGCCACGGTGGTGTGATCACTCACCTAGAGCTAGATATCCTGGAATGTGAATTCAAGTGGGCCTTAGGAAGCATCACTACAAACAAAGCTAGTGGGGGTGATGGAATTCCAGCTGAGCTACTTAAAAGGCTAAAAGTTGATGCTGTTAAAGTGCTGCACTCAATATGCCAACAAATTTGGAAAACTCTGCAATGGTCACAGGACTAGAAAAGGTCAGTCTTCATTCCAACCACAAAGAAAGGGAATGCCAAAGCATGTTCAAATTACCATACAATTGCACTCATTTCACATGTTAGCCAGGTAATGCTCGAAATCCTTCAAGCTAGCAGTATGAGAACCAAGAACTTCCAGATGTACAAGCTGGGCTTTGAAGAGGCAGAGAAACCAGACATCAAATTGCCAGCATTCACTGGTCATGGATAAAGCAGGGGAGAGCCAGACAAACATCTACTTCTGCTTCATATGCTAAATACTTTGACTGTATGGATCACAACAAAACGTGGAAAATTCTTAAAGAGATGGGAATACCAGACCACCTCCTTAACTGTCTCCTGAGAAACCTGTAGGCAGGTTTAGAAGCAAAAGCTAGAACTGGACATGGAACAATGGACTAGTTCAAAATTGGGAAAAGAGTATTGTGAAGCCATATATTATCATCCGTCGCATTTAACTTCTGTGGAGATGAATCACAAGCTGGAATCAAGTTTGCCAGGAGAAATATCAACAACCTCAGATATGCAGATGATACCATTCTAATGAGAGAAAGTGAAGAGAACTAAGAGCATCTTGATGAAGGTGAAAGAGGAGAGTGGAAAAGCTGACTTGAAACTCAACATTCAAAAAATTTGCATCATGGCATCCAGTCCCATTACTTCGTGTCAAATTGAAGGGGAAAAGTGGAAACAGAGACAGATTTTATTTTCTTGGGCTGCAAACTCACTGTGGGCAGTGAGTGCAGACATGAAATTAAAAGACTCCTTGGAGGAAGGAAATTACTCCTTGAAAGGAAAGCTATGACAAACCTAGTTGTTATTGTTCACTCATTCATGTCTGACTCTCTGAGAGGCCATGGACTGTAGCATACCAGGTTTCCTTGTCTTTCACTGTCTCCTGGAATTTGCTCAAACTCATGTCAATTTAGTCAATTATATCATCCAAGTATCTCATCCTCTGTCATCCCCTTCTCCTTATGCCATCAATCTTTCCCAGCATCAGAGGTTTATCTAATGAGTCAGCTCTTCACAACAGGTAGCCAAGTAATAGAGCTTCAGCTTCAGCATCAGTCCTTGCAATGAATATTTAGGGTTGACTTCCTTTAGGATTTGCTCTCCTTGCTTCCAAGGGACTTTCAAGAGTCTTCTGCAGCACCACAGTTCAAAAGCATCAATTCTTCAGTGCCTAGTATTGTTTATGGTCCAACTCTCACATCCATACATGACTACTGAAAAAACCAAAGCTTTGACTATATAGACTTTTGTTGGCAAAGTGGTATCTTTGCTCTTTAATATGCTGTCTAGGTTTGTCATAGCTTTTCTTCGAAGCAGCAAGTGTCTTTTAATTTCAGGGCTCAGTCACCATCCTCAGTGAATATGGACCCCAAGAAAATGAGGTCTGTCATTGTTTCTATTTTTCACTGGTTCATAGCAAAAGCAAGGGAATTCCAGAAAAACATCTGCCTCTGTTTCATCAGCAAAACTAAAGCCTTTGACTGTGTTTATCATAGCAAACTGTGGAAACCTCTTAAAGAGATTGGATACAGACGATCTCACCTGTCTCCTGAGAAACCTGTCTGTGGGTCAAAAAGCAACAGTTAGAACCTTGTATGAAACAAATGATTATTTCCAATTGAGAAAGGAGTAAAACAGGGCTCTCTGCTGTCATCCTGTTTGTTTAACCTAAACACTGAGCACGTCATGAGAAACGCCAGACTGGATGAATTACAAGCTGGAATTAAGATAGGTGGGAGAAACAGCAACAACCTCAGACATGCAGATGATACCACTGTAATGGCAAAAAGTAAAGAGGAACTAAAGAACCTCTTGATGAGGGTGAAGCAAGAGAGCAAAAAAGCCAGCTTAAGACTAAGTATTCAAAAAAACTAAGATTGTGGCATCTGGCCCCATTACTTCATGGCAAACAGAAGGGGGAAAGGTGAAAGTAGTGACAGACTTCCTCTTCTTGGGCCCTAAAATCACTGCGGATGCTGACTGCAGCCATGAAATCAGAAGACAATTGCTTCTTGGCAGGAAAGCTATGACAAATCTAGAAAGTGTGTTGAAACCAGAGACATTACTCTGCCATCAAAGGTCCATATAGGCAAGGCTATGGTCTTACCAGTGGTCACATATGGTTGTGAATGCTGGACTGTAAAATGTTGGAGTGCCAAAGAATTGATGCCTTCCAACTGGGGTGCTAAAGAAGACCCCTGAGACTCTCTTGGACAGCAAGGACATCAAAACAGTCAATCTTAAGGAAATCAGCCCTGAATACTCAGAAAGACTGATGCTGAAGCTGAGCCTCCAGTATTTTGGTCTTCTGATGTGAATGGTCTACCTATTGGAAAAGTCCCTGATGCTGGGAAAGACTGATGGCAGAAGGAGAAGGTGTCAGAGGATGAGATGACTGGATGGCATCACTGATGCAATGGACATGAACTTGGGAAAACTTCATGAGATGGTGAGGGACAGGAAGGCCAGGTGTGTTGCAGTCCATGAGGTTGCAAAGAGTCAGACACAACTGTGCAACTGAACAACAACTTGCCATGAAGTGATGGGACTGGGCTCCATGATCTTAGCTTTTTGAATGTTGAGTTTTAAGCCAGATTTTTCACTCTCATCTTTTGCGTTCATCAAGAGGCTCTTTAGTTTCTCTTCACTTTTTGCCATTAGGGTGGTGCCATCTGCATATCTGAGGTTATGGACATTTTTCCTGCAATCTTGATTAATCAAGATTGATTAATCAAGCTTTTGATTAATTGATTAATCAGCTTTTGATTAATCAAGCAAGGCATTTTGCATGATGTCCTCTGAATATAAGTTAAATAAGCAGGGTGACAACATACAGCCCTGACGTACTCCTTTCTCAATTAGGAACCAGTCCATTCTATGTCCAATTCTAACTGTTGCTTCTTGACCTGCATATAGCTTTCTCAGGGGGCAGGTAAGATGGTTGGTATTCTCATCTCTTTAAGAATTTTCCAGTTTGTTGTGATCCACACAGTCAAAGGCTTTAGCATAGTCAATGAAACAGTAGATTTTTCTGGGATTCTCTTGCTTTTTCTATGGTCCAATGGATGTTGGCAATTTGATCTCTGGTTCCTCTGCCTTTTCTAAAACCAGCTTGTACATCTGAAAGTTCTCAATGCACATAACATTGAAGCCTAGTTTGAAGGATTTTGAGCATTACCTTGCTAGCTTGTGAAATGAGTGCAATTGTGTTGTAGTTTGAACATTTCTTTGGAATTGGAATGAAAACTGACCTTTTCCTGTCCTGTGGCTGCTGCTGAATTTTCCAAATTTGCTGGCATATTGATTTCAGCACTTTAACAGCTTTATCTTTCAAGATTTTAAGTAGCTCAGCTCAAATTCCATCACCTCCACTAGCTTTGTTCCTAGTAATTCTTCCTAAGGCCCACTTGACTTCATACTCCAGGATGTCTGGCTGTAAGTGAGTGACCACACCATCATGGTTATCTGGGTCATTAAGATGTTTTTTGTATAGTTCTGTGTATTCTTGCCACCTCTTCTTAATCTCTTCTGCTTCTGCTAGGTCCTTGCTGTTTCTGTCCTCTATTGTCCCCATCTTTGCTTGAAATATTCCCATGGTATATCTAATTTTCTTGAAGAGATCTTTAGTCTTTCACATTCTATTGTTGTCTTCTATTTCTTTGCATTGTTCACTTAAGAGGTCTTTCTTATCTGTCCTTGCTGTTCTTTAAAATTCTGCATTCAGTTGGTATATCTTTTCCTTTTTCCCTTGCCTTTCACTTCTTTTCTTTTCTCAACTATTTGTAAGACCTCCTCAGACAACCATTTTGTCTTCTTGCATTTCTTTTTCTTTGGGATGATATTAGTCATCACCTCCTGTACAATGCTATGTACCTCCATCTATAGTTCTTTAGGCATTCTGTCTATCAGACCTAATCCCTTGAATCTATTTGTCACTTCCACTGTATAAGCATAAGGGATTTGATTTGGGTCATATCTAAATGGCCTAGTGGTTTTCCCTATTTCTTCAATTTAAATCTGGATTTTGCAATAAGGAGCTCATGATCTGAGCCTCAGTTAGCTTCTGGCCTTGTTTTTGCTGACTGTATAGTGCTTCTCCATCTTCTGCTGCAAATAATATAATTGATCTGGTTTTGGTATTGACTGTCTGGTGATGTCCATATGTAGTCATCTCTTGTGTTGTTAACAGAAGACAGTTGATACATGACAAACTTAGACAACATATTAAAAAACAGAAACATCACTTTGCCACCAAAGGTCTGCATAATCAGTGGTATGTTTTTTCCAGTAGTCATGTATAGAAGTGAGATTTTGACCATAAAGAAGGCTGAATGCCAAAGAATTAATGCTTTCAAATTGTGGTCCTAGAGAAGATGTTTAAAATCCCTTTGACTACAGAAAGATCAAATCATGAAATCAACTCTGAATATCCATTGGAAGGACTGATGCTGAAGCAGAAACTTCAATACTTGGGCCACCTGATGTGAAGAGCCGACTCATTGAAGAAGCCTCTGATACTGGGAAAGATTGAAGGCATGAAGAGAAGGGGGCAACGAAGGATGAGATGGTTGGATTATATAGTCGACTCAATGGACATGAGTTTGAGCAAACTCCGGGAGAGAGTGAAGGACAGTAAAGCCTGGCATGCTGCAGTCCATGGGGGTTGCAAAACAGTCAGACATAACTGAGCAATTGAACAACATATGTATATTTCAAAACAGCTGAACTATGGCAATATCATCTCTGATGTTCTAACTCTGAAAGAAAAAAAATTATTTTCATCTTTCACATTCTTCTTGAAATTTTACCTTTTGGAATGATCAGAATTAATGTTTTCCTAAGTGCCTCCCTGCCTGGATTTGAACATTTTCATCATCAACTGTTGCTGCCAAGTATTTTCCCAGTCTCAATGTCCTGATTCATAGTCCTTCTATCTAGAGTCTTATATATTTAATGATAATGCTTCTAGGGTTGAGTTTAGGGATTGTGAATTCAAAAGCTATCAGAGACCGAAGTAATGTTAATTTGTAAAGCACCCAGGTGCACGGTACAGAGAGGAGCAGAACCTATGGTGACCTGCAAAACAGATACATATTGCAAAGTATTCAATTGATTATTTTTTTAAAACACAGAGCTAGCTCAGCAAAACTGATTAACAGGCTTGCTTAAGCCTAATGACTCCCATGTCATAACTTCAATCTAAATCAGTGGTTCTAAAGACTGGCTGCACATTAGAGCCACTGCATGAGTAAAAGCGAAACAGATCTATATCTGCCTAGGCCCCTTCTCCAGAAAGGGAAAGTGAAAGTCTCTCCATCATATCCAACTCTTTGTGACCTCATGGACTATACAGTCAGTGGAATTCTCCACACCAGAATACTATAGTGGGTAGCCGTTCCCTTCTGCAGGGGATCTTCCCAATCCAGGGATCGAACCAGGTCTCCTGCATTGCAGGCAGATTCTTTACCAGCTGAGCCACCAGGGAAGCCCATTTTGAATCAGTTCCTTTGGGGTGGGGCTCAGAATATGATGTCTTCTAAGAAGTTTGCCAGCTGATACTAATATCTGCTAAAGTTGAGGACTTTCAGTCTAAGTAATAGATCAGATCTAACATAGATTTTATTGTATCGCATGAAAAATATTAATGTTTTTCTCTTGAGAACAAATGCCTGTGGGAGTTTTCCCTGCATCATGTTCAGTTGCACATTCATTTGTTAGATAATTAGCTGATGCTGGAGTTACAGACAGCCACCTCACCTGTACTATGTATAGTAGTAAAGGTTCTCCGGGGAAACAGAATCAATAATGTGTGTGTGTGTGTGTGTGTGCGCGCGCGCGCACACGTGCGCATGTGTGTGTGAGAGAGAGAGACATCTATCTTTTCTCTTCAGTTAAAGGCATGAACAAACTTAAATGGAGCTGAATAACACTTACAATACAGGTCGTCATAAGGCTAAACCTTCTCTGTAAAAGCCAGCACACATACCATGACAGCATCATTGTGGAAAACATATGTCAAAAACAATTTGGCTTTCTGTCCTACACCTGATCCATCCTCGATCATCCATCTACCCAGCTAAAATTCAAAGGAATTCACAGGAAATTCAAAGGAATCCTAGACTGCCCCTGCACAGTAAATCCTACTAAGTCTACCTGTGAAACAGTCCTCAAGTTCATCCACTTCTCTGCATCTCTGCTGTTGCCACTTCAGGTTGCCATCTTTTCTTGTTTTGTTTATGGCAATCGACTCCTAACTCTTTTGTTTACTCCTAGATCATTTCACTGCTGTGCTTAAATTTTTTATTTTCTTTAGAATAAAACTCAATATTGTCACCATGTCTTTTGGCTTGACTGACCTGGTCCCAGCAACATTTATGATTTTATATTGACCAGCCCCACTGTTTGTATTTGGTGTTCCACCCACACCAGCTTTTTCCAAGGTCTTTGGACTTTTCAGACTTTCCCCTGTCACAGGGTTTTTGTGCTTGCTATTGTCTTTAACATTCTTCTCATGTCTGATTCTTTCTCCTTTTCACATTTCCTGACATTCTCTATTGAAGAGTCCTTTTTATTTCCCACATAATATCAATTTCAACATTTATCACCTCATTTATTAATTTTATGCTATTTTCCCTACTAGCAAATAAGCTCCAGGTAAAGACAGAGATTTTGACGATCCCAGTCTTCCATGTATCACCAGTGCCTGGCACGATGTCATACACAGAGCAGATGTTCAATGAATATTTTTAAACACCTGAGTGAATGAATGAGTAGTTAGGTTCTGACATATTACTACCTTTACAAATTTAGAGTGATCTGAATGCCTAGGTTTTGCTAAGAGCATACCAAATTGCAGAGTGCAGATCTACTTAGCAGATCTAATTAACCAGAAAACTCTCAATATATGTCTTCAGTTGTCATCAACACAGCTCTCATTCATCTTTTGATTCAAACACTTGTTGAATGCCTGATTTATGCCTGTTTATAGGATAGCATAATACAAAGCGTACATGCCTAACCAATCTATGACATATCCTAGGTCACATTAATATTAGCACTTGGATATTGCTGTTTCTAATTTCCCATCTGCTCATTCAGGAACTCAAATGCTTTGACCCTTAGAGCTCAAGAAAATAAAATCTGTCACTGCTTCCACAGGTCATAGTGTTTCAGAACATGGTGGAATAGCTGTTCCAGTCAACACAGGCAGCCTTTCACATCCCCAGGCTCTACACACGCTTCCAGGGTAGTTAGAATGGGACTCGTTTTAGGGCTGAGCACCACGCCGTACTGAGAACTGCCATTCTATTCTACTCTTCAGTCCATGTTGCTGAATCTGAAAACTTCTGCAAGGGATCAAAGTTCTCCTTGTACCTTGGCTTTTGGAGACTTCTACTGAACCATTATTTGCACTTATGCATTTAACACTATGGATAAAGTACAGTATTCCACCCTGAAGGAAACTCATTAATCCTCAAAAACACGTATGTTCTGGTAATCGTGTTGCTAAAGACTACCTGTCGGTTGTACCTTATACCTTAACTTTGATTCTTCTGGAATCTTTGCTAGCGATTTGAGTTGAAACTGAATATTAATTGGAATGTAGTAGGAATAGGTGCTAAAGAATTCTATGTGAGAGGTAAAATTTGAGCAAAGACTCAGAAAATTTTGTTTATTCATCAAAAACACATAGCTCTAAGGCTCAGAGAAAGAGAGTGACTTGTCACTTTATAAACTAGACACAATATTCTTTATATAGACTGCAAACTACCTTATGGGAGATGCTAACTGTTAGAATTGATTACAAAGTCTCTTTCACCAAAAAGTTAAAAGTACATCTTGGAACTCAAAAATTCTTGGGGGCTCTATAGCCCAATTTCACTGACATAGAAGTGAAGTCGTTCAGTCATGTCCGACTCTTTGTGACCCCATGGACTGTAGCCTACCAGGCTTCTCCGTCTATGCGATTTTCCAGGCAAGAGTACTGGAGTGGGTTGTCATTTCCTTCTCGAGGGGATCTTCCCAACCCAGGGATCGGACCCAGGTCTCCCACATTGCAGGCAGATGCTTTACCCTCTGAGCCATGAGGAAAGCCCCTCACTGACATAGATCTTCTCTTAAAATCAAGTCAGAAGTTAAGATTAGAACAAATATAAATAGATTATACGTATTTTCAAGATTAGGGAAACAACTAAAAATAAGGTTGAAAAATAAGGATAATATATTTTAAAATAATAACCATAGGCAACAGTCCAAGATTCATGAAATATTACTCAGGCTTCAGAGCACTGGTTAAGCAATGATATTTGGGAAAGTCAATAAGCGGCAAGTGTCCAAGCCTCCTCTCTGAAGGAAAGCCTGAACGGACCTAGCCCAACTGGCTGGAGTTTGAGGGGCCACCTCAGAAGATAGAAAGGTCTTTGCTTATATCTGTGGTGCCTGGCGCCAGAATCCAAACACCACTTGTGTTCCAAGAAGAGATGCCAAGGTCAATTGGCAGAAATGTGTCCAAATGTGCTGTCAAACCCCAAAAACCTGATCATCAAAGTGAAGATAGCAAAGAATCCAGGCAAGGCCACACCAAGAAATAATGGGACAGAATTAAGAAGTGGGAGGTAATGACCAAGATCTAAGACCTTTGGCTATTCTTGTTCTAGATGGGGTATAACATGGACAAACCAGTATATTTAAAGGACCTTGACAGAATAGACAGCAAAAAATTGGCTTTAAAAATTATCTAGTATAGAAATTAATTTTACCAGAGAAGATGCCTAGGGATGTAAAATAAGTGCTAACAAATGTAACTTCATTTGAAAAAAAACTGATAGATTTTGGCTCTTCCTAAACGTATTCTTTATTGCCTCAATTTTCAAATAGAGTTTTGAATTTTAAACACTGAAGTCATTGCTGGACAATGAGCAAGTATTAACAGCAAATCTATATAAAATCTAAGAACATTAACAAAACTCAAAGTCATCAAGCCCCTTTTGGAACAGTTTAATTTGTTGTTGGATATAAAGACAGAAGCCTAAAAAGTGAAGGTTTAATTATGACAGGTTGAGAATTTAAAAGCAGTATTTTTTGAGTATACCTTTTTTAGATCAGATTTCCTTGAAATAGATTCAGTGACAAGAATACATGTGCAAGTGATTTATGAAGAAAATACTCCCAGGAAAGACCAGTAAGGGAGTGGGAAAGCAGGATAGGGAGGGGAGAAGCCAAGCAAGAATCCAGTTTCAGCAAAGACTTTGCCCCTAGAGGACAGATGCAACTTGACTCCACAAGGGATCTCTGGAAGAGAGTCTATACCTCAGAGTTATCCTGTTCCAGGACAAGAAACCTGCTTTTCATAACCCTTGCATTGTACCAGGCTAAGAGAAAATGTTCATAACATGGATAATTACTGTCCTATGAATGATTAACATTAAAGATGTTTCTATAAATAATACATTAAAATATTTTGTACCTGTATCCTTATATGAGAGTATTTTGTTTCTATTGGGCTTCCATGGTGGTTCAGGGGCAAAGAATCTGCCTACAATGCAGAAGACATACCTGGGTCAGGGAGATCCCCTATAGAAGGAAATAGCAATCCACTCCAGCATTATTGTTGGGAAAATCCCATGGACAGAGGAGCTTGGTGGTCTACAGTCCACAGGGTTGCAAAAGAGTCTGACACAACTGAGCAACTGAACAACAATGGCTATTTCTATAACATTGCATGCAAGCTGTTGCCTCTGCCTCTTTGCGATCCCATGGACTATAGCTCCTCTGTCCCCCAGGTTCCTCTGTTCATGGGATTTTCCAGGCAAGAATACTAGAGTGGGCTACCATTTCCTCCTCCAAGGGATCTTCCTGACCCAGGTACCAAACCCATGTCTCCTGCATTGGCTGGCAGATTAGTACTGAGCCACCAGGGAATCCCACAGATACCTAAAAGTGGGATTCCTGGGTCAGAGTATGTTGACTTCTAGCATTCAAAGTTAAAAAGAAATTCAGTTGATAACCTTTCATCCCATTTTCCTGAGAAAATATTCACCAGAAGCACCCAGATGTGAACCTTCACAAACTGCTTCAAAGAGATTTAAGATTTACAATTGTCCAGGATCTGTATCATATATCATATCCTCCTTCTCAGTATAAATGATGTCTTCATTCTCTTTCTAAATCCACTGTATTCATGCACTGAATCTCACGTCTTACTCAAGGACATTTGTACCTCAACATCACTCCCCTCTTTCTCCCTCTCCTTAATTTTTCCATTTGCTCAACACAAAAAACTTAGTGCTGCCCTTGACTATGCTCTTTCTTTCATGCTACACATACAGCAAATCAGGATAATCATAGTTTAATATGTATCCAGGATATATCCACTTCTCGCTCACTACTTTTAGTATTACAACTTTTAGTCCAAGCTATTATTTATTTTTCCAGACCATGCCAAAATGGCCTGTTTTACCTTTGTTACCTTACAATCTAGAGTAATTCTTTTTAAGACAGATAAGGAATTCATAATGTACTTTATTACAATCTTATTTAAAATTGTTAATCATCCCTCACATCATAATCCTTATATTCCTTCCTACTTTATTGTCTTATAGCATTTATTACATTTAAATAAAGTGTATAATTTACATATTCTAGATCATTTTGGATATCTTGTAATTTAATGCAAATCATTTTTGTGTTAAATTCTTATCATTGCATTTTTGTCCTTACATTTTCCAAGATTTCATTATGAAAAATTTTAGCATACAACAAAGCAAAAAGAATTTTGCAGTAAAAACTGAGTACTCATCACCCACATTTGACCATTAATATGTTACTCTACTTGCTTTATCACATATGCTTCCATCTCTTTTCTCATCCCATCCAGCCATTCGGCTATCTGGTATTTGATATATTTCACAGTTAATTTCAGAAATCAGGTTAAATTTTATCTCACTGATGCCTGATGATGTTGAACATCTTTTCATGTGCTTATTGTTCTTTCATATATTTTTTTAGTAAAATGTCTCAGAATATTTTGCTGACTTTAAATTGTTTATCCAGCTGTACCAGCACCATTTGTTAAAAAAAGACCATCTTTATTCCATTTGACTGACTTCGCTTATTTGTCAAAGATTAGTTGACTATATTTATCTTATTTTGGTCTATTTCTGGACTCTCTGTTCTGCCCCATTGATATATTGTCTTTTCTTTCACCAATATCACACTGTCTTGATTACCGTTAGCTTTATAAAAAGTCTTGAAGTCAGGTAGAGTCGGTCCTCCAACTTTGTTTTGTTCTTCAATATTGTGTTGCCTCTTCTGGATCTTTTGCCTCTTTATATAAACCTTACAACTCCTTCTTGGTATCTACAAAATAGTGTGCTCAGATTTTGATTGAAATTGCATGTAATCTATAGATCAAGTGGGGGAAACTGACATCTTGACAGTGCTGAGTCTTCCCACCCATGAACATGGAAGACGTCTCCATTTATTAAGTTCTTCTTTGATTTCATTCACGATCATTTTATAGATTTCCTCTTATAGATGTTGCCTATATTTTGCTAGATATATAGCTAAGTATTTTATTTGGGAGATGCTTTCTGTGCTTTTAATTCCAAATTTCACTTTTTCATTCCTGGTATATAGAAAAGCAATTGACTTTCGTATATTAATCTTTTATCCTGCAACCTTGTTTTAAATGCTTATAATCTCCATGAGCTGGTTTTTTTCTGTTGTTGATTTTTCAGATTTTCTACATAGCCAATCATGTTATCAACAAAGACAGTATTATTTCTTTCTAATCTGTATCCATTTTATTTATTTATTTTTTATTTATTTTTGTCTTATTACACTAGCTAGAACTGATGGTACAATGCTGAAAAGCAGTAGTAGGGGACATTGTTGCCTTGTTCCTGATCTTAATGGAAAAGCTTCAAGTTTCTCATCATTAAGAATGATGTTCACAAATAGCTGTGAAAAGAAGAGAACCAAAAAGCAAAGGAGAAAAGGAAAGATATAAGCATCTGAATGCAGAGTTCCAAAGAATAGCAAGAAGAGATAAGAAAGCCTTCCTCAGTGATCAATGCAAAGAAACAGAGGAAAACAACAGAATGGGAAAGACTAGAGATCTCTTCAAGAAAATTAGAGATACCAAGGGAACATTTCATGCAAAGATGGGCTCAATAAAGGACAAAAATGGTATGGACCTAACAGAAGCAGAAGATATTAAGAAGAGGTGGCAAGAATACACAGAAGAACTATACAAAACAGATCTTCATGACCAAGATAATCACAATGGTATGATCAGTCACCTAGAGCCAGACATCCTGGAATGTAAAGTCAAGTGGACCTTAGAAAGTATCACTATGAAGAAAGCTAGTGGAGGTGATAGAATTCCAGTTGAGCTATTTCAAATCCTGAAAGATGATGCTGTAAAAGTGCTGCACTCAATATGCCAGCAAATTTGGAAACCTCAGTAGTGGCCACAGGACTGGAAAAGGTCAGTTTTCATTCCAATCCCAAAGAAAGGCAATGCCAAAGAATACTCAAACTACCACACAATTGCAGTCATCTCACACACTAGTAAAGTAATGCTCAAAATTCTCCAAGCCAGGCTTCAGCAATATGTGAACTGTGAACTTCCAGATGTTCAAGCTGGTTTTAGAAAAGGCAGAGGAACCAGAGATCAAATTGCCAACATCTGCTGGATCATGGAAAAAGCAAGAGAGTTCCAGAAAAACATCTATTTCTGCTTTATTGACTATGCCAAAGCCTTTGACTGTGTGGATCACAATAAACTTTGGAAAATTCTTCAAGAAATGGGAATACCAGACCACCTGACCTGCCTCTTGAGAAACCTGTATGCAGATCAGGAAGCAACAGTTAGAACTGGACATGGAACAACAGACTTGTTCCAAATAGGAAAAGGAGTACGTCAAGGCTGCATATTGTCACCCTGCTTATTTAACTTATAGGCTGAGTCCATCGTGAGAAACGTTGGGCTGGAAGAAGCACAAGCTGGAATCAAGATTTCAGGGAGAAATGTCAATAACCTCAGATATGCAGATGACACCACCCTTATGGCAGAAAGTGAAGAGGAACTAAAAAGCCTCTTGATGAAAGTGAAAGTGGAGAGTGAAAAAGTTGGCTTAAATCTCAACATTCAGAAAATGAAGATCATGGCATCTGGTCCCATCACTTCACGGGAAATTGATGGGGAAATTGTGGAAACAGTGTCAGACTTTATTTTAGGGGGCTCTAAAATCACTGCAGATGGTGACTGCAGCCATGAAATTAAAAGACGCTTACTCCTTGGAAGGGAAGTTATGACCAACCTAGATAGCATATTCAAAAGCAGAGACATTACTTTCCCAACAAAGGTCCGTCTAGTCAAGGCTATGATTTTTCCAGTGGTCATATATGCATGTGAGAGTTGGACTGTGAAGAAGGCTGAGTGCCGAAGAATTGATGCTTTTGAACTGTGGTGTTGGAGAAGACTCTTGGGAGTCCCTTGGACTGCAAGGAGATCCAACCAGTCCATTCTGAAGGAGATCAGCCCTGGGATTTCTTTGGAAGGAATGATGCTAAAGCTGAAACTCCAGTACTTTGGCCACCTCATGCAAAGAGTTGACTGATTCGAAAAGACTCTGATGCTGGGAGGGATTGGGGGCAGGAGGAAAGGGGGACGACAGAGGATGAGATGGCTGGATGGCATCACTGACTCGATGGACGTGAGTTTGAGTGAACTCTGGGAGTTGGTGATGGACAGGGAGGCCTGGCATGCTGCGATTCATGGAGTTGCAAAGAGTCAGACATGACTGAGTGACTGAACTGAACTGAACTGAACTGGAGAATGATGTTAGCTATAAGTTTTTGGTAGATGTTCTTTATCAACATTTGGAAGTTCCCTCTGTGTGTGGAGGCAAGAAGCATTCTATAGTTCTATGATTTCTTTTGGTGAATCTATGCCACCACACTCTGAACTTTATCATTGCTTCTAACTTTCACAGCCCCCTGCTCTTAGATTGGACAGAACAGATAGAGGAAAACTGATTTGGGTGTTTCCCTTCTCCTACCTGGAAGCCTAGAGCTAGCTAGAGTTAGATATTTCCTTTTCCCTGGGTAGATTAGATTATAATAAAACCCAGAACATTGGGCTCTGATAAAATATTAATGATTTTCCTCAATGAGAAGTCCACATTAATAAGACCAGAATGCTCTGGCTTCTTTCAAAATGGTTCTTTTTTCTTCCCTCTGCAGAAGCATATGGTTTCTCTCCAAAATTTACTCAGAGGAACTGGTAGAACTCCTGAAAGTAAAACTTCTTCCAGAAATGTGGGAGGACTCCTATAGCTGGGTCCCCATGGAGTTTTTAACTCTCATAGTTATCCACACTGAGCATCCAGCAATTTGTCAATTACAGTTTATATTTTTCTACCCAGGCACTTATTCCTGTACAGATTTCTGATAATGGATTTCTGCTTCCATAAATTGTGACTGTGTATCTGCCTGTCTCTTCTTTATTTGGGGTAGTGGTTTGGACTATGACCTCATAATCTCTAACAAATCTAAGAAAAATTGCTGATTTTTCAGTTTCTTCAGCTTTTTACTTGTTGTTAGGACTGAGTGGTGACTTCTAAATTGCTTACATGCTGGACTGAAAACTCTCAATCTCAACTAAGTTTCTTTTTATTTTTAATCTGGATACCTAGTTATTACATCATTTGTTGAAAATATTTTACTTTACCACTGGATTGCTTACATAACTTTGTTGAAAATCAAATTACCATACAAATATGAATCTATTTCTGAGATTTCTATTGTTTCACTTTTAATCTTTTTGTCTGTCCCATGCTGTCTTGATTATCCAAAATTATAGTAAGTCTTTAAATCATCCAATTTGTTCTTCTTGAAGAGTGTCTTAGATGTTTTAAATGTTTTTGCATTGCTATGTATATTTCAGAATCATTTACATATTTTTACAAATAAATCTGCTAAGATTATGATTGTGATTGCATTGAATCTAAACATCAATTTTAGGAGAATTAATACCTTAAAAATACTGAGTCTTCCAATTCATAAACATGGGTGTTTCTTTGTTTCTTTATATAGGTCTTCTTAATTTCTCTCAATAATGTTTTGTCGTTTTAAGTGCAGATATCTCTTGTAGATATGTAGATAAACATTTACTATTTAATTCATCCTCAAGTATTATGTGTATTGTGACATGATTGCAAATGCAATTTTTTAATACTTTATTTTTCAACTTTTTATAGCTAGTATGTAAAATACAATAGGTCTTTTCTCTTTTTAAATCATTTGTATCTTGCATCACTGTCAAATGTAGTTATTGTTTCTCATATTTTTGTATATTCTTTAGATATCCTATATAATCATCACACCCATGAATTAAAGGCAATTTTATTTCTTCCTATCAGATCTTTATATCTTGAAATTTTTATTTATTGTTTTACTCCAATGACTAAGACTTGTAAACAACATTTAATTCAAATGGTGACTGTGGGTGTATTTGCCTTGTTTCTAATATTTGGGAGAAAATATTAAATATTTTACCAATGTGTATAATATTAGTTGCATATTTTTATGTGTCCTTTATCAGATTAAGGAAATTCTCTTCTATTCCTAATCTGCTGGGAATGTTTATCATAAATGGGTGCTGAATTTTCTCTAATGTTTTCTCTGTATTTATTGAAATGGGTTTTTTCTTTAGTTTGTTAATATAGTTAATAAAATAGATTTTAAATGTTAAGATGGACATTTCTAAGATAAACTCTGCTTAGTCAAGACTTAATGTACCTTTCATGCTAATATTTTGTTAAGTTATTTTTGTCTTTATATTCACAAGGAATATTTGTCTTTAGTTTCCTTCCCCCCCGCCCACCTTGATCAGACTTTTTATTTGTCTCATCATAATTTTGGAGAAATTTGCCCTCTTTTTCATGAAGTATTTAGTGTAACATTGGGTAATTTTTTATTAATATTTCTTAGAATTTATCAGTGAAACTCTCTGAATTTATGTAGTTTACCTTGTGATAAAAGTTTCTAAAATAACTCAATCTACTTAAGAAATCTAAGGCTATTGTTTATATAAGTCACTGTACTGCTGCACGTCTATAAATTTGTGTCTTTTATAATTTCAGCCACTATTTCTCCCTCCTCTTCCTTGTTATCCTCTGCCTCCTCCTTCTTCCTGCCATATTTTCTCCTTCCTCTTCTTAAGGATAGCAATTACACATACATTAGCACTAATAATATTATTCTATGAGCACCAGAGTCTCTTTTATGTTTTTTTAAAGTATTTTTCTCTATATTCTTTAGATAATTTCCCTTGACCTACTTCAGCCTCACTGATAATTTTCCTTGAAATCTCCATTTTAGTATTGTGACATTTTAATTAAAGATATTATAGTTTTCAGCTCCAGAATTTTATTTGGTTTTTTCTTTTTAATGTTTTTATCTCTATGCTTTTTTACCTTTTTTAGTCATGGTGAGCATATTTCTGTTTACCTTAATTTGCTTCATTAATTCCTGAAAGTCCTTCTGTGCTAATTTCAACATAGCATAGATAATTTTGGATTATCTGGGTATCTGCTAGTTGTTCTTTCTCTTGAGAAAGGGTCCTATTTTCCTAATTTTTCATAAGTTCAGTGATTTGGGGTTATATACTAGACATTAGAAATGATACACTGTGGATTCTATTACATTCCTCTGACTAATTAATTGATTGGATTAAAAGTAAAAGTTCTTCAATAGCTCAAATCTCAGCTGAGTTATTTTATCTTTAGCTAGGGCCTGTTCCACACATACATATTTCAGTGGTTAACCAGATAATTATGTAGTGCTTACACAGAAAACTCAGGACTATCATTCTCTGCTCTTCATTTTCCAGAATTGCCCCTCACTTTCCAATGGTTAAGGTCATCATTCTGTATATTGGTGTTTCAGACTAGAAAGCCTGTGGTTTTCCATCAGACTTTCAGTCATTGCAGATGGTTCCTTACTCTGGTCTACTTCTCCCTTCATAGACATAAAACGCCATTGTTCCAGAGACCTCATCTGCATTTGACACTGGGTGGCATAAGAAAAAAGCATCTCTTTATTTATCAATACTATGGCACATGCTTACCCTAAAACCAATCACCAGCAAAACCAATAGTATATTATGTTTGATTCAGTGAGTTATATGGCCCTGAGGAGGAGGGTGGATTTACCAAATAAATTAGCAACTATGTCACAAAGAGAAAAGCTGGCAATAGTTCTTAGATAGGCATCCAGTAAGTGTCTGCTACATAAATCCGAGCATTGCAAATGAATTGCAAAATATCAGGGACAATTTTCACATAGACTAACATAGCAATGATGGGACCCAGAATTGTGCAATGTGCTGCTAAATTAATTATTAGGCAATTTTATGAAATGAGATTGGGAAATTCATAATGCAAAAACCAGTTTTCTTTCCAGCTAACTGAAGAACCACTTAAATGAGAGTGAGATTACTGTTAAGAATTCAACATATGAGACCACTAAGCATGTATATAAAAGAAATAAGGAGACCATTTTAAGAGGGAGGTATAGAGAACAGTATATAATCATATTGAGAAAATCAATGGATAAAGAGAAATCATTAGACTAAGATTTTATAAAAAGTATTAAGTTTTCTCAAAAATAAAAAAGCCAAACAAAAGCATCTGAAAAACCATAAAGTAATGATAAAAGCAAACTTATGTGTTTAAAGAAGTATTCCAGAGGAGACAAGACCCAAACACACAGGTTGAAGTCTAGTTAGTTCAAGAGAGAGAGAGAAATTAAAACTTAAGTCATTTTTCCACAGATGAAAGTGAAGGCCAAGGATTATTTTTTGGAGGTAAATTCCTAGAAATCACCTGATAAAAGATTATATCATTTTTTTCTGCTCGTTCATTCTTTCATTGATAATTTCTTGTCAATTAATTTCTGAGAACTAATTAATTTCATTAGTCATTAATTAATGTCATTAATTTCTGAGAATTAATGGCTAAGAACTTTCAACTGCAGATAATTTCAGTGTCATTGAGGACTTTAAAATATTAGAATTATAAATAAGTAACCAAACAGAGTTGTCTTATCACATCAAGGTAACCTACAGTTACTCTTGATTTTTTTATCTTTAATCAAGTATCACAGAGAAGGCAATGGCAACCCACTCCAGTACTCTTGCCTGGAAAATCCCATGGATGGAGGAGCCTGGTAGGCTGAAGTCCATCGGGTCGCGAAGAGTCGGACACGACTGGGCGACTTCACTTTCACTTTTCACTTTCATGCATTGGAGGAAGAAATGGCAACCCACTCCAGTGTTCTTGCCTGGAGAATCCCAGGGATGGTGGGGCCTGGTGGGCTGCCGTCTATGTGGTCGCACAGAGTCGGACACGACTGAAGCGACTTAGCAGCAGCAGTAGCAATCAAGTATCAAGGACTTGATTGCCAACTCCTGCCCATCCTAAGTACCTAGATTTATGCCAAAGTCTTCTTATAGTAACTTGCATGAGATATTTTGAAAAATCTATTTTGTCAGAGTTTCCCTTTATCTACATTTACTCACTATATTCCTCACTCTATTACATACTATCGTTCTGAAAACAGCAATTTTACATTCCATTGCTTCAATAGATGGGTATAAAGAAAAGAATATTGGAACTTTGGGGCACACAGATTCTACAGGTTCTGTCACTAATTAGCTGGATAATCTTGGGCAAGTAATTTTTCCTTTCTAGACCATAGTTGTCTCCTGTGCAACTATAGGGTGAAAAATTAAAACAGAGTTTGATATTAAATGGGCCTTGAGTTCTACCATTCCATGATTCCACAAATAATTCAAGTGACAAGGTCAGGCTTTCAATGTTAAATGCTATATCTTCTTCCTAGTGCCATAATGCATTACTGGTTAAATACATACTTCATTATTCCAGGTCCCACTGTAGGGAATTTTAAAGCTGAAGGGCATCTACTTTTTTGCTTAAATATTAGTACTAGGCCTCAAAATTATTAGTGTCAGAACTAGAAATATAATCTACATTTCCTAACTTCCAGGTCTAGTGCCCTTCCCTCTTTTCTTATTCATCTGCAAATGTAATAATTATAATGATTACACTTATAAATATAATAATGTACAAAAGCCTGACAAATATTCTGAATTATTCTTTACCCTTACATGAATGTTGTAGAAGATACTATTAGTGGAGATAATTAAAACACGGGGCTTCCCAGGTGGCACAGTGGTAAAGAATCTGCCTGCCAATGCAGAAGACACAAAAGACATGGGTTTGATCTCCGGGCTGGGGAGATCTGCTGGAAAAGGGAATGGCTACCCACTCCAGTATTCTTGCCCAGAAAATTCCAAGAACAGAGGAGCCTAGTGGGCTACTGTCCATGGGATTGCGAAGAGTTGGATAGGACTGAGCACGCTCATACACAATTAAAAGAGATTAAAAAGCAATTGCCATTCTGCATTTAGCTTCCATCTCGACAGACTTGGGCAGCCTCCAGCAACATGGAAGTCTCAAAGGCGAAGACTGAGAAATTGTATATTTTCCTTCAAGAGACAGTTCCAGGAAATACACCTCTGTGAGAAAATAAACTCCGAATAACATTCAACAGCACATAGCATACACAACATCTGCTGAGGCAAAGACTGATTTGAGTTTCCATACATTGCCCAATTTAAATCACATTCTCTCATTCTCTATATTTTTAAGACTTTTCTAAATGAAAATTCATTCAGAATGGCCTGGTAAAAGATTCTCTCCCTTTTGAATGAAAGCATGTTACTTTTACTAACTCTAATAGTATCTATACAATAATGCTGAAAGTGCCACACTACAAGAGAATAATGATGGTTATGTAAGGGATGTTAAAGTGGTTCTCCTTGTGGAAAATGTGCACCAAAGGAGCAGCCACTGCCTGCTGTTGAGTTCCGACCTAAGCTCCCAGCCCCTGTCCACTGGAACATCACACACCCTTAGACATCAGAACAGTGCATCCTCAACTTCTGGCCACCAAAGAGGAAAGTGCCAAGGTTCAGGCTCTTGGTCGTGCGGCTGCTTTGATGAAAGGCTGGCATCTGGATCACAGCCCCTTTCATTTGCATGCCAGACAGTTGAGGGGCTGAGCTCTCTCCATCTGCCATCACTGGGCCCCAGTGGTTGGGCTCTCTATGCCCCATCACTAGGCCCTAGTAGGGAGCAGCCTGTGTGACAAAATACTTCACCTTCCCCTCATCCCTTCTTTACTTCCAGCTTCTGCTCTTTCCTGGTGGAAGGTGAAGTATATAGAGCTCTCTTTTTCCCCATCAACCAACATAATGTCAGGCATAGATTTCCAACTTTCCCTAGTAGTCACTGGGCAGAATGGCTTTGGAAAATTTACTTGGTAATAAAGACGATCCAAACAGGGGAAAAAAAAAAAAAAGGATTCCTTCCAAATGACAGAAGCAAATATTTTTAACACAAAAAAATGATGCAAATGAAACTGGCTCCCCAAACTTTATACAACAATTAATTTCTTCCTAAAACATCTATCTGCTGTCATGTGGATATAGCCTTGTATATTTTCAGTAGGCCTTAAAGGGTAGTGTTTATCAATAAAATGTTCCTATGTACCAAAACTAATTATACTTTATATTGCTAAATCTGGAAGTTGCTTTATTTAAGAAAAAAATCTGAGGTTTCTATCTTTACCAAATATGTGGCTTCCTTGCTGTCTGTATTTCATTTCCCTTGCTTATTTACCAAAGGATAAACTAGTCACTTTTCCCCACTGGCTTTGCTTATGGGGAAAGTTATGATTTTTTAACATCATAGTCAACTTCCTTTTGGATTTTGATAATGGGAGATCCTGTCCTTAGGTTTTCCATGCTTGTTCTAATTTAAATTTCTACTTAATTTAAAAGTAAATTAACAAAAATTCAACTCAAACAACTCAATTCAAACTCAAAATACAAAAGTGAAGTTGAAAATGGCAGCAGTGTTTGTTACCTAAATTCTAACTAAGAAGCAAAGAGCAAATAGGGACTTTTTTTCCCTAGGTCCCCCTTTGTTCTCTGAAAACATGATTTAGTCTCATGCCGGAGAAGGCAATGGCACCCCACTCCAGTACTCTTGCCTAGAAAATCCCATGGATGGAGGAGCCTGGTAGACTGCAGTCCATGGCATTGCTAAGAGTCAGGCACGACTGAGCGACTTCACTTTCACTTCACTCAGATCTTCAGTGGTCAGACTGGGGCCTTGTGTTAAGAATGCTCATCTTTGGAAGTTTCAGTTGCTCACTAGGAATGTCCTCAAGTAGCTTGAAAGTTTTATTTTCCACTAATTACGTAAAATCTATGTGCTGTCACCCAGGCTTAAATTTCTAAGCAAAATAAGTAAATTATTTTTCATCTTGGCATAAAGCCAGCTCAGGAGTCAGATCTCTGCCCCCAAGAGAAAAAGGAGAGGGACGACTTGACACATAAAGCACAGCCCAAAAGTTAGGGGGAAAAGCTCTCTTTACATTTACTGCTACAATGTTAAGAACGAAGCTGAAGAGGCAGTTGTGCAGAACGAACATCCACATTGAGAAAAGGAATAAACAGGGCTTTCCTGGTGGCTCTGTGGCAAAGAATCCACCTGCCAACACAGGAGACATGGGTTCAATACCTGATCTGGGAAGGTCCCACGTGCCACAGAGCAACTAAGCCCAGATGCCACAACTGTTGAGTCTGGGCTACAACTACTGAAGCCTGCGTGCCCTAGAGCCTATGCTCGGCAGTGAGAAGCCACTGCAGTTGAGAAGTCCCCACATGCAACAAAGAGTAGTCGTGTTCGCCCCAACTAGAGAAATGTCTGCAAAGCAAGGAAGACCCAGCACAGTCAAAAATAAATACAGAAATTCAAAAATGAAAAGGCCTAAAGAAGCAGAGGACATGCTTTCATTTGAGCCTACATTCAGAACCCTGAATTTCTGGAAGAAATAATAAGAACAGGTATCTAAAAGAGAAAAATACAAAAAGACATACTGCAGTGTACCAACATCCTTACCTCTCAGATCTTCCTAACAGACACCCTCAAACTTTGCTAACTGGCATTTCTGAGGTTCAGAGCACTCAATCTGGGGACTCAGTGCTTTTTTCTATTCACAGGATTGTTTGGGAATCCTGCCATTTGGGCAGGTTTCTCCACCTTGCTAGACTTCAACACGTACTTCTAAGATTAATACTCCTTTCTACTTCCTCTGCTGTCTTATTCACTGATGACAAAGAACTCAGTTTGTCTATAGTTTCTATTACTGAAATGTTTAACTTTCTATGATAAACCAAATATTCATAGTTTCTTTCCAATTACAACAGACTATTTTCTCTGCTCCACTAACCAATTTTTAAACTAGTTTTATTTCTGTCAACCTAGAAATTGTTCTCTAATACACAGAATCTAGTACTAATTCATATAAATAATAATGTTATTGGTAAATACTGAACTAGTGCAAAAGTTGTTTATGTATTTGGAAGACGGTAGTCAAAAGGCATAAACTTCTAGTTACAAAATAAATGTTATGTGTAAACACACTATGATGACTATAGCTGCTGCTGCTGCTAAGTCACGTCAGTCGTGTCCGACTCTGTGCGACCCCATAGACGGCAGCCCACCAGGCTCCTCCGTCCCTGGGATTCTCCAGGCAAGAACACTGGAGTGGGTTGCCATTTCCTTCTCCAATGCATGAAAGGGAAAAGTGAAAGTGAAGTCGCTCAGTAAGTGTCCGCTTCTTTGTGACCCCATGGACTGCAGCCTACCAGGCTCCTTCGTTCATAGCTAACATTGTATAATACACAGAAAAGTTAAATTTATACAGAGATTCATGTCGGTTATTTCTCAATAAAACTAAAAGAAAAGAGAAAATAATGAAAATGAGCCACTTTAATTCTTGGTTGTCTTCCTAACTCATGCTTGGAGGTTAAAAAATATTTTCTAATCTATTTTAAATGACCTGGCAGGTTTTACTTTCCAATAATTCAAAACAATACTAGACAGCTAATAACAAATACTTAAAGGGGTGTGTGTGTGTGTGTGAAAAATGACAGAAATGAGGGAATGACTAATATAATATCCCAAAATCAAGCTTCTAATGGAAGAAAATATGGGATTAAAATATTTCTCATATATTTCCCCATTTTTGACCATGGCTGCTGCTGCTAAGCCGCTTCAGTTGTGTCCGACCATGGCAAATATAGGTAAAATAGTAAAAACAATACCAGATAAATACATAAAGCCAGAAAATGTTGCTACCTAATGCTATAAAGTAGGAAGAGCATAGCTTAATCCATGCCCAAATGAACTTAATTTTCTCTCTGTCCATAAAACTTAAATATATGAAGCCAAAATATCCAAACTTTCAATGATTCATTTCAGTTCAATTGCTCAGTCATGTCCGATTCTTTGCGACCCCATGAACTGCAGCACACCAGGCCTCCCTGTCCATCACCAACTGCCAGAGTCTACCCAAACCCATGTCCATTGAGTCGGTGATGCCATCCAAGTATCTCATCCTCTGTCGTCCCCTTCTCCTCCTGCCCTCAATCCTTCCCAGTGTCAGGGTCTTTTCAAATGAGTCAGCTCTTCGCATTAGGTGGCCAAAGTATCAAATTTCAGCTTCAACATCAGTCTTTCCAATGAACACCAAGGACTGAACTCCTTTAAGATGGACTGGTTAGATCTCCTTGCAGTCCCAGGGACTCTCAAGAGTCTTCTCCAACACCACAGCTCAAAAGCATCAATTCTTCAGGGCTCAGCTTTCTTTATAGTCCAATTCTCACATTCATACATGATTACTGGAAAAAACATAGCCTTGACTAGACAGACCTTTGTTGACAAAGTAACGTCTCTGCTTTTTAATATGCTGTCTAGGTTGGTCATAACTTTCCTTCCAAGGAGTAAGAGTCTTTTAACTTCATGGCTGCAATCACCATCTGCAGTGATTTTGGAACCCCCCAAAAATAAACTCAGTCACTTTTTCTATTCTTTCCTCATCTATTTGTCATGACATGATGGGACCAGATGCCATGATCTTAGTTTTCTGAATGTTGAGCTTTAAGCCAACTTTTTCACTCTTCTCTTTCACTTTCATCGAGAGGCTCTTTAGTTCTTCTTCACTTTCTGCTATAAGGGTGGTGTCATCTGCATATCCGAGGTTATTGATATTTCTCCCAGCAATCTTGATTCCAGCTTGTGTTTCCTCCAGCCCAGCACTTCTCATGATGGACTCTGCATATAAGTTAAATAAGCAGGGTAACAATATACAGCCTTGACGTTTCTTTTCCCGATTTGGAACCAGTCTGGTGTTCCATGTCCAGTTTTAACTGTTGCTTCCAGACCTGCATACAGATGTCTCAAGAGGCAGGTCAGGTGGTCTGGTATTCCCATCTCTTTCAGAATTTTCCACAGTTTATTGTGATCCACACAGTCAAAGGCTTTGGCATAGTCAATAAAGCAGAAATCGATGTCTTCTGGAACTCTCTTGCTTTTTTGATGATCCAAGGGATGTTGGCAGTTTGATCTCTTGTTCCTCTGCCTTTTCTAAAACCAGCTTGAACATCTGGAATTCACCATTCACCTATTGCTAAAGCCAGGCTTGGAGAATTTTGAGCATTACTGTACTAGCGTGTGAGATGAGTGCAATTGTGCGGTAGTTGGAGCATTCTTTGGCATTGCCTTTCTTTGGGATTGGAATGAAAACTGACCTTTTCCAGTCCTGTGGCCACTACTGAGTTTTCCAAATTTGCTGGCATATTGAGTGCAGCACTTTTACAGCATCATCTTTCAGGATTTTAAATAGCTCAACTGGAATTCCATCACCTCCACTAGCCTTGTTCATAGTGATGCTTCCTAAGGCCCACTTGACTTCACATTCCAGGATGTCTGGCTCTAGGTGAGTGTGAGTGATCACACCATCATGATTATCTGGGTCGTGAAGATCTTTTTTGTACAGTTCTTCTGTGTATTCTTGCCACCTCTTCTTAATATCTTCTGCTTCTGTGAGGTCCATACCATTTCTGACCTTTATTGAGCCCATCTTTGCATGAAATATTCCCTTGATATCTCTAATTTTCTTGAAGAGATCTCTAGTCTTTCCCATTTTATTGTTTTCCTCTATCAATGCAAAATTTCTTTGCATTGATCACTGAGGAAGGCTTTCTTATCTCTTCTTGCTATTCTTTGGAACTCTGCATTCAAATGCATATATCTTTCCTTTTCTCCTTTGCTTTTTGCTTCTCTTCTTTTCACAGCTATTTGTAAGGCCTCCTCAGACAGCTATTTTGCTTTTTTGCTTTCTTTTTTTGGGGGATGATCTTGATCCCTGTCTCCCATACAATGTCACGAGCTTCCGTCCACAGTTCATCAGGCACTCTATCAGATCTAGTCCCTTAAATGTATTTCTCACTTCCACTGTATAGTCATAAGGGATTTGATTTAGGTCATACCTGAATGATCTAGTGGTTTCCCCTACTTTCTTCAATATCAGTCTGAATTTGGCAATAAGGAGTTCATGATCTGAGCCACAGTCAGCTTCAGTCTTGTTTTTGCTGACTGTATAGAGCTTCTCCATCTTTGGCTGCAAAGAATGTAATCAGTCTGATTTTAGTGTTGACCATCTGGTGATGTCCATTTGTAAAGTCTTCTCTTGTGTTGTTGGAAGAGGGTGTTTGCTATGACCAGTGTGTTTTCTTGGCAGAACTCTATTAGCCTTTGCCCTGTTTCATTCTGCACTCCAAGGCCAAATTTGCCTATTATTCCAGGTGTTTCTTGACTTTGTACTTTTGCATTCCAGTGTCCTATAATAAAAAGGACATCTTTTGGGGGTGTTAGTCTAGAAGGTCCTATAAGTCTTCATATAACCATTCAATTTCAGCTTCTTCAGCATTACTGATTGGGGCATAGACTTGGATTACCGTGATACTAAATGGTTTGCCTTGGAAATGAACAGAGCTTATTCTGTCATTTTTGAGATTGCATCCAAGTACTGCATTTCAGACTCTTTCGTTGACTATCATGGCTACTCCATTTATTCTAAGAGGTTTCTCAATGATTAACTGAATAGAAATATAAAAGCCAGAATGACATAGACAAGAATAAGCCCTTATAGATTCTTAGGCAGAAATTAATTTTAAAATGACAGATTTTGAATTTCATTCCAACTGTTTATCCCTTAGGTAGGATTTATGTAGAAACTTTCTTAATTTAGAAATAACCTCATATGTTCTCAACCACAAGGGCATGCTTTTCTAAACGCACGCATTGGAATAAAATCTGAGAATTCTCCAATAGACTTGCTAAATGCCCTGGAGATTGTGAAATGTTCCTTTTCTCCCTCGCCATTCCACAGCCTCAGCAGGGCCCCCTGTTCTTCCTGCAAGGGCATTACACCCGTTAACGTTGTGAAAGCCGAAATTCTTGCAATTTGCTACCTTCAGTGTATAACTGTGTGTGTGTGTGTGCGTGTGTGTGTGTGTGTGTGCACACGCATGCATGCACTCAACTGTGCCAGACACTTTGCAAGTGTAGCCCACCAGACTCCTCTGTCCATGGAATTCCCCAGACAAGAATACTGGAGCTAGTTACCATTTCCTTCTATAAGGATCTTCTCAGCCCAGGGAGCAAACATATGTACTAGCTTATTACTGTCATCTTGGACAGGTTGCTTCATCATCTCAGGCCTTCTTTTTTTCTTATTTTTTTTTTAATCTGTAAGGCAAAGACCTAAAGAAGTTAAAGTCTTTTCCAGCTATAATGTTTCAAAGTTTTATCATTTTCCAGGTGATAAGGTGAGAGGATAAAAGAGAAATCCTTGAGCTAAGCTCCATAAATCTAGGCTATATTGATTTTTGTAAGAAGTTACACTCCTGTGAAATTTGTGGAATTGTCTAGACAGTGATCAACCCACAAAATTATTTGTATATGTATTTTATATTGGAAGTTTTGTTGCCATACCCAGCTTTTACACCCAACTGTCTATTTCAAGGTTGCCTATATCTCTATTCTTAAAGAATTATCCTTATATAAAAACAAAGTAGGCCAAAAAACAATAATACTAATTTCCCCTCTTTCCTTTCTGTAGTAAACCATAAGCAAAAGTCAGTCAGTACAACAAATTTACTCACAAAAATTAATAATTTTAAAAGTTTAGTAAAAATCTGTATTAGAAAACATTCAAATTTTCGTAGCAAAACTAAAAAGAATGTTAATTTTAATATACATCTTTTAATACAGTTTTCCACAAATACATATCATTTACATAATTTATACTATATTGAATTCCTTTTCTAAAGTTATTTATGTGAAAATTCCAATACTGAAGCTCCAACATTTTGGCCACCTGATGTGAAGAGCCAACTCATTGGAAAAGACCCTGGTGCTAGGAAAGATTGAAGGCAGGAGGAGAAGGGGACAATGAGGGAGAGATGGTTAGACGGCATCACCTACTCAATGGACATGAATTTGAGCAAATTCCAAGAGATGGTAAAGGATAGGGAAGCCTGGAGTGCTACAGTCCATGGGGTCACAAAGAATCAGACACGACTAAGGGACTGAACAACAACAAGTTTATTGCACACTTGGTAACCAAAACATTCTACTCTTTAATTTTGAACTTCAAAATCATTTACCAAATCAAAAAACTTCTGCAGTAATCAACCAAAACTCAATACTAGATGCTACACTTCTTAAAGGCAGATGACATGTCTCATTACTTTTCGTACAGCTCAAGAAATATAGCACATCAAGCAAATGCTTCTCAACATACTTTGTATTAAATTACAGTCCCCTATGGATACTCTTGCCTGGAAAATCCCATGGACAGAGGAGCCTGGTGGGCTGCAGTCCCTGGGGTCATGAGGAGCGGGACACTTACTGAGTGGCTTCTCTTTCCCTTTTCACTTTCATGCATTGGAGAAGGAAATGGCAACCCATTCCCGTGTTCTTGCCTGGAGAATCCCAGGGACGGCAGAGCCTGGTGGGCTGCCGTCTATGGGGTCGCACAGAGTCGGACACAACTGAAGCGACTTAGCAGCAGCAGCAGCATGGATGTTTGCATGTATACAAAACCCATAGTATTCTGCACTGGTTACTTACTACAGAAGATTTATACCGTAGTCAGTGTCCTGATTAAGACACAAAATTTACCCTGACTGATCCATATGAACAAAATAACTAGTTGCAGAGGTATATGTGGGCTTTCCCAGGTGATTCAATAATAAAGAATCCACCTGCCAACACAGGAAACACAGGAGATGCATGTTTGATCCCTGAGTTGGGAAGATCCCCTGAAAGAGGAAATGGTAACCCACTTCAGTACTCCTGCCTGAATACCCATGGGATTCTCTAAAATCCCATGGGCAGAGGACCTGGCCGGCTACAGTTCATGGGGTCATAAAGAGTCAGACACGACTAACACTTTCACACATTCACTTTTTTTCCTATATTTTAATGTGAGGAACACAAGGTAGCAGATAGAATAGGGAACTCTTATTGGGAAGTAACTAAAATGATGCATTAGAAAGCACAAAATATACATCCAGGAGTTTGAGGACAGAAGGTAAGGAAATTAAGTCGGGTTTAGCTAGTGGAAAGGACCCAGCCAAAACCCCCAGAGAGCAGGAGACACTGTAAGGGATTATGCCAGGGCCATAAAACAGCCAAAGATGGAGTCTGGCTCTCTCATCAAGTCAGAGAATAGAGGTTAGGGTTTCCTTTGGCTCTTCTTTTAAGGAGTGAAACAACCAGAAAGCAATATCAGGGGCTCTTCTTTCTCTTTTCATTCTCTTCATTTGCTGTCTGAGTCCTAAAATAACCCTGTTTTGTCCATCAGTAAAAAAGTACCTAAAGTCATTCATTCATTCAATCATTCATTCATGCTCTTCACAAGGTAAGCTGCTCTGTCTAATTTATTGGCAAAATCCTGCAACATGTAGGATGTGTGCCATCCAGCCGGCAAACAATAGGTATCAATAAACATTAGTTGAATAAAAACCAATTCATGAAAGAATGAAGAAGATACTATAAATGTCTGTGGTTACAAAACACTGCAACTTTAAAGAAAACACTATGACCTGCCAATTGATTCACAAACATTGATGACTGCAATCAGAATGGTTAAGATTTTGATCTAGGATACAGGACTAAGAAACCTAGAGAACTTGAAGTGGAAAGAGGCATGGTTCGACAAAGGGACAGCTGAGAACACGGAAAACAAACAGAACTTTGCAGAGACTTCACAGCTTTGTCAAAGGAAGGTTCTGTTTACCATCAGCTGGGAGGAGACAGACAGCAGCTTGGTGGAAATATGTTTGTTGTATTTGCTGCCAAGCTGCAGAGTTCAATTTCCAGGAATTTTTGGAGGTTTAGTATATGATTTAAACATCCTTATATAGAATATTTTTTCCTTCTAAAGATCCTTTTTACCATCTTGGCCATTTTTTTCTTCTCAATAAGAGATCAATAAGTCTATTTGAAAGCTGCTGCTGCTGCTAAATCGCTTCAGTCGCTTCCGACTCTGTGCGACCCCATAGACGGCAGCTCAAACTAGGGAATAGGATATCTACCTTAGTTTCAAACTTTGAAAAAAATTGTTTAAGCCAATACCTATGCTTTAAAATATCATACTGCTTTCTGGAAATTTAATATTAGAATGCAGAAAGCAAAATCAAATTATAAATCTACTTTTCTAGAAGATGACAAAATATTTTGGAAGATAACTTATAAATTTAGATTTTATATTTTAAAATATCCTTGAATATTCTAGAAATACATATCTACATTGCTTCCCAATTGTGTTCATTTCACAGACTTAGATAAAGTAGCCCCCTTTGCCTACATTTATATATATATATATAGCTATATATATATCAATATTTTTTTGACTAAACAACAGGTATTATTTAATACTAAACTATTTTATTATTTTTCTCTAGCTAATCTATTATAACACAGAAATACTGGCTTTTCATAAGTAAAGCCTCCTAGTCCTTCTTATCACTTCCTTGCTGGCATCTCAGAAATTAGAGTGATGAGTGGAGAAGAACAGAGAGGAGGAAAGAGAAAATAGACAAAACAGGTGTTACCAAAAAAATGAGGACAACAGCCCGTAACCTAGCACCTGAGTTCCAAACTCTGTTCTACCACTAAGTGACTTGGGCATCAATGTTCATTCACCTATAAAACGAATATCAAAGTCAAACATTGCTAAGCGTCCCACTGGCTCTGCAGTACTATATGACTTTACATGAGGTAAGACCCCTTTTCCTTTCACCTGAAACTCCTAGTTAAAAACAAATAACATATCACTATTTTATCTGTCCCCAATATCATGACTATTAACATCATCTCTAGCTGCAACCTAGGAGATCACAAGCCCCGTAATACCTTAAAACTGGCATCTTCTGTATCCAAAAGAAAAAATGGGCTGGAGCACATACTCATAAGGGCTGCACGGCAGACTTCAGAAATGAGGCCTGCACATGTCTACTCTGTAAAACAGCCTTTCTGACTTTTGACCTGCCTTAGTATTATTTGAAGCAGCTTACTGACATTGCCAATAACATCACACATAATAGAACACACATCTTGTAAGTGAACCACAGATAGTGCCAGGCAACATAAAGAATTCAGGAAATACACACTTAAAATGTAAACTGTGTCAACAGAATAGCTACTGAAGGATCTGGAAGCAAACACACAAGCTGCTTCTCTGAGGTTAAGTAACCACATTTTAGGATTCCTCAATGGCTGCTGCCATAGTCTTGCTTTTAAAAGCCTCCATAATTTCTCAAGACATCATGTTTAACAAAAGGACACATCTATTTCCCCTAATAAAGATTTAGTTTAACATTACTGGATATTTTTAGGGCACAGAAATAAAGCATGCCTTCCAGAGGTTGGAAAAAAGAGAAAAACAGCCTTTTAGAATTAGTTGGTACCACTATTCTGAAGCTTGTACTGTCCTATTCAATCCTTGCAGAGAAACAATTAATAAAGGAATCCATTAAGACCTGATTATTGCTGCTAAAAAAGGAAGGTAGAATTTCAGTCCTTTGAAGTAACTGAGAATGAATCGGGCCTCATTACAGAGATATAATCTACATTCATACATTTATGTTAGTGATTCAAATCTGTTGGGAGAGATTGAATTCCGTTAAATAGTGCATCTTTCCTGTGGAACTTTTCTCAGGCTTTCTCCAGCTAACCTAAGAGGTGACCTAACAATGCAAAGCAGTGGAGTATTTAGGGATTCGACTGTGCTATAAAAGAAAGGCTGTACAGAAAAGAGAAAGAAGAATGAGATATAATCTAAAAAGCTATGTCAGCTTTTCCTTTGGGCTGTTTCCTAAATGCCCTTCCTGTCGTCACGATGTACAGAAGAGCTGTGAAAGGGCTTCTAGAACTTTTAAACACTGCACCTGCTGCAACCAGATTTTAATATGGAGTTTTCAAGATGTGTTTTTCCCATTTAAGACAGAATAAAAACACAAAGTTCTAGCTTAAAGGTTTGAACAGCTTCTTCTCCTGAATAAGAAAGTTGATAGATGTCTGTATGTATGCTGTCTGTGTGAAAGAGACAGAGAGAGAGAGACAGAGACTATTTTGAGATTGGATGTGGGGTGGGGGGAAGATGTCTATTGTCAGTTTAAAAAAAAAAATTAAAGGCTCTTAAGCTGGCACCAATATTGTTGATGTCCAGTGTAGAGAAACCTCAAAATAATAACTTCCTGTGTTTTGTAACTTTTCATGGCAGGATCTTTATTGTATGGTTTCATCAAACATGACTTTTAAAAAAGTGTAGTTTTAATTAGTTGTGCATTCAAACATTTGGATTCTGGTGAACAACTGGACTGAAACTCTAGTTCCTTAGCAACACTAGGCTTTTTTTTTTTTCAGGCTTTTTTTTCAGCTCAGGTATAAAACTGTGAACTAGAAAATTGAAATTAGTACCATGAGCTTATTTTTTAAATATCCAGGCTTTAATGAAAGAACCAGACCTGTTTGACACAGGCTCTTTATTTGCTTAACTCTCTAATTAAGAGCTACAGAAATCAGAGCTAATTATATTAAATATGAAAATCTACTGTGTCCACCACATTGTTAAAGTTTTCTAAATAAGCATTGCAGTGTTTTTTTTTTTAATAATGTAATTAAAATCCTGATTCTAGTATTAAAATGTTCTGTTTCAAAGACCCTGAATGCACAGGAAAATAGAAGAGCATGTGTGTAAAGTCATTTATCAGTCACCAAACAATGATTTGCAATATTCCTAAATCCCATTTCCAAAGCTAGATTTTTTTTCTTTGCATTTTCTCCTGTTCAATGTAGACTGAGACCAAATACACGTTGTAGAGGCTGTGGTTTGTAGTATATACACAAGCTCGCCTGATTAATTCTCTCCAAATTACAGTTACAGAAGTCAAACTCCCAAGTTCATCTTAAAGTGATTCTTCCTCTTAAAATAACTGCCTAAAAATTAGGTTGAACCATATGAAATTGCCACTTTTGAAGGTCAAAAACCATAAAATATTGGCAATTTCATGTGTCCAACTGCCTCACATAAACACTTTATATGATTTATCTTCAGTGGCTCCTCCCAGTCAAGCTTTCCCTAGTTTAGAGTCGTTCTTGAAGAGAATCTCCAGGAATTCTCACTCAGATTTGAAAGGATTATCACAGTATCTCCTTCTTTGTGCCTCTTAATCCTTGGCAAAGGCTTCCTAGTCTGGGACTTGATTCGTCTGTACCTGAGACATGAGCAAGTCTGTCAGCGATGAAGGGGTTGCGGTGGTGAGTGTGAAAAACAGAGGGTGGCTGGCGGTGCGGTTATATTGTAAAATAGAGCCTTTTCAACATTAAAATTGAAGCCAGAAAAAAAAAATACCCCTTCATGGCAAAGTGCAAAGGAAATTGCCTACCAAAACAGAATATTCTGCCAAATCGTAAGGTTAAATCTTCGCAATCTCAATAAAGGCGAATTCGCTTTGAAGTGCACGCGTTATTCTGTAAATGACCCTTGTGAGCAATTAGAAATCGGTCATTTCGGTTCCTGATTTCATTTGCGCTGAGAGGGGAGACTTTTAAGGGTGGTGATAAATCTCCCTGAGCTTAAAAGGCAGAGAGGGCCAAAGTGTGAACTTTTTACTTCAGCAACGGAAGCGAGAAATCAGAGATTCATTAAAGCAAGAGACCTCCTTGGAAGCTGGCAGAAGAGGAGGAAAGGAAGCTAATTATGTCTTCCTTTTCTCTGCTTGTCCCACCAGTTTATAATCTGCTGCTTTAAAAGGTTTATCCTCAGCATCTTCTGCTTTCTCCCTCAACCCTCCCCTCCTGGGAGCGAGGGGGAAAAAAAAAAAAAAGTCAGCCAAGCACCAGGCTCCAGGTGGCTCTCAAGTACTTCACTGCCAAAAGAAAAAAAAAAAAATCGTACGCTGGAAAACAAGTGAGAAAGGGGCTCCCCAGAGGGGACTGGTTCAGACTGGAAGGCAGCAACATTCGGATAGCGCGAGGATACAGCTCGCACCGGTCACCCGCGCGCCGAGCACAGGGACGCTTTCGCTGCAATTAGCCCGAGCTGGAGGCGCTGGCGGAGGCTGCAGGCTGCAGCGGCCCCGGGGGCCGGGCAGGGTCCCGCAGCCCCCGAGCTCCGGGCAAAGGCATCACGCTCCCTTCTCCCGGCTCCCCTGCTCTCCCCCGCTCTCCCAGCCCCTTCCCCCTCCCTCTTCTTGGCGTTCCCAGCAGCCGAGGGTTTCAGATGTCCCACCGCCGTTTGACCCCCTCCCTCCTACCCCCCCGCCCCCCCCCCCCCCACCTCCGCTTCTCCACCCCTGCAAATGAGGTTTGACCAGCGGAGGCAGAGCCCACCTCTGGCTTAGAATCACTGACATTTAGACTCCAGGCTTCAACCTGTTTACAAGCGGGCTTTCCAAAGGAAGGGGGGTGCGGGGGGGAGGGAAAGAGGGCCAAACAAAACATCAACCGCCATCCCCCCCGCCACCCCAAACAAGAAGTGACTTTCTGGAGGCTTCAAATCAACAGGCACCACCAAAAAGAGAAAGCAACAGGGGGAAGAAAACAACGACTACCCGGGCAGCCGCCTCCGGTTCTGACAACTCCGAGGGACGCACTTTCAGAGCTGGCTAGAGAACGAGGGCTGGTGCGGAGAGGGACTAGACGCTGCCAACCACACCGGGGCGCAGATAGCTCCCCCAGCCTCCCACCCCAACCCTTTTGGGTTTTGTTCACCGTGCTGTCATCTGTTTTTCAGACTTTTTTTTTTTTTTTTCCCCCTGAATTTAACATGGTGAAGAAAGGAGTGAAGAAGAGAACAAAGTAAACTCCTGGGGGAGTGAGGAGCGAGGGTGACCCACACCACCACCGCCACCACCAGCTCCTGCTACTGCGGCCACCCACGTCCACATTCACCAGGAGACCCAGGGGCGCGCGCGGCAGCGGATCCGAGAAAGGAGCGAGGAGAGGCAGCCGGCCCTTCCGCGGAGTTATGGATGTTGGTGCTTTCACTTCTGGCCAGATCCGAGCCCAGAGGGAGCTAACCAGTGGCCGCCACCTCCAGCTGTCTCCTTGCCTCGCACCAGGTCTTACCCTTCCAGTATGTTCCTTCTGATGAGACAATTTCCAGTGCCGAGAGTTTCAGTACAATGTGGAAATGGATTCTGACACATTGTGCCTCAGCCTTTCCCCACCTGTCCGGCTGCTGCTGCTGCTTCTTGTTGCTGTTCTTGGTGTCTTCCGTCCCTGTCACCTGCCAAGCCCTCGATCAGGACACGGTGTCACCAGGGGCCACCAACTCCTCTTCTTCCTCCTCCTCCTCGTCCTCGTCCTCCTCGTC